>NC_140460.1:35711508-36311508 GCF_963576455.1 Neolamprologus multifasciatus
CTTCTCTGAAGACTCTCCCAAAAGAGGACGACAGCGATGACGCGTGTGAGAAATCTCTCTGCATCTCTTTGTCTTTTGCTCCCCGTCTCCCTCAGCAATCAAGTTAAGCCCCACGTGTTCTTTCTCCAGGCTTAATTTCAACTTCGGAAAGCAGCGACGGGGACGATTCTGACCCCGAGTCTTCAAATAGCGGGGACAGCACTTTCTCTGAGGACATCAACAAAATGGTAAAAGTTGGTCGGCACAGGTTCAAGGGCATGTAGATCACTAGTTGCATTGCTGGCCTTTAGGTAACATCACTGTCAGGCTTAACTTGAAGTAAATGACCTTGATATGTGTAATTTGTGGCTGATAAATTCAACTGTGGTTGTGGGAGGAATTTCTGGCCACGGAAAATCTACGCGATTGTTTTTATTGATCCTCCATTTGTACATTTGTTTTTGTATCAGAGGGTTGAGGCAGACGTGAATGTCAAGAGGGAATGTGAGGAGAAGGTCGTTCATGTTGACATCAACATCCCCGATGTACTGAAGAAGAAACTGGAAGATGACTGCTTCTACATCAACAAGAGGAAGAAGGTGCGGGCAGCAGATCCTGGGCACACACCGCTTTCTGAAGCCTATATACAAAATGTCAACAGCTCATTGGTTGGTTTTGTTCTACATATCCATCATAATTTAGCTTGACAGCTAAAGGACGAGTGGGCACGACTCAAAGATTTCTGACACTGGTTTGTGTTTGGAAAGAATTGTAGGATATGGAACTGAAGCGTGTCAGTATTTGACCTCGTGTTTTTTTTCTCTCTCAGCTCGTTATGGTTCCCTGTCAGACAAACGTTGTGCACATCCTGGAGTCCTACGTCAAACACTTTGCGATCAACAAAGCGTTCATGGCCAACGAGCGGTACAGGCGTCAGCAGAGCACCACGCAGAGCGGCAGTCCACAGCCAATCCCTCCAGAGAAAAGGTTAGTATTGATGTTCTTTAAACAGGAGGGGAAACAAGGCGATCCAAGCACGCAAACCACTTAGTCTTCATTTCCAAGTGTCCAATAGAAAATGGTTAATGGGAATTAAAACTGAAACATGCTCTAATACATACAAATTTGTCCACTCAGTGGCCACTTTATTAGGTACACATTTCTTCGAACTTAGTTGATCCCCTTTTGCCTTCAGCGCTGCCTTAATTCGTCATGTAAAGATGGCATTTGGTTCTTGTTGATATGATGGCGTCACAGAGATGCTGCAGATTTGACCTTCTGAAAGTCATGGCAGAAATGGAGACTTAGATCAGACAGTAATCAATTCAATTCAATTTTATTTATATAGCGCCAACTCACAACAACAGTCGCTTCAAGACGCTTTATATTGTACAGTAGATCGTACAATAATAGATACAGAGAAAAACCCAACAATCATATGATCCCCTATGAGCAAGCACTTTGGCGACAGTGGAAAGGAAAAACTCCCTTTTAACAGGAAGAAACCTCCGGCAGAACCAGGCTCAGGAAGGGGCGGCCATCTGCTGCGACCGGTTGGGGAGAGAGAAGGAAGACAGGATGACTGAAAAAGAAAAACTCAATGCATCATGGGAATCCCCCGGCAGCCTACGTCTATTGCAGCATAACTAAGGGAGGATTCAGGGTCACCTGGTCCAGCCCTAACTATATGCTTTAGCAAAAAGGAAAGTTTTAAGCCTAATCTTGAAAGTAGAGATAGTGTCTGTTTCCTGAATCCAAACTGGAAGCTGGTTCCACAGAAGAGGGGCCTGAAAACTGAAGGCTCTCCCTCCCATTCTACTTTTAAATACTCTAGGAACAACAAGTAGGCCTGCAGAGCGAGAGCGAAGTGCTCTAATAGGGTGATATGGTACTACAAGGTCATTAAGATAAGATGGGGCCTGATTATTTAAGACCTTGTATGTGAAGAGCAGGATTTTGAATTCAATTCTGGATTTAACAGGAAGCCAATGAAGGGAAGCCAAAACAGGAGAAAGGCTTTTCAGCGATTTTTTTTTTTTTTTTTTTTTTTTTTTTTTTTTTTTTTTTAAAAGGACATCCTGATAATAATGAATTACAGTAGTCCAGCCTGGAAGTAATAAATGCATGAACTAGTTTTTCAGCGTCACTCTGAGACAGGATATTTCTAACTTTAGAGGTGTTGCGCAAGTGGAAGAAAGCAGTCTTACATATTTGTTTAATATGTTTAATATATGTCTTTTCTTCTGACCATTCTCTGTAAACCACAGTAACATTTATCTTGTTGAAATTATCCTGAAACAGGGCACTCGAATAGCTTCCCTTCACTGGGGCCTGTATAATCAACTTGCACTTGTTACATCTCTTATTCCTTCCTGTTTTTTAATAAAGTGAGGAGCTGTGTAAGGAAATGGTTGACGGCCTGAGGATTACGTTTGACTTCACCTTACCCATGATCCTTCTCTACCCCTGTGAGCAAGCCCAGTTTAAGAAGGTCAGCTCCTCGAGGCTCTTCCTGGCCATGAATGAAAGCTCCCCCTGCTCGAGCAAGTAAGTGTGCTGCGATGAATCCCTTACGCCATATCAGAAAGCACTGCGTTCAACTGCTGTGCTGTTTATTTTATTTTTTATGCATTTGCCTTTGCTTCCAAAGCACCCAAAGAGAACGCAGTCCAAGCC
Organism: Neolamprologus multifasciatus; assembly: GCF_963576455.1. Classification (NCBI taxonomy): domain Eukaryota; kingdom Metazoa; phylum Chordata; class Actinopteri; order Cichliformes; family Cichlidae; genus Neolamprologus; species Neolamprologus multifasciatus. The sequence continues at coordinate 35,714,164 of NC_140460.1, forward strand.
CACTGGGGCACAACCCGCCTACCCCTCAGTCCACAGACAGCCAGCCAGCCCTAAGTGACATCTCTACTACCACCCCCACCACTCCAGCCCCAACCCCAAAGCGCCGGCGCCACCCCGATATGGACTGCATTTCCTACCAGTCGCAGTCACTGAGGCGCTCTACCAGGAACACGTCCGGAGGCGACCGTCCAGCTGAGGGAAGCAGCGGCGGTAATGAGTTTAAGTTCCTCCTGGATTTGATGTAGCTTTATATGTGTTTACACAAACTCAACTTAGAAATGCAACATATGTCATGATATAGGTGGAGGCAGCGCCACGGCGTCACCGCAGCTCAAACGGCGAGTGGTCGACACCTCTTCGCAGCCCAAGTTCTTCCTTAACCTTGACAAAAGTAAGCTCCGCGTCTCTGAAAGTACTCTGTGTGATTGTAAGTTTGTGAGAATCACTATCATGTCGTAGCTGCAAACCTCTTTGAAACCCTACAGCGTAACCTGACGTGCACCGTGCAGAAGTCTAAATCAAATTTGACTCTTGATTTAACTCATTAGAATCCTTAATTCGTCCACATAAGTAGACAAATCAGAACAGAATCAACTTTTGGAGATTTACTTTCCTGGATGATTGAGAATGCATCAAGACATAAGTAGACGAGTGTTCACCTGGTTCTTCGTTCTACTTTTAAACTTTCTGAAGCAGGTTTTATGTGTAAAATGGTAATAGTAGCAACTCTCTGCTAAACGATTGCTCTACTAGGCTTGTATTGTCACAGGCTTGCTCCGTACCACAGAATGAGACCAAGCATTTCTCTGTAACCGTATTCTTTGATCTAGTCGCCTGTGCAGATAAAACCTCCCCAACATTGACAAACACAGCTGCCTTCAAGAAATTTAAAAGCTATGTAATTCTAAACAAAATGCAAACCAACAAGAAGAGTTTGCAAAAGCAGAATGAGAGGTTTCGGCTCTCTGGCTCCTGTGGAAGCAGCTCGCAGTTAGGTTGAACAACTCGCTCATAAGGGATCGTTGGTGTTCTCTATCAAATTTGGTGTAGTCTGGAAACTTTGTCTTTCCCTCAGAGATGCAGATTAATTTATTTTTATGTTCTTAGGGGAATGTTTGCATAATTACACTCACTTCCAGAAGGGGGAGACATGAGCTCCTCACTGCAGGCTTTATTTTAGCCATGTTTCCTGATTGGGTGAAGATCAGAATAACGCACTTCCTGTAAACGCACAGTGATTGTGTTTGAGTGCTAACTTTGATTTTGTAGTAACCAGTTTAGCCCAGTAGGTGGTGTTATCTCACTTCTGTCCTCCCACATTCTTCCCCTCTTCAAAGTCAGCGAGCTGCTCTCTGCCAATAAAGTTATTACAGTGAACTCAAGTTAAATGTAAAGAAACATTTTAGTTAACAAAATGAAAATAAAAAACTATTTTGTGAACTTTACATTTTATTTTCATTAGTTTTTAATGATTTTATTATTATTCCTAAATCGTACCTCTGACACGCACCGTGATAATTAAAGACATTTTCAAACTAAGCTGTAATAAGAAAATCCACACTGGAAACTAACTGAAACTAAACTGAATTTAACAGGTCCAAATGAAATGAAAACAATAACTAAGCTCTAACAGTTTGAATCGTTTCCTTTGAATGTTTTTGTTTATCGTTGATAGCGTCCTGTGAAAATGTGTGAATAATTAACAGAATCAGCTGATCTGTCTTTCTGGCAGTGATCTTTCCTTTCCTTTTCCCGCAGAGACTCCAGTGCACAGCGGCTCCTCTTCCCCGTTGCCTTTGACCCCAAGCAAAGAGCGCAGCGGCCCTTTCTACGGCCTGGAGAGCCGCAGAAACAACGAGCTCAATGAGGTGATGAAACTGCGTGATTATCTGGAATGTTTTGCTCAAAGGCACTAGGATCATTTTATGTATTGTAATGTGTTGCTGTAGATTTGTATACACCACCCAGGTGACAGGAGGTTGAAACATTGCACTCACAACTCCTAAACTGTGCTGTTCTGTTTGCTCTGCCCAGCAGGTTTTGAGTTGGAAGCTGACTCCTGATAACTACCCTCTGAATGACCAGCCTCCTCCGCCATCCTACCTGTATGGGTCACAGCACCTTTTGCGACTCTTCGGTCAGTTTCAGTCCAGACACGGTTTTTGCTACTAGCCTTTTCCCCACACTGAAACACTCCCATAATCCCTGTTTTTGGCTTTTAGTGAAGCTTCCTGAAATCCTGGGAAAAATGCAGCTGCCTGAGAGGAGTCTCCGAGCCCTGATTAAACATCTGGAACAGTTCCTCAGGTAATCAGTTGTTAGTTAGGAGACTTAGATCAGCAAACCTGATTCACGCTCAGTTCTGCTGGGTTCACAAAAGCAAGAGTTTAAAAGGATGGACAAATCACTAGTACGCCCAAAATAACTGAGAATCAGGAAAACAAAAAGGAAAAGGAGGAGCAAGTAAATGAGAACATGGAGGGGAAAGCTGGAGTGAGAGGGAGCACGTGTTGGAGGGAGGGAGATGAGTGGGCGTTACACAAGCGCCGGAGTCTAATCTTTAAATCCTCCCGAGTGATCTTCAGTTCAGCTGCTCCCAAACCTGAGGGGATTTAGGTCCTCTGGTTCTGTAATCAAACGCACGCAGTGCCGCCTTCTGCCATCAAGCAGCGCTGTGGAGCCAGTGAGCCGAGCTCGGCATGGAGCGGGAACAGATCTCTGCTCTGAGAGCCGGCGTTGCCTCTTTCATCACTTAAGTGGAAAGTGTTTATAAATGGATGTCGTTAAAGGGTCGTCAGGGAGACGGTCAGTTTGTCAGGACAAGGTGAGGAGAGGGGGGCGTGCAGCAGGAAAGGATGGGATGCATCACTTTTTTTGTTTGTTGGTTTTTGTTTTTGTTTGTGCCCCTTTTCTTGTGTCAAACATCATTGTCATAGTGTGACTATTACCTCAAGCATTAGCAGTGCCTCTTGGCAAGGTGATCCCATCAGCAGTGGGGTAAACATGTGCAGAAGGTTCTCTTAATTCACTCGACTGATGATCGCTTCTTTCTTTGTCTGAAGGATCATCGTTGTGTTAAAGGGCACAGAGCTGTTCCAGGATCAGTGTTGCTCTCTGATGTTTCCTTCATGTCTAATTAATATGTTCACCATGTTGCAGTTGGTGAGACCCTGAACACAAACTAACATAGTGGAATTTTTTTTCTTCTTCTGTTTTTATCTGTAATCAGCCTTGTGGCAGATTGTGCCTAGCGGGCAAAAACTGATTGATGTCGCAGGGACTGATGTGCATTGCATTCTGGGATTTGGCCACAGTTGATCTCTCACTCTCTCTTTCTCCGCTAGTGCGAATACGATTAAGTGTGGGGCGCACGTGTGGGGCACATCATGGCATATGTACCTGTGTCGTTTCTGATCCAGTGCCAACGATGGCAACGAGGCCTAAATTTTTGGCACAAAAGAGGCCCCAAACTTTTCAGAGCAACAAATAGCTGCTTTTTAATACCGATTTTCTTTTTATTTAAAGTTTTTAAGACACAAGAGTCGAGCTTTGATTCCTTGTCACGCTTTCCCATCAATGTCCCATTAGTTTGTTTGTTGTTTCTTAAGTTCTGCTCTGATGAGGATAATTTGTTTGCATTGAGATTAGGAAGGCCGGTGGAGCTAAGATGAGATGGCAAGATTTAGAGGATTTGGCCGAGTGGCGGATACTAAGAAGATTCCAGATTAGTTTTCCCCGCTACTGATTAGATGGGAGGGTGGGGTGGGGGTGGGGGGATTTTTCGCTCTTTCCCTCTCTGGCTGTCGGTCAGTCGTCTTCTTGGTCTTTCTGTCACATTGATTGGTTATAGGGATTGATTGGTGGGGTGTGGGCTTTGTCTCCAAAATGTCCACTCCAAGCTGAGGGCAGAAGGCGACAGAGTGTAGGATTTATGTGCAACACAGCCAGGGGTATCTAGGAAAACACAGGCTGATGTCAGCTAAGACTAGGGGTGGGTTTAAAAAATCGATTTTCTGATTCCAATCTATTTTAGCTTGAATAAAACGATATCAATTCATTAAATCCTGAATGGATTTTTAAATGTATTTTGCTAGAAAAATGCCAGAATCTCAGGTTAAAGCTATTTCACCAACAACGAAACAGCTAAAACTGCAAATGAGAGCAGGTAAATTGATTCCTCAGAAAGACGTAAACACAGTGTGGATCGTTCACCTGACGACACGTACATACCATTGGGGCTGAAAGACATCTCACAGATTCTGATGCTGCAGGTTTTGTCACTCTGATTAAAATTCACTGAACTAGCAACAAAAGAAGATCCAAACTACGCTTCACGTTTGATAAACATTGTCATTAATTCCCTCTTACTTTGGCTGTTTTGCTTCCACCACGATAAAATCACACTTCCTGCGCAGCTCTCTCTCTCTCTCTCTGTGTACTTCAAGAACAGTTTCCCATCTAAAATCTCTGTTTTCTGCATTATTGGCTTGCTTATTGTACACCAGTCTACCTTTGTGTACAGCGCTGTTGGTCGCTGCTTTGTTTTGTTTTTTCAAAAATGACTTCCGACAAGAAAGTCTCATATCTGCTGTTCAATATTGAGGAAATGTAGACTTTTTAAATATCAAAAAGGTTAGCTGTGTATATATTAAAACCTGTGCTCTGCTTCACTTCAGCAGCATGAGGTAATGTTCATATGTTGATTCATGGTTTTCTTCAGTTTGTGATCTACTGCAGAATATTTTTAAGGTTATCTGCTGTAAAAATACTTTATCCTCAGTTACTTTGACACAAAAGCATCTGCTATGATGCTTACACCTCTGAAGTCTCACAAGTGTCAGCTTTGTTTTTATACAAAGATATAAAAATATAGATATGTACTGATAAATGATCAGAATTATAATATTTCTGAGTCAAAATTTAGACCTTGTAAATCAGAATTGAATCGATTATAGAAATCAGTGACTGTACTCAGCCCTAGCCAACACCATCCTTGCACTGTTGTCATGTAAGCCTGCCATGTCATCTTCATCTGAAAAAATGGCTCATTCTGAGTATTTATTTGTTCTCCTTTTTGCTCTCTTTCAGGTTTCTGGCCGAGTTCCATGAGGATTTTTTTCCAGAGTCCGCATACGTGTCGGCATCAGAGGCTCACTACAGCATGAAACAACCGAGGCCGGTTTACTGAAGGAGACATGGGTCGCCACCTCTTCCTTTGCTCGACTCTTCCCTGACCTCTAACCACCCCCCTCAGCTTGTCTAGCGCTGACCTGTCTGAGCTCGTGTTTACTGGACTAAATGTCAACTTTCTCTGGATTTCCGATTTCTTCGCCTCTGGCCCAACATTAGCTTTCTGGGTGTTGTACTGTGGAACATTTGCTTCTACTGTCCCCACTAACCCTCACCTATGCTCTGCGTGTGGCAATGTCACGCGCGCGAGGCCACGCCTGTACCGCTTTGCTGTGGTTCATGTCGAGGGCAGCTTTCTGTAACCCTTGGTAAGACTGAAATCTTAGAAAACTGCTAACCATCAAAGCCTCGCTTTCTTCACTCTAGTTCAGAGCTGCGACCACATTGCGGTGCTCTGCTTGTCTGCCATCCCAATTAACCCATTTGGGATACTCGCAAGGGCTTTGTATGCAGATTTGTTTGGGGTTGTTTGTTTGTTTGTTTTTTGTCTTTAAGCTTAGCCCTGTCCAAGTCATGGCTTCCTATTTGTGGCGGCGCTGCCACCAACCTTCTGTATACATTTCCCCTGAGGCTGCATTAGGACTGTCCTCAATGTTTTCCTGCTTTCACTGAGCTGATCAAATTCACGGACTGTTCAAGAACTTTGATTCAGGACTGATTTCTTTAGGTTCTTGAAAGTTTTATGGTCTGTTCAGTGTCCTGAGATCTGCTTTCCTGCTTTGTTTTGCATGTCTGATAACTGTCAGTCATCTGATTTTTATCGTTTCTTCCCTGTCAGTAAGAATCGGGTGCAATTTGTCCTAAAGCTCATCTTCAGTTAACGGGTAGTCTTAATGCACAATTCTTCTAGACCCTGAAGCTTTTTTTTGGACCAGTTCAGTTTTGAATTTTATGTACAAATGTACAATTTTTAATGCAGCAAAAGAAACGATGTGCTTTACTCGTGAAATTGTGAACATGTAAATAAATGCTAAACGCCTGTTCATCAGCATGTCATATTTCTTTGTACACCACTGGCTCACTCCAATAATACCTCAGTTTGTTTTGGCCGCACCGCTATGCACAGGATGTCTGAATTTTTCTGTTTCATTTGAACGCTTTTGTTTCCTTCCAGCTCTGTTCATAGTTCAAATAAAGATGTTTTCTGAAGGCTTGCAGCTTATTTACATAAGCGCGAGGCAGCGAGACGACTTGGTGCCCCTGCCAGTTTTGTGTATGCGCTTCTTACACCTTTTTCACTATAAGATGAATTAGCAGGAAGCACGCAAGTGGATTGTGATGGAGCACTTTAAAGTTGGACACAGACAGGAGAATTTTATCAGCTGCCTCGACCTTGCTTGTCAGCACCCAGCAGATGATTTAAAATTGAGGCGGTGGAAGTTGCTGCCACAGCTTGACATTTTGATTCCGCCGTCTTTGTCAACAGGACTCTTCTGTCTTGCAGCAAATAAAAAGTGACCCTTATTGAAACTCCTGGTGCTTGTTTGTACTGTTTAAGTGTGGCACCACCGGCAGTCATCCAAGGTGATAAAATGACTGAGAGAATAAAATAACTACAGTAGCGGGAAGATATGTTTAACTGATGGTGTACGATACTGCCACAGCCAGCTGGACTGTTGGTCTGATCGATGTCTGCTGAATGTGGATGAGGCTCTGAGTGCTCGTCTCAAGAGGGGGCCATGTTTTTGGCACTTATTTAGATCGGGTTCTGAAACAGCACTTGATTTAATGTGTGGGGAAAAGTTGGAAATACTTGTCATAGTGAAGTCAGGAATGTCACCACATCATTCAGTGGATTTTAGGAATGAGGGCAGAAGACTAGTCCGCAAGGCTTTTTGTCTTGGGATTGGAGTGAGTTTACAGGGGCCACTGTGGCTGTAAGAGCAGAAAAATTCCCATCCAGCCATTTTCTTCTTGTCAAATTCAGGATCACATCTGAGCTCTCACAGGGAGGAGATACAGGCAGGATACACCCTGGAGGTAGCTGAAGGGTCTACTTCAACGGGGATGCATGGGTTAGTAAGCCATGCCAAACCTAAAGTTTTTTTGTGTTACGAAACCAAACTAAGTCGCCGTGGTAACTTATCCTGAACACGTAACTTGCTCCTAGTTCGGAGCAAGTGTAAGATTGTAAATATAATGAAAACCTTGTGCTTCTACCTAGTCTGTTTTAAGTGCTGTGAATCTACACATTACACCCCTGTTGGGCTAATGTGCTTTTTTTTATATGCCTTATCAACATCACAAATGTCAGATTGTTGCTGGAATTTACATTCAGCTTGGGATAATTGTTTTGTTTTGTTTGTTTGTTTGTTTGTTTTATCTGCCCTTCCACTGCTGATATTGAACAGGGATTAGAAAACTGGTCGGGCTATTTATCACCAACAGCTGTTCAATCAATTAAAACAACAGACATATAATTTAAACATTTCAGTTTGCTTTAGTTTCAGTGGATCAATGTCAACATTTCCTTTAGTCACCATTAATGTTTCAGAGCTGTAACCTGCAGCTGTCACCTCAGCAGTAAACAGCAGCACAGAGAGTGCATTCACTGTTACAAAAACACATCAAAATGTGTTTTTGTAACACTAATGTTTGACTGCTGAAGAAGCAGCAGCATGTTAGCACTTTACTGGTATGTATATTCTTTATAAACTTGGCACAAAAAGGAACACAAGCTTTAAGTCGCACTGTGGCACGAGCCAAAGCAGATCAGTCAAACACGGCCTGCTTGTAGACACCAACTGACCGCTAAAAACAAGAGTCAATAGCAGAATACGCTGTTTGACAGAAGAGTGCTCAACTCTGCTGCTCAACCCACAAATCCATTCTTTTCTCACAAATGTAGGATTACTATTAAAGTAATTATTAAATGAATAAGTGAAGTCAGAGTTGTATCGCTCTGGCCCAACCAACACAACTCCAATTTCTCTCTGATAATCAGTTTGATTACATTCTTGCAACATTATGGGGATAAAACTTTGATGTGGATCTAATGCCAGCTAACAAAGGCTAACAGCAGCTAACAGAGGCAAAAAACACACCGCATACTGAGAGAAAAGCAAGATATCCTGAGCAAGTCACCTCCGTATCAGAAGTGTGACTCATAACAGACTTCCTTCGCAAAGGAATGGACTTCTAGCGGCTTCTCCACCAGCATTTTGACAGCTAAGGTAAACACCGGACTGACAGCCTACACTTTTCAAAGATGGCTAAAAGAGATTAAAACACGTTGGTCCTACAATGGCCACCATAGCTAAGATTATGCACTCAAACTAGGAGGAGTAAGAAAACAGAATTAAGTTGACTGTCATACATCAGAAAAATGAGGTCTGGCAACTCTTGTTCTCTGGAAATTGTTAGCAAGTGTTGATGTCTTTGCTGAACCCACACAATCAATGGATGTAGCTAGATTAGCTGATAATTTGCCTTTCTTTATAGGAATAAGAGTGGTATTGATCCTTTCTTCTTTATCTCATACAAAGAAAATTGTTTCCTCTGTAATTGTTTTTGCTGTCATAAAGCAGAATATTAACATATGATTATTTAGACAAGTGAAAACATAAGCCTTATTTATTCTAATCTAAAGCTCTAGATGTCTTTCCGATGAAAACGTTTTATACATACATCATTTTTAGACTATTATTGTTATATAGATCTTTAGAAAACTGACAGTGTATATGCTTTCTCAGTACTTATCCTAGAAATGCTTAATATTGGGTGATTTAGGGTTTGGCTGATACAAATGTTTTTACCAGCCAAGTTTCTTCTTCTTGTGTAATCTACAGTTGCAAAACAACACGAGAGTCAAATAAAAATGAGAATTTGTTCGTCTCTTTGATACATTACACATCTTTACCGCCTGCAGAGTTATGCTCTTTAGTTCTAGTGCACCTATGGGAAACTGGCTATGCTGGCTTCCCCGTATCAGAGTTCTAATGGGTTTCAGTGGCGAACCTTAATTGTATTTAGACTGGGTCAGACTTCTTGTAATGAACCGCTTATCAGTGCAACCTGATACGGCACTCTCTTGCCTGCTGCTATCACGTAGCCACAGAAGCCACCAGTTCAAGCGTCTCAATTCGATTTCCCATCCATCGTTGTCTCTATCAGCTTACCACATGATTCAATTGTTAGCGGAGGAAATGGGGCATAATGAGATGTGAGCTATCACCTTGTAAGTGCTGCTGCCGGCACCTTTCACCTGAATGTGCTTCTTTTTTCTTTTCTTTTTTTCCATTTGGAAAAGCCAGCCTCTGCTTTCCCATCCCACTCTCCTATCTCTCTATCTCACTCCTTTTTATGTCCCCAAGTTTCTTTTCTTCACTTCACATCTGTATCCTCGTCTCGTTCGTCTAATGTTCGCTTTGACCAGTCTTTTGACTTTCTACTCATCTCTTCATTGACTTCAGTACTTAACTGCAGCCAGAGAGAAGACAGTGAGACGCTTTTGGCCAATAGGAGTTCGCGGAAGTATCTCTTTCTATTCTCTTATCTAATTTAGGAGTGCTTTCCACCACATTTCCACTTTTCATCCATTCCAAACCTTTGTCTTATTGAGACATCATACATGATGCATACGTCTTCTCGCCAGCCGTTATCAAAGTCTTCCAGTTTTCCTCTTCATTCTCTTCTTTCTTGCTTCTCTCCATCCACCGCTTTCCATCTTCATTCTAGCGTCATGGATCTAAGGCACGCATTGAGAGGGGAGACGGTGGACATCAGCCCCTCTTTGTCCACCGTATCCTCTTGGACATCATTTGACATTAGCAGTGACACCACATCACTGAGCTCTGACCAAATCTTGACTCCAGTAACAGCTGAGAGCAGCTTCAAACCCTTCGAGGACTCGCTTCCAAAGAAGTCTTCTTCAGTCACGGCCTTGTCTAAAGTGCGAACTGTGGCGTGGAGAGAGACGTCTTTTCTTGGAAACGACGAGTAAGTACTTGACTGCAGTTAATGGATCAGGCAGTTTAGTCAGGCAACAGTTAAAAATGACTGAGAAGCAATTTCATGTTAAAGCTAGAAGAGCCAACTTGAACTATTTCACTGTATTTGTCTTTGTTTAAGGAAAGTAGTGCTAATATAAGGAGATGTATATATTGTACCATAACTAGTGGAGTGATTTGTCACGTTTTTAAATATGGGACATGATGTAGGGCTGAAAAATGTTAGCAACTTTGCTTTATGACAATATCAGTATGCTAATATGTGATTTTAGCATGCTTCATCTGCATTTATATAGCTGTAGACCAACTGCTTTGTTTTAGAAATGTCACACCAGACCAAAGTCGTCAACCTTGAGTCGTAAACCGTTGTACCATTTCAGGCCATCACTCTGAGATATGTCATCACATTTTATTCCATCCAGTGATTTTGCAATGTCTATTTATTAGACTGAAATAAATTATACTCTTACATATGACAACTTTGATTAAAAACACAAGGTCTAATCAATGTTTTTTTCCTCGAGGCCAGCAATATCAATATGTGGTTGTGTATTTTTTTGAGCTTGGGATGGGATTTCATTGATATTTTCATAAAACCATTGCACCAGTTGATTGAATGTTTAAAAAAAAGAGGTTTTCTTTGGTAAGGCAAGGGCCAAATAACAGTAACGACGCAGGAGAGAAGAGGCTCAGACCAATAGCACACGGTCACAAGTGTGTGTGTGTGTGTGTGAGAGAGTCTTCGCTTTCAGCCCACAGTGGCAATCACGAGCTGTTTCATCTGGCTTTAATCACGAGCGGTTCTATAATGGGAGTCTGATTCCCAGTAGCAGGACTGCGAGAGCAGATAAAACAAACCCTGCATTACTTCGGATAGAAACCATAAATCACCTCTTCTCCTTGAATTCTACTGAGAGTCTCTGGCAAGTAAGAAAAACCAGGGTGTTGTGCATCAGGTGTTACTTTTCTTTTCTTGTTTCACTTCCTTCTTTCCACTCTCCATCACGCCGCCATGCCCTGGTATATATGATTAGCCTTCCACATGCAGACAAATGTCTGAACTTACTCACTGGCTGACACTCTCGCCGTGTCTTTAAATCACCCCAAACTCCCCGCAGAGTGTTCAGTATCTTTGCATGAAGACTGATTAAACTTTGGCTGACGAGTGTTTCTGAGCCAGCTGACGAATGTAAATGCATCCACGCTTTTGCTGTCTTTGTCAGCAGCTTGTTTTTCATCTTTCAAATCGGGTAGCTGAGCAGGAATGGCAAATGTCTACTTGACTTTATATTTTTCACAGTCAGGTGGGAAGAAATCCAAATTGGACCGTAAATCTTGTTGACAACAGTAGCTCTTTGAAATGCCCCGCTGTTCTTGGGCATATAGTAAGGCAGCCGTCTGGAATTACCAGGATTTATTCATTGATTACTTGCAATTATAGAAAAAAAATGTCATCTGATTAAACTAATAGTAAACACACATTCCAGAAAAGGAGTTTATGAATGCCTGTGCCTGACAAACAATGACCATCCCAGGATCTATGTCGGGACAAAGGTTGGAATTAATAGAAGTTTGGGTTGTAAAGAAGCATTGAACAAAGAATGGCACAAAGATGCAAACTGTTTCTAAAGAAATAGGTGCTTATCAGTGCATACATACACAGTAAGTGGGTGTTCTGCTAATATCAAAGCAACAAGACACAGTCCAGTTTGGAAAGTGGTAGGCACGGGAAGGGCGTCATAAAGGTTGACTACAAATGTTAACATTTGGTATCACCTCTGGGATAATGATGGATGGATGAGACAAAGGCTGAACCTCTTTGGCCAAAATACACAACACTATGAGAGAATAAAGGCATTTCACACCAATTATCATGGCAGGGAGAGAATCATGATTTGGGTCTGGTTTGCAACCTCTTGTCCTTGTAATTGTTAAGGCAAAAGTTAATTGTGTTGAGATATTTTATAAGGCATCATCAGCCCACCTCACTCCACTCCTATGGAAATGCTGTGGTATGACCTGAAGGCTTTTTCAATCAAGACATTGACTGAACAAAAAATATTTATGAACTCAAATCATTCAGGCAGCATGGTTCTGAATTCCTGCTAATCAGCGTGTGAGTCTCCTAACAAGCCACGACGGCTGCTAGAAAAGAGCCCACTTATAATTTTCCAGCCTTCACTGAGATGGCGTTCAGTATAGATATCAAATATGCAACATTATGTGAATCCACAGGAATTAAGAGGTAAGTAGCAGCCAGCTGCTGCTGATCAAATGCATTTAATTAACCTTCAGCAAGTTTGAGCACTTTGGCATTGTGTTATTAAACCTGAATGCTCTAGACCAGGGGTGTCGAACTCCAGGCCTCGAGGGCCAGTATGCTGCAGGATTTAGATCTCACCCTGGTACAACACAACTGAATCAAATGATTAGTTCATTACCAGGCCTCTGGAGAACTTTAAGACATGTTGAGGAGGCAATTTAGCCATTTAAATCAGCTGTGTTTGATCAAGGACACATCTAAAACCTTCAGGACACCGGCCCTCGAGGCCTGGAGTTCAACACCTGTGCTCTAGACCAACACACTCCCAAAACCTCTATTTTTACCAAAGTCTTCCATCCAAGCTGATTTACCCCAAGGTCAGACTGTGCACACAAAAAAAAAAGGCAAAAAAATACAAGAGCTATATCTCAGATTCTACAACCATGTTGAATGTTAAAGTTAATGACAAAAACTAAACAAGTACTGCTTGTTTGATGAAAGTCTTTTCCCTCTAAAAGAACATGGTAGCATGGATTAGGTTTGTAAACTTGTATCTGAACAATTCACAAGACTTATGCAACTATGTCCTCTGGATGGACCAAAGTGGAGATGCTTACCCATAATGCACAGCACCACATTTGGTGAAAACCAAGCACAGCATATCAGCACTAACGCCTCACACCCACTGTTAAGCACAGTGGTGGAAGGGTGATGATTTGGGCTTTTGTTTTGTAGCCACAAGACCTGGGCACTTTGCAGTGAGTTGACTATGAACTCCTCTCTATACCAAAGTGTAACAAATGTGAGGTCTATGTATGACAGCAAAGGCCGAGCCCAAATTGTGTCTTGAAACAGGACAATGAGCCCAAGAACAACATCAAATAGTAAACGACTGAAATGACTGAAAAAGAAAAAAAAAACATATTTTTTCAACCTTATTTAAATGCTGTGGTGGGACCTTAAAAGAGTTCTGCATGAACAAATGCCTGCAAACCTCAGGCATGATGTGAGGGATTGATAAAGTCATACCACAAACTCTTATTTTTACTTTAAGTTATCGCTGCCAAAGGTGGCTCTACAACAGGGGTGGGGAACTCCAGGCCTCAATGGAGCTGTGTCCTAGGGTTTCAGATATCACCCTGGACCAACACACCTGAATCAAATGATTAGTTCATTACCAGGTCTCTGGAGTGTTCAAGACATGCTGAGGAGGTCATTTAGCCATTTAAATCAGCTGTGTTTGATCAAGGACACATCTAAAACCTGCAGGACACTGGCCCCTGAGGCCTGGAGTTCCCCCACCCCTGCTCTACAACCTATTGAATTATGGGGTGTACCTAGTTTTTTTAAAAGGACTGCATAAAGACCTGTGAAAAACTTTCCTTTTTGTATGGTTGTACACATATTTTGTATAATAACAGATTTTACAACAAATGTAAACACTGGCCAAAAGTTTGTTTTCACCACAATACTGTCAATCACATTGGCCCATTGATTCAGTTTGGTTCAGTTTAATTTTATTTATATAGTAGTATGGAAAGTGGGAATTAAAAATTCCTTTGAAAAGAAGGAAACTTCTGGCAGACCCAGCTTGTCATCTGATTTATGGATTGATAAAGCTGGGTATATGGCATAGCAGGGAAATGGATGTATTTAAGGAAAGCATGTATAACATAAAGACTTTGTCCCAGCACAAAACCCTGTGGAACTCCTTATGGTGTAAAGAAGACCCCATTTACATGAACAAATTGAAGTCTATAGACATGCATGATTCAAACTAGTGCAGTGCAGTATGTTTAATACTAACGGCATGCTCTAATCTCTGTAATAAAATATTATGGTCAGCAGTATTGAGGTTTAGCAGGATAATCACAAAGAGGAGTCCACTGTCGGACAATTTAAATTTCATTGACTAATAATAATAATTTCATCATATTTTTCATTTTTTTTCTGACAAAAACAAGATGATAACTACATATAAACTAATGCACAAGGACAAAAGTGATGATGGAGACTTTTGTCAGCGAATAAAATTGAGAGGGAAATATTCTGGAGAGACAAGATCCAATCAGAATTAATTAAGTTGTGCAGAAAGGCTGGACGAAATTGGAAGTGATCCAGTCAGAAGTAATCTCCACGTGCAGTAAGGTTAGATATACACATTTAATCTGGTCCTGCAAAACGGTCCAACAAGCTCCCATGATCCCTGTTTCTCATGAAAATGTGATAAAATGTCGACTCTTAGGAGGAAGAGAAGAGTAGACATATTGACACATTTCACAGCTGGTGTCAAGGAAAAGAAGACCCAGTCATAACAATGCTAATTCTGCTATTTAAATATGAACATTAAATTCCCATGAGTCTTTGCGTTGTAGTGTTGCAAAACCTTTAAGAAATTGCTAAGATATGTTACTGAGTCATTGTTAATGTGTCGCTGTAGCTTTAAGCCTTTGCAGTGCAGTTCTACTCCTGGTCTTTTCCCCTTGCCATAGTTTTACCTTTTCTTTTAAATTTTTTGTTTCATATTGCTGAAGAAAGATCAATCTTTTTGCTAAGCCAAGCCATTTGCCTCTTCTCAGCAGCTCCACAGCAATCATTCCTTTAGGTAAAGCTACTTATTCACATTGAATCAGTGGTATTTTAGCATTTAAAAAGTTACCCCAAAAATGTCAAAATTCAATTCAATTCAGTTTTATCTATATAGCATCAATTACAACAACAGTTGCACCATGGCATTTTTTAATGTAAGGTGAAGATCCTATAATAATACAGAGAAAAAACCCAAAATTAGATGATCCCAAGAGCTTTGGTGACAGTGGGAAGGAAAAACTCCCTTTTAACAGGAAGAAACCTCCAGCAGAAGCAGGCTCAGGGAGGGACGCCATCTGCCGTGACCGGTTGGGGTTGAGGGGAGGAAGTGGCTGGAAGTGACAGTAATGACAATTGCTGAAAACAATTAAGGTGAGACTTTCTAATGCACATTATTACCCTCACAATAGTATTAATATAACATAAATATAAGAATATGATTACCTTTTCTAAACATAAGCAACTGTTTCTGTGTTAATGTCTTTGCCCTCGTTCGGATTTTTTTCCGAGCAAAAGTAATAATCACATCCCCAGATGTTTAGCGAGAGCAAGAGAGAGAGGGAGGGTGAGGGGGGAAAAGGAGAGGCAGCCTGATGATAATCATAGCAGAGACGGAGAGAGCTTCAGAGATGTAAGGAAAGAAAGCAGATAAAGAGATTTTCCACTTGCCGTTGAATCACCTGACCCCATCAGCACTCTTCTGGACCCTCTGCCCTCGACTCCCAGCTTCCTCCAATCCTAATCACGTCTGTTTCTTCTCAGCTCACTTTTCTCCTTCACTTCCTTGCATCCCATCTGCTCCTCAACTTTGAATATCTTGTTTTTCTTTTCCACATCACCCCCACTGACCCTGAACATAAAGTAATTTTGCTGCAGTTCAGGTTATTGTTTTTGCTGGAACCTGCTGGGTGGCAGCCCGAGGATTAGGAGACAGTCGGGCAGAGAGCTGCAAAAAGATGGCACATTAAGCCATGAGGTAAGATATGATATAGTGTTTAGTGCCATTTCATCCTTTTATGTCTACCGTATATATTTTTAAGAGGTGGAATGCGGTAAACCTGCGGTGCTTGTGATGGGTAAAGTATTTCTATTTTGGCCACTTATGGCACAGCACAGATATTCAAATATCACAGTGTGTTTCCGTGTCCCCATGCACTTTGCACCTCATTTCATCTGAGCAGAAGCTGGAGAATTTTGAAGAAAGTTGTTTCTATCTCTCCAGGCAAGCGCAGTGTGTGGCAGACAGACATTTTCACAGTTGGGTGGAGACACTCTGATTGGAGCCCTCCTCCTTATCTTACTGTAGCAACTGCATTTTCTACTCCTTTCAAGCTCTGTGGTTTTTTTGACATAAAATGCGAGTCTGAATTTAGTGTGAGGGTGTGCTTTGCTTTGTAGGATGGTGGCAGGCTTACCTATATGTGTTAAAAATAGGGAAATATGAACGTATGCAGTGTATGTTTCATGTAAATACTTCCAAGTAAATGGATAATTAAGCATTTAACGTGGCAGTAAACATACTTGCTAGCAGGTCAAAACTATAATAATGTCTGCCAATGCAATTCAAAACCAAACTTACAAACAATAACAACAATAATAATAATAGTAATAATAATAACAATAATAATAATAATAATAATAATAATGGATTGCATTAATATAGCTTTTCTAGACACTCAAAGCGCTTTACAATTCCACTATTTATTTTCTCTCACATTCACACACTGGTGGAGGCAAGCTACAAACCACTGATAATCCTCTAGCTGCCTATAACCCTAACCCAGTGTTTTTATAGAAATAGTCACCTTCCACCTCCATTACGAACACATTACTGGTACTGGATTGTGAATCGTGTTTTGCCTTCTGAGCCATCCTGATTCTTTGTGGGGTAAATTCAGCAAAATGCTGGAAACATTCCTTTGGGCTATACCGATATGATAGTGTTGCACAGTTTCTGCAGATTTGTTGGCTGCATAATCTCCTGTTCCACCACATCCCAAAGGTGCTCTCTCTGTTGGACTGAGATCTGATGACAGGGTAGGCCAGCTGAGTTGTTCTATAAACCATATAGCTTAGCATGTTATCCTGCTGAAAGCAACCATCAGACAATGGGTACAGTTTGGTCATAATGGGATGGACATGGCTAACAACAAGGCTGTGGTGCTTCAACAATGCTCAGTTGGTACTAAGGAGCCTAAAGTGTGCCAAGAACATATCCTCCATACCATGAACCACCATCCACCTGTTAATACAAGGATTCATGTTGTTTACACCAAATTCTAACCCTACCATCCAAATTTCTCAGCAGAAATCAAGACGCATCAGACCAAGTATGAATTTTCTAATCCTCTGTTGTTCAGTATTGGTGAGCCTGTGCAAATTCTGCCTTCAGTTCCCTGTTCTTAGCTGGCAGGAGTGGCACCTGTTGCGGTGATCTGCTTCAGGGTTCAGCGTGTTGTGCATTCATAGATGCTTTTCTGCATAACTTGGTTGAAATGAGGGGTTATTCAAGTTGTAGTTGTCTTCCTGTCAGCTCGAAGCAGTCTGGCCATTCTCCTCTGACATCAACAAGGCATTTCTGCCCAGAGATCTGCAGCTCGCTGGATATTTTCTCTTTTTTTAGCCCAGTCTCTGTAAACCCCATAGACGACTGTGTAAATCAGCAGTTTCCAAAATACTCGAAGCAGCCAGTCTGGCACCAGCAACCATGCCACGTTCTAATCTAACTTAACTTTCTTTCCCATTCTGATGCTCAGCTTGAACTTCAGACAGTTGATCATGTTTACAAGACAAGTTGCACTGAGTTGCTGCCATGTGATTGGCTAGTTGAATATTTGTGTTAATAAGCAGTTGAACTGGTATACCTCATAAAGTGGCTGTTGACTGTGACTTGGTTATTTCTAACATGAAAGGTATCACTCAAAGTAACAAGCCCACACAATATTGTGATCATACTCTTTTAACACCATTTTATCAGCTTTCAGCTCATTGTTTTGGTATTACAGCTCACAACTCCGCTGTCCTTGTTGACCCCGACCTCGCCAATTAAACTCCATGTTAGGCACATTGTCTAAATGAATAAGACATTTCCATTAGAAGATCAGGATTATGAGGAGAGTTAATTGCATTCATGGCTCAAGAGTTGGCAGTTTGTCTTGTAATCGGAAGGTTGGCGGTTTGAGCCCTGGCTCAGACAGTCTCGGTCGTTGTGTCCTTGGGCAAGACACTTGACCTGTTGCCTACTGGTGGTGGTCAGAGGGCCCAGTGGCGCCAGTGTCCGGCAGCCTCGCCTCTGTCAGTGCGCCCCAGGGCAGCTGTGGCTACAATGTAACTTGCCATCACCAGTGTGTGAATGGGTGAATGACTGAATGTAGTGTAAAGTGCTTTGGGGTCCTTAGGGACTAAGTAAAGCGCTATACAAATACAGGCCATTTACCATTCACGTACAAATGTTCAGCAGTATTTTCCTACTGAATTTGTTTGTACTTGGGGCGGAAAAGAACTCGGCTGAAGGTTTAGTTTAATATACCTACCCATCTAAAACAACATATTTTAACGGATACAAAATCTAAGCAAGAACAAAAGAAAATATGTCCCAAACAGTTCATACAGTCATTCCTGGCACGGATGTTTGTCAAATCATCGTGGTGAGTCTCTCATTTTTAATACTGGATGTAGTGAGCAGAGAGAAAATAGTTCCTATGTGAAACTGCCCTCAACGAGGTTTGCGGCTTTGTGGAGATTTTCAAATGTCATTTTCTTTTTTTCTTTTTGTTGCTTTGAGCATCACAACCTAAGTACCATCTGGTTCCGTTACATTTACGACAATGCTGACATTCCTGTGGGCTATATATATTTAAAACTGAGGAACTGACACCAAAACAATCTGGATGGATAAATATCACTATATACCAGAGGACTTGTGTGTAAACCTGATTTTTTTTTGTGGATTCTTGCTTTAAAGGCTTCTCTTTCCCCATAAAACGTTGGCTATGGTCGTCGTGGCACCATGAGTCAACCCAAAATGTAAACAAGTAGGGGACCAGGCTGCGGTCCAGCCTTAAATACAAAGGAAATGTGAAGAGAGAAAACGGGGATTCAGGGTAATGTGATGCAGAGATTCATTATAAATTTACTCTTTTTACAAGTTTCAATTTCCTCCTTTAATCGGGCTGTGGCAAGGACTGATGGATTTAAATCTAAGCGGGTTTTCAAATACAGAATTGATCAGACTGAGTCCTGCCATAATACAAAGGAGACATCTAATGAAACTGACTAAAAAATACAGCAGAAAGATGCGAGGCCGATTTAAAATTCAACTGCGTCCTGCCTCCATCTGGCTGGTTTGGTACTTTTTGAACACAAGATCACAGCGCTGAGATGTCCAAATCACTCCAACAGTGCATAACATTTGAGTTTAAAATTCTGACCTTTGATTTAGTGCCCTCACTGGAGCAGCAGATGAATTTGTAAGCATGGCTGGATGTGAGTTGCATACAAATTTGAGAGTTATGTCAAAATAAGATTTCTTTTTTTTTTCTTCCTTTGGTATAAAACACATGATAAATGCCAATCATGTAGTTTTAAAAGGTGTTTTTTTTTGTCCCAGATTGATGTGTTGGTTAGTTAGTGGTGTTTTATGACTGATTGGAGAGGGCGCGATTAAATTCTTTTTAAAAGGAAAAAGTAATATGGCACCCAGGACTGAGCTCTGTGTCACGTCAACTCTTCTACGACACCATGAATGAGATGTGAATGAAGAGAACTGATGACAGCTTATTACTTTTGAATTGGGATTGCCATTATTGTATTTTTTCCAATTATTACTCCCTTGAAGACGAAGTGAGATCACTCATCCTGTAATTTGCTTTATGAGTCATCTCTGAATCGCTTCTCCTTCCGCATATCTCCCTTCTTCCTTCCTTCTTCCCCTAATTTTGTCCTCTTTGCGTCTCCCGCTGCACTACCTTCCCCCGTCATCTGCTCTCCCATGACAATCCACATAATATTGCATAAAACAGAGCTCATGACAGTGAGTGGATAAAAAAGTAAAGTGCCTTTACTCAGGGGACGCTTTTCTCAGTAAACAGGCAGGGTTACATAAAGTCTACAAAGCCTCCAGATGGACAAGGCTGAGGTCTTTTGACCAGGAGATGCTTCCAGTATAATTTGTACATACATACACACCTGTACGTGTGTTTAGGGTTACTTTCATTTACTAATTAAAGGATCCTGCCATATCCGTAGTGAAACATGCTAGCTGGCTGATATTTCATATTTCATATCAATGCAATACAGTGCATGAGCAGATATTTATGTTAGGTGTAAAATTAGACCAACAGGGTCATGGCTGCATACAAATCAGTAGTCACATCCCTGTAGTGTTGGCTATAGATATCCTTGGCCAAGAGTCAGGAGCAGGTGGCATCTCAAGAGGCAGCAAACGGAGCTGGTCTTCACTGGACTGGAATGTGCAGAGATGGCATCATATCTTGGAATAATGTGCAGAACAGTCATCACAGTGCCAAAACTGTCCTGCCACATCCTTAAAAGGCAGCTTCAGCTTGTCCTTTGATAATGACATATCGATGATTTTCTCTCACTGCCAACTTGTTTAACAGTTATTTGCATATTGCAATACACAGAAACTGATGTTGCAGTGTACCGAATTCAGCTGTTAAACGAATGATTTAGCCACAAAGTGTGACTGCAGGGGACATCACGACATGCGATTATAAATCTACAGGATTATCAGACTGGTAACACTTCAAAGAGGCTGTTAGATGTCATAAAGTAGAAGACTGTAGTTCCTATTTATCACTTAGGTTACCAAGGTAGTGTTTGTTATAACAGCTTTTGACATATAAAGCCACCAGTTGTTTCTCCTAGAGCCTGTGTCCTGGGCGCTATCCAATTTTTGAAAAGTCAGTACTGTTTACCAGTGTGTAAGGATGCCCAAAGGTAGCGCCGTGGCAAAGTCCTGGAACAACTTGTGCCTTGATTATCCTCTTAAAATTCACAAACAGTTTGAGACATGTTGACCAGGTAGTCATTCCTGAATACTTTTTTAAGTCTGCAACCTGGGGCTCATGTGAAGTCACTGCATTGTAATATAGTCAATGTCCAATGACAATGATGTTTTCGACTCCAGTTTCCCATTAAATGTGATTTTATCCTGACCACTACATCATTCTACATCAATCTGGCGAGAGAGGACTTATGCACTTCTTATTTGATAGTATTCTGCAATAATGCTGTATAATGAATACTTTATGTTTAAATAAACTGAAAGCTAAAATTGCAGTCTACAACATGCAGCTCACAAAGTAACACAAAGTATAACATCTCAGAAGTTTGAATGGACTGGTACTTATATAATGCTTTTCAGCTCACAGGACACCTAGTATTTGGTGGCTGTCAACATCATAGACAGCCTAAAACATGGATGTAGTGAACAAAAAAAAGTGCATTAGTTCCTTGAACCTGCATTCCATCTGAAGACCACCAGATGGCGATAGCTCTGGTTGCAAAATGACTTCCTGTCCTATAAAAGTCTATGGGAAAACGTATTTTGGTTGTTAGCGCTGAGTTTAAGGGCTCAATTGCTTATTTCTGATCTTACTGAATAGAAAATTAAGTCTATTCTGAAACACTGATTGACCAAGATTTACAAAATAAAGGATTATCTGTAGGATCTGCAGCAGGGGTGTCAAACTCCCTCAGCTGTGGGCCAAATACACTTTTAATTTAAGTGGGCCTCCAGTGACACTCCCTTTTCTATTAGTATGAAGATGTTTAGCAGCACACTTAATCCCTGAGATATGTTAGTATTAGAAATATAAAGTGTAAAATGATGGACTGGCCTGTAATTATAAATCAGAAAGTTTGCCCTGTTAAAAAACACACACACTCATGCTGAAGATCAGCCCGTGTTAACTTTACAGGAGATTTTATACACATCTGTCTCAAAGAGAAAAAGAAGAAACAGCACTTGATGGTGCCCTGAAATAATCTTGTCTCTCACTTTACACGATCAGGTTTTATTATCATCAGGCCCTGCTTCTCCTCTGTAGCGAGTCAGCAAGGACGAGCTTGCTATTATGTTTTCTCCTTATTGTATACATCATTGTTGTGTTAATCGCACACTGTCTGCTGCATGCCCACAGGCACAGCTGACCTCCGTCTGCTCTGACCACAGAGGATTGTATCATGGCCACTGATTCTCACACAAACACATAAATGTAGTGAGGTGCCTACTATATGTCCCACGCATCTTTCCCCAGGAGCAGCAAGGTTTAAGAGATACGCACACATGCACATGTGTAAGTACAGCTGCTGATGTCTGCGCTTAGTGGCAGCTCTGAAGTTGGCACACATCTGTTCATGCATTGATCCAGCGGCTCTGTGCGGATGCTCTGCGAGTGCAAAAGTAGTGTGTGGGTCTCTGTGTGCGTGTCTTTACTGTAAAGCTCACATCTTGTGATCTTACTGTTGAGGTTTTGTGAGGGGGGGTCTCAACATTGTCCGCTGCTATGCCGCATGACACTCATGTGCATGCGATGTGTGTGCGGGTGTCTGTGCATTTGTGTGTGTGTGTGTGTGTGTGAGAATGGAGTTTATCCCTGGCCCAGATGCCCCGGCTAAATCCATCACCAGCGGTGCTGCACAGCAGCACTAAGCTGGAACATTTGGCACCAAGCTAGGAATGAGGAAAAAAAACACAGGAACACACAAAGATATACACATATGCAAACACACGTACACACACACACAGAAAATTGAGTTTGGGGATTTTTTTCTAAAGAGATTCAGAGGAAGTAGATTTTTTTTTAGAGGAGGACTTGGACTTAGGGAGCGAGATAGGAGCTCTTTTTTTTCTAAGCCTGTTGGTGGTGGAGGTGGTGGTGGTGGTGGGGCTGGGAGAACCATTCCGCTCACTCCACCCGATCTTTCCTTCATCTGTCCAGCTGACAGCATGGAGCCGTGTGATGATGACGACGAACTGGGAATGTTAGCAGCTTTCCAGTAAGTTCTGGTGCCCCTAGACGCCGCTTGTACCATACATGCTTTTGTTGTTCTTTGATTTGAAGTAATCCTTTTTCAGCCTCCAGCGTGTTAAAGCTCTTCAGTGAAGGCTTTGTTGAAGCTCCGGGGGAGGTTTTCATAGAGATTGTGGCTGGTAGTGAAGCCACTTATGGGCCTCTGGCTCAGGGCCACTGACTTTTAATGAATACTCCTGCAATTTTTCAAGACCCATTTTCAATCTTTGAGCTTTTGATGGCATCTCATCGCTATGTGCTTCTATCTGAAGCATATGAGCATTAAGTGCACTGCAAATAAAGCTTATATCTGTTTTGCATGCCAAAGTCACCTCTGTGTTGATCCTGCTTATGCAGAGGTGACTATTATCTGTACATCTAATCCAGTGAAATGTTTTAAAGAAGAGACGTCGATCAAAGCAGGGATCAAATTCTGGCTATAGCTGTTATAATTATGAGGCATCAAAAATCTGCCTACACGACTTTAGCTTAAATACGTGCTTGACATAGATGCATATTGTTTTAAAGTTTGCTCAGTGTGCCATTTTGCATCCCTAGCCAAACAATCTGAAAGTTTCTTTTGATTTCTCTTATGAATGAGAGTTTATACATGTTTTTAGCTTTCTTCATCATCTGCTGACTAGCAAGGAGCTGGATGCAATACTGGACCGTCCCACAGCAGGCTTTAGAACAACCATATTGTAATCTCGCTCGCTGAATTAACGGCACGTGAATCTTAAGTTACATAAGGCTGAGGTGGCTCCAAGCACCCGAGACCTTGTAATTACTGAACACACTTAGAGATTACATCATGGATTGAAGGGTTTAGCTAGATGGTTGCTGGGAAGTGTGTGTGCGTGTGTGCATGTATTTGTGGGTTGTGGTCACTTAAAATGTGGTTTTGCACATAAATTTTAAACACAAGTTGCTTGCCTTGAATATGCATTTATGGTATGGTCATGCAGACTGTATGAATACTGTATACTAGTTCAGGAGTTTTATGTAGTTGGTTGAATTAATGGTTAAATTAGCTAAAAGTAAGGCTCTGTGGTTAAAAGAAGTCAAATGTACTGGATAAATTTGTTAGCTAAGGCTAGCAATCAAATGGTTAAAACTGTTAGGCTACAAGGTTAAATTATCTAAAAGCTAAAAAAAAAAAGGTTAAAATGTAACTAAAAGCTGTAACTTTCTGTAACTAAATAAATTTAGGTCAAAGTAATGCTAAATGGTTACAATTTTTAGCAGCTATTATGAAATGGACAACAATAATGGGTAAATGTTTGAAACTGTTAGTTAAAGTTAGTGGCTAAATAGCTAAACGTGGGGCTAGCATGGTTAAAATCGACCACGCTGATAGATAGATTGGCAGAAAATGTAAACATTAAAGGATTAATATTAATAAAAGCTTAACTGAAGTAGATGAAAATTAGAGTTTAATGGCTGATTTAAAAAAAGATAATTATGTTAATATTTTAGAAGTATTATTTTATGAAAAGTAAATGGTAATAGTTCAAATTAGTGTATAAATAGCTGAAATTTTTACTAGCAATGGCTAACTAGGTTAGTTAATAGTGAAATAAAAATAATAGTGAAGTTAGTATGAAGCTAGTAAGAAACCGGTTACCTATGGTAGACACAGTTATTGCTATATTAAACCTAATATATGGTAAGTTGTGTTAAATAACATCCAGGTAAATAAAATGAACACATTTGAATATGAGCCAAATCAATTTGAGTGATATTTTTTGATTTCATAACACTGTTATTTATTTATTTATTTATCTTTAAGCTACAACAGCTGTGAGAAAAGCTAAAAGAAGAGAAGATGTGAGTTTGCAGGGTCTGTGTAATTTTTTTTTTCCTACATAAAGATAAACCCATGCAGCTGCTGGTCAGCAGTGGACTGTAGGATTGAGGAAGCACCAGATCGCAGCATCATTGTTGAAGGATTACAGCAACAAGGTGATAGGTCATTGGCTTGGAAACATGTGGCCCAGAAAGCAGACAAATGAAATTTGATTCAGACTTGGCTCTGCTGTGTCAGGCAGACAGACATGCATGAACTGATTTTCTTTCAATCTCTCCACCTGCTGTTCGTGGTTTTCTGACCACCGATATTGCAAATATTTGAATGTTGACTCAGCAGCTGCAGAAAGAGTGAGACAAGTAAAGCCAAGGGAATCTGCTGTGCTTTTTCTCCACTACCCCCTTACTGCAGTATAAAGGGTTTTCCTCAGATGTCTGGCTAGGTTCTACAGGCCCAGTTCCAAACCTAAAATCAGTTAAGGTGCGTGTGAAATTATTGTGGTGCAAAAGGGCAGACAACTAAAAGTGATCGCGGCCTGCCAAAAACAGATTATCGCCTAGTCTATAGCCATCTACAGCTGCTTTTATCTAGATTAAAAACGCAAATACAGAAACTTTATGTTCATCCATGTGGTAAGCTCTAAAATATAATGCCTTTTTTAAAAATTATTTTTTAAATATAAATTTGGAGGTTAAAACTGTGGTTTCATATGTGCGCTTTCTTAGCATGCCTTTTTGTTTCTCCGCTTTCCAGAACATTCCAGAGGCTCTCTCTTTTCTTGTCTCTTCATCTTCCATGTAATATTTATACTGTTGATTTTTCTGCCCACCCTTTTCTACTCAATACTCTCTTTCTCTCTCTGTATTTACTACCATACCCTTTCTCTGAAAGTCACACTTTTTCTCTTCTTCCAAAGTAATAAAAATACATCTGGATGCAAAACATTGCATTGCAACCACAAAGCAGAGCTATTGCCATAATAAACAGCCACCACAATTTTAAAGCGTCAGGTTAGCACTTTGAGTGCCACCATATTGTTTTTTTCCCCCTTTTGTTTGTTTTGTAGCTCGAAATTAGCTTATATGAAATGCAGAGTGGAATGCTAATTCATTAGCCAGTGTTATCAAGTTTGGCTAGCAAGATACATTCAAACTGTACGGCGCAATGCTAAGTTGCCTAGTAGTAGCAGTAAATGGCCTAATCATTTAACAAAATATCAGAATTATACTGATCAAAAATTAAGCACAAAGGTCTAGGATGTGCTGTATAGAAAAACAAGCCATAATATTACGCAGATAAGCCCCTTGAAATGCTCCAAATGAAACAGGCTGCACATACAGAGTGAACTGATCCAAATTATTGTGTTGGGACAGCTACCAACCAACAGTGGATAAACGTTGATAAGTTATAAAGAACTAAGAGTTATTGTGAAGGGTGAAACTTTATATAGAGGCCAAAACGGTATTTTATACGAGGATATAAATATGCTTTTAAATGGTGTAAAACTGGGACTCTATGGAGATTGATTCCCTTTTTGTCGCCTTGTGGTCATTAGAGGAACTGCAGTTTTTTTGCCTCTTCTGCATTGGCCTAATTTTTCCTCACCAGAGGTTGGCCCTTGCTTATTAGGTTGCAGTTATTTTATGATATACTTCACAAAAGACCATGTCCTTGGTATAATTAATGGCATGTCTTTGCGGCACATTTGCTATTCATATTTCAGCAGAGGTTCTAATATATTAAACCAAGGCTGTAATCGGTGCCTTTGCACCCTCATAGAACTGGGTCTGACACTGTGCATTTGGAAGGGAAATCTTAAACCTGATATAACAGGTAATTAGATAACAGTTTCCCTTTCCTTTGCTGCTGTTAGTTCATGTGCAAAAGCAAGAGAGTGCATATTTAGTGGAATACTCCCAAACAGATTACATTTAAGACTGCAGCTTTAACCTGTAATTCTATAAAGGCGCATAACTAGGATATAAGCATTGGAAATGAGAGGCATTGTTCATTTCTTGACTGTGATTATTCATCCGAGGTTGAAAGTGCACCTACGTTTCCTGAAAATCTCTTGGGTGATCTCTTTTTTCCATTTGTTCCGCAATTTCAATCTCATTGGACTTGTACATAACAAGGAAATTAGATCCTGAGGTATTACAAACTTTCTATAATAAGATTTGAATGTGATGAAATTCAGTGGTTTCCTGTCGACACCATAGTTTTTCCATCTGAGTGAAACAAGACACTTCAGCTGTTTTGCTGAAAGCCAAATCAAATTCTGCCATTCTCAAACACAGGCAGAAAAGTTGCGAGCCGTTCTTCCCCTGGTTTTACAACATGGCCGCTCGGCCTGCGCCTCCCGCCGCACTGCAGGGTGTTTGTGCTCGAATAGGTTGGGTCAGGCAGGACGGGCCTCGAGGCCAAATCGGTCATAGGCCGATTAGTTTGCTGGCAGGTGCTCAATGTCTAGTCCTCTTCCAACTCTTCTTCCGCCTGTCAGATGGAAAATTCATGTAAATTTCTGTTGGCTGGAAAAAGGAAACGGAGCTATGGTTTTGGAAGGCATCGTGAAACATACAGTCGAAGCCCCGGCTTCTATTATTCCAAACCCTCAGCATGTGTGGAATAAAACATACACACAAAAGTGAGTTTCATGTATTGCAGTTCCTGAAATGCACACTACAGGGCTGCAAATCAGACTACCAGCAGAAACTGGGTGTCAGTTTCTAGCTTTCATCTTATAGGTAATATCTTGGAAAGTACCTGCTGCCAAATTTTGCATCCTAAATTGGCTGATTGTGATGGATATTCTAATGTAAGTATGTATTAAGAAGATCATTTAATGTTTAACCATAGTTAATATGCAAATTTTGAGGTTATTTATTGGTCTTGGTTTTGCTCCAGAGAAGCAAAGAAATGCGATATTACTGAGAACAGCATTTGTAATATAAACCTGGATGTGTGGTGTCGGACCAGCCGTGCGCTAACTGGGGATTTGTGCCGTAAATCCGTCGTCTGTTTCCAAACACTGAGATATCATTCCCAAATATCAAATGAGTTAATGTATAAAGCCACAAATCCCTTAATGACTTAATGCAGACATGGCAGCGACTCAACCAGTTAAGGAACATTTATATTCAGCGGGGACGTCACAGGATTTCTGTCTCTACATGTGGAGGAACAGTTAGAACCCATATGCCACAGTTGCATATGCTTTGAGCTGCGCCTGTTAAATGAAGTTTTATCAGATGGATGAGATTTGGATCATCAGGTTTTTTAAATTCCCCTTAATAGCTGTTTATTAGATTACACTCTCTGATGCTTGACGCCCAAATAGTTGGTGGAAAAAAAACCCAACTTGTTTTTCTGAAGTGAAGTTGCACTTTAAAATGGATTGCAGGCTGAAGTTTCAATTAATTTTTATTAGCATGTCCCTGAACCAGCAGCAACCAGCAGCAATAGCTCTTAAAGCTGACGTAGGCTACATGCGTTTTGCTTCCACTAGACAAAAGATGAATAATAACCTTTTATGATGCTCTAATTCAAGCGGTCTGAAAGGGAACCCAACTCCCACACATGTGTACACACTTAAAAAAAACAAAAAAACTAATTACTTAAATGATTAAGTAAAGGACTTTCAACTGGGAAAATTGTGTTATAACCCTGCATGAAAGCAAAAGTCAGCATCTACTCATTTTTAGCGCACATAAACTTCCTGGGTAAGTCTATCGGCTCCCTATTTTCTTTTGCTTTTGCATTGTCTGCCTAATAAACATTTAAGGTGTCTGACAGCCACGTCAAAAAGAAAGACGTACACAGAGTCATGTTATCGCCTGCTATGTCTTCACTTAACAGTCACTGCAGTGTGCAGTGTTAAAACTAATCACAGCCTGTGATTAAGTAGCCTGTAGAACCACCTTTAGTAGCAACAGCTTAAAGTAACTGTTTTCTGACAGACTCTCACATGTTAGAGACTGCTATTTATTTTTAAACAGCATGAAGACTAGTGAGCGAGTAGTCTCTGAAAGAGAATTTTTAATTTCTTGGCTACGATGATGTTTAATTAATCTTTATTTTTAGTTCCATCATGTGTGCTGTCACAACGTAGCTCTCCACGTTAACACTCCTAATTTGTTTGAACATGCAAAATTGCTTTAAAAATTGCTGTATTTTTCTTTTTGCAATGTGCCCTCTCCACTTCTGTTCCAGGGAAAGCTGTTATTTATTATGTCCTCTTCTGCCCAAAACTTTACAGTGACACATTTTTTTCCCATCTCTTCACTGGGAGCATTGCCCAGTTATGTTTAGCAATACTTGGATTATTGCCCATGTCAAAAAAAGAAAGAAAACACACATAAAAAACCCCTTGAGTTCTTTTCTCATCATCAATTATTGGTCCTTGGCCTGGAAAGCACACTTTTAGTCCCTACATTCACCAAGCAGTAGTTCTTAAATGAGTCGTCCCCAGTTGAAAATGACTGAAATCAATGATTTAGTTTCCTTTTAACTGAACTGCTTTGCTTTGTTTTGTGTTGTCATGGGCTTTTTTTTCCTGTCGCAATTTTCTATGGTGTTACTATATATAGCTGATTAAAAAATATAGTGTTCTAACGATCTCCCTAAAAATACAAGCCTGTATACAGTGTGTGTGTGTGTGTGTGTGTGTGTGTGTGTGTGTGTGTGTGTGTGTGTGTGTGTGAGAGAGAGAGAGACTGTGTTTGGCTTTCAGACAATTAGCTTTGCTGGCTGCCTCAAGAGATGTTACAGTACATCGCTCGTCAGCATTCATACTCAGTCAGTGTGTGTGTGTAATTAAATGTCAGGGTAGGCTTGGAGAATAGCTAATAGCATTTAATCAATTTTTTCAGTCTACTTAACTATGGGTGTCCATTTATGTGCGTGCACACCAGGCATTATGGGAATATGTGCATGGTATCGATGTACCCTCCAGAGGAAGATGGAGGGTACATCAGAGGGTACAGATTTTTTTCTATGGGCTTTGCAGCCGATGCAGGCCTATGTGGAAGCGGCCCCTACTAAAAGCTCAGGCGCAGCCAGCAGCTTGCTAATATGCTGAGAGGTGACAAATGGCTTCTGCTGTTCCCAGTTTTCCTTATCTCCTAAATGTCTATGACAAGCCCAATAATTGAAGAGGGATGTTTAGTAAGCTGACAGCAGGAGTTGTGGGGAAAGAGGGGGAAGATGGAGAGGTAGAAGGAAGAAAGCATACTTGAGCCAAATGTTTTATTTGTCTAAGCCCACATGGAGCAATCAGTGCTCCCTATGTAATGCGCCAGAAAGGTTCTATTGGCTTCCAGGTACGTAAGATGTGCCAGGTGGATGAAAAACTCTGCCCCTTTGGGAAAATGTTGGACTCAAACTTTAATATACAGCACAGAGTCCTCCCATGCTTAAGAAATATATCTACAGCAGGTGTTAATGGTAGGTATGTTTCTTTCTGTAGATGTTTTATTTTTAATGTTATTAATACTTTGTCAGTGTGCAGTTTAGTTTATCTTTAGTTTAAATTGTCCATCTTTGTTGGGAAGTACTGGCACTTAAGGCTGACAAGCTCATTAATCATGTCGTCTGGTTTAAACACTTCATCCAGTTTAGAAAACCTCGTCAGCTAATCTGCTGATTTAGCCTTTGGATCAACAGTCAGTGATGCAGATAGTGAAAGCGTCCAATGAGATTTCATCCAATGTCATCCTTATTTTGCAATCAATTTCTTGTTCTTTGATTACTTTGCATGTTTATATTAATATATTTTCAGATATAAATTAATTGGCAAGTCATTGCAAACAAGGTGTGAGGAAAGGCTTAATTCTCATCGCAGGTCCCAGATAAGTAAAGATACAATTGCAGTACTAGAGCACGACCAATATTTCAGCTGATAGCTGAAATTTGCTGATGTATTGCTGCACGCACTTATACTGACTGATGATGTTGCATAGTTTGTCCACCAGAGGGTGCTCTGCAAACTTCACTGTCGGTAATTCACGTGTTTGGAACGTTGTGAGTGCAACAACCAGATAATCCGACC
This sequence comes from Neolamprologus multifasciatus, assembly GCF_963576455.1. Lineage (NCBI taxonomy): Eukaryota > Metazoa > Chordata > Actinopteri > Cichliformes > Cichlidae > Neolamprologus > Neolamprologus multifasciatus. The sequence continues at coordinate 35,745,047 of NC_140460.1, forward strand.
AGAGTCAGGTAGATCGTACACCGGTAAATTAGATCCACATCATAAATTACGCCCTAACCAGAAACCCCTTTGATCCTTACGCTGTAACCTTCCAAGTCATTCAGTCATATCAGGCTGCATCGACCTATATGTAATGCCATTTCATGTCAGGTTACGTGGAAGGTTACTGCATAAGGTTAACAGGGGTTCCTGGTTTGGTTGCAATTTACGATATGGATTTCTCACTGAAGTAGAAATGGAGCATCAGCAATGACTTGTTATGGCAAAAAGCAAGATTATTTTTAAACAGTATATAGTATCATATAATACTGCCACATCAGCGGATGCTGATCAGGTGATCTCATTGGCACTGAGATCCACCGATCAACCAGGCATGTGCCTGAAATAATGCTAGGCTTGATTATTTTATCATTTATCATTCATTCTACACGATAATAAATGTCTTTTTTTTAACTGGATAAAACCAGATGTTTCTGGTACCAGATGTAATTTGTGACTTTAATGATTTACAAACCAAACAGTTTATTGATTACCCAAGAAAATAATTGACCGATTAATCTGTAAACAACCAATAGCAGCAACCGGCACTTACTTCATTTAAATGTAGATAAAACTGCTGACTCAAACCCGTTGGCGCTCTCCTGCTGGAAACTAAGGCTGGCCTATCTAGCAAGATCTAATGAAACTTCCAACTCCACAAGGACTGAATCCACATACTGTGGCTGAAACAAATTTATTTTTGATGTTCTTTGCATAAAATACCGGCTTTGCTTGTTGACCCTCTTTCATGCCTTGTCACTAAATCTCTAAATAAACGTCCCCACTGGATCTTGACCTGCATTACATTATGTATATTAAAAGTATAAGCCTTTTTTTTCCTCTCCTCATCTTTTCTTCTCTCTCATCACCTTCACTTATAATCCCTTCTCCCGTTTGCCCCCACTTGACCCTCTTTTACTCGTCTCCTTCTCATTCAATCCATCTTCAACTCCACACCTTTGTCTTACAACCTTTCTCCCAGTATCCATCATTTATCCTCCTGACCTTTCTCTCTCGCTGCCTGTCACACGCTCCCTGGTTCCCACTTTGTTTTATAATGTTAGTCCATTTCTCCTCCCTCGAACTGTCCCTCCCTTCCCTCTCTTTTGGGTTGTCTGCGCTATCAGATTAGGCCTGTGTCATAAGAAAAAGAGAGAAAGAGTGAGATTGCCGGCTGGATTAAAGGGGTACGGGAATGAAATTCTATGATCTCATTGTTTAGACGAGTCCCATAAAGTTGGTGTATGTTTGTGCATGCAAAGCGTGGAGTCTGCTTTATCCCTTGTAATGACAGGGAGCTGGCCAGGAACGCCTGGCTCTGCAGTGTTGAATGCTGGGAAATCTTGCCTGTGTTTAGTAGATCAAAAGAAAAACAGTTTAACAAATGATGATTTGACTTTTTTGTAGTATTATTGTATTCATCTATCACTAGGATGTCGTGTAGCTGTCACAGCATGTTAAGGCACTGTGTGTTCCTGTGTATTACGCTATACATTCAAACAAAATAGTTAAAGTGAAGAACGTTACAATGTTAAGACTGAATGGCTCATGCCGCGCTGTGACCTCATAAACCACCGTATGACATGACAATCTATTTGAAAGAAAACAATGCTTATAAAAGTGAAGCACACACATGGATTACAGTTCTCTATCGCTGCAACGGATTTCGATCTATTGGATTGCAGAGAGACCACATATGAAATCAGTTTAGATCCTAAAGAGCGAAAAAGTGATGAAAAAGGTTTTATTTTTTTTAAGGCTCCACTGTCAGGCTATTCAGATTAGTTAGCACTGGTGCACTTTTACTGAAAAAAGAATTCAATACATCAGATACAGAGAGGTAACACTGAAATATAAAAAAGTATTTATTAGGGGTGCAACGATACTCGTATCGATATTGAACCGTCCGATACAGTGCTTTTGGTTCGGTACGCATATGTATCGAACAATACAAAGTTTTTAATTTCTTTTATCAACTTTTCTTCTGACGATGCTGTCTGTGTTGAGAGCTAAATGGTAAATGGCCTTTATTTGTATAGCGCTTTACTAGTCCCTAAGGACCCCAAAGCACTTTACACGTTCAGTCATCCACCCATTCACACACTGGTGATGGCAAGCTACATTGTAGCCACAGCTACCCTGGGGTGCACTGACAGAGGCGAGGCTGCCGGACACTGGCGCCACCGGGCCCTCTGACCACCACCAGTAGGCAACGGGTCAAGTGTCTTGCCCAAGGACACAACGACCGAAACTGTCCAAGCCGGGGCTCGAACCGGCAACCTTCCAATTACAAGGCGAACTCCCAACTCTTGAGCCACGATCGCCCCTCAGTGGATCTGCGTTCGACTTATCCGCCTAGGCTGCACTGTCGAGCGCAGATCCACTGAGCGCAGCACAAGCTAGCGAGACAGAAGCTAAGCTCGTTGCAACATGGCAAATTGAACCTCCTCCACCCTCATTCAGATCTGGCCTTGGAACTATTTTGTTCTTCATGTGACGTATGACCCTGAAGGTAAGCGCGTCATGGACAAAAGTAAAACAGTATGTTCGATGTGCCAGCAATGCTCAATTACATTGGTGGGAACTACTGCGTTAGCGCAGTTAGCTCGTTAACGTGTTGACGCCGTCCAGCCGCACGCACGGGGCGATCCGCGGTAGCTCGTTAACGGAGATTTGCCGTGTTGTGGTGTTAACGTCATTTCAACGAGATTAACGCTGACGGCACTAGTGGGAATACAATGAATATGACTGCACATTTACTCCGACATCATCCTAGTGCAAAGACAAGTGGAAGCAGACAAAAACAACAAGCACGCATGCTACAAACTTTACCCGAGTCATTTAGACAGCCGTTAGCACATGATTCTCCTTATGGGCACCTGATATGTTTAATATGCTGCTGAGAGTATAGCCCAGAAGAAGCGTATAGTATAGCTTTTATTTTGGAGAGAGCCATTTCTCTGTAATAAACTCTCTTTTTCCAAAGATGAGTGATTTCTCGATCAGATAGATTTCTTTTTTTTATTACTTTGTTGTGTCAGCAACATTAAATTTAAAAACTGTACTTTTGAGTTAAAATATATATTTATAATTTTAATAAATGACAAATTAAAAAGGCATGAACATTCTTTTTGTATCGAAAAAATATCGAACCGTGACACCAAAGTATCGAACCGAACCGTGAATTTTGTGTATCGTTGCACTCCTAGTATTTATATATATTCAAAAAACACAGAAGGAATACAAGAACTACAGTTAAATGTAGCAAGCAGCAGTCATAACCTGTATCTAAATCATCATCGTGATACATACAGAGAAAAACCCAACCATCATATGACCCCCTATGAGCAAACACTTTGGCAACATTGGGAAGGAAAAATTCGCTTTTAACAGGAAGAAACCTCCGGCAGAACCAGGCTCAGGGAGGGGCTGCTATCTCCATAAAAGACCACTCCTATCCACCAGGAGTGGTGAAGTAATTTTCCCAAGAGGAGAACGGAAACAATGCAGTGCAACCAGAAAGTATTACCATCAAAATGCAATTGAAGAAGCAAAACAGGTAGTAGATAATCATCTTTTCAGCAGATATGATAGGCTCTGTGTGGATTTGTCAGTGTTCTGCAGAACAGAGAACAGTAAGGTGACAGTGATTAATGGACGAATACCGCCGCTCAGACTCAAGGAAGCGTCAAAGTCATCAAGGTCCAGAGTGTGCTTGAAGATGAGACATAACTTTCATTATTTATCATCACTGGATTTACAGCATGATGGATATGCTTCGGCACAAAGCATTTCGTCTCTGTGACTTTTTTGTTCCTGAAGCAACTTCTAGTGAAAATCTCATCACGCTGTACTGTTATAAAGCTTATTTTGTTTGATGTGATGTGCTCTGCTATTTTACAGGAGACAAAAGATATATCTAGATATAAATGCACACAAACAGACACGGGTTAATGATTAACTCGAAACTGAAGGTGTGCTGAACGCCGGCGTGGCGTTAATAATGCAGCACACACATTTTGCCTTTTCCAGTTTTCGCTCACACACTCATAGTCGCTCACAGTGGAATGGTGACCTTGGGCTATATTGTTATTCATTGGTTGACAGAGGCGGGCAGACTGTCTTTCCTTCTCTTATCTCTATGGGACACAAACCAGCAGTGGGATGCCAGTGGCTTTGCTATCTGTCCTCACTGTAGTAAGCGCTGCTGTTTTAAATCAGCCGAGATTACACGTTTGCCTCGAGCGAAAAGTCCCGCCATCCTGTCTGTCAGGTGTCACATTAAAATAAATTTTTGAACTCTTTTTAATTAATTTTCTTTTCTGTTCAGACTGCGAGGGAAACACAAAATATTTGACATACATACAAAAACTGGCTTTTTATAGTTCATATCAGCGTTTGGTCTGATATAGCATCCATGGATTATTGTCTGCTGCTTTTCAAAACGATTGTTTGCAGAGTTACAAATGGATATCAGGGCCGATCATGTTGTTTTTATGTATAAGGGACCAGAGGTGGGACAAAGTCAGGGCCCATTCAAAAAGCATCTGTTCAGTAGTTTGATAGTCTTGTTAAATGCTAAGAAGTCTATGTCACTAAAAGACTTTACATTGCAAAACTTAAGTTCATGTAAGGAAATTTGTGACCAAGATGACAACTTTTGCAGTGTCATATATTTGTCGTTGTGAAGAAAAGAGGACCATGAGTGACATTATCTCCATGTAGTATTTGCATGCCATCACTGGAAGCAACACAAGGCTTGTGAACAATTAACTCATTCAACAGTAATAATCCTGTAATAGACAGTAATACTTAGCTATATTTGATTGCTCATTATCTGAATGTTTTGAAGCATCACTGAGGATTTTCTTGGCTCACTTTAAGCCACGGTCATACCAAATATTGACTTTGGAGTTTGTTAGAATTGTATCAAGTCTGTTTTTGCTCTATATACTAAATCCATATGTTTCAAAGACTTGCACACGGTATGTTTCTCAAAAAAAAAAAACATTACACGTACACATATTTTACCCTCCATTGTTTTCGTGATCCTGAGAGCTTTTCTGTCTGCAATATTAAATACACCCTTATTCATGTGAACATGATTAGCTGTTATCAAAACAGATCGAGAGAAGTGTTGCATCGGTATACTGAAGATGTGTTAGAAGCCTTTTTGATTATGTTTTTTTTTTTAATATTATTTTTTGTCACTTTGCCTTTATTGGATAGTGAAGATAGGAAAGCAGAGAGAGAGAGTGGGGAAGACATGCAGCAAAGGGCTGCGGGTCGGACTCGAATCCAGGCCGCTGATTTCCGGCCATGCGGCATGTGGTTGCCTGCTCGCTCACTGAGCTAAACTGGCACCCTTGAGTTGCTTTTTTTAATGCTTAATAATCAGACTTATAACACTGATTACTGTACAAGATGTCAAGATACAATAACTGGTTTACAAGACAGGCAGAAAGAAAACACTGAGTGTTCTTTTGTTTTGTCTCTTGAGGTAAGAAAGCTTACTTTTCATATAGCACTTATCAAAGTTTGCACTCAGAGTCCCTCTGAGATGGAACAGCTTTGAAAGTTGTATGGCTCTGCAAGCCACTGGAGGTGGAATCAGTGAAGTGCGGAAGCAAATTACAAGTTTGGATGTAAAATGTCTTGCATGACCCTCAAACAACCCCACTCAAAAAGTTAAGAATGCAGACTTATTTAATAAACCATCTTTTTCATCCTTTTGCATATTTATAACCTGTTTCAGCTCCAGAGTGTGAGCTTTGGTGAACTGAATTGTTATTTTTTTCCTTTTAGGATGATGCACAAAATCAGAATCATTTTGGCTCTAAATTAAGTTTGCTGAATAAATTGAATTTCCCTGTATTCTAAACCTTTTCGAACGTACCTTTGTAAGATTTTCTTTTTTTTTATGGCAGGCAGTGCCACACTATTTTATTAATAGAAGTTAGTGAAAAAAACATCTCCTTAGAACAAGTCAAAATGATAAAATAGAAATTTGAAGAACTTGGCAAAGTTGTATCACTTTCCCAAACTTCCTTAGTCATTCCTTCTCTCTCAGTCCTTGAACCTCTTGGCTCCTTTCCATTCTCTTGAATCCCTTCACCTTTTATAATCCTGTCAATTTAAAGTTAGGCAGCTCCCTCATCAATTACTTCAACCAATCTTTTAAGCCTAAAGGTACCACTTGTCTTGCTTATCCACTCAAGAACCAATTGTTTGTCACAAGCTTCTGCAAGTTTCAATCCAATTAGCTTTTCTTGTAAAGTATTTTTTTTCCAACTTCTAAAACTGACAAGAACACCCAACCAGCACCTCATACAACAACATCTGAACTCCATTATCTGCAATGCCTTGTCTTCATTGGATGGCTTTGCATGGACAGAAACTTTGTCTACTGCTATAGAAGTCCTAAGAGACTTATCATTATATTGCAAGATAACAACAGATTCTGGTATCTGTCATGCTGTTAAAAGCAAAGAAGCCCTATTAAGAACATGTGCCCTGCTCTAGTGGTTGTTCTTTTGTCTCATTGGGGCAAATCACACATCACCACTTCCATCCCACTTGGGTTGCTTATTCACAAAAAAAAGTCCCATTATTTCAAAACTAGTATGATTGATTTCTGAAGTTGTTATCTGAAAGTACCTAGAGATACACAACATCAAATACCTCTCAAAATAGCTTCTAGTTTTTAATAAAATGCAGGCAGGAAATTGAATCTACCAACAGATAAAGAGGGTTTTCATTTGTGTCGTTCCTGGCCCAAGATGGGTTTGTGCCTAAACCACTATGAAATTATGAGAGGGTAACAAAAACCGTTTGTATCTTGCCACCCATAAAAGTATGTTTGATGTGTATGCATGCATGTGCTTCAGTGTGTGCCTAAGGGACAGAGAAGGCTATCAAAGAGTCTTTGCATCAAAGCTGCTTGATGAAAAAAGCCTGCTTTATGTCTTTGCTGCTTCACACTCCGAGCAAGAGAGGCGACACATATGATGCCTCTAATTCACAGACACACCAATGAACAGCACATTGATAAAGGGTAGAAGTTCATTTTAACATAAAAATGTATGTGTTTGCATTGTGAGAGAATGTTGCCATTGTTATAAAAGCCTTGTGGAAGTTGAAGTTGAATGAATATTTGCCTTCCAAAAGATGCCATCAAGTGTATCGTTATCCGTGTCCTTTCTCTGTCAGCTATAGAGACTCCTATTGATATTTGATATGATAAGTCTTTACAAATATCCCAGGAGAAATTTTGGTGAGCTGCTGACTTTTCTTTCATCGCTCTGGATAGATTTCTATTAACAGTTATATAAATGTAAAGATACCACAGCCCACCTGAGAATACAGTGGTGTTTAAAAGTGATTGCCCCCTTCCTGATTTCCTGTTTTTGTGTCACACTTAAATGTTTCAGATCATCAAACAAACTCAAATATTAGACAAAGATAACACAAGAAAACACAAAATGCAGTTTCTGAATGAAGGTGTTTATGATTTAGAGGGGAAAAAAACAAACCGACAGGGCCCCGTGTACACTGCCCGTCCCGTTATAACATAAATTAACTGTAAGGTATCACATGTTTGGAAAGCTGAGTTCAATTTCTCTAGCCACAACCAGGCCTGAGTACTGCCACACCTGTTCTCAATTAACCCTTTAAAACCGGTCGGAGCGGGCACGCTCTGTTTTACGTAACTACTTTTAAATCTCTGTAGAACTGGAACCACGTAAGGTAGCGCAATAATTTTTTTGCATATGAAACCGGAGGAGTTGTACTTACATGTTACGCCATTAGCTTGTCCTAGGTCACGGTTTCCTTCCACATAAAGCTTTGCAAAAATTGCATAAAAAGTGCTTGCAGCAAAATAACCATTATATTCCAGAAACACGCTTTGCCGATCCGATCAGCTGTTCGCAACACTTCCTACATTGGAATAGACGTCAGCACGAACCATCGTATGTCCACCATTACCTGGCCAAAACCGGAAGTGACGTAATTTTTGCGGAAAATGTAGTTGGTTTTTCTTTTTTTTTTTTTACCTTCAGGGCCTTATAAGCCTATACTGGTGTTTCAAAAAGTCATATTTGGCTTTATTCTTTTCTGAATAGTTTCTGTTATGCTTAGAACTCAAATTGCACTGCTGGAAATAGTTTATTTTGATGCACATGCTGTTTTTTTTTTTTTGCAAATTATAATATTTATTTTGGTTTTTCCTGCAGTATATAAAAATTGGTGTATCTCAAAAATAAAACTACGAAGACACAAAATAAATTTCCTGTGGTGGGAAACTATTTTGTGCAACTTTTTTGTATTTACAGTTTTGAGCAATCAACCTCTTAAATTTCTCTAACTAGAAATATATGTAAAAAAAACCCAAACAAAATGATTTTCAATTTTTTTGTAGTTTTGTGCACTTTCTTGCAATTTATGTAGTTTGTTTGGGCTTAATGCATACATATTATTAAAACTTGGGCTATAACGGTTGTATTGATGTATAGCAACTTGAAATGCTCCCAAAAATGGCACTACAGCATGTAAAAATATAAAGATAAGCTCTGGCGGACTTGGTTCTATGGTAGGTCTTAAAAGGGTTAAGAAATCACTTAAATACGACCGGCCTGAAAGTGGAGTAGAGTAGCCCCAGCGAACCACAGTGAGAGCCGTTATCCACAAATGAGGAAAACATGGAAAAGTGGTGAACCTTCCCTGGAGTGACAGGCCAACCAAAATCCTCCAAGAGAGCATCGATGACTCATCCAGTAGGTCACAAAAGACCCCCAGAAAAACAGAACTGCTGGTCTCACTTGCATCAAGGTCAGTGTTCATGACTCCACCATATGAAACACACTGAGCAAAAATGGTATCCATGGCAGAATTCCAAGGCAAGACCACTACTGAGCAAAAGCAACATGAAGGCTTGCCTCAGTTTTTCCAGAAAATATCTTGATAATCTCTGAGACTTTTGAGAAAATACTTTTTTAGATTTTTTGAGTCCCATTACATCACACGTAAAAGTAACAGAGCATTTCAATTCAATTCAATTTTTTTCAATTCAATTCAATTTTATTTATATAGCGCCAAATCACAACAAAAGTCGCCTCAAGGCGCTTCATAGGTACAGAGAAAAACCCAACAATCATATGACCCCCTATGAGCAAGCACTTTGGCGACAGTGGGAAGAGAAAACGCCCTTTTAACAGGAAGAAACCTCCGGCAGTACCAGGCTCAGGGAGGGGCGGCCATCTGCTGCGACCAGTTGGGGTGAGAGAAGGAAGACAGGATAAAAGACATGCTGTGGAAGAGAGACAGAGATTAATAACAGATATGATTCAATGCAAAAAGGTCTATTAACACATACTGAGTGAGAAAGGTGACTGGAAAGGAGAAACTCAATGCATCATGGGAATCCCCGGCAGCCTACGTCTATTGCAGCATAAATAAGAGAGGATTCAGGGTCACCTGGTCCAGCCCTAACTATATGCTTTAGCAAAAAGAAAAGTTTTAAGCCTAATCTTAAAAGTAGAGATAGTGTCTGTCTCCCGAATCCAAACTGAAAGCTGGTTCCACAGAAGAGGGGCCTGAAAACTGAAGGCTCTCCCTCCCATTCTACTTTTAAATACTCTAGGAACAACAAGTAGGCCTGCAGTGCGAGAGCGAAGTGCTCTAATAGGGTGATATGGTACTACAAGGTCATTAAGATAAGATGGGGCCTGATTATTTAAGACCTTGTATGTGAAGAGCAGGATTTTGAATTCAATTCTGGATTTAACAGGAAGCCAATGAAGGGAAGCCAAAATAGGAGAAATCTGCTCTCTCTTTCTAGTCCCTGTCAGTACTCTTGCTGCAGCATTTTGGATTAGCTGAAGGCTTTTCAGGGAGTTTTTTGGACATCCTGACAATAATGAATTGCAGTAGTCCCGCCTGGAAGTAATAAATGCATGAATTAGTTTTTCAGCGTCACTCTGAGACAGGATATTTCTAACTTTAGAGATGTTGTGCAAATGGAAGAAAGCAGTCTTACATATTTGTTTAATATGTGCGTTGAAGGACATATCCTGGTCAAAAATGACTCCAAGGTTCCTCACAGTGTTACTGGAGGCCAAGGTAATGCCATCCAGAGTAAGAATCTGGTTAGATACCATATTTCTAAGATTTTCAGGGCTGAGTACAATGACCTCAGTTTTATCTGAATTAAGAAGCAGAAAGTTAGCGGCCATCCAGGTCTTTATGTCTTTAAGACATTCCTGCAGTTTAACTAATTGGTGTGTGTTATCTGGCTTCATGGACAGATAGAGCTGGGTGTCATCTGCATAGCAGTGAAAATGTATGCTATGTCTTTTAATGATGCTGCCTAAGGGAAGCATGTATAATGTCAACAGAATCGGTCCTAGCACTGAACCCTGTGGAACACCATAATTGACCTTAGTGTGTGAAGAGGACTCTCCATTTACATGTACAAATTGGAGTCTATTAGATAGATATGATACAAACCACTGCAGCGCAGTACCTGTAATACCTACAGCATGTTCTAATCGCTCTAATAGGATATTATAGTCAACAGTATCGGATAATAATCATCAATAATCATCCGGCTGCAACCAGGTTTCTGTAAGGCAGAGTAAATCAATTATTAAGTCATGTACTAACAGAGACTTGGAGGAGAGAGATTTAATATTTAATAATCCTCTTCCAAACTCTTTGGTTCAGATGTGGATACTGTATTGTTCTTTCTTTGTGATTTTTTATGTTTAAGTTGTTTATTGCTGGTTTTTAGTTTGTTTTTTGTCTGTTTGGGAGCTGACACAGTCTCTATAGAGACGGGTTTTTGGGGGGGTAGCAGGAGGAGAGAAGCTGCAGAGAGGCGTGTAAGACTGCAACTCTGCTTCCTGGTCCCAACTCTGGATAGTCATATTTTGGGGGGGTTTAATAAATTTGTCCATATTTCTAGAAATGAGAGCTGCTCCATCCAAAGTGGGATGGATGCCGTCTCTCCTAACAAGACCAGGTTTCCTCCAGAAGGTTTGCCAATTATCTATGAAGCCCACGTCGTTTCTGGGACACCACTCAGCCAGCAATTTAAGGAGAACATATGGCTAAACATGTCACTCCTGGTCTGATTGAGGAGGGGACCAGAGAAAACTACAGAGTCCGACATTGTTTTGGCAAAGTTACACACCGATTCAATATTGATTTTAGTGACCTCTGATTGGCGTTACCTGGTGTCATTAATGCCGACGTGAATTATGATTTTACTGTATTTACATTTACCCTTAGCCAGCAGTTTTAAATTCACCTCTGAATGGCTGAAGGAAAAACAAAATGAATACTTTAGAGTGGCCCAGTCAAAGTCCTGATCTAAATCTGATTGAGATGCTGTGGCATGACCTTCAAAAGGTGGTTCATGGTCAAACTCTCCAATGTGGCTGAATTACAGCAATTCTGCAAAGATAAGTGGGCTAAAATTCCTCCATAGTGCTGTAGAAGACTCACAACTGCAAGCAAGTGTTTGCAATACCTGGCAGTAACTGCTAAAAGTGGCCCAACCACTTACTAGGTTTAGGGGACAATCACTTTTTCACAAAGGGCCATGTAGGCTTTGATTTTTTTCCTGCCCTTAATAATAAACACCTTGATTTAAAAACTGCATTTTGTGTTTACTTGTGTTATTTTTGTGTAATATTTAAATTTATGTAATGATCTGAAACACAAAACAGGCATGACAAACACAAAGACATTGGAAATCAGGAAGGCAGAAAGCACTTTTTCACACTTCTTGCGCTTTTCAGGATGGTACTTTTGAACTACTTGAGCCTCAAAGCTGAGTAGTTAATTCAAAGAACCCATTAAAAGAAAAGACTAGCACCCAAATAGAAGAAGATGAAGAAGAGCAGAAGAAATGAAAAAGAAATGAGAAGTTGGTCACCAGCTGACGTAGTGACTTCCGCCTTATCGTTGCAAGTCTTACTACAGTCGGCACAGAGAGAAACAATGGTCTGAAAGAGCCGTTTCCTTATCATCTTCAAGTAAACAAAAAACTGTTATACTGCATATGATGCTAAAAAGTCCCCCCCCCCCACCCACCCCCCCGCACTTGTTTGCATTCAGCTCATTCGTCACTATCTCACTTGTTTGTTCTTTCACCTCTTGTGACGTGGGGCCATCAGGTCGAGCATCTTGTTAAAAGTGAGCCATCTGTGTGTGTTTAACACACACACACACACACACACTTGTTAGACCTGACTCGATTTTCATTTCAGGCTTTCATTACATGATGGGATGTAACGTAACAAGAGCCTTTTATTGTTCCTGTCAGAGACAATCAATGATCGACTAACTTTTCCACATAATTTGCATTCTTTTAATAAAAAAGGCTAAATTGAAAAACATTTTGCGACACGCCTTAAAATAGATGGAAAGCCAAATGTTTAATCTGATGAGTAACCAGGAAGCCGTCTGTGTTCTGCGTCATGGTGATGGCGCTCCGGATGAGAGTGCCCATGCATTAACTCACATTGTGAAACCTAACAGGCAAACCGTGAGCGATGGGGTCCCGCTCCCATCAGCGTCCTTTTCTGCAGAGTCAGCTTTCCTCTGCCCGTCACCACTCTAGCCCCCCTTCTCTGTCTCCATCACTTGTTTTCTCTTTACAACCAATGCACTTTAACTCTCCTTTCTGTCCCGCCTCCATCTCTTATCTTGTTTTCCTCCTCTTGTACCCCCCCATGCGTCCTCTCCTTTGCCTGGCGAAGAGACGCACAGCCCCTATGAACGGGGGAGCAAAACCAGAACCAAAGAGGCTCCATCATCCATTTGCTCTCTCCCTCCCTCTCATCTCCCTCTCCTGTTGTCTCGTCTCCCTCCCTTGCTGCGGTTACGATCACTGCACTTCTGCGTGCGCTGAGATGGGAAGCACACACAGAGGGCTCATTGCAGCCCAACCGATCCAGGTGGAAAGCTGCAGAATGGACTGACTCGTCCTAAAGAGAGCAGGAGAGAGGTGCAGGGTGACCCTTGCTGTCTCTGCAGTCACTTAAGACTCTCTACCCCGGATGGGGCATTCAGCAAGGGTGATACTTGCTGCCGCTTGTTTCCTGTAACTGCGAGGTATTCAACAGACTTTTCCGACTCCAGACATGGATCCAGGTTGACGCTGGATTGTCCTGGTTTTAACTGTGAGGGGAATTGGGTGTGGATTAGAATACTGATGTGGAGCACCTGAGCTTTGGGACGTAAACCTTCTGGGACATGTTTGGTTTCTCCAAGATGCCAAAGCTGTCTGGGTGAGTGCGTGTTTGGAGTTTTACACCTGGAATTTACACGTTTGCTTTCACATGGTTGCAGGTTATCATACAAATAGCCTTTTTTCAAATTTTGTGAAAGATGGACTTCTTCAAAAAAGTATGTCTCCGTTCTTATTCAAGTTTGCACCTAAAAAAAAATCAGCCTTGCATTCAATTTTTTGTTTGTTTAAAAAAAAACTTTCTGGACCTTTACAGCGAAGTACAGCTTGGTATCAAAGCTAAAAACAAGAGGGGATAACTAATGGAGGTTGCTGTGTATTTGAGAGAGGTCTTTTTTTTCTCCTTCTTCTGTTCTTCTATTATTTGAATTTGAGTGACTAAGCAATCCTTATTTGGGACTCTCCTAGGTAGCCTCTGACTCGTTTTAATATTCAGTGATAAAAAAAAAAAAGGTTTGGGGAAATGTGGAAAATGAGAGCAGGAATAGGATCCCAGACTACAGTACAAGGAGTCACCGGATGTTTGAAAGGATTAGGGAAGAGATATGCAAGAGAGGACAGACACTTACTAAAAAGGAAGGGTGATGAGCCAGGTGTGTGAGGCAAAGAAAGAGCTGAAACAAGACTGGCAAGTACTTAAAAAAGAAGCACGGGTTTTGAATCCCCTTAAATGTGCATACTTGCTGCAGGTATTTGGGAGTTCACAGGTAGAAGAGTCAGACCTCATATGGGAAATCTGTTTGGAAAAAGGTCTCATGCAGCCTCACATTTTGAACTTACAAACAGGAGGATGAATTTGCAGTGTTTGCAAATGCAATGACTTTTATCTATTAAAAAAAAGAAAGAAAAAAGCAAAAAGCATTAAGTTCTTTTAAAAGTCCCACCTTAAGGCAAATATGTCTTTGGTCTTTGATGTCAGTGATATTTGAACTGAGTATCTGCAGGTATCAAGCTGTTTGAATTGAGCTAATGTATGAGGAAACATTAGAAAGCCAACTCCTTGCTTAATGTGACTCACTGTGTGTCCATTGCTCACACTCACTGATACACATGATCCTTGATTCATGTGTCGTCACATCACTAAGTCCACCAAATGTGGCTTATGACCAGTCTTTTCAACTAATATGCAAAGACACGCTAAGTTTTCTGTGTTTAGCATCAGAAGTGCATGAATGATGGAAAAGATCTTACATCTAGAGAAGCTGGAGTATAAATTTAAGGATAAGTTGTTGTTTTTTAAAAAATAAATATGCTGCTAAGTCAATTGGTAAACAAACACTTGCTAAGATACTTGCTAAGTCTACTTTAGCAAGTGTCTGAAAGGAAATACTACATACTGTTAGCAACTGTTCTAAAGCATTGCAAGGTAACATTAAATCTTTGACATTTTGTACAAGAAATATACCAAAGGTTTAAAATCTAAGGCTTCAGTCACACAGGTGTAGAGACTGGTCAGCAACCCTGTGGCAACCTCTGGTCACAATTGCTTCAGTAGATGTGGTTGCCTGTAGTGTTTTGACATCTTGTACAAATGTTTTAACACATTTTAAAAGGTACAGGTTTTCCTTTTGACACTGAACAGCTGCCGTTCCCTGTTTACATCGGTAACTGGTGTTTTAATTGCATGATTCATAAAATGCTGTAGAAAAATGTTTAATACGTTTACCGTTACCTCGTCCCTTCTGCAGCTGGTCCATCATGTTATTGTTTCTCCAAAAACACTTCCGTTGTCTTTTACGTCTTTTTTTCATGAGTTACTGCGGCATTTTAAAAAACATTTCCACTGCTGTGTTTTGTGTGCTTTTGCAGCATTTTTCTTAAGTTGCAGTGCGTTTGACCTCTCAGGGCCACTGCAACTCACTTGTTACACTATATAGTCTGCAAGTGTTTGCAGACAAATCTGTGTCTTCCATACAAACTATGGGAGACAGCGGCAATTTACTAGCAACCAATTCAATCTTTGGGACCCCAAAAGGTTGATTCTGTTCATCTGGACGTAGCGTTTTCGGTGGGATAAATGTTTCATCACTCATCCAAGTGACTCCTTCAGTCTCAGCTGACTGCAGGTTTCCCCAATCTTATAAACAGTACATTTGCACAATAACTGAAACTAGCACACTTAATGAGCAATGGGCTGTGAGGTCAGTTCCCTGATCATTTATATGCAAATTGAACACTGATCAATGGCCATGAGTACCATTCACAGAGAGTTGGGGAATGGCTGCAATCACAGCATTGTAAGATGATGTACCCTTTAAGTGAAGGCTCCGTGCTCCTGCAGACTTTTCCAAAACACAGTGTTAAACTATCCTTATAAATCCTGAGAGCTCAACACATTCAAAATGTACTTTTTATAAATAAAATGAAAAACATATATTTGGCGCATTTATATGGATGGATGCAATGCAGAAGCAACTGTCTACAGAGTGCATGTTTTGCACGCGATTGCATTTTCATCCTAATATGGTGTCTAATTTAAATAAATAGCTTCAATTTCCCCTCCCCGTGTTTTTCACCAGAGCAGCCAATTGCATAACTCCTTATGTTCGACTGTTTTGTCAGCCAGTTGCAATGCACGGCACACCTATTTTTACACATTGGGCTCATATATTGTAGACAGAAGGTAAAATAGCAAGAAATTAATAAAAGCATAACACTAACAGGCATCAAGAGAGTGCTGCACTTTGCGTATACCCAGATGGCTGGTGTGTATCCATGAGCTGCCACAATACAGTGTCAAAGCGTTCTGTTTGCAGATGGCGCACACGCTAAATTTGCTCCATAAACTTTAATGAGTCGTGGATCTTTCATCACCTTTGAATGCTTGTTATAAATCATTCATTGTAAGACAGGCAGTAAAACAGCTGCAGCAGGTGAGGGGATCAGAGATCTTTCTGTTTCTGTTTGTTGTCTTCATTCTAATTGGGAACTAATGAGAGTTTTGTCGTCACACATCTGGCTCTATCTCAGGAACATTAACCCAGTCTGTCTTATCTAATCCAATGCATGCATTGTGAAGACAAACACAGGACCTTTATCAGTGTTTATAGGGTGGGAAAATCTTGGCTTTAGTGTGTTGGAATTTGGCAGTGAAACTAGCCAGCAGTGCTTGTTTGTGCTCTGAATATCAGATTACAGTTATCGGTGCCAAATTGCCGTATGCTTTATGCCAGTACATGCTGCTTCTTCAGAGGGCATAGTTCCATTGTACAAAGAGCCATCTGACAAGTCATGGCACCCTAATAGTTTATTCATTTTTCAGTAATTCAAGGGCTTCATTACATAAAATGACCCATAATCCTTTAACTATTAACAATCTCGATTGCATCTTTGGAATTTCTGTTCATAATTCCACTCATTCACCCACACATAGTTGTCTGCATAGGAAATATTGTCTTATTTAGTATCAGCCTTATCCCTTTCGTATGGTACTGAGCCATGCCTCATCTCTTTATGTTTAGCTTCCAAGAGGCCAGACTTTTTCTTGCTGAAAAGTACAATTCGATTTTGATCCATTATGTAATAACAAATGGAAAGTGTCTGGCTTGGGCGGAGATCGATGGTTTTCAGTATGACAACAATTCCAAAACACTGCCTATGAGGTAAAAGTATAACTGGATGGAAAAAAACACAGTGGGGCACTATTAGTCATGGATTGGCCTCCCCAGAGCCTGACTGTCAGCATTACTGAAGCAGTGTGTTTCAGACTCCAAGCACATATAAATTGGAAAAAAAATTGAAATGTTTATTATATGTATAACATATATGCAACATTTCTTTTCTGAGAGATATTGCAAAAAATACACTAAAATCATGAAAATATAGCTTAGTTTAGCATAAAGACTAGAAACTGGTAGCACGACTTAGTTCATGACAGTGTGGGCTGACATATTTTCAAACATCCACTATATTGCCAAAATTATTTGCTTGTCTACCTAAGCTCACATATGAACTTAACAACTTCAACTCTTCTGGTAAAGCTTGTTTTGTGGACTGGAGAGCAGTCATGCTGGAGCTATAAAAAGTTGATGCACACCAGCCCTGAACTGTTTTTGTTGACCAGAAGGTCAGCTTGGTTGCAAAAAGACTTATGGCTATATATTAATCATAAAATAATGATAATAATAAAGTTTATTTGTGCAGCACTTAAAAAGCTAATCCATAGAGAGAAAAAAGATCAAATATCATGGAGTAAGAGATTATTGATTTGGATTTTATGTCATTGTCCTTAAAAAAAGTATAGAAAGTGAAGGCATTTCCCACTTGCTGCCATAATCTGATTTTAACATACAGGATTTAGAAGAAAATCCACTGTGAGCTTGTGGCTGTGCTTATCAGAATGAATTCAAGTTGAGAAAATTAGTTGGTCCTTTCCTCTTTAACCTGTTCATTGAAAGCATTACAGCTTTCAGTTTTGAATCATTTGTTTACTTCCACCTCCTTCCTGCCCTCCAGCATTGTCTTATTAATTCGAGGTAACGGCTGAGTACCATGTCTAGTCCTTGGCTTAAAAGGTGCAGATGAATCTAAAGTGGATTTACAAAGCAGGTTAAAATACTCATCAGTTTTTCTGTGTCTGAGTTCCAGCCGAAGATTGTTATGCCGTCTTAATCGCAGAATGCAAAAAACTGCGGTCACTGAGCAATGACAGATTTCTCCTAGTCACGAGGAGGCTGTTGTCTTATTTTTACTTCTGTGTGATTGAGACACAAAGCTTACAGTGTTTGCTTCCTAAAATTCAGAGGTGTTTGTTGGATGGCACAGAGCACATGCTGTACAGTATCTCACACAAAAAAATCAAATACAGGAGAAGGAAAAATAACATCAAACTACAGGGCAACCACCCCCACTCAATTTCTCCCTTTCTCACTCTCCGCCTATAACCCTTAAAGTTGCACGTTTTTCTTGATTTGAGTCTGGATAATCCTCCTAAGGGATTTGGTCGGTGATCACTGCGTGGGGTGGGGGTGGGGTGGTGAGGGGCTGTGCCACATATCTCTCTCTTTCTCTTACCTCTCTGTCTGCTTCATATCGCAGCCCATCCATCCACTTATCCGTGTACTTTACCAGCTTGTAATTTAAACCAGGCACAGGTCCGCTTCGCAGGTGAGCTGCACCTTTCAAATTGAAAGTGAGGTTGTTTCTGAGTTTAACAGCATGTTGACATCTACTTTAAGATGTCTTTTGTTTATCTTAACATGTGATGTTGTGTTTTTCTTTTTTTTTTCCTATTTCAGATGTTTAATTTCATCCCAGTCTATTACACATTAGTTATCTGTCTGTGCTTATTTGATAAAAGATACAAGCTCTGAAATGAAATGCTTTAATCAGTCCTGCATTCCGAACAGTGTCTTCTGCAGGGATTCATTTCCTGGTGAACACTAATGTTCTCTTATGCCGTGATTACCACATTTTCTCTCCCATAATTCCATTCATTTCTCACAGCAGATAATACTGAATGGCTGTAGTGATGCGCGTCAGCTTCTGCCCCTCTTTGACGTGAGCCCCCAAATTCGATCTGTTATGCAAATGAAGTATAACTCTCTCTCTCTTTTTTTCAGATTGTAATTTCCCCCATCTCTGCCTCACAAAAACAAATGGTTTTCAGAGCAAGCAGTTACACTTTTATTTTCAAGTCACATTGACACTGAAAAATAACATGCAGCGTGCATCAGTGACGCAAAAAGTGACGTTTTCATTGAGTTTCGCCCAGAGATGTGCGTCATGCATTTTGCAGATGTGATGCAGAAGCATCTGTTTCTCTTTTGGCTCTTTCATGTGTTATGTGTTCTGCATGGAAGCCTTGATAAGGATGCTTGGTGTGTTATTTAATGACACATGGGCACATACGTATCTGCTGTATCAGTGGATAACGGCCTTTTTGCCAGCCTATTTGCTGAGACCACCTTCTCATTTCCCTAACGCCAGTTTGCAATACTCAGGTGATAAGTGAGGTGTGTTAGGTGAATAATAAACTCTTAACTATAGTTAAACATTAGTTAGAAATATGCAAAGATTGGTCATCACAGTTGAAACAGAAATGTGCCCAATGATTACACATCTTGGCATTATTTTAAGTGTAGCTATGAAAAAAATTAGCATAAAACCACTCCACATTATCTTAAAATCAGCCTATATGCCAATGATACCTTGTTATATATAGCAAGTCGACCATTTGTATACTTCATTACCTAATCATAACAATAACCATACAACCCAATCCATTTATTTATCTCAGAATCTATATTTTAACGTGACCAAAAGTAAAAATTTAAACTCAGTTTAACTCCGTTTACTTTACCGTCACTCCCTTTAAACTGACTCAACCTTTTGTTAATCCACCAGGACATAAACTGCATTGAAAAGACAAACAATCTACGATTAAAACAACTACACTCTAAAACAGTATGGCACTGAATTTTTACTACTTTCCTGTCCACCAACTTAACTACATTTCCCACTGGACAAACATCTCTATTACTCCTTGGATTGACATTGAACACACCATCTGCAAGTGTCTCCCCATTCAGCATAATGCATTTCTGTATTAATCAATTAACTCCCACAGCTTCTTCAGATTTACACTATGAACACATCCTTCACTGCCTGCTGGAAGGAAATTGCATACTTAACCTGAAAGTATGGCCTTCTACTCATACTCTGTGTTTAAAATCAATAAAGAGCTCATTAACGTCACTGCATGGAAATGGAGGGGGGATGACCATGATAGGCCCCCTTTCCAGTGCTAGCGCTGTCGTGACCTTTGACCTTACTTAAGCATGCATACAGCATAGCCCAATATTGTCACTTTTAGATCTACTATTTTAAGAAGAAAATGTGTCTTTTAAATACACTTCTCAGCAAGTCATTTTAACCCTTATAATAAATGTGTGAATAGTTCTCAATCTTCAAGCTGATTGGTTTTACTCAGTGGCCATAATGGTTCTTTGTTTCTTCTTCTTTTTCTTCTTTTCTCAGCAGCTTCCTTTCATGGTCACCTGAATCATCTGCCTCCATCTCACCCCATCTCTTGAATCCCTCAGCCATGTGCTCCTTCACTACATCCATGAATCTTCTCTGTGGTCTTGCTCTTTTCCTTCTTCCTGGGAGCTCCTTTGTCCAATATAGCGTTCGTTTGCACATCTGTAAACCACTGGAAACTAAACCATCCTCTTTAGTTTTGTCTCCAAAACAACTCAACCCGAGCTGTCTCTCTGATGTACTAGTTTCTAATCTTGTCCATCCTGCTCATTCCCAATGAAAATCTTAGTGTCTTCAACTCTGCCACCACCAGCTCAGCTTCCTGTCTTTTTGTCAGTGTAAATCCAACCTGTCCACCATAGTGGGTCTCACTACGATCTTTTAAACATCCCTGCTGCTATCCTTCTGTCACAAATTACTCCCAAAACTCATCCACCCGACTTCCTTGTACCGTAGTTCATCTCCTGGCACCCCATCATATGCGTTCTCTAGATCCACAAAGACACAGAGCAGCTTCTTCTGACCTTTACCAAACACAAATGAACTCACTTGTACACCTCAGAATTGCTTCTGAGCTTCTGAGCATTTACTCTATTGTTAAGCCTGTGGCCTTTGAGCCTACACACACAAAAAAACAGTGTATGCACATCGTGTGTGTGTCCTTGCATGTCCATGAGAGCAACAGGAATGACTGCTTGCATCACGTAAATACAGATATTATTCCTCTATAAAAATCTATTTTAAGCTATATAAAACAAAACTTTGACTAGTATATATTTTTGCTTCACTCCTCTCTGACAACCAGAAACTAAAGCAGTCATGAGTCATGTTGTGAGTTGTAAGCTTCTGAGCATCATAGACCACAGCACTTGTACAGAATGTTCCACTGCAGTGGACTACTGCTCCTACTGCTTCCATGCATTCTGGCTCTGCACATGCTTAGTATTCCCCTCTCACCTTCAGTCTTCCTTTCAGTCAATATTTCCTCATTTACAATCCCACAGCATCTACAAATCTTCAACTTCAGCTTCAGCAGTGGCCGAGGGAAAAAAACACAAACAAATCCCAAAACATATTACTCAACTGGAAAGACAGAACAAAGTTATCTATAAGCTACCGCCCTGATATGTTTACAGGCCGTACACATAGCTCTCGTCAGCTCTAAAGGACAATCTCCCACCTGATCTCCGTCCTGGCAGCTGATTTCTCTCCACGCCGCTTCGCTCAGGCAGATATGTCAACTCAAAACAACAAATAATCCCACCTCAGACACACAGATATACACCAGCACACAACACAGTTTTCACAATCTTAATAACTTATCTTTCTGTTCTTTTTCCATAAATTCTCTTTTTGCAAATACATTTTTAAAAAAGTAGAACAACAAATCCTTTTTTTCCGAGCGGACGGTTAATAATTCATCACTTTGGCTTGGTTTTAGTCTGAGCGATTCTGAGGCCCTAGCATGAAAAGGAAAGTGCAAAACATCTTGTATGTTGCATGTTTTCAAATTCCTGTCTCAGTCAAGCACCGGGAAACAAATAAATCAAACATGACAGCAAAATGTGCACTTGACGAGCGCTTGTCGTTTATCTTTAACGTCAAATGTACAAGTGGGGAAATGTTTTTATGAAGTTACATAAACTTGTTATGCACTTGCATTGAGCGTGTCGTTTCCTATTATGATGAGGGGTTTCCTATGTCAGTGTCACATACTGTAATTTGACTCAATTCGTTCATCTGCTAATTCGTTTAGTCAAAGAATCCGATTCAGTGAAGGTTAAATGGAATTTAAAAAAATCCTGTTACAGTCAGTGAGTAAAACAGAAGCTAAAGATAAACCAAACCCTGAGTTCAGCCAGTTGTTTGTTTGCTAATACGTGTGTTTTCAAAAAAGAGGCTAGTGGAAGAATTAGTTCTGCTCCAAATACTGACACATAATACATAAGTGCCAATGTGTACTCTCAGAGCAGCATGGTCACACACACACACACACACACACACACACACACACACACACACACACACACACACACACACACACACACACACACTAAATGTACTGTAAGCCTGCCATACAGTTCCCTCACATCACACAGCCTCGTGTGATGGTATAAACACACAGTCCTTTCCCTACTGACTGAGCACCGCTATTATTTCCCCTAATTAGCTTTAAATGAATTGACTAATGGAATTTCAGGTAAATTGAAAAACCGAACCAAACATTTTAATCGTGTCAGTGCGAGGCTGGTTGAAAATGTATCAAAGTTACTGTGGAATTGAATTTTTTCACGTGTGCCTGCAACAAACTGGAAGACGAGGAAAACTCCATAATGTTGGGTTCAGAACAGCTGACACGTGAAACCCGAAACCAACCGCAAAGCAAACTCCTAGCAAGGCACTCAATCAAAATCTGTTGTGTTATAAGGTATTACAGACCCTCTTTTACCCCTTTTTATGGGTCAACTACCACAAATGGCAACTGTTATGAAAAATGATTCCACATAAGACCAGACTGGTGCTTCAATTCAGTGTTATTTATATAGAAACCAAATCACAACAACAGTTGCCTCGAGGCGCAAACTGATATTACTGAGATTATTGTATTTTTTGTTGCTTACACTTCTATGACTTCTGCATATACATTATAAAATATGCACACAGTTTCTGTAGTCATCAGAAATAGTTGTCCAGGCTTCTTGAGGGACATTTAAAGCTCTTTTTTAGATGTTGGCTGGCGTTCTCTCTCAAGATGATTCCACACCATTTCAACAATGTTGACGCCCAAGCTCTTGGGAGCCCAATCCATGACTGATAGTGGTTTTTTTCTATCCAGGTATGCTTTAATACATTTTAAGATTATTTTCAGGCAGAAAAATTGCTGGATGCTGGATCAATATCTGATGGTACTTTTCTGTGTTCATTATTCCATCCATTTTCATAAGATCCCAAGCACTACTGGCTGAAATGCAGCCCCAAAATGTGTTTTCTTCCTCAAGAATGGCTTCATGACAGCCACCCTTCCACTGAGACATTACTGATGAAGTATAAACAGTAGATGGATCAACTGAAAGGTCACATGTGACACAGATCCTGTGTCAAATCTTTGCTGGATTATTTCCTATTTCTTAAGGACTTTCAGGTACTGCTCATCTGCTGTAGATAGCTTTTAGGCCTGTCACTTCTTCTTTTGTCTCTCATTTGTTCAGTGCCCTCAAATTTATTTAAGGGCACACCGCACACAGTGCCGAGATATGCCAAGTTTTCAGCTAGTAGCTCTCTGGGACTCACCTGTCAAACTAGGCTGTCTTTGGCATCAACTAGAAATGGGGAAACATCTGTTCTGTGACAGGCTGATAGTAACAAAGTGCCTAAAGATACAATTTAAAATTGGTTCATTGCTAAGTCACCTGCTGTGTGTAACCACAACACTGGTTCATCCCTTTAGTTGGGTGGCTTTTTATGCTTGAGTGATTTGTAGGTCAGACATAACTAAGAAAAAACAGTCCTCTGAAAATAGGCAGGTACACGCAGGAGACTGGAAATGAGTTAAACAGAGCTCGAGTAGCTTTATCGTCATTTGTGACTTGACATGTCGTCATGTGTGAAATACAGTGGGGCAAAAAAGTATTTAGTCAGCCACCGATTGTGCAAGTTCCCCCACTTAAAATGATGACAGAGGTCCGTAATTTGCACCAGAGGTACACTTCAACTGTGAGAGACAGAATGTGAAAAAAAAATCCATGAATTCACATGGTAGGATTTGTAAAGAATTTATTCGTAAATCAGGGTGGAAAATAAGTATTTGGTCACCTCAAACAAGGAAAATCCCTGGCTCTCACAGACCTGTAACGTCTTCTGTAAGAAGCTTTTCTGTCCCCCACTCGTTACCTGTATGAATGGCACCTGTTTGACCTCATCATCTGTATAAAAGACACCTGTCCACAGCCTCAACCAGTCAGACTCCAAACTCCGCCATGGCCAAGACCAAAGAGCTTTCGAAGGACTCCAGGAAAAGAATTGTAGACCTGCACCAGACTGGGAAGAGTGAATCTACAATAGGCAAGCAGCTTGGTGTGAAAAAATCAACTGTGGGAGCAATCATCAGAAAATGGAAGACATACAAGACCACTGATAATCTCCCTCGATCTGGGGCTCCACGCAAGATCTCATCCCGTGGGGTCAAAATGATCATGAGAACGGTGAGCAAAGATCCCAGAACCACACGGGGGGACCTGGTGAATGACCTGCAGAGAGCTGGGACCAAAGTAACAAAGGTCACCATCAGTAACACACTACAACGGCAGGGAATCAAATCCCGCAGTGCCAGACGTGTTCCGCTGCTGAAGCCAGTGCATGTCCAGGCCCGTCTGAAGTTTGCCAGAGAGCACATGGATGATACAGCAGAGGATTGGGAGAATGTCATGTGGTCAGATGAAACCAAAGTAGAACTTTTTGGTATAAACTCAACTCGTCGTGTTAGCCAGTCTCCAGACCTCAACCCCATAGGAAATCTGTGGCGGGAGTTGAAAGTCCGTGTTGCTCGGCGACAGCCCCAAAACATCACTGCTCTTGAGAAGATCTGCATGGAAGAATGGGCCAAAATACCAGCTACTGTGTGTGCAAACCTGGTAAAGACCTATAGTAAACGTTTGACCTCTGTTATTGCCAACAAAGGTTATGTTACAAAGAATTGAGTTGTATTTTTGTTATTGACCAAATACTTATTTTCCACCCTGATTTACGAATAAATTCTTTACAAATCCTACCATGTGAATTCATGGATTTTTTTTTTCACATTCTGTCTCTCACAGTTGAAGTGTACCTCTGGTGCAAATTACTGACCTCTGTCATCATTTTAAGTGGGGGAACTTGCACAATCGGTGGCTGACTAAATACTTTTTTGCCCCACTGTATATAAGTTGCCGTTTCATCAGACAGTCATGTTCTCCAGGTCCTTTTTTCCACAGATTTACCTGGCACAATAATAAGCGCATGGTTTTCTGGGCATTGTGTTCCCAGTTGACCAGAAAAGCATGTAACACTCCAACAGCATCTGGATTTAACAGAAGAATGAAAGCTCACAGCACCTCATTACACAGCAGATTCTCAATATGTGGAGTTAGAATTCTTTCAACATAGTTTATAGTATATAGGGGAGCAACTCTTTTGTCTGTATAAACTTGTTGAATTTTTGCCATTTTTGTTAAGAAAAGATTTTTGATGGGACCACTTGTGGCTTCATCACTGTGATGGGATTCATCCGTTACGTTATTATCAACGGCATAACCTACCTGATTGCAGTTTTTATTCTCTGTCTCTGTCATTTTTTTGTGCCATTTTTTTTTTGTGTAAACACAATCCGAGAGTGGAGAGAGATTTTCTTTCGGAAATTATGATTCAAGAAGCGAGACATGAACATAAGTGTTCCTCATTCATCCTAATGATCCCCATTCTCCCGAGTAATCTTATTTAGGGAGCGTTCGAGGGTATTTTTAGCCTGTGGAATTATGCTTCATTGTTGGGTGCAGATGTTCTAGTCAGATATAATGTTTTGCAGCCCGCGTGTGTTTTGACGTGGACTGAATGCACCCGGTGACGAATGGCTTTGCTCGATCGTATTTAGCGGCGTACATTCGCACATTCTGCAGCTATGGATTCTTTTCACACACACTCCCTCGCTCGCTCTCCCTCTAACCTTTCCAATTGACTGTAACCAAACAGACGGAGAGTAGTGGAGGCTTTGCATCACGCGAGTGCCGCCAACCAACCAGAAACATAGTGATAGTGAAACTCCCCACAGGCATGGCCTCAGTTAAGAGCATAAAGAGCTCTGACACAGGGCGGAATGGATTTTAAGAAGATCTAGAACAAATACAAATGATTAAAACCAATTTTAGGAAATGCATACTTACAGAAATAATGCAGTTATTACAATTACAGAAACGTACATAATTATTTCATACCTGTGGTTTTCTCAGAATCTAAGAGCAAAGCAGCTTCACTTGACTTTTAATTTCCAGAATATTCAATTGTTTTAAATGTAGAGTATTTCTTGAACCTTCTGACATAGTAAAAAGAAACATTAAACATTTATTTATATATATGAGTTTTAAATTGTACCATATTTACTCATTTTTTGCTTAAAAATGTATTGACCAATCTGGGAGGAATCAGACTGGCGATCTAGAAGTCTCAAAAACCGAATAACTAATAATGATATACTAAGGCTTATAAAACATTTCAAGGGCTTTGGTCGTCACAAAGTGTGAAAATAAGCTGCCTGGTAAGTATAATTACCTCTGGGGCACTCAGTGTTTAAGTATCTTCTTACTCTTGGTTCGGTTAATGGACAGCCATAAGGGTGCAAACTGCCATCAAAATGCTGAATCTCATTACAGGTTTTGGTTTTCTCTTCTAGCTCAACACATACAGTAAAGTTAAAGCAATTAAAGTTAAATTAAGGCTTTGGCAATTATTCTAACTTCAGACAACACCGCCGCTTTGTGATGTGGAATAAAATCTCTGTAATCATCCTACTTTTGCCCTCGGTGAGTTCAAGTGATACTCCAGAGGGTGTTTTGGCCAAATGCAGAAATCATCGATCCACCAACGGCAGAAATATCATGTTAAAAACTATCATTTCTAACTTGCTCTGCTACCCTTTTGTATTTTCTGCCCCTTGATTCCACTGAGCTCTACGTGACATTTACAGAGAATCAATGAGGTGTTGTGTTGTGGACTCTGTTGTCCAACAGAGACGCACCGCTGTGCCACAAAGGTTGAAAAGCGACGCTGTAAAGTGTTTTGGGTCTGCTGCTGATACAAAGGAAGCTATCTGCGTGCCACGCTTTGGCACAGTGTAGACACAAGAACAAGCATCACCGTTATCTTGTCCTGATACAACTTAAGGCATTATTCTTATTCTCTGTTGTCCTTGTAGTTGCTCTGTTTTTGTTCTTCAGACTTATTACTGAAGAACAGTAACAAGTCTTTCCTAATCACAGTTTTACTTATTGACTACTGACTTTATTTGGTCCAGAATGAGTGGTTAATGAATAAAGGGGAACCATCTATATCGGAACGTTTGAGGTAATATATCATCTAAAGCTATACTTGTTGCTAAACAGGCATGACCTCCTGTTGAGCTGTAGGAGTCATGCCGCCTATTGATCTTTGTTTCAGCTCCCATTTTCAACACACTAAGGTGACCCTGTTAGCTAATCAAGCTTTGGCTTACACAGAGCCCATAGTGCAGCTGCCCTTTTAAATTTAAATTACATCGCAAGAATTCAAAATGTATATTTACACAGGTATGGGGTTGGCATGTTAAAACCAAGCAAAGTTCATGTTTTATTTACAGCACTTCCTGTGTAAGTGTTGTACATGGAGTAGAAGCATTAAAGTCCAATAAAAGAATCATTAACACAACGCAAAAATATATAAATTCTCATGGGACCCTGAGGAGGAACATTATAGGGCATGTTTTGTTAAAACGTAAAGAAAAGCCCAGTTGAGCTTTCAGCCCCTTTTTAGAAACTTTACATGGATTCTAAAGCTTCACGTCCTGTCTTATCTTACTTCTGTTTAATAAGACAGCAACTGATTTGTGATTCTCAAGTATTCATTATAGCTCATTGCTGTATTATCACAGATTGCCAACTGACAGCAGACTGATGGCTCTGAGTTGTTCTCATTTTATCACTACAGTTGGCACACCAACTGCCATCTTCAACCAACAGTTGAAGATGGCAACTGATTGTGAGTGGTTGCGGACTTGGTCCCCATTTTTCAAAGCAATCATCTAACTGGCAACAATATTTCAATTTCAATAATTACTGTGATCATGCTGTGGTCTTCAACCACTGTTGTCCTGAGTGTGACTCTGTCATCAGAGAACTGTTAGGGCAGGATGACAAACCCATTTTACAGCATGGGCCACATACAGCCCACTTTGATCTTAAGTGGGCTGAACGACCAGCAGAACTCCGCCTTCCTTGTTTATTCATCATCAACTACTTTGGTATAGTATTAATGACAATGAGAGAGGTCTTTATCAGCAGGAAAAGCTGCAAAACTTGTGAAAATATAGTTAAAAGTCTAAAAAATCTATGCCCTCCTTCACATTTTCCAAAACTGTCCAGTGGGCCAGACTTTGCCAGGTCGTTTAAAGACCTTGGGGCTCATGTTTGATACTCATATATAGGAGGACGCTAGTAAGGCGTCCTCCTAGATATGGGTAACTAAAAAGTGCACATGGGTGTTCACCCACCATATGCTTTCCATCTTAACTCCCTCACTGGGATCTTGAGCTTTCATCAGTGATCTCCTCGTGTCTTATAACTGGACACTCCCTTGTAGAAATGTGACATTTCCACAAACTGACGCTTGCCAAATGCTGTAAAATGACATTTGGCAGTGCAGTTAAAGGCAGTCCCCGAGCAGAGATCTGTGTATAAATGCGTGTTTTTTATTGCAGTTAATCTTTACACAGGGAGAGGACGGGGCGTCCTCGCTTTGACTAAAGCTGCAAAGACGCAGAAAACATAAAGAATGAGCAAACAAATAACCGTGAAGCCCTTAAAAAGAGTTTACCCAATGTGGCATTTGTTGAGGCTGCTGTCACGCTGTCTGAGGTGATACCCGTGGCCTGCTTTCCAGCACAAGCTTCATTGTTAAATGAGGCTGCAGTGCCCCGAGGTTTCACCGGGCCGGACAGCTGTGATTGATGCAGCTGACTGTGTACATATTGACATAACCCTGACATCTCTGTCTGCTTATACAACGCGTATGTGCATCGACTTGAACGGCGAGCATTCACATTCTGTAGGCGCCGCGGAATAAGACAGGAGCTGTCCCTGGTCCTGAAGTTGTCTGAGTGGCAAGCCTGAATAGGAGCAGCTCCCCCGCCTGCCTGATTTGATGTCTTTGTAAGGAGTAGCATTTTTATGGCGAGCTATTAATTGATTCCATCATCACAGGCTGTTGGCATGTTTATACATCAGTGAGACTAATGAGGGTTTGTAACGAGCCCGGTTTCATCTCCGAAGGACAGAACGATGTGAATCAAACTGATAACTGCAAGTAAAGTTCAGCATTTATTATGATCGGCGGGGACAATTCCTTTGCAGAGGGATGGCTTTATTGTGCACCACTGCGGCACGGCATGACGCCCGAAATGCAATGGTCACCTGCAACCATAAAACAGCAGAAGAGCAGTGACTCACTGCTTCGGCAGTTAGTGCCGCTAGGCTACAGACCGAGCAGCTTGGTTGGCTGACGGGGAAATACAAATGATTGTATCTGGTCGTTTAGAGTCATGGCAGCCTGAGAGGACATGGTCAAAATGAAATAAATCACCTTATTGTTAGAGAAAAAAAAACATTTTGATAAATGGCTTTAACACCAGCCTCTTCCAGTCCACTGAAAATTGCTGCAGATTATTTTTCGGTGATTTATGTAGCTCTGGTGTTGTTGCTCACAAACAGCGAAACAGTCATATTATAGCTTATTTGTTTGTGTAACTGCAAATTGTGACAGCAGCTTCCTGTTCCAGACACTGGTATGAAAGGTAGTAGCAACCAACATGTAAAGGTGACAGGTCTAGGCCAGGTTGGGCTGTTTTAAGCGAGATGCACAAAAACATGGTCAGGCTACAGTTTATCTGGGGATAGATGATAGGCCTGATTGGGAGGTTGTGATGTTGGATGGTTGTAAAGTTGCTGGTTGTTGGTTGGAAGGTAAGCAGGGATCATCTGGATGTATTAATTCATTAACCGTGGAGTTGATGAGTCAATAAAATACTTCTTCCTGCATTCACTGAATTTGCATATGTGTAACTTATATGAGTTTCCAAAGCCTTTGCTGCAAATTAGCAACTTTGTGAAACTCTTGCAGTGTTTTGTGTGTCTGTGTGCTTTGTATTTTTTTTTTTTTATTTTAAATTCTGTTATGCTTGTTTAAGCAAATTCTGAAAGATACTGGGGGAGCTTTCTGAATGGAGATTTAATATTCAACGGCTCACACAAAAAGAAGGCGTTTGTGTGCGCACGTGTGTGGAAAATGCGCTGAGAGCCGAAGCATGTCGTGTTCAGATAGTAAAGCTGTATAAAGTAAGAGCACTTCTAGGGCAACTTTTAACAGCGTTCATCAATGTTTCATTTATGAACAGCGGGAAGACCGAATAAGTAGGAGAGATGGGGGGGGAGGCAGCAAATGGAATGAGAGAGGAGAGGGGGGTGAGGACAGCGCGGGAAGACATTCAGGAGCTGGAGTTATCTGGTTAGGACCCGAGACTGTGCAAACTCAGAATTTTAATGAGTACAATCAGGAAGAGGGAGAAGCCATATTAGCAAGCCAATTAAGAAATTTCAAGTGACAGATCGATGCCAGATCAATGGACGCTCCTGTTTTACTGACAGTAGTGCAAATCCAGTTAATTTAGATGAAATGTTAACTTGACTGCAGTGTGCAAAGCATGACTGCAGCTAACGATTATTTTGATAGTCGTCTAATCTGCCTAATTTTTCTTCGATTAGTCGATTGGTCAACTATTATTTCAATAACTCTCATCTCCGCTTCCTGTAGATAAACTTCCTGTTCTAGGCTCCAGCCTGCCCACCTGTGAATATCACCCTGTTATCTCATCCCACAGCAAATGAAAATAATAACCCAAGAATTTGAAAATAATCAAATGCATTTTTAACTTTATTCAATGGGACTGTCAGGATAAAAATGAAACAAGTCAAAATATTAGGTAATACGGTTCAGTTCATGAATCCAAGATTGCAGTGGACATGCTCTGGAGTGAGGCTTACTCTTATTTTTTGGATGATGTTCCCAGCAGCTGGTAGCCATGGTAAATATGCTCTCTGTCATGACTTCAGCCATTTGAGAGGTTCATGAGCAGGTCAAACTCATCTATACGCCCATTGTTAACACTAGTAAAACAGAACAAAACAAAATTAGAAAAGACTGTTACTAATCAACTACCTAATGTTAAGTGGCAGAGGATTACTATTCAGATTAAACACTAATATTAATGTGAGGAAAAAAACACCTAGGAAGCAGTGTAGCTACTCCTCTTTAATGGTTGTAATGGACATCACAGCTCCAGGGTGCCGGCATTTAAATACTCATGCACTGCAGTAGTGCTGTCGTGGAAGGAAAGCTTCGCCTTACAGTCTGCTTTTAACTTTGTTTGTTTTGTGAGAAATGCTTTTAACAGTTTTTCAAATCTTCATTTCCATATTTTTCCATTCTGTTTTTGCCCCCATAACTCCCTGTAGTGTATTGCAGTTACAAAAGCACATTTACGTGACGTGCCGACAATAAAATTCCACATCGACAAATGCGGAATTTTATGAGATGATGTGTTTGCAGCCCTCGTGCAAACACATCTTTGATGAGACTGGCAGCTCTCACCAGACTTACACTGTATATTGTGCAATAGCATCTTAGATCAGAAGTCAATTTTTCTGCTTTGTACTAAAGGTAGATATGACTTAATGCAACGAACGAGGGTACAGCTATCGGGGATAAAATGTTACCTGTGGTTCCTCAAATGACCACTTGAGGCTGCCTTCAAAAGCCACTCAATCCTCATATGCTCCTATGTTGAAATACACACTTTCTAAATTCAAGTTACATGGTTAC
Source organism: Neolamprologus multifasciatus (assembly GCF_963576455.1). NCBI lineage: Eukaryota > Metazoa > Chordata > Actinopteri > Cichliformes > Cichlidae > Neolamprologus > Neolamprologus multifasciatus. The sequence goes on from NC_140460.1 coordinate 35,776,977, forward strand.
TGCCTGATTGCCATCTCTGTAGCTATTTCATCTGTTTAGAACAAAAGTATGGGGAGTGAATTTCATGAGAACTACCTCATTTAAATGGTTTAAGGCTTAAAAGTAGGTCTAACTAATGGAACAACAAGTGGGAGCAGAAACAGGGAGTTACTCACAGCTAATTCAAATCACTGACCTAGTGATACAAACAGATCATCCAAGAAGTGAGAGAAATTCTACCATTTTATTGGTATAGTATGTTGCTTAGTACTAATTAGCAGGAATCTATGTCTCTGAGATGTAATCATACACTCTATTGATTCACCGTACTAACCTAGCTTGCTAACATTAACTGATAACTTGGCACGCCACCGTCTTATCCAAATATGGTCACTTCTGGCTGTGTGCTCTTCTGCTGCTGTAAGCCCATCTGCTTCAATGCTTGACATGTTATACATTTAGAGATGCTCTTCTGCATACACTGGTTGTGATGAGTGTTTGTTTGAGTTGCTGTTCATTAACAGTTGAACAGTTTGATTAATGCTGATTGACATTAAAAACAGACAGATCAACCAAAATGAGCACCGATACACAGCTTATACAGTGGCTTGCAAAACTATTCGTCCCCCTTGAACTTTTCCACATTTTGTCACATTACAGCCACAAACATGAATCAGTTTTATTGGAATTCCACGTGAAAGACCAATACAAAGTGGTGTACACGTGAGAAGTGGAACCAAAATCATACATGATTCCAAACATTTTTTACAAATAACTGCAAAGTGGGGTGTGCGTAATTATTCAGCCCCATGAGTCCATTTGCGCAACATCTCTAAAATTAGAAATATCCTGTCTCAGAGTGACGCTGAAAAACTAGTTCATGCATTTATTACTTCCAGGCTGGACTACTGCAATTCATTATTATCAGGATGTCCAAAAAACTCACTGAAAAGCCTTCAGTTAATCCAAAATGCTGCAGCAAGAGTACTGACAGGGACTAGAAAGAGAGAGCATATTTCTCCTGTTTTGGCTTCCCTTCATTGGCTTCCTGTTAAATCCAGAATTGAATTCAAAATCCTGCTCCTCACATACAAGGTCTTAAATAATCAGGCCCCATCTTATCTTAATGACCTTGTAGTACCATATCACCCTATTAGAGCACTTCGCTCTCGCTCTGCAGGCCTACTTGTTGTTCCTAGAGTATTTAAAAGTAGAATGGGAGGGAGAGCCTTCAGTTTTCAGGCCCCTCTTCTGTGGAACCAGCTTCCAGTTTGGATTCGGGAGACAGACACTATCTCTACTTTTAAGATTAGGCTTAAAACTTTCCTTTTTGCTAAAGCATATAGTTAGGGCTGGACCAGGTGACCCTGAATCCTCCCTTAGTTATGCTGCAATAGATGTAGGCTGCCGGGGGATTCCCATGATGCATTGAGTTTTTCCTTTCCAGTCACCTTTCTCACTCACTATGTGTTAATAGACCTCTCTGTATTGAATCGTATCTGTTATTAATCTCTGTCTCTCTTCCACAGCATGTCTTTTATCCTGTCTTCCTTCTCTCACCCCAACCGGTCGCAGCAGATGGCCGCCCCTCCCTGAGCCTGGTTCTGCCGGAGGTTTCTTCCTGTTAAAAGGGAGTTTTTCCTTCCCACTGTCGCCAAAGTGCTTGCTCATAGGGGGTCATATGATTGTTGGGCTTTTCTCTGTATCTATGAAGCGCCTTGAGGCGACATTTGTTGTGATTTGGCGCTATATAAATAAAATTGAATTGAATTGAATTGAGTCAATACTTTGTAGAACCATCTTTTGCTGCAATTACAGCTGCCAGTCTTTTAGGTTATGTCTCTACCAGCCTTGCACATCTAGAGACTGAAATCCTTGCCCATTCTTCTTTGCAAAACAGCTCCAGCTCAGTCAGATTAGATGGACAGCGTTTGTGAACAGCAGTTTTCAGATCTTGCCACAGATTCTCTTGGATTTAGATCTGGACTTTGACTGGGCCATTCTAACACATGGATATGTTTTGTTTTAAACCACTCCATTGTTGCCCTGGCTTTATGTTTAGGGTCGTTGTTCTGCTGGAAGGTGAAGCTCTGCCCCAGTCTCAAGTCTTTTGCAAACTCCAAGAGGTTTTCTTCCAAGATTGCCCTGTATTTGGCTCCATCCATCTTCCCATCAACTCTGGCCAGCTTCCCTGTCCCTGCTGAAGAGAAGCACCCCCAGAGCATGATGCTGCCACCACCATATTTGACAGTGGGGATGGTGTGTTCAGAGTGATGTGCAGTGTTAGTTTTCCGCCACACAGTGTTTGCATTTTGGTCTCATCTGACCAGAGCACCTTCTTCCACATGTTTGCTGTGTCCCCCACATGGCTTGTGGCAAAATGCAAACGGGACTTCTTATGGTTTTCTGTTAACAATGGCTTTCTTCTTGCCACTCTTCCATAAAGGCCAACTTTGTGCAGTGCATGACTAATAGTTGTCCTATGGACAGCTTCCCCCACCTGAGCTGTAGATCTCTGCAGCTCGTCCAGAGTCACCATGGGCCTCTTGGCTGCATTTCTGATCAGCGCTCTCCTTGTTCGGCCTGTGAGTTTAGGTGGACGGCCTTGTCTTGGTAGGTTTACAGTTGTGCCATACTCCTTCCATTTCTGAATGATCGCTTGAACAGTGCTCCGTGGGATGTTCAAGGCTTGGGAAATCATTTTGTAGCCTAAGCCTGCTTTAAATTTCTCAATAACTTTATCCCTGACCTGTCTGCTGTGTTCTTTGGACTTCATGGTGTTGTTGCTCCCATTATTCTCTTAGACAATCTCTGAGGCCGTCACAGAGCAGCTGTATTTGTACTGACATTAGATTACACACAGGTGCACTCTATTTAGTCATTAGCACTCATCAGGCAATGTCTATGGGCAACTGACTGCACTCAGACCAAAGGGGGCTGAATAATTACGCACACCCCACTTTGCAGTTATTTATTTGTAAAAAAATGTTTGGAATCATGTATGATTTACGTTCCACTTCTCTCTTCTTCTCACTTTTGCAAGCCACTGTATGTGGATACATATAGTAATGTAGCTGCGATGGTTAAAAGTTGCCTTTTGATAGACTTTACTGAGCCAAAGGATGATTTAAGATGATGATATTATGATACGTCTCTGTTTGCAATTTTTCTAAGTGATGCTGTCAAGCTCCGATTTCCCAGGCATCCATCACACAATCTGACACGCTCCAAAATTTATAGCACAACACGGCACAGATTGTGACCAAGATTTTATTACACGGTGCTTGCTTGCACAGTGTAAAATGCAACGAACCCAAAAGCTGTTATCACAGTCTGTATGGGATTTAAGTCTACTTTACGCACTCCTCTTTATTTCTGAAACTTTAAACCAGAAGAAAGACAGCCAGCCTTCATCCCGTGCTTTTCTGTGGGACCTCTAAACCAGAGCCAGGGTGTTGTTAATGGAGCCTCCTGCTGAGTTAAAAGAAGGTGTTCTCGAAACATGCACACCGTTACTTCAGGCTAATTGTGAAGTTTTTGCAAAGGAGCCTTTGCGTGTTTGGTAGTGCGAAATCACAGCAAGTAAAAATACATTCTCTTTGCATACCATCTCAAGTCCATTCAGGTGAAATACCTACGATCAGATTTTTTTCTAAATCACTTTAATAATTCTCTGTCTATGAAAGATAGATTGTGACGAACAATTTTTATTGAAGACTTGACTGGCATGTTATAACGTGAGGGAACTGAAGATGAAGGGAACTCACAAAGCTCCTCCCAACCACTTCACCTACACATCCTTGTATTCTGAGATGCATCCTGCTCAGCTTGTAAAAGAAAGAAAATAAGTCTCCCACAGAAGTGTGCTTGATCTGAAATTACCCTAGTTGTTCTGTAGAGTGTAAAGTGGTGGGAATTGGCAAGGCCACTCAAGATGGGGGAAGTGGATTTTACCCTACTGACTGCAATAAGTATTGTTATAATGTAGGCTAAAGCATCTTGGGAGAGCTTTGCCTTTGTGCAGTTTCATTCAGTCTGCCTAAAGATCTTGAGGGGATTTGAAAATGTAATATCTCCCCTTGTGGTTGTGCGTATTGTGTATCTATAGTCTATTCAAAAAAGGGAGGTCAAACAAAATTATTTTCACTCCATGCAGTAATAAGTAGACAGGCCACTGGCAGAGACGGTCCTTCAAATGGCCTCATTCTTGAGGCTGGATCATTGAAATTTTACAGCATCTTGTTTGAATCATAATTCTGCTGATTCGAAGTCAGTAAAGGCCAATGCAGAAACGGCTCAGTGACTCAGACCCTTCTTTGTACTCCATTTTCCTTCAAAGAGTGTCACATAGAGACCGATAATGTCAGGCTTTAGTGGTCCAAAGCAGACATAAAAGGTAAACGCTCACATATAAGGTAAGAGCGAATAGCAGAGAACCCGCTTAGACACGGCACATAAGCGTAACGTAATTGAGAATCGAAGAGAACAAAAAAGAAAAGAAAATCACAGTATGGCTGATCTCTGATCTTAAAGTAATGCCTTTAAATGTCTTACGATTCTGTGGATTTAGCTGGTCTTAGCTGTTTCTCTTCATATAATCCCAGACTGCCTTCAGGATGTTAAGATCAGAGCTGTGTGGGGGCCATACCATCTGTTGTGGAATTTCTTGTTCTTTTTGTCGCTGAAATGTTTTTTTTATGACTGATTGTTTGGGGTTGCTGTCATGATGCTGGATGAATTTGATGCTGACCAGAGAGCTCTGTCATAGCATTGCTCGATGGATAAGAATCAAAAGCTTTGAAGTGCCTAAAACGTTGACACAATATTGAATGTCATAAATTTCTTAGACTAGCCCAACTCTAACCCCAAGCCTAAGCCTTCAGTTTTAGGTTACCACTATCACAGATTTCAATAATTAATAATCATTCAAGCTATTTTCTAGTGATTTTTGATTTGCACAATATTATACGAACTCTTCAACAATCGTACTGGAGAAAAAAAAGCATTTTAATCCAATCTGATAGACTACTGTATATAAGGCATACGTGCTGCCTGACCCCTAAGGATTATTTTACTGGACAGTAACAGCCCAAATCATCGCTGCAGGACATAAGAAATGAAACATTTGTTGAGCACAGTGTTTGGGGCTGTGCGTTATTGCTGACTGGAGCATGTGGCCGAGGAGCAAAGTCCGTGCCAGCTGGCTCGACCGTTTTCCGTGGGGGTTTGACATATGATACAGCAAAAAGCAATCTGACCAACCGCAGTCTTTGTTACTTTGCAAGCACAGACATTTATTCACCATGTGTGCAAATATATACAGGTGTAATAAGGTCCCACAAACTGATACTGTGACTTTGTATATGTACGAGGATATAGACTGAGTCTAATAAACCACTGTTTGTTCTTAGTGTTTAAAACAGGCTAATGTAAAGACTGAGAGGATCGATATCTTTAATGAGAGTCAATGAAAGACCGGCCATAACAAATCACTGGCAGCAGAGATTAACTACAGGAAGAAAGCAAGGGGATTCTAATGCACTCAAAAATACCACCATAATCATGTGTCGATTACTTAATGCCAAATTACAAACAAGTAATTGAGAAATATTCTATGTAAAGTCCTTTTAAGTACAGAAGAGTGGGGGCACTTTTAATATTTTTTTTATTTTTTTGTAGCTCACAGATGACTTGAACTATATTAGTCATCTTTTGATAAAAGTAACATATATATTTACTAACAGCACAAGTTATTAGAACAAAAATACAATGTTCATTTTAGCAAGGGTGTTAAAATTGAAACTGAATGATATATTAATATATATCAATATGTAGGCTGATGTTTTTAATACATAAAAAACACACTGTTTTATTTTCATTTTCAGTGTTATTTTAAATGTAAATGTATTCTCTTTTTTTTCTAATAGTAAAATATGTTATCAGTAGAGTAAAAGGTAGCTGCAAATCTATACAGTAGAACTCCTGCTAAATATGGCATTCATGTTATCTAGCTAGCAACATTTCATGTGTTATCATGGGTTGTTCATGTTAGTTTTTTAACAGATTACCTTGAGATAAAACTGATGTAAGTTAAAACTCACAGTCATCTAAACGTTAGGCAGCAGATGAAAAATATTGTTTGCCTCTGTTAAAATCTGTAGGTTTTGTCTTTCTAGTGTGATTTTGTTTAACAGGCAACTAACTTTATAATTTGCCTTAAACTTTACTGATGTTATAAAATTCAGGAGCTTAATATGTAAAAAAAAAAAAAAAAAGAATAAAAGATGTTATTTTTAGCATCAAAAGTGGGTTAACCTTTTTGGTAAAATATTTATTTAAGATAAATTGGTTAAATTTGTCACCAAATGTGATATTCATAATCTCCCACATGATGGATTTCAAAAACCTTTGTAGGTAACATTTTTCATTGGGTGTTGAAAAAGTCCAAACTTAAAACAAAAAAAAAAACAACTCATGGTTATCAGAAAAGCTAAATGCATTCAGACAGCTAATATTTTTTCCATTTTGATGTAAATACAAAATTTAGAAAGTGATACATTTCTGAAGAGATTCTCAAATGGAATATCTAACATGCTAATTGTAGCATTTAGCTCTAGCCTAGCATAAAGGTGGTCCATTTATAAACATTTTACTCAACCTAAAATGATTTAATCAATAAAATATTGTTACAGTTTAATACAATTTCAATCCATGCTTAATGGTCTTATCATGATAAAGTCTGAAAGTTATCTTTTCATTCAGTTGTGGCTAACGCTCTTTCACTAAATACAGTTTTTGCCTGTACACATTTTTGAAAGACTGAGAAAGACTTTGATGGAGTTTGTAAAACAACTTTGAGGAGTGGTGTGAATGACTGAGAGAAATCAATCCCTTGGATAAAGTTTTGGAGAGAAACACGAGTTGATCAATTTAAAAAAAAAGACACCTTTTTGAAGTCAATACACTGTCCTTTTCAGCAAAGGCAAACCTATGAACAAAGGACCCTGCTGTCTCTTTTGAATGCATATTGGATTGACCGCAGGTTGACGTAAAACTCTTCAAAGGAGGAAACAGGGATGAGTGGGGGCTTGTGTACACAAACTAAGCTTTACCACTTCAATTAGACAGAGGCACGGTGTGGTTTCAGGGTTCATTTTTATGTAAGTTTGTAAGTTTCTCCACAGACGTTATTTAGTAAGAAATACCTTCCATTTTGGAAATATTAGGAATTATTGAGAGAAGCAATAAAGAAGCCTGAATCATCTGTAGGGATAGAAAACATTTCAGTGTGGTTAATAATAAAAATGTAATCTTAAACATGCTGCTGTAAAACTTGTGATGCCGAACAAAGTTACGAATGGTAATTTATTGATTGAACATAGAATTAAAGGGTTATAATTTTCCATTTTGAAAAATTATTTTGACAGATTTTGATACAGAGCAGTAATGGTCCAGGTGTTTACCCAGGCTGGACTGAATAAGATTGCTGGCTTTATTTTCCATGTTAGAGTTTGGTTATAAACCTAAATGTCTACAAAACTGTCTGATATACAGTAACTATGAAGTTTTTTATATTATACAGATATATGGTCCTTAATTTTAGTAACTCTGGCTTTACCTTTCCCAGCAAGTTGACATTTTTCATCTTTGAAGGATCTGAAAGACTCATTTAGCAGCAGTTGACAGTATGTATAATCCCACTCGGTCACCTCCTTAGTGATTGTTTTATTTTCATGTTTACCCCCAGGTTAATTGTAGGTGCTAAGAACTGCTTGGTTAGCTATACAACAGTTCATTTGGGTTAGAGTTTCCCTTTCATGGCATTAAGAATACGTGTTAAAAAATACCCAAATACCCAAGGGTCATTTATAACTGTCCATGTTGTCCATACGTACAAAGTTAGTTGTAAAGTAACAGTGTAAAATGTAAGTTACTGTAACAGTTACTGAAAAGGTGTCACTAGTGTTGACAAAATTTCAATATTAGGAGGAGTAGAAGGGTCAAACGCTATCCAAACCCACCTAACCCTGTATGATAAAGCAATTGTCCCCTTTGTGATTAATCAAATTTTTTTTGGGAAGCAAAGTTCAATTTCACCAGCTACACTCAGGCCCTGTTGAATGAAAGAGAAATAAGCTAAAGGATCTCAAAAAGCAACACATCAAGCGACTATCTAAAGAAACAGCTGAGAAACAAAGTCACTGACATCGATCAGTCTGGAAAGGTTTATGAAAAGTAAACAAACAATAAAATAAAGGTTTTGGAGTGGACTTAAATCTGAATGAGACGCTTTAGCATGACTTCAAACAGGCTGTTCGTGATTTAAAAAAAAAAAAAAAAAGCTGAATTAAAACAATACTTCAAAGAAAAGGGAGCCAAAATTCCTCCACGGTAATGTAAAAGACTCATTGCCAGTTATAGCAAACACCTGATTGCAGTTCCTCCTGCCAAGCGCGGCAGAACCAGTTATTACGTTTAGAGACCAATTACTTTTTCACACAGGCCCGGGTAGGCTTGGATTAAATGAATAAAATCAGCATTAAGAAACTGCATTTTGTATCTACTCAGGTTATCTTTGACAAATATTAAAAATACGTTTGATATGACATATCAAAACTACAAGGAATAAGAAATGGGGCAAGTACTCATTCACAGTATGTATGTTTGACATGTTTAATACAACAGGACAGATAATACAGAAATGATAGTAGTGTTTTTTTTGTTTTGTTTTTACACATTTCACTTTTAGTAAAGCTAATGCTGCTTTTGAGCCATTAAAACTCCTCATGCACCCCCTTAAGCCTTGGCTGTACTTTGGCCACTGTGTATTACCAGAGGTTTGACACTAAGTAATCAAATTACAATTTAAATCATTATCTTTTGAGGGGTTGAATGCTAACATTGTCATTCTAAGCACATTTAACTTCTTATGCTAACACTAGCATTTATTTTATAACTCGCTCATCTTTTTAGACATTCCTGTCTACTTAGGGTAAGATCTTGTTTTTTTTCCCCTTTTCTGCAAAAAGACCAAAAGTGGCAAGTAAAGCAGCAATGGCGTCCAGGTGAACTTTCAGTTTCCTCTTCCTGCTTCCTGCCGTGTGACTCCAGCTCTCAGCTGGAGCGGCGTTTCCATACACTCGGTGCTGGTCTCCCAAAATCCTCTTACTCCCCCCCTCCACACACACACACACACACACACACACATCCTCACATAGTTATACACAGCTGAACACGCTCACACACAGAAACACTCATGCTCACACTCATAGACACACACAGCGTGGATTTGTTTTCTCTGTGATGAGACGGATTATGGGATAAAGGAGACGAGGCCACAGCAGTTTAGTTCAGGTTGGACCAAAGCTGCTCTCAGAAGCAGCAGTACCAGCAGCAGCACAATGACAAATAGATGAATGTCTGGCTGCACACTGGAGATCTGCACAGCCGTTAACGCCACGGCCAGTGTGTCTTCTGGGTGCAAGAGCTTCTGATTGGGATTCTAAAGTGGAGAGTGGATATGTTTTTCTTCCAGATGACTGAAGATCAGCAGAAACAGAAGCATCTAAGCGTAATCCACGGAAGGAAACTGAATAGAGAGGAGTGGAACTCAAAAGCCGGAAAGTGTTGAAATGGATCTGTTGCTTCTAAGGATAACTCCAAAATCAGCTGTTCATCTTTTTAAGCTCTGCAAAATGCAAAATATTTGTCTGGAGACAGCTGAAACATCCCTTTTAGACTTTATTTAAGGCCATCATACACTTTGAGTCAAAGGACAGTTTTCTGTTTCGTATACAGCACGCTATGATATGACTGACTGATGTATTCAACCCATCAAGAGCACAATATGGGAATGGATTGGCTGGATTCGTACGGCGATGACGTCCTCATCTAGTATGCAATTTCACCTGCTTTAAAAATGTGTGTCAGATGGTGACTGAACAGCTTGCCTCAGTCACTTTTGAGAAAAGCAAGAGCGGGAACATTAAATGTGCAGAAAGCACTGGAGAATCAGCTGTTCGATCAAATACGACTCTGCATTTTGCCACTGAAATGCCGCTAAGACTCTAATTCTTACCGTAGCTATGCATTGACTTGCTCCGGCAGGCATAAACTTCTACTGGTTTGTGACAGAGGGAGTAGTCTAAACAAAATAAATCAAACAGTAAAGATGAGCACATGCAGATGCTGCACATTATTTCCGTGGAGAGTTAGGGGATGGGTGCTTAATGATCTGTACGCGATTAGTCACTGTAGCATGTGAGACTTACTGTAAATTTTTATGAGTCACTAGGATGATACATCCAGTTCTCATCATTTTCTTTTCTGGTATAATTCCCACTGAGGTGCCACAGTGGCTCTTCTCCCATCTCTTCCCCTTTGACTCCGTGGACTCCCACCCTCCTGAAATCCATAATGACATTGTTAGCTTAATCTGCAATAAGAGAATCAGCTGTCACATCGGTGTGTTCCCTCACCGCGTGCGTACCGTTCTGCTGAGCGACCACCGCGGAGCCGCTCGTGCGTGCAGTCATCGATTGCCTATCTGCGGAGTCGATGAGCTGTTATTTGACTGCGGTCGATTGCACTAAGCAGTGCGATCTCACACCGGGAGACAAGAAGTCTTACTAATTGGAATGAGCAAAAATCAAACTAGAGGTGCACAAAGTGTCTCTGAGAGTTTATTTTGAATATACTAGTTTTATTTAAATGCTGTATGATGATTGCATTTTCCAAATGGAGTAAAATCTGGGTAAAACTGTTACACTGTAGTCTTGAAATCCAGTAATGCTATCCATCTTACCAGGTTTTCACTGTGTCGATTAAAGATGACGGTCGCCGTTTGTCTTTATTACCCAAAACAAAAGGCCAATCAATACTTAATCGAACAGTTGTTTTTAGTCTGGAATACATTATTTGCTTTAATTGTCTCTTAAAATGTGCTTGCTTTTCCTTTGCTCCATTTCTTTAGCCATAAGAACAAAACATCAGGCTGGCCGCCTCCTGGCCCAGGCTCCTGGGGAGGACTGCAGGGGCCCCCATACAGTTGGGACAGCATGAACAGCGCCAGGGAGGGACGGGAATGCCTCACCAAGTATGTATGATGATAAGCACTGGCATGCATGTGTTTAAATGTGTGGTGTCATTCTGTTTATGCACAGTTATGCACTCATGCAATAATTGTGCATAAATTATTGCATGAGTGCATCACAGGTGGATGCATCATGGAAAAACTACAGTATATGAACCATAAGTGTGAAAAAAGTCATGTTCAGTGAAGTCTAAATGTTTAAGGTTTTTGCAGTGCAATTATCTTTATATGGCTAATTGCTTTGATGACTTACAATGTGGCTAATGTGATTAGGTTAACAGATGTTTCTATGTTGGCCATAGGTGTGAATGTGAATCTGACCTGTCCTGGGTGTACCCCACCTCTCGCCCTATGGCAGTTGGGATAGGTTTAATTGAATAAGTGGAAATGGATGGATAGGCCTAGAATGTTGTGAAATGGGAATAATACATGAAACTAGCAGCCTTTAAGATTTATATGGATACACCGTAATAAAATGGGAATGGTTGGTGATATTAAAGTCCTGTTTGTGGTACATTAGTATATGTGAGGGGGCAAACTCCTCAAGATGGGTGGTGACCATGATGGCCATTTAGAAGTCGGCCATCTTGGATACAACTTTTGTTTTTTCAATAGGAAGAGGGCCATGTGACACATCAAACTTATTGGTAATGTCACAAGAAAAACAATGATGTGCTTGGTTTCAACGTAACTTTATTCTTTTATGAGTTATTTACAAGTTACTGACCACTTATAAAATGTGTTCAATGTGCTGCCCATTGTGTTGGAATATCAATGCAATCCTCTTCTCCCACTCTTCACACATTGATAGCAACATCGCAGGAGAAATGCCAGCACAGGCATCCAGTGTCCGTAGTTTCAGGTGCTGCACATCTCGTATCTTCTCACCATAGACAATTGCCTTCAGATGACCCCAATGATAAAAGTCTAAGGGGGTCAGATCGGGAGACCTTGGGGGCCATTCAACTGGCCCACGACGACACATCCACTTTCCAGGAAACTGTTCATCTAGGAATGCTCGGACCTGGCACCCATAATGTGGTGGTGCACCATCTTGCTGGAAAAACTCAGGGAACGTGCCAGCTTCAGTGCATAAAGAGGGAAATCATGTAGCAATTTCAAATATCCAGTGGCCTTGAGGTTTCCATTGATGAAGAATGGACCCACTATCGTTGTACCACATATACCACACCAAACCATCACTTTTGTTGTTCCAACAGTCTTGGAGGGATCCATCCAATGTGGGTTAGTGTCAGACCAATAGCGGTGGTTTTGTTTGTTAACTTCACCATTCACATAAAAGTTTGCCTCATCACTGAACAAAATCTTCTGCGTGAACTGAGGGTCCTGTTCCAATTTTTGTTTTGCCCATTCTGCAAATTCTGTGTGCCGATCTGGGTCATCCTCGTTGAGATGCTGCAGTAGCTGGAGTTTGTAAGGGTGCCATTTGTGAGTAGCTAATATCCACCGAAGGGATGTTCGATTAATGCCACTCTCCAGTGACATGCGGCGGGTGCTATGCTGTGGGCTCTTGCTGAATGAAGCTAGGACAGCCACTGATGTTTCTTCATTAGTGACAGTTTTCTTGCGTCCACATTTTGGCAAATCCAACACTGAACCAGTTTCACAAAACTTAGCAAGCAGTTTGCTAACTGTAGCATGGGAGATGGGTGGTCTCGTAGGGTGTCTTGCATTGAAATCTGCTGCAATGACCCGGTTACTGCGTTCACCAAATATCAACACAATTTCGATCCGCTCCTCACGTGTTAACCCCTTCGACATGTCAATGGCTGTGAACAAAGAGAAACTTGCAAATACCTCATGAAAGAATAAAGTTACGTTGAAACCAAGCACACCATTGTTTTTCTTGTGACATTACCAATAAGTTTGATGTGTCACATGGCCCTCTTCCTATTGAAAAAACAAAAGTTGTATCCAAGATGGACGACAAACAGGACTTTAATATCACCAACCATTCCCATTTTATTACGGTGTATCCATATAAATGGCCCATCCTGTATATATAAACCATTAGCGTTAAGTCGTTAATGGAAATTTGCCGCGTTAATGCGGTTATGGCGTTAACGTCATTTTAACGAGATTAACACAGTGAACAATTATATATTTAAATAGCTGTCAAAAAGGAATATAAACAACAGTGGAAATGCAGTATGCATGAAGCAGTGTAACAGTCCCAAAGCAGTGGGGTGGGCATTGTTTCAGCGGCCTACAAAAGTAGCCATTGTTTGAGGTAATTTGCATTCCATCAGTGCATATGCAGGCTGTTGTCTCTGCAAATTTGTCATGCAGGAAGACACCTCCTGCCATAAGGACATGCTCAACTCACTGGCAGCGAGGTGCTGGCATAAAGAACACTATGCACATGCTCAGCTGCGTGTAGAGTCTGTGGGATTCTGTGAAGATTTCTGATTTCTCCATTAACATGAGACGAGCCCCTTAGGTCTCACAGACCTAGAGACCGGTCTCTGTAACCATCTTTTAACATCCATTCACTAGGAAAGAATGTATATTTTCCCAACTGGCTAGGGACTGGTTACTGGAGGTTGGTGCCTGTCGCTGGCTGAAATCGGTGGTGAAAAGGTGCTTGTGTAGAAGATGTTGTCTGCAAATATTTGTCAACTATTCAGTGAATGATAGTTAAAAAAAAATTAAAAGTGTGAAGCAAAGCAGAAACAGAAAACACAAGTCTTTCTTCACAGTGAAACTGTGCCTTATTACTGCTGCCAACACATTTCAAAAGGCCCAGCTTTTACTTTGAAGGTGAACAGTCTCTGTTTGTCGTTTGCATCATACCCTTCACAAATTTACCACCGGTAAGCTAGCAGTTGGCAAGTGTTTGCAGATAACTTGGCGACTTCACAGGCAACCGTGGCAATACATTTTTCCCTAGCAACCTGTAGTTCTAGTTTAATAATCAATTTAATCATTGGTTATTATGAATCTTTGGCTCTCTTCTGCAGTGTGTCTTATATACTGTCATCTTCCCATCACCCCAGACAGCAGACCTGAGCCTGGTTCTCTCTGAGGTTCCTTCCTGTTAAAAGGGAGTTCTTCCTTCCCACTGTCACCAAGTTATTGATCCAAGGGGGGTTGTTTGATTTTTGGGGTTTTCTCTGTATTATTTTTGGGTCTTTACTTTCCAGCATAAAGTGCCTCGAGATGACTGCTGTTGACTGCTGTGATTTGACACTATATAAATAAAAATGAATTGATTTGAATTGATAGTTGCCGTGGGATCACTGACTGGTCTCCAGGCCTGTGTTACGAGGGCTTTAGTTTTCAGGATTTTGAAAACTTAGATTATTACAGTTGTTGCCCAAGAACCATTAAATACTATAATATATAAATAGCAAGCTAAACTATGTCTTAATTACATTTCAGTGATTATACTGTTTTTAATCAAATCTTGCCCATCACACTGGCCTTTTGCCCTTTCCTTGATTCATTTATAGTATGAGGCATTGGAAGTAAATTGGAAGTAAGTCAAAAGCTCGCTACAAACTTTGCTTTCATGAAGCACAGCCTGTCAAGAGAAGAGCCATGGCTTGCTCTGAGATGAGCTGCCAAGTTGCAGATATACCCATCACTCACCCATCCCTGCTGTCGTTTCCTTTGCGCTTCCCCAAAACAATTATAAATAATGTCAAAAATCCAAATAACAAATGAGTTTGTTTCTATTAGCCAGTATATACTTGCCATATTTTTTGAAGTGGTTTTGCGATAGTGTGTATTTTACAAACCATAGCATTTTCTATTAACTTCCACTATTAATCTGCTTTCTTTGGACAAGAGGTTTCTTGTTTTTTAGTAATCAATAAGTCATATGTCCAATGACTCGATCCCAATCATTTAAACAGAACAGAAAAACTGAATCAATAATTTCACGTCTTTATAGCAGCATACACCTTTAAACTGTGTGGTACATGATAGTCAATACTAGGTTAGCTGGGTCTGTTAAGCCTGTTATATAACTCTAATATGCTCTGCTTTGTTCTTGACTGTATTACATTTCTTTGCCCAGTTGTTGGGTATCTATTGAAATTATCTGATGAAAGATGACTCTATTGTTTAAATGCACTCACTTAAATCTGCGCTTGAAAGGAAGAGAGCCAACCATTACTTCCAGGAATCGTGTTTCGTTTTTTAATAAACTTCGTAAATTATTAATTTTTTTTTTTTGCTCAATTGTTCAGTTATTTCTCTGGCATCTATTACCATGTGTCACACTAGGCTGAGGCCTAGTGGTAGAAACCTCAGTAATGGCTACCGCTCCAGTAAGGCAAGAACCTGGAATTTCAGAAACATTACCAGGATCTGACCTTTTGTTTCCAGCTTTCCCTTGACCCCGTGATGCCCTCGTCTTTTCTTCTGCGGGATTAAATCCCACCGATCCTGACGGGGAATATGAACCGGAACATTGGAACATTGGAACATGCTCTGTCACGGACAGATTTACTCTGAGATTTCTGTGCCGAATGTACAATAGAGATCAATGTGATAATGGGCTAGGGAATGAGAATGTGGAATAAATGGCATAAAAGAAGTGGGGCAGAGATTCAGATTGATTGGTCAGAGATGGAGGTATACTGTGGATGCTTGGAACGTGTTTCATCATCTGAGCAGATTTAGGCAAAGCTGTAGATATACTATAATAAATAGATATATTTCACTGGTTCCTAAATAAAAGTCTCAAGTCACCTGAGACAGTAAAAGAAATTATTTTTGTGAGTATTCATATAGTTGCACATAAATGTCAGTATGCACGAGGCAGAAATTTCACATGATCTACTGTATGGATTGTAGGCACTGAACAATGGGATGGATGCTGGCCAGGCAACAATAGACACCCTGTACTGGACTTTATGTGCAGACAGGAAGCAGCAGCTGCCAAGGGAGCCTTTTAAGCTGCAAAATAGAAAGGAAGCTAGGATAGAGACAGAAAGAATGAGTTAACCCCACTGAAAGTGTATATCAGCTCTTAATTAACAGGCAGTCTGCATTCTCAGTGTCTCAGCTGAGACAGACGTCTGAGGTTCTGCGGGCAAGAAGTAATTTAACACAGTACATTTACATTTTAGTGGTGCTTTCACCCCGAGTGCAATGACTTGCAATAAGACAAAGAAAATGGCGATGTGAAAAATTTAATATTAACCTATATTTAATAGAGGTGACCGCATATAGCCGCCAACAGCAGAGAACTATTGATTCACAGCAAGAAGATCTGGCTGATGCAGGGTGTTTCTATTTGCATGTTCTCGTGCTTCCACTGGATTCCTCTCCAAGTGCCAAAACATGCACTAAAGCCCTCCTTAGAAGTAGTGTTGGTCCTGGGGGGCACATAGCTGCTGACTGCTGCTCCTAATTAACTCATTGAACTGGACCGCTCCATTGAGATTGTATTGTTGGCATGTTTTAAGAGCATTTTTAATAGAATTATCCAATAAAAAAAATGTGCTTTATATGTGGAGCAGACAGTCTAAAAAGTTTGTATGCTAGTTTTGGTGAGTAAAAGCTAGTATTTTATTATCTTCCTAGCAAATGTTTTGATGTTAAATACCCATTGGCCCGCTGCCTTTACTAGATGTCTTGGCACGGTTGAAAGATCCCAAAATAAAAGCTGAACTGACATCGGTTCAAGTTGCTCCTTTAATATCTCCTGGATGTCATTGTTAGCAATAGAAAGCTAACATGCACTGTGTTAAAGAACTGTTTTATGCTATCTCATTACTGATTGGAATAAAGTCAAATAAAACATTTCCTGATTAAAAAGAATGAGAAGAAATGAAAATCAGAGTCAAAACTTCAAACTTTTGGGTCCACCACTTATCTTCCTGAGCTAATGACTTTTATCTTTAAACAAAAGCATTTTGAGTTTGTGATGCTAGCATCGCTCACAGATGCTATAATTATAAAAGTTACGCACAGATGAAATTTACATTTACAAAAAATATAAATAGCTTAAAAGTGTGTTTTTGTAATGCTAGTCTGTGTATGTGTGGTCACAACCATCTACTAACCACATTAGTAATTGTTGCTTCAAAATAAAACAAAGAAATATACATTTGATCCCTTCTTTGCAACACTTATATTTCCTTACTTTGTCCATGTTCCAAACAGTTTGCCACCTCAGTTATCTCTTGAGCTGTATCCGCGTGTCTCTGTTGCTTATGTTAGTTTGGAACTGGTGTTTCCCGCTCCTCAGAAGGATTCAGGAAGGCTTAGGTCATCTATGAAAGAGATCTGCCAACTGTTCTTATCCTGAACAGCCTGCAGACTTTTATACAGCTTCAAAAGACAAATTGCTTCCAGACTGGAAATCTGAGCGATTAAGTGAACAGAAGACCTGTACTCTCTTCTATAAGTGGCTTTTAAGCATAAAATGTTTGAAACCTGAGCCAGAGCACTGATTTATGACCAGCTGACTGCACAGCTCATATCATTCATTCCAAGTTTAAGGATCTCTGTCTCAGCTAAAATGATTTCTTCTGTACAACTGAAATTTAGTGATTGGATTCTAATGTGCATTTAGTCATATTCTCCAAGAAAACCTTCTTTATCCTGCGGGACAGATTTGATCCCTGTAATAGTCATTGTGCCCATTATGTCATCGAGCAGAGAAACTATTTGGCAACTTATTTTATGTCACTCTTCGTAAGTAGGTCAGCAAATTGTCTGAACTGAAAGTGAATTAAAGCCAAAGTTAAAGGAAAGGTGTCCTTTATTTATTTTTATTTTTTTGCCTTTTTAAATAATGTAATCAAATTTGAGATATTGAAAATTATATTATACAAAATGATATTTCTAAGCTTGTTTTTTGTGGGGTAGATTTACATAATCCCATCCAATCTTTTTACACCCAAACAACAAACAGTAACCTTCCTTTATTTACTCAATATAATTGCAAAGCAGGCAGCTTCGTGGGTAGCAGAACAATTTCCCCATTGCTTTTTTTTCACATGAATTAACTGGAGTCTCTTGAATAAATGCTCTATTCTGTTATCTCATGCAATGACCAGGGGCAGCTCTAGAATTTTTCCATAGGGTGCCCGGATGGAGGCCACTAAAAATATTGGGGTGGCACACCAAAAACAGAATTTCCAGTTGTATTATGCTGTTGTCAAATATAGGTTACTTGAAAAATATGTCAAGAAAGAGAGAAAGAAAAAATATATGCCTAGTTGATTTCCCGCTTTTAATATAAATTTATATCACTGAGAAAAGTACATATGAAAACCAAATAAGATTTTGAAACCCATAATAATCTATTTTGATTGATTGATTGATTGATTGATTGATTGATTGATTGATTGATTGAAGGTCCCAACCATGCTTTAATAATTTTCAGCAGAGCTGACCAGAAGAAGCCAAAGATTCAGTCTCTGAGAATGGAGTAAATGTTAAGAACAAACAAGCTTTTCTGCAACCTGACACGGATCAAATAACTATAAATAACGTGGCAAACAAATGCTATCAATCACTTAGATCAGTAGTGCTTTCAGTGGAAATAAGACTTTTGAAACTTCAAACAGCACACAGAGACCTTCGTGTGTTTCAAAACCAACTATTTACTGGTTTTGGTATAGTCTTGCCGGGGGGGGCAAATTTTGGGGGATGGCCAGTGCCCACCCCCCCACCCCCCCAGCCCCACCTTGGTGGCGCCCCTGGCACTGACCATGGCTTCTAACTGTTAGAAAATTTTTAAGTAATGTTTATTATGTCATAATAGCACTTAGTACTAAAATACAGTACCCATGAGCCTTGACTGAATTGAATTTTTTGCTTCTCAGCCTTTAAATCCGGCTGAAAACCAGCCAGCAGCTGTATGTCTGCTATAATTCAGTTCAGTTCACTTTTATTTACTGTATATAGCACCAAATCACAACAACTGTCACCTCAAGGTGCTTTAAATGGTAAGGTAAGAGAGAGAAAACTCCAACAATCAGACCATAGCATCTTCCTTTAAGAAAAAATTTCAGTTTTTAGGGCGCTTTTTAACTTTTGCACCATGCAGACATATACCAAGTTTCAGTAAATAGCTCTTTGAAAATACTTTTGTAGATATAAAAATAGTATTTTATGTCTGTCAAACTGTGTGGTTTTTGACATGTTTATAGATTAAACTGAAGAAATGGGAACGAATTGGGAAATGGGAATAGTGAGTTGGAAAGTCCAAAGAAAAACTCTGAAAGACCTTCAGAAAGCCTGGAGAACTATTGCTCAAGTTCACTTGCACAGTACTATACATCAATCAGAAAACTGTTTATTAGTGTTGGAATTCTACTTGAATTTCCTTCCGTTCTGTATTTTCTAGCCAAGTATCGCAGAGCAGCTCCCTGGAGGAGGTCCACCTAGATGGGGTCCCTCCTGCCCCTCGTCTGGTGGAGATGAGACGGGACCCAGTCCTGGGGTTCGGCTTTGTGGCAGGCAGTGAGAAACCGGTGGTAGTCCGCTCTGTTACACCAGGTGGGTGTCAAGATTGGCTTAAACTAACAATCTTTAAAATGAATACTTTTATTTATTCATTTGGGCAACTGTTATAATTTTATTTAGTTGCAAACTAACTGTACACTTGCCTACCCCTAACACAGTAGTCAGTGATACACCTCTACTATACAAGTACAGCTTTATTCCGTGTGGGAGTTTTGGCTCTGTCTCACTTTTTTGGCATGCCTGTGGGACAACCGCCTTGCTGTCCGTCACATGTCAAATAATCAGAGACAATACAATATGTTCATCCATTTGTGCTTTTTTCCATAGGCTTAGCCAAACAGACATCACGTTCTGTGCACTATTAAGTGTAACATTGTATTTTTATTTTGGAATATTTGAGTCAGTTTTGATTGGATTTTACCACTTGTCTCAGCTTAAAATGGTCTAAATAATTGATTTAATATTATAATAAATAAGAATATAAAAATAAAATCACAATAAAGCATTTAGAGCAACAAAAACTTCATTCCCAATGCAAAGTCAGAAGTCCAGTGATGGAAAGCCAGGAGAGTAGTCCTCAGAGTCACTACTTACTGAAAGCAAATCTGCCTCTGCTAAGATTTGATAAGAAAGCCAATAATATAACTTAGAAACAAAGTAGGAAAATGAGCCCTTCAGCTAAGCTAGTGTAGTCGTCTGTGTGCAGATTGACTTATTTTGTTAGTTCTTTCTCCCCATCTGATTGGTTCTGATCAGCACATGAAATAGCTGCTGCTGAAGGAAACCGTGCGCTCTGTTGGGCTGTGTTTGCCTCAAGTAAGCAGCCACAGGCAAGAAAAAGCATGAACACAAATTCATGTTTGGAAGTCTATTTTCCTCTCAAACTTTGGCTTGACTGGCAGGTTGCCACATTGCTACCAAACAAACAGTTCACAAACCCTTATTAAGTGTCAGCTCCATTGGCTGCACGGACGCAGACAGTGATTAGGCATCTCAATAATCAATCAGTGTTGAATCCTAAGCAGACAATTGAACTGATGAATATTCTATTTACAATGGTTGGCCAAGGAAGGAAACGCATGTGCTTGCAGAGAGTAGATTAATGCTTACACCTATTACACGTGTCTAGACGAGCACAAACAACAAAGTATTTGCAAATTAGCTGCACATTTCGCATCTGCGAAAATCACACACCCACTCATTCGCCTTGTCAATTTAGTTGTAATTACTCTTGATTTTATTTGCAGGTAATCTTTGGCTGGCTGGCTGCTGCTTTCATGGAGCGCTTTGATCAGCTGTTGCTTGTTTGCATGTGTTTGTATGTTGGTAGGTGGTCCATCGGAGGGGAAGCTGCTGCCGGGTGATGAGATCATCATGATAAACGATGAACCCGTCAGTTCGGCTCCTAGAGAACGAGTCATCGATCTCGTCAGGTAGATACAAAATCCAGATTGGTGAAAAATAACATTTAGAGAACACTTTCCCCCCTGACACTTTATCCACTGCTGCTTTCCCTTCCCTTTCCCTTTGATGGGAACTTTCTTCTGATTGGCCGCCCCTCTTAAATGACAAGTCTGAACAGCCAGTGGGTGGGGCTGTTGAGCCCAAAGCTAGAGCGCTTTTCATTGGATGACTTCTTTATGATATTACCTCTATTTTACATCACACAGATACACAAGTAGAAAATACTGTCTGAAACCAGTCTTTAGAGTAGACTGGGATGACTTGTTGCGATGTGGGCCTTGCTGTTTGAAAAATTGCTCATGTTTTTTGAATAATTTATATGAGCATCAACCAGGGTAACAGTGTATATAGTCTCACCAGCCACTTTGTACAGAAAATAGCACCAAAAAAAGATTAAATATCCAGTGAGCCACAGTTCTGTAGCTCACTGGATATGGCCAGGCTGCTTTGAGCTGACAGGAAGGCAACAGTAACTCCAGCTCTAACTAAGAAGAGCATCTCTGAACAAAAACATGTTGAACCTTGAAGTAGATGGGCTACAGCAGCAGAAGACCACATCAGCTAAGAATAGGAAACTGAAATCTGTACAAGAACACCAAAATTGGAAAATAAATCTCAATTTCTGTGACATTCAGGTTGTAGTGTCAGAATTCAGCATAAACAACATGAAAGCATGGGTCCATGTGGGTTTGTGTTAAATATTCAGGCTGCCCCTGGTAGTTTAATGGTGTGGGGTTATTTTCTCGGCAAACTTTGGGTATCTTAGTACCATTTGAGGACCACAAATTTCCTGTTGCTCACCATGTCCATCGTGTTATGACCACCCATCTGCTTTCAGCTGGATAACGCACCATGTCACAAAAGTCAGATCATCTCAAACTGGTATCTGATAACAAGTTAATTAAACTCAAACGGCCTCCACAGTCACCAGATCTCAATCCAGTGTATAGATGGAGGTATGGATGTGCAGTCAACAAATGCGCAGTTTTATGTCAATATGCACCAAAGCTGTTTCCAGCATCTCGTTAAATCTATGACACAAAAAAATAAGGCAGTTCTGGAGGTTATTAAGTACAACCTATGCTAGCAAGTGAGAGTATATGACAGAATATGAATGTTATAATCAGAAGACTTTGCTGTTTGCATTGGAAGGCTCAGCGGTTTTCCAAAGTGAGTGTGTCTGAAGCAGCATACATAGACAGATAGATCACATTGTTGGATAAAGTGAGTACAGTATGGGAGAATTTATACTGCAGACATGTGACAGAGTCACACAGAGTAGCGTAACATAATGTCACAATGCAACAATCTCTGCACTAGATTGCCCAAAAAAAGTAATTGAAACAAAAAGATAACTAAGCTCCAGGTAAAGCGTTTAGGGTCCCTTTAAATGGCAGGTTGAAAAAACTGAAAAGTTAATTACAAAAACACAACAACATTGGTGAAACGAAAGTCATTATCATTCATTTGCTTTTAAAATTATGAAGTTTCTTTCCAAGTGTTAGCGATGCTTTCCACTCGCCTGCTCAGTAGTTAGTTAACTCAGTTCTGCTTGTCACCCCAACATATTCTGAATAAATAACAAGAAAAATGAGACTCTTTTTGCTCTTTCAATGAAAACAGTGCGTGACGAAAGAAATTGTGTTTCACTTCACAGGAAGTACGACCCCTTTTTTGTAATTAAATGGGGAAAGTAATGAGTGTCTGTGTGCTTTTGGTTTTAACTGTGTCTGTTGTAAGCAGTGATTGCCCGAGGCGTTCAATTCCATTTCACCCAGGCTAATCAAGATCCTGTTGTTTATTTGCCGTTGTTGTTGAGTGGAATCATTGGGTTTTTGTTGTTGTTTTTTTCTTTTTTCATGATTTCGCTGACTTTACGGTTTTCTGTCTTCTTGTTCCAGGAGCTGCAAAGAATCCATCATGTTGACTGTTGTCCAACCTTATCCCGTGAGTAGATCTCGCAATATATACAGATACATTTGTCAAAATGTGCTGGGATGATTTATAAATCTAGATAAATGTTCTTTTTTTTGGTGACACATACACAAACCACTTTTTCCATCCATTCGTATTTTAAAAATGTGTTACTTTATCATGTGTTAAATTGATTGATGTTTTCATGTAATTATAAGATGTTCAACCAAATAAAAAAATCTTTTAAAATCACACAAGACATCCTTCTGAAGGCTTCTAACACTCACCTGCGTTTAAACAATAAGACAATAGTGATATACAATATTTTTATTGCTGACAACAAATTACATAAAGAGACCAAAATCAACAGTGAAAAGACAACACAGTGAAACCAGCTCCTGTATATAATTATAAACACCCATTACAGTATGATTATGAGTAATTTAAGTGCTACTTTAGTGTGTTCCTGATTCAGATGTGTTGTTGCTATGCAAAACAACGCAATGTTGGATGGTACCGGGAGAGAAGATTGGCTGTTATTGGCTCTTTTCCCCATGAAGGTCTTTCTGCTGCCCACTGTGTGTGTGCAGAGCCAAATTAAGAGAGCCATTCTATTTCTTGTTCATCCAATTTTACCAAAATTGGCTACAATTCAGCCAAGGGCATAGAAGAGAGTGCTCAGAAGATGGTCTTCAATTAATAGGAATGAATGCAGCAAAATGTCTAAAATGGGCAATACTGTGCAAAAGTCTTGAGCCACCCGTCATTTCTTTTGATGCAGGGTCATTCAGTCTCAAATCAACCAAACCTTCTGTCTCTAATGTGCATACAAATTTCATGGTAGAAAATCTTTATACTTTTTAAGATATTTTTGAAGAATGGTCCGGTAACACACTTTCAGGACTTTTTCTTCTTTTTTGCACATTGAAATCTGAGGCACTGCTTAAATATGAATATAAGCAGTGAATATAAAACATAAAAGCCTGAAAATTCTTTCTTTCTTACCAACAAAATGAGTCAGAAAATGTAAATTGAAACAGATAGATAAAAATGTTTACGCATCAGCTGGTTAAAATATAAAAGAAAAAAATCCGTCGTTCAACTTTCATGCTTGGAGTTCATGAATTGAGCAAATATAACAAGTTGTATTACAGAAACAAAAGATTCTACCAGCACAGATTCTGACCATTTTTTCCAAAAAAATATATCATGGAAACTATCTGATATATGAAGCTAAAAGTTCACAGCATGCATTATATATAATCAAACTTTGTACCATAAATTTTTTATGTAAATTGGATTCGAGCAGGAAAGGATCTAAAAATTGGCTGATTTGAGACTGAATGATCCTGCACCAGTTTATTCAAACGTGTGCTGTCATGAATGCAAGTATAGTTTTTTTCTAACGAGTTACAAAGTCACTATTTGGTATGAGCAACTTTCTTCTTTAACACACCCTGAATTCTTTTAGGACACCCAGATATGCTGTTTCTGGCAAGTTGTCTGTTACATGTAGACACAGCATTGCTTCATACTTTGAGTTAAGTGTTTCTTCAGTGATTCATAGGTCAGTGTTACGTAGCTTAAAAGCAAATCAAGAAAAACATTCCTCTGAAAATGTCCAAAGACAAACTTTGATAGACTTTGAGAAAGCCTGGAGAACCATTGCCCACTTTAGTCTGACTCGTTGGAAGCAAACTATAAAGAAATTAGCATGGCTCAAGTACTGACTACCGCCTTCTAGACTTTTTCCAGAAGGGCTTTGTTCCCTCTAAAGCAATTTATTTTAATTGTCATTGGTAGAAACAGCATCACTGACTCAAACAGGAATGACAAGCGAACTAGCCTGATGTGCTTTCTTCTTCTGGCCCCAGGTCAGTCAAACCTTGTCTTTAACACTAGAGGTTTCCAGTGTATTACCTCAGCATAATCAGAAAACGGAGTCATCCCATTTGTCTGTGATTGCTTAGGGCCACATTTACAAATGTCTTGCACCAGCACAAACTGGGCTTTGGCATTAAAAATGTTGCTGGTATTTACAAAGAGAGCACAGTGACAAAGTTGTGTGTAAAAGGTGGGAGATTTTTGCGACTCACCCTGTTGCGCATGTATTTCTAGGAGTTTTAATTGAAAAAAGTAAGTAAAATGTTATTTATATAGCACCTTTCTAGATAAAAAGATCACAAAGTGCTTCACACACGGATGACAGAGTATAGAACAAAAACAGACAAAAGTTAACAAAATGCAATTCTAAAAAGATGTGTTTTTAGTTGTCTAAAGTGTCACTAGCATTGACAAAATGGTAGTATTTTATAACCAAGTAGAGAAGAGGAGTCGCTCTGCTAGCTAACAGCTTACAAGCTAGCAGTTAAGTAGGCCTATAAAGTTCAGGATACAGAGGAGTCATCCAAGGGGAAATAAAAGTGAGACTTGTGGAAGAAAATCACATTTTTGTGAGAGATTTTTGCAACTTACCCTGTTCTATGTGTATTTCTGGGAGTTTCTTTCTCAAGATCTAAATAATTTAGAGAATAATTTACTGCTATATAACGTGAGGGGAAAAGGCTTGTCTTTTTGTGTGTGTGTGTGTGTGTGTGTGTGCTGGGACTGCACCTGGGTTTAGAAAATAGTGCAACTTTTTTAAAACAGTAAATCTGGCCTATAGTTTTTTAATTCCACTAATTAATGGCAAGAATAAACTTCAGCTTTCAGCCACTACAGAGAACAAGTCCTGTAAATACTCTGGTTAACAAGGGCATTTGAATAACAACACCATCAGCTATTAGTTCTCTGTTTTTTCCAAGGTTAATAACAAAGCCTCTGTAAAGACTGTTTTATGTTGAGTCACTCCACAAAGTCAATGTTCTGTGTATCAATCCCCCCCTGAAAATAGCTCCTAACAGCTGCACCATTTCTTTCTCTTTAAAGAAAACATGTCCTCCTCCTTCCACTTGAGGAAATGTGCTCTAGGTGGAATGCAACAGAAAGGTTATGATGTCAGTGTTTTCATGGCATTTGTTACCGTCATGAACAAAGGAGGTTAAGTTTAATCGTTTAAAGGAGTGGAAGTGATGATCCTGTATTTCCTACCACTTCAGAATTTCCTCCTGGGTTGCATTTCTGCTAAATAAAGTATGAAGAGTCTGCTGTAAAAGTGCTGTTTTTGATTGATTTTGGGGGGAAAAAAGAGTGAAACATAGCTCTTATAGTCCGTAAACTGGGACTGAAAACAGTTTTTTTTTGTTGTTGTTGTTTGAACATCGATTTTCCTGTTTATCTCTTTCTGTCCATCTGTTTGTCTCTTTCTTCCCTTCCTCTCCTCTCTTGCTTGCTTTCTCTCTATCACTCTTTGGACGCTTGCCTCCTAGTCCCCTAAATCAGCGTTCATCAGTGCAGCCAAAAAAGCCATGCTCAAGTCCAATCCGGTCAAAGTACGCTTTGCTGAGGAGGTCATTATAAACGGCCAGGTTCCGGTCAGTTCTACCACACAAATACACGCACTCATGCATACACACAAGCTTGTATGACCTATATAGGCAATGCCAGCTGGTTTCCACTTTAAACAGCGATTTCAATGGATGTAAGACAGTCACATAAATGAGTTATGACATGGCACTTTTATGAATTCCTTCCATGTATTGAACCCACGGCACGTGCACAGAATGAAAAGACTAATCCTGTGCCTCCTTTGCAGAACCCGATGAAGGACAACTCTCTTCTGTTCATGCCAAATGTCCTAAAGGTCTACCTGGAGAACGGGCAGACAAAGTCCTTTCGCTTTGACAGTAGTACCTCCATCAAGGTATGCGTGTGCAACAACTTAAGGCTTACGTCATGAAATAAGCAGCTTCTGCTGCATTTGTAATTACAGTAGGGGATGTTATCAAGAGTCCAAATTAGTGAGTCTTAACACACGCGCTGACCGTGAAATTCACTTCCATTTGTTTGAGCTCTTTAGTTATTCAGTCAAGGCGACAAAGAGCATATTCTCATTTTTTGACTTGTTAATTCTTATTCAGCTATGATCCTCTGAAGCTCCCAGAGCGAATTCAGAAAGCAAGAGGCATAATGACTTTATTTTTTCTCAACCTCACAGCAAAGAATGTCATCCTAACCTGGACAGAAATTGCCTTTTATCTTTCTTACTCACCGCTCTCCAGTGGGTGGGACAGAAATGACCAGTAGAATAAAGCTGCCAGGTGATGCCAAATGATCAAGTTGGGGTATACAGTGAATAGGAGACAGCATTTACTGACTAAAGACGAGATTTTCAGGATCAGAATGAGGTGCTGCACCTGGTCAAAGTGGACGATTCTTTGATGAAAACATTTGTTTTCAACCTGAGCTCACCTATTTGATCGCTGCGCACTGCTACTGTTTGAACTGCTGCTGTTGAGGTACACCTCATGCAAATATGTTACTGCCAAAGCTCCAAAAGCAAGCAGCAATCAGATGAGTGACAGGCCTGCTGGAAGCAAGACATCTTACTTACTAAAACATGCTTTGACCTTTTTATATAAAGTTACCACCTGAATAAGTTATCCTGCACTCCACACAACTTTGTTGCTTCTGTCATTTAGTTTGTGTTACAAACACCGGAAAAATAACAGTTTTGCATAAAATTCAGGCGTAATGCCATCATATCTTCCCTGCATGGAACTGTAGTCATGACCTACTTAAACACTTAGATATGCTTATATTGTAATCCAGTGCAGAATATGTTAAGGAATTAAGAAGGTAATTAGCAGCCAAGTGTTGCTGATCAGATGCTAATCATCACCAAGTATGAGCACTTCTATATATTCACTCCAGAGTCAGGCCTTGCAATGATTCACCATGCACAAGACTTCGACAGCAATTTCCTTCGGACAGATGAGACCAAAATGGAGATGTTTACCATAATAGACAGCATCATGTCTGGTGAAAATCAAACATAACACATCAACACAAACACCTCATACCAACTATCAAGCACGGTGGTGGAGTGGTGATGATTTGGGCTTGTTTTGGAACTACAGGACCTGGGTATCTTGCAGTCACTGAGTCAGCCATGAACATCTCTGTATACCAAAGTATTTTAGAGTCAAATATGTATCTGTTCAAAAGATAAAGCTTGGCCAAATTGGGTCATACAACAGGACAATAAACCCAGGCAAGGCAATAAATCTACAACAGAATTACTGAAGGTTGAAGAGTTTTCTACAGACTTTTCTTCATCACTCAGTTTAAGATTGTTTTTCTTCTTTTGGCTATGTATGATGTCATAGAAAGCAGATATTCCAATATGGCAATCTCAATAAGACATAGTTTTGGGTGTGAGTGGAACCTTCACCCACTTGTGCTTTAAATTGTCTGATTGGCTGACTCTCACAAACAGGCAGGAAATCGGAAGATAGTTGTCCTAAAGGGAAGGATGATTTTTAAAAAAAGACATATTTCAGACTCACCAAATTAGTGAAACCCCTCTTTCTGTCAGTGTGAAGAAGTTTAACAACACATTTAAATTCTGAAATACAATATAAGAAAAAGAAGTGCAAATTCAATAGCATGTGTAAAACATATGAAAACACAATTAAAAGTCCAACATTTATGAACACCATTGATCACCTTTGTCATATTTTGTAATACAATCCAGTGGGTTGGACTGCTGTCTTTGTCTGGCCGATTATGGCCCTCGTGCCTTATGTTTGACTATCATGGGTGAAGCCCATGTATAAGATCAGTAGTTGTTTTTTTTTGATAGTCAATGAAGAATAAAAAGCTTCAGTAGAACCCTAGACTTAAAATATTAAGTTGGAAATAACCGTAATAGGTCCCTTTTAAGTGTATTTTTTATTTTTAAGTCTTTTTTATTTTAAAGGTATCCTGAGGAAGGTTTTCAAGAACAGTTAAAATCCGTTATTGTGAGTTTTTCTGTTATTCTTTCAGGAAGTTATCCTGACCCTGCAAGAGAAGCTGTCAATCAAATGCATCGAGCACTTCTCCCTGGTGTTGGAACAAAGGACCGAAGGCTCTGAGAGTAAACTGCTCCTCCTGCACGAACAGGAGATGCTTACTCAGGTCGGAGATGTTGCCTTGTTCTTTTCACTTTCTTTGCCTTCTTTTCTGTCTTTCACACACAACAACTAGCACACACACACACACATGCACGCACATTCCTGCTCAGTATTCAAGCAGCATTTAGACCCCAGTGTCATTTATCAGCACTTGCACAGCAGTGGCAACAGCTCACATTACACCTACACAACCACACACACAGTGCCCAGTATATTCTAATTGGGTTCATCACAGGAGGACAATATTAATATTCATGCCACACAGTTCAGATGTGAAGAGCTCTGCACGTGGCACACACAATGGCTGAAGACTCTTTGAGAGTCTGAAAACCATTCTCTATACTGTAATACTCCCGAGTGTCAATACTGAGGACAGGTGTGTTTGAGAAAGCTGGTAACTCTTGAAGTGTATAGATTTAAAAAAAAAACAAACAAACAAAAACCCTCTTGCCCTTTCTACACGACGCAATATTAAATAATTTACAAAATATGATCAATATTTAAAAGACGATGCCAGTCTTGTGGTTTTGTCTTGAATAGAGGATGGAAGCAAATGCATGAACAACCACAGCAAGCAAAGTGAGGTTTTTCTAGGTTACTGCTGCTGGATTGCACAAGCATGTCTTAAGGTTGCAAAGTGGTCTAAATACAACTAATATGGCTATGAATATAAAAAACAAAACAGTGCTGCTGCTCCTGTCGTTGCTTTTGTACCATTACTAATGTTTCTGCAGCCAATGCTATATATGTTCACCACTGGTCATAAATTTATTCATAAATTTAAGACTTTTACTTGAAGATTCACATTTTTTGGCAGTTTGATTTTGCACTGGTTTGACACCCATAATAAGTTTATTTAGTTTAATTAGTTTTTAAAATACGACAATGATGATGGTAAGCCTGGTAAAAACCAGTTAACTACCCTATACGTGGTTACAAAATGAACCTGAGCTTTTAAGCTGACATGCAGTCATTATTAATTATTAACTTATTTTCTCATATAACTATTTATTAACTTCATTTCTTTGAATTAGTTTGAGTTACTTTTTTATATAGACACAAAACCAGAAATGAAAAATTGAAATAATGCCATTTTTTTACGTTCTGTATTTAGTAGTGACTCGAACAAAATTTAATCGCAAATACAAATTTTAGTAAATGTGAAGTTTTGAACGGGTGACATAAGTAGGACATTTGAATCATATGGAAAGTAACATAACATTCGCTCGGTTATGATGATGAAATAAACTAAATATGCAGGAAAATCAAAAGGACTGAGATTTATGATAACTCTTTTTTAAGAACATAGAGATGTTAATAGTGTATGTGTGACGATGTCTGTGAAAGGCTTGCTCCAGATTGGCCCACCCATACCTACATACATATACAACTACAGGCTAAGATAACAGGACGTCCGTGCATTCCCAAAATCTGGGAAGTAGACTTAATTGACTATGTGCACGTTAGCATATGCTACTTCCGGTGCGGAAACTCCTGTGGGGAGCTTTGTTTCCGGTGTCCTATTCGCGCCCTGTTTACGGTCCAAAACAAGTTAAGCAAATAAATAAATAAAGCGGCGATTTACATTTCTATAGATGTCTCGGGCATTTACCCAATATATCTGTAAATGATGTTCATCAACTTGTCGATATTTTTCCCCCACGCCTCAGGGGAAAAGAGAAAATGGATTCAAATGTTATATTTCTCAGCTGTCCCTCGTTTATGCGGGTGTTATGTTCTAAAAATAACCAGCGATAGGTGAAATCAAGTAGCCAATTTTATTTTTTGACGGTGCAAAACGTTTCGTGTACATCGTGGACATACAGCACTGCACTTCAGAGTCACACTGCTAGCGATAGATGCAGCGATTCTGTACTGTACAGGAGAGACGGAGGAGATCGTCTGCAGCGATCAGGACGCAGGACGTAAAAAAGCATGCAAACTTGCACTAAAAAATCTGCGAAACAGCGAGGTGAAAGGTGAACCGCGTTATAGCAAGGGACCACTGTAATTTTGAGGGTAAGTCACAACATACCCTTCGTAAATACTAATGTATAGAAACCGTTACCAGCAATCATTAATTTTTTGTGTGGCTTTTTTTCACGGTTTGTTAACATGCTGTGTAGGTGTGTACTTGACTAGCTGATATCGACATAACGGGGAAAACATCTGGTTTGACTATTGTTCACCTGTAGTTTGAATGCTGAACATTTGCCTGTTTAAATCATAAGACCAGTCACTATACAGAGATGTGCTTCTGAATGTGGACGATGTGTCTTCTGCTGCAGTGATGCAGTTCTGCTTGTGTTTAATGATGTAAACAACTGATCGATCTAAACTCTTTAAACGTCAAAATTGATCATTAGATTTTTATGACACAACAGTGGTGAGTGTTCCCACCTTCTCCTCTTTGTAACTTAACGCGATCGTTCCGTTTTCGAGTTTTGGACATCAATTTTGGAGTATATCTTCGCAGTAGCGATTGACCGCAAAGTAAAGCTACCGGAAATGTACAACCCCACATCCGGTCTCAAACCAGGAAGTTAGCATTTTCTCGTGCACAGGGTCAATTGGAGTGTCATCCTACTTTTTCACTACTTCTTTTTGAAATTGAAAGAATATTTGAGCACCTTAGGCCCCAGTCACACAGGCCTAGAAACCAGTGACTGATCCCTCGAATCTCCTTTTAAAAATGACCCTTCTTCTCACTTGAATGAATACAACAATAAAACTTTTCTCCTTGGGTTTATGATCTTATTTAATAAGCCGTGAAGCCAGTCTTATTAAATCAAACTAGCTTCAAGTCTTTTTTTTAATTAAAAGATGATGTTCATCTTTGTCCCATTTAAAAGAAAAAAAAGGCCATAAAACGGGACATGATTTAGGGTGTTGCGCTTACTGAAAAACCCCACATTACCTCTGATGGTGATTGGTACGATGACTCTCAACGCTCGTAATGATCCAACATGAACTTTTGAACAACTTGAGTTTCTGCATATACTTACACATAGCTTATTTACTGTGTTTTCACATGTTCACGCTTCTCTTTGTCTGTGCTTTTCAACCCCAGGTGACTCAGAGACCCGGCTGTGACAAGATGAAGTGTTTCTTTAGAATCAGCTTTGTTCCCAGGGACCCAGTGGAGCTGCTGCGGAGAGACGCTGTTGCGTTTGAATACCTCTATGTTCAGGTGAGCGGTGGCAACAGTAGCAGCATGAGCACGAGGTGAGATTTGTCGACTGTTAAATATAAATACATCCAAATCCTCTGCTGCCAGATGGTTTGGAAATTATTTTTCATGATCTACAGACTTACTTAGTTTTGTGGAGAATTAATCCGTTCAAGACAAAAATCCTCATTTGCAAATAAAGTCTTTATATCAACTGTTGTATGAAATACTTCCCTCTGAAATAATAAATTGCTTCCTGAGGATTCCTTTGATAATTAGTCAAGTGAAATAGCCTGAGAGAAGGCAAGTTAATCATCTTTTTTTTCTTTCTGCCAGAGTTCACTATTTTGTGTTTCCGAGTCCTTCATCTGGGACTGGAAGCTACAGCGCATCCCTTTGAAGGGATCTCTAGCCACTGAGGTTGTGAACAACTTATTACAGCTCAGTGGGGATGCGCTGGTGCTCGAATAGCTCTTTGTAGAGATGAAATGCGCTTCACAAGCCCCAAAAAACTTAAGGACTCTTACGTAACTTTCTCCTTTGCTGCAGAGTTGTAACGATGTGGTCTTAGAGCGGTTTGGCCAGGAGCTCAAGTATGATGCTGCGCTGCGATTGGCTGCATTGCAGATGTACATCCTCACCATGACAACCAGACAGAGTCAGAAGGTCTCCCTCAAATACATCCAGTAAGTGTGCATGTAAATGCAGCTGTGGGTTCGAGTGTGTTTTTGACACTCTTAACATGTCTGTAAATGTAAAACTCTTGTACAGGCTGCAGCTCATCATTAATAATAAATAACAGAGGTTTTTTCTAAAAGTTTTCTGATGGTTTTGCAAAAGTTTATCTGGCATAATAGAATTCGTTGCCCTTGTTCCCTTCTTGGATGAACGCATCTTTCTGGCTAGACAAAAAAAATCACATAACAGGAAGAAATGTTTCCTTGAATAGTTTGCTGAAACTGTCAGACTGTTGTTAATGGCAACTTGAGAAAATTTATGGCATTCTCAGATGTGCTTACATCAAAACTCATGGCTGATTATTAGTTTGAATATGATACGGGTAAAATAAAACTCCAAATAATACAAAAATATTTTCGAATAACCTTTGTACATGAATATATGACTAGCAGTGAGCACACTGTGTAGGGTTAGAAAATGTTCGCCTATACTGAAGAGACTTGAATTTAAAAGGTAATATTTTCTAGTTTCTTAAATTATGTTTTTTTCAGTATTCTGCAGTTCAGTGTTGAGATATTAACCCACCTCTAAATCGTCATCAGCGATTAAGTGATCAGCATTAATAATCACCATTGTTGCAAGTTTTGCTCTAAAAAAGTTCTCTTGTAAAAACTTGATACAGTTACAGTTGAGAATTGTAATCGAAGTCTATTCAATTACCAACAATTTGAACCCATTAGAAATACAATAGGAAGATGTAACTTAATAGTAGTCATTGTCAGCTATTTATGTTGATTGTTATAGATATCTTTTCTGTTGCATGATCTACCCATAAAACCTTAAGAGCTTAATTACTACTAAATTACTGCTAAATGCATGCCTGAAAATGGCATAGATTCTTGAACCTGCCTTAATCATGCAACTTCAATATCCAAATACAGATAAACAGAAATAAACAGAAACAGAAACAGTTACTTTTTATGTGAAATAAATACTTTATTCAATCACCATGTTGATGTTATGTTGATGTTATGGGCGATCGTGGCTCAGGAGTTGGGAGTTCGCCTTGTAATCGGAAGGTTGCCGGTTCGAGCCACGGCTCGGACAGTCTCGGTCGCTGTGTCCTTGGGCAAGACACGTCACCCGTTGCCTGCTGGTGGTGGTCAGAGGGCCCGGTGGCGCCAGTGTCTGGCAGCCTCGCCTCTGTCAGTGCGCCCCTGGGTGGCTGTGGCTACAATGTAGCTTGCCATCACCAGTGTGTGTGAATGGGTGGATGACTGGATATGTAAAGCGCTTTGGGGTCCTTAGGGACTAGTAAAGCGCTATACAAATACAGGCCATTTACCATTTATGAATCTTGGTACCCAAAGTAGTTTTTAGCCCAAGTTTAATCAAGATTGAGCCAGTTCTGGGAGGTCTGGGAACAAGTATACATACATTGTTATAGTAGGATGATGATGCATCCAGAGGCACAGGTAAGGAGTGCCAAAGGAACCACGATAGAATAAAGTTTAGTCACCCGACACAAGCAAAGGTAGAAGAAATCAGTGCTCAGTACTCTCGAAGAGGTGGGGTTACATGGAGTAACTACTGTAACTACTACCCACGTAGACAAATTTGAACACTAAAGACACCTTTTTAAATGGTAAATTTCCTGTTTTTTGACAACAGTTAAACAGTTATTTTCAGTGGTGGATGCTCATATTAAAGATGGCCAAAGGATTAAATAATAACATCATCATATTGCCCAAATGGGCTGAAGTCAGGTTGCGGCTGGATTTTATATGCCCTTTCACTCTGTTTCACACTTTATTTAATGTCACTCAGTGTCGATATCCCTAATATGAATGTTTTAAGGAAACCCCACCCATCAATTAGGAAGCCAATTAAGAGAAACCTGGGTTAAAGGCAGGGTGGCCTTAAAGGGAGTGGAGCTAAAACAGGAGACAGTGGCTCAGTATGAGAAAAATGAAGAGTACTTCGAATTGTGAAATATGCAAAGCTACCCTTGTAGAGTCTAAGTACAAAAAAATAGAGTTGTAAATGAGCATGACTGGTCTCCTTGAGAAGAAGCACGACTTTAGCAAACAGTCCAGATGTTTGTTTGTTTTTTAATCAATTGAGAGTTACAAGAAAATGCTGTTATTGTACTTTTATATGGCAATATAATGTTGACACATCTGTTCCTGTGCAGTCCCAGTGTAAGTAAGGGAATCCGCCTGGCTGCCCTTATTTTACTTGTCCTCCAGCACTGAGTAAAACACTGTAAATATTAGGGTCTCAGCGCAGATAGCTCTCTCACATCTTTAAGGTCCTGTTGAGGAAACACTTTCCCCTTTGACAAAGCTGTCCACCTGAAAGTCAATTCATCGTTTTGTTCTGTTACTAACAGCTTGTCTCCTAATTTGTAGTTGTTTTTTAACCACTGTGGAAGGATTTTTTTTCTAAGGGCTGCTTTATGCTGAAATCAATCTTCTCTCAACAGAAAAGAGTGGGGTTTGTCACTGTTTCTGCCTCCTGCTGTGCTGTCCAGCATGAAGGAGAAAAACATCAAGAAGGCTCTGACACACATCCTCAAAACCAACCAGAACCTTGTGCCTCCAGGGAAAAAAGTAACCAGCTCTCTTTGTCTTTCCTTGCCCTTGTTAATAAGCTGACACACTCTGACACACACACATGCACGCAAACACACTGCGTCTCTGTTTTCTGACGCAATATCCTAAAATAGCATCGCTGCCATACACCACCTTGTAAAGGTTCTCACCCTTGTCAACCTAAGACCCTTTGTCAAGCTAGACCTTGAATGCTAATGTGAATAACAATGGATTGTCAAACTTTATGCATAATAAGATATTTAAATTTAAAAGCGCACACATGTTCCAGTCAGTGGCAGCTAATCTAACTTGGGCTGAACTTTTTAGCTTTTTTTTTTTTTTTTTTTTAAACTGTTTTAATGATGCAAGCAGCTGCCAGTCTTCTTATTCTCCAGCACCCATATTAACTTTGACAAGTACAAATCAGCAGCCGACCCTTGCAAGAGTTTCAGCGGCACCCAGTGATTTACAATCAGCTGTCATGCAAATTCTGTTAGTGAATCAGAGTTAGATAGAGTGTATTCATGGTAAGCCATCAGCACTTGTTTGTGAGTTCTTGCAGACTTTAATGTCCCATAGAGTCATGTGATAGGCCATGGGCTCACATTTCTGAGCCTCGCTACGTAAATCAACTCTCGACATGTTGTATTTGATGCATGATGTAGGAAGTAGATATTATTTCTTAAATTCTAAAAAAGCTCTAAAACAATGCTGTGAAACTGCAAATTGAGCATGGCATTAGTTCAGGCAGACCACCAGCTCAAGTTCAGCCACAATCCCAGCAGATCAGCTGATTTTGATACTAACCCACATCAGGTTATGGCTTCTCTTCTACACATAGAATGAACAAATCTCACATAGTGTGCAGCATTTAAGTTACACTGAAATAGGCCATGCTGTAGCTCATTTCTATAAATAACAAAAGCTAAATGTATTCAATTAAAAACACATGGATGAACCACAGCATTGCACTGATGGAAATTTTCATTTATTGCGATGAACATATATCCCTAATGCTCACAGCTGATCTCACATGCATAGTCGAGTCTCCACAAATGCTCACTGGAGCACCAAACATGTATTCATTCCGACTGAATATTATGTATGCGCAAGTTTCTCCTCGAGGATACACATATTTCATACCATTTTACGACCCCACAAAACAAGTCTCATATTGCAGCCGAGCTCTTGATCATTTGTTTCTGTTATTTGCTATGAAATATGATGCATATTTAGAGTCAGATTCTCAGTTTTCTAAACTAATAAATGAAACCATTTGCATCTGACAGACAAATCAAAGCAAAACCTGAACCTTTGACTCCTATAGGAAGGGGATTTAATGGCTGTCTTGTGCTATGGGATCATTTTGTGCTAACGTTTTAGGCCCAACTGTCATTATCTAAACACAAAGTGAGGCAATACCTAGAAGAATAGTGTGTCATCTGTCTAGCCTTGGATCCGTCGTTTAATCCAGGAATGTCAAACTCATTTTACATGATGGGCTGTATGGAGCCCAATGTGATCTTAAGTGGGTGAGACCACTGAAATTCCCATTTTCCAGAAGTTTAACTAAAAAAGTTCAATTTTAACAGCATGTCTCAGTTTTTCTACATGATAAAGAAATGCTGTAGTAAATGAAAGCACTCTGACAGCTTTGGGGTTAAAGTGCAAGAACTAAATGTGTAAAATTGTAGAAAAGGTCCTGGTACTTTGTTGTAATATGAATGGTGATGTGGGCCACCTTTATCAGCAGGAAATGCTTTAAAACTTCAGTTAAGCGAATACAAATTTTTCCTAAAGCTATGCAGTGGCCTGGATTGGAGTCTTTGCTGGGCTGATTTTAGCCCCTGGGTCATATGTTTACCACCCTTGATCTAATCCATCAGAGACCTGAAGAACCAACAGTAAGGTGCAAAGGCTATGTCCACCATGATTTTTTTTTTACAAATGACCCCCATTTTCCACTCCAGAACACATCATAAGCTCATGTACAACTTCCCAAGCATGTTGAAACATGGGCTGGGTCTCAAAAAGCACCAAAAAAGTGCCTGTGCTTCTTTGATTTGTTACACGTCTGTACATCATAATATACAAAGAGCCGCTCTAAAGCAGAAGTGGGCAAAGAACCTGAATGCTGGCGACATCAATTATCAGCAGGCAAACTGATATTACTCCAGTTTAATTGTCCAGTTTAATCAAAGTAATGCAGCTTTATGTTGTAGGTGATGAATGTATATCAGTTGAAACACACCAAAGCTTCAGCCCATGTGCATATACACATATTCCAAGCAAGGCCAAGCGGCTCGATTGGCACTAGCTAATCAAATGTATTCACAGAGATCAGACGTTCCCATTAGCATTTTCTATGTGAGGCTGACTGCACAGTAAAATATTGCTAGACTACACTTTGGAATTAAGAGTGAAGGGATAAAACTTCAGGTCATGAATGAATGAACGTTGGAGTAAAATGAAAGCAGCTGTAATTTTTGGCATCTCGAGTTTAAATCACACTCACCCTCAGCTGCAGGAGAGGCACAACTCCACAAAAGCAGGGTGTAAAGAGTGGCACTGCTGTGGAGCAGCTCTTTGGAACCTTATCAGATATAAATGACATGATGGGATATAATGGAAAATCAGCGGGCCAGATCAAAATAGTTTTGAGAGTGCTTTACATCCTGACATTAGAAGACAAATTGCATTTGCTTGTGGTGAAAGCTATTTCCTTTTCAGATTCTTACTAATGTCCTTGCTCCTCTCTGCACAGTTGACCGCTTTGCAGGCCAAGGTGCATTACCTGAGGTACCTCAGTGAACTCAGACTCTTTGGAGGGAGGGAGTTCAAATCAATACTGTTGGTAAGCCCATTTGATCCAGGAAGCCATGTGAAACGTTTGAGAGTAAATGTGAGTTCTTCTTGAGCTTTTCGCTGATTTTAATTTGTTTGTTTGTTTTGAAATACGCAGCAAGGTGAAAAACAGACAGAGGTGACGCTGTTAGTGGGCCCACGTTACGGCATCAGCCACGTCATCAATGCCCGCACAAACCTGGTGGCCCTATTGGCTGACTTCAGCCATGTGAATCGCATAGAGATCCTCACTGAGGATGAGACCAATGTCCGGCTGGAACTGCATGTTCTGGACGTCAGGGTGAGAGGAGAGCATAGTTGTCTTTGAAAACAAGTCGTCCCCCCCCCCCCCCCCCCCCCCAAAAAAAATGCCTTCCATTAATTTTAGCATCTGTTGTTTTCCTTAACTATTTTTTTCTGCACATCCTCCCTTTTTTGTTTTCACAGCCCATCACACTGATCATGGAGTCAAGTGATGCAATGAACCTGGCTTGTCTAACAGCAGGATACTATCGCCTCCTAGTGGACTCGAGAAGATCTATTTTCAGCATGGCCCACTGCAATAGCACAGGAGTGGATGACCTTAGTAAGTATGATCCATGTCTGTGTGTAGGGCAGGACAATATGGCCAAAAATATTTATCACGATATAGATTTGAAAATTTGCAATAACGTTATAACTGACGATATAATTGACACTAGACACAATACTTTGCAACTCCGCAACTTTATTAGTGCAAAACAAAAAAACAACAACAAAAAAACAAGCAGCTGTTTTTTTTATGTGCATTAAAGCTACATAAAAATTTAACAGTGAAAATGCAAATTTCTTGCTGGCAGTTTAACCAAAAGGCCTTTCCAGTGAAAATGGGCCGACATATCCTCAGCATAACCATGTATAATATCCACAAAACTTAAAAAGAGGTTATACACACACGATACGGTAATATTATGTTGAAGCACAGTACGTATCACTCCGCAAGGTTCCCGACTACGGTAGCTGTAATGCTCCGACAATCCATCAAGCGGTGCAGCTTCGTAGCTTAGCAAAGTCGTACTAAAACATTTTTTTACAGATTTTTGAGCGCCGTGTACCATAAATCGGTTCAAGGTCAGTAAGCACAACCAGAATTCATACATAAGAATTATAAGGGGCACTGTCGATTTTTTCAGAAAATCAAAGGATTTTAAGAACAACTTATTTTCCGAAAAATACGGTAATAACAACGGCCTGCTTGCATGCTCTACCAAAAATTGTGCTTTGGTGTGTATCTGACGGACGAAAGCCAAACCAGTTCCACACCACTGAAGTTGCATCATTTTAACAAACCAATATGGTTCATCTGTTTCATTCAACGAACCGCTTCCGCCCTTCCCATTCTCCGTCGCCGCCATGCTTTTTCTGCCATGTGCGTATGAAAACAAAGGCACTGCGCAAGCGCGTTTTACCCATATTCCATTGCGATATTTCATTTTCTTATCGCCTAACATTATACCGGTATTACCGTGAATATGATATGGTATGGTATGATATGGCCCAGCCCTGTCCTATGTATGTGACATAATATGGATTACAAGCCATCTGTTTAGGACAAATTGGTGGATATCTAAAGTTTCACTTGAGTAGTAGATGTTGATGCTCTGGAAAAGTACTCCACATGAAACTATGAAAACTTGTTGCGAGGTCACACATTTAAAAATTGACG
This sequence comes from Neolamprologus multifasciatus, assembly GCF_963576455.1. NCBI lineage: Eukaryota > Metazoa > Chordata > Actinopteri > Cichliformes > Cichlidae > Neolamprologus > Neolamprologus multifasciatus. The sequence continues at coordinate 35,816,923 of NC_140460.1, forward strand.
TTTTACAGTGCTGCATAAAATCTGCTTTGAAATAGAGTGCTTAACTGAAACAAGTCTTTAAAGTTGAATCAAAATCAAATACAAAACAGGTAAAGTGATAAAATCTTGTGTTCCTTGCAGGTCAAGAACGTGTCCTGGAGTGGCCTTACAGCACATCTTTTGGGGACAATGAGGAGCCTGGTCAAGTAGAGATCTACAGCAGAGACTCTGAGTACTCAGACAATGGGCAAAGGGAAAACAGCATTTCTCCTTACTTCCACGAACCACCAAACCCTGACAGAGACCTTGAGAACCGAAGGAGTCCGTTGCCCCCTCCTCTGCCTCCAGCTACCAGACACAAAACTCAAGACTCACCTCGGAGCGCCAAAGTGTCATTTATTTTTGAGGGGAACCCACCCCTCAATAAATTTAAGAACTTACGCTATGAAAGACTGTTAGAGAGCCCGGAGGTACCCAACTACGGACCGCCCTACTTGCACAACAACACATACTTTCAGCAACAGGACAGAGAGCCATTTCAGCACGTCTATAGTAACATCATAAGCGAGGAAAGTAGTGATGAGCTAAGGGAACTAGTTTATCGTGGCAATACAAGCGATCCAGATGAGGATTCTTGTGAAGAAGATTCCACTGGGGGGACGCCAGTGGGTGATGAGACACATGATGGTATCCAAGGGGAGGGCCTACCCACAGCAGCCGGCAAAGCTACCTTTCTCACACTTTCCGGTTCTACGGACGACATTATCGACCTGACGTCGCTGCCTCCTCCCGAGGGCGATGATGGTGTTGATGATGATGAAGACGACACCCTGCTGCAGACGCTCAACCTTGCAATCGCAGCACCACCACCAGGCTTTCGCGACGGTTTGGATGAGGACGTTGCACCCGAGGGAAGGCCTCTAAGCACACGTGAAAATGATGATATTCCGGTTTCACTAATCGATGCCATTCCAACGCATGGGGAGGGGGAAGGGAGCAGGGGAGGGGAGAGAGGACTGGAAAATGCGGTTATGAATACACTGCAAGCGCTGCAAGCTCTCTCGGTCTCTGAACAGAAGCCTCCACCGCCGCCACCACCCAGCGGTAACAATCCAGGTCTGTTGAATACTAATGCAGCACAGTAATGTTTATGCCTTTATTTAGCACTGACTTTACAGCACTTTTACTTAGACTGAGCCAGTGGTTACCAACTTTTCATCGTCTTAAATTCTCCCTCCCTAGCTCTGTCAGATGGACTTTAAACTCATTTCCTCATTTCCTTTCAGCTTACAATTTAGTCTTAACAATTACATATTTAGCAGTTATGGTCTATAAACTGCCTAAATCATTATCCATAACTACTAGCTTGGTCAACATTGAGTAGCAACTAGTGGAGTAATTCAAACATTAATCCACTAGTTTTAGTTACAGTTCCACCCTAACCTTCAACATCCATTTAAGCTGTTAATTATGTTTACTGATACTTTCAAAAGTGTAACTATTACTTGTTGCTAAAAGTTTCATATGTTCATCTTTCGTTTTAGCTCACTTTCAACTGCTGGCTACACATTTAGCTAATTTAGGTTTTGCGGACAAGTGACCACGTGACATTAACTTGCCCACCATTTTGGATGTATGACAACCATGATGACACTGTGGGATCAAGCATGTAAGACCCCAGTCGCAAAGGTCTAAAGACTGGTCCAACCCTCTGAAAACCACCGATTATGAGGAAAAAATTTATATTCTCAACTGGTCACAAGGAGCTGCTGGAAGTTAATGGCAGTCTCTGAGAAAATTATTGCTAAAGTCCTAGTCACACAAGCCTAAAGACTGATCAATGACCTCTTGGCATCCACCTGTCACTAAGGAAAAATGCATATTCCCTAACCAGTTGGCAAAAACAAATATCTAGTTATGTCTGTCTAGGTTCCCAGTCATCTAGGGCATAGTAGTCTTGAGAGTTTGAAAAAGAAGACAACTGGACAGTTTCATTAGTTCTTTAAAATGATGGAGTGTCAACCTTCAGCGACCCCAATATGTTGCCTCAGTGACCTCCATAGGCCACATGATGGATTGGGGCAAGGTCTTGCAGTGGTTTCACCCATAACCCCATGTGATGATACTCGTGCCCGTTTTCATACCTCAGCTCATGTGATGACCTATGATCTACAGTGCTCAGGACTACTTCCAAAGGGGACAACTCCCACTAGGGGTTAAATACCTGAGACTCTACACCATTTTATAGAACTCAGAAAGGTTCTTGGATGAGAGATGAAACATCTTGTAGAAGTACAGTTGCCTTCTTTTTCAAGCTCTCAAGACATTTAGCTAGGTATTTCGACAGTTAGCCATACCTTTGCTTAAAAATTAAAAATCAATCATATTCCTATTTTCAGACATCTATGTCAATTTCTTGTATATTTAGCTTGCATTTTATTTTTTTAACCATACTTTTAGCTACTACATCAAACTACTTCAACCATTTTCCTTACTTTTTGACCACTATGTATCTATTTACATCATATATCAGTGCAAACTAGCTTGCTTTTTTTTCTTTCATATTTAGATTTATGACAATTAATTGCTAACTTTTAATGCTACCTACCAGTCAGGGCCTCTGTTTAAGGGTCTATGGAGCAGAGTTAGCTGTTAGCCATATCTGGTACATGTGTTGTGCATTGTGCCTGCTAAATAGAATTAACAATATGTTTAGCTTGGTTCTCTGTCACTACTGTCTAAGATTTCATATTAACTGCTACTTCTGCACAAAATTGTTTTGGTGTAGATTCACAAGTTAATACGGGATTCACTATAAGCTATGGAAAAAAACATGTTCAGAGCTCTAACAGTCAAAGCAGCAGTTAAATTGAGATTGAATGATCTACATTTAACTTTGTATCTCTTATCATCTAGGTGTTTATATATCTCATGGCTTTAGTCCAGAGTCATCCTCAGACTCTGGTAATGAGACCAACTCCTCAGAGATGACTGAGATCTCTGAACTAGCTGCTACTCACCGACTGAGCGAGAGCCACATGCGTCTTCTGGTGGCCACAAGGGAAGGATACCAACCTTTACTTGAAGAAAAAACTGAATTTCCTGTCTCCCCCACTACCGGAGGAACAATACAAAAGAAACCTCGCAGTCCAACACGACACCTTCATCCTCCAGCAGTTCCTCCAAGACGGAGCCCTCAGTTAAGCACCACATCATCACGGCCGGACAGCTCAGAAGTAAGGCCCCAGACTAATCTCTCAGCCACTCTTCAGCGCCCAAGCTCCACCACACCAGGAGGCAAGCACCATAAAAAATCAGCAGACTCCAGCGGAAAGTATAACACCTTCAGCACAAGGGAAGGATATCGAGGAGAGAGCATTGGGAGCCGCAGCCATCTTGACTTGGACCAGCGCACCTCATTCTGCGAACGAGAAGACAGCCAAAGAAGGCAGGATTCTTTTTTAGCAGAAAACTCTGTAGCCGAGAGCCATGGAGTCAACAGCCTCCCTCGTGATCATCATAGAAGTCCCCGCCCTTCCTCCGTTATCACTGACCACTTCTCAGATGTTGTTAACTTGGGGGGCTGTGATGCAGATAATGGAGCTTCAGCTGCTGAGCAAGATGAACATCTAGTTGTAGCATCGTTGCTATCCCCAACCAAAAAATCTAGATCAGGGGGATCAGACCAGGGCTCAGACATACAGAGTGACCATCAGCCCATTTCGAGACAACAGAGTGTAGCCCGGCTGTGTGAATACCATCTAGCAAAAAGGATTTCAAATCTGCAAGGAGAAGCACACAGTTCACTGCAGGGCTCTCTGTGCTCATCACTGGATGCTGGTGGCAGCACGAACAGTAGCGTTTGTGCTACCCCAAATGATTCACCCCTTGGCCCTGGTGCCATTGAATCAAAACACCACCATCTGCAAAGGCACCCGCTTTCTAGTTCCTCCTCCTCGTTACTCAGGGTGTTAAACTACGAAGATAACAAACCCGGAACCCCCTTTGCCAACCCTGCCCAGAGTACTCAGGGAAAAGACCTCCACCCTCATGCAGATCCTGCCCTCCTTCGGAAAATGCTGCCCAATATTCACCAACCTTCCCCTGGGTCAGAACAGGGCCGGCCATCCTCAGCCACACCATCTAAGCATAAAGACCCTTTAGGAAACAAGCGACTCCAGAATGATCAGCATGCTAAACAACAGGCCTGTCTGAAAGGGCTGAACCAGAAGGAAGGCAGCGAGGCCTACAGGCAATTGATTAACTATCTAACAGTCAGCCAGATGCATCAGGGAGGGAAGTTGCAGAGTGCGGGCATGGGAGGAGGAGTTAAAAAGGACACAAGGCGTTTTATTACTAGCAACCCCCAGCTTGTTGAAATGGTTAAAAATAGGGGGAACACCATCGCTCGCTGCCCGTGTATGCCTTCATCCATATCATCTCCATTCCTCAGCCCAAATTTAGTTAACCCTAATGCTGCTGCCATGCAGGCAGCAAACAAAAATGCACGGTCATACTATTCTGCAACACTTCCTACCAAACTCAAGAGAAGTCCTGATATGCATGCTCAGAGAAGGAATGAGACTTTAGATTTCAGGAAAGCTACTTCTGAGAGGAGGAGCTCCTTTTCTGGCCTAGAAAGTGAGATAGAGAGGAGTGGTCTGGACCCAGAGCACTTTCTGTCTCTCTATAAGAGAGAGGGCTGTAACAGCCGCGACGGAGGACTTGCTACAGGCGGAAACCGTGAGGGGGGAGGTACCACTAGCCGTCATCCACCTCGATCAAGAAGCCAAGCTAGCAGCACAGAGGAATGGTTCAGATCAGACCTGAAGTCAAAGCATGCAGTTCGTCAGTCCCGCCCTAACGATTCTCTTTGTTTCTCTGCTGCCCCCGGTGGTCAAAGAGCAGACCTCAACACTATCTCACTAGGAAGGGGAGACCACCCTTCAGCTTTTGTCAGGCAGGCATCAGCTGGTCCAAGAGCTTGCATTACATCTCCAACACCCAATCTTCAGAATCCACCTCCCCCACCACCTCCCCCACCACCTCCTTCTTTTTCCCAGCCTGTTCAAGTCAACACTAGTTCCAGCAACTCAGGATGCACACAGGACCCCAATCATTCTGTCCAGTCCCGGCAGAGTCAGAACCACATTCAGGCTGTCACCCCGACGCTACCACACACAGATCCCTTCAGTAGCCTGCAACGGGGCCGGGAGCTTAAACGGAGCTCTAGCAATGTAACTGCAAGTTCTGGTAGTGTTGAAGCTCTATTTGAGAAGCCCACCCGAAGCCGGAGCCAGCAGCCCCTGTCACTGTCTCTGCCCCCGCAAGGTGACACCAAAGTCCAGCGGAGGCCAAATAGGAAGAGGCTCTCCAAGAGCTACTCCCAAGGCTCTGTGTCTTCCCACACCACGTGCTGGTCCACAGGCAGTAGGGTAGACAGTAGAAGGGCATCTGTGGCTTTTCCATTGCAGAAAGATGCAAAACAAATGAAGGGCTCTCAAAAACTGGACACAAGTCCCTGGAGATGTAATGGGCCCTTCAGCTACTGTTTCTTTAAACGTAAGAGTGAGGGCGAAGAGGATGAGATCGAATGGGAGAGGCCCAGACGAAGTCGCAGTGGACCTGATTTCAAGGATGACGGTGCTGCTTCAGCCATATTCCCCTGCGGTTCCGCACTGGATGCTGCTGGCGAGCAGCTGTATGGCGAGGTCCTTAATAACATGAGCTTCAGTGACCGACTGGCACGAATCAACGCCCTCAAAGACCACATGTACGGTTTCCCTTCCGGCTTCACTGATGCCCGCCGTGATGCCAGCGAGCTCATCGCATTAGTGAGATCCAGCATAGGTCGCTGTGAGCGTGGCATCCAGATGCCTAACCAGGATGTATCACAGTATAAACAGCTCCTCTCCGTTGAGTCAAAAGAATTAGGCCGGGCGTGCCGGAGGATGGCACAGGCCCACAGCAGTCCAGAGGAAATGCTGCTAGCCGTGACTTGTAGCTTTCAGGTGCTTTGTTGTCTCTGCGAAGCTTGCATGTGTCTGGTTAGGGGACTCGGAGCCTCAGCCTCACACCAACAGAGAGAAGTCGTGGCAAAGGTTGACGAGGTTGTTATGAACTATATCTGTTTGCTCAAAGCAGCTGAGGCTGCCACTGTTGGAGCGCCAGGGGAGCACAGCATGAAAGCCCTGGTCCGCCACTCTAGTACCATGTCAGCCATTGCTAACGCACTCACCCGCTCCCTTAAAACGCTGCTTAGCAAGTAGAGGCTACTCCTTATAATTTATAGTGTGGCCTCTGCTGTCAGCGGGAGTATGTCTTTAAGCGTCTTGTCGTCTTTGAGTCAGCTGTAAGAGTCATGTATTTTTCATAAAGGTTTAGAGCTGTCTCCATATCAAAGTTTAAAAAGCAAAAGGCAGGAGTTAGACTAAACATTAAAGTTACATAACATTTACAATGAATAGATGTATAAGATGCTTAAAGAGTCCTCTGACTGCTCTTGCTTTTTTTCTGATGACAATATTGTAATGCATATTTACAAAGCCATACTGTCACAGACCTTTGTAATATGATATGTACCTAATAGAAATTATACCCTTTTAAGTGTGCATTATGTAAGTTATTTAGAAAATGTGTATATAATGTACATAATTAATTATCAAATTCACTGTAGCAGTTTCAAGAAGCCATCGAATTTTCAGTTTAACCCTCTCAGGCTCAGATTAAACTTTTTGTTGCTAATGCACAACCAAGTCTGAGTAAAAAAACTCATAAAATATGTATGTGGGGTAATCAGGTTGTTAGTTTTTAACTGTTGCAAATCAGCAATGCCTGCCTGGAGAGGGTTAATTTGCTTTGATACTGTGCAGGGCTAGGGGTGACAGTTCACGAGTGGCAGTTTTACAATAACTGTATTTATTTTAAAAGAAAATGTACCTCTAGACATGTAATTAAAAACACAAGTTTCATTGTCAGTCCAGTGAGGAAGTGATATAGTTATATTTAAATGCTCTAAAATGACTGTGTAACAGTGAGCTGATTTTAACTGATTACATTACGATGCTTGTTTTTCTTTCTTTGGTTTTTGTTTATTTTACAAGATGACTGGAAAATTCAGTAAAAGTGTTTAACATACAGGTTACACTAAACATTGCACTTCATTCACACAACCGCTTTGTATTCTACCACTTAGATTATTTTGTTATATATATATTTAAAAAAAGAGATATATAATTTCCCCCAACATCAAATGTCATCAAATAAACATTGCTATTTAACATATATATAAAACATTTTATATATATATATATATATATATATATATATATATATATATATATATATATATATATATATATATATATATATATGTATATTATGCAATATGCCTATAGTTTAAAGGCGTATTTCAGATTCAGCACACTGTGTGGATTATATCCGATTACTTTTTTAGTTTGTTTTTTTATTACCATCGCTTTTGGAATGAGTTTTGTGCGTGAATGATTTACTACACCGCGCTGTGTATCAAGATGTGGTTATGTCTCTCAACAAAGAAGAAATCACTGCTTTTTTTCAGCAACCCACCAACCTATTAAAAGATATTTTGCAGAAAAACTTGTCTTATTCCATGCATTTTTGGTTTGAATGAGTTACTACACCATGCAATCATGCTGTGATTTGTTTTGTAAAGTTTGCCATCCTAAAATCAACAGCAAGGGGGATATATTAAAATACCCCCCTTTTTAAACTGACAGCGAAATGTGGATCTATTTAAACTAATGTCTAGTGTAAAACTACTCGTGTTCCTGATATTTCTGTCACACAGTGGAAATTTTAAGTTGTCTTTTCACAGTAATATTTCAGTCTTTATATCAGTTGAAGAGCTATGGATTTGGTGTTAAAGTGCATTGCTATATATTACAGGTAATTTGACATACATGCATCAACAATCTACTGGTACAGACAGGAGAGGATGCTAGGGATAGGGTGAATGGATGCAGATGGCTTGCTGTGTTTACCCTTAAGGGGAGGAGCCAAAAGAAGAAGAAGAGGAGTGATATCTTGATGCATGCTCAATCATCCAGGTAAGTAAATCTCCAAAAGTTGATTCTGTTCCAGGGAGGAACACTGGTTTGAGCAGGGAGTCAAGGAGGCCATTTACGTGAAAAGGGAAAGACCATCTCTGAATCGAGGAGGGGGCCTAAGGGTACATCTTTTGCCATCTTACAATGCTGTGATTGCAGCCATTCCCCAACTCTCTGTGAATGGTATTCATGGCCATTGATCAGTGGGCTTTGATCAGTGGGCTTTGATCAGCGGTTGTTGATCAATGGTCATGAGAATTTGCATAATTATGATGAAGGAACTGACCTCCCAGCCCATTGTTCCTTCAGTGGTACTAGTTTCAGTCATTATGCAAACGTACTGTTTATAAGATTGGGGAAACCTGAAGTCAGCTGAGATTGAAGAAGTCACTTGGATGAGTGACGAAACGTTTCTCCCACTGAAATCACTACATCCAGATGAACAGAATCAACTTTTGGAGAAGAGGAGAGATAGATTCATCCTGCTGAGACAGACGGACCTTCCAGCTGAGAACCCAGGTTAATGTGCCTGCAGTATCCTTCTAGTCCACTTTGACTTTGGTCAAAAGCAGCCTAGTAGCATTAAAATGAAAAGATATCCAAGTATAGTTTAGCTAGTTTTAAAACTACAAATCTGGCGATTTGTAACTGTAACTGTAAGATAATAAATTAAGTATCTAACTACTTCTGACAATCATACACAATCCTAAATGAAGACATCTCTGCTAACCAAGTGTCTCTATTAGAACCCCATAGCAGCAGCTGGTGTTATCGGTACTGACCCATAAATGGAAATTAAAAAGTAAAGAAGAGACAGGAGACAGTTGTCAAACATATGGTGAGCGTTGACCCAATTGTTGCATAATTTGTCCACCAGAGGTCACTCTGCAACTTCATAGTTGGTAATACAAGTTTGTAATACTACAAAAACAACAACCAGGCGATCAGTATGTAAATAACTACAGATAAAGAACAGTCGGGAAATCTTCTTGTGTTTTGTGTATTGGAAAGAAAAAGAAAATCAGCCAATATATGGGAGTATTCAATTTTTAAATCACCAAATATCGGCATTGATGTCAGCCTTAAAACCCCTATTTTGTTTGGACTATAGTCTCTGTAACCCTATGTCTGTGTGTAAGAGAAGAAATATGACATTTAAAAATACCAATAATAATAACAACCAAATTGAAGTTCGGGGTCGCCATGCAAAACTATCCCCATATCAAATGTTCAAAACTGCAAGCTTCTTACAGGCCTACAAGTAAGCATTGCCTCACATATACTATATATACTGCACTTCCTGTCTCCGTCCATGGCAGAGATGTATCATGCACGCGGGTCTCAAGCCATGCAGTTTACTACCTAAAGGGCTCTGGGTTCAGCCACAGCTGGCTGTTCGTTCACGTGATGTTTTCCCCAAGAACCAAAGAGAAGTAGAGAAGAGTACGTGCATGACGGGGAAGTATGTTTCATTTGCATACTGGGCGCCTGTTCTGAGCATGTCGTGACGTCTAACCAATCAGGTCAGCGAATCCCACAAACCACGCCCGCGCGGTAACTCGTGTCGCGCGCTTCAGCATTGTACTAGTGTGCAAGTGAAAGAACCAAAAGTTACAAGCGTCTTTTTGTCACCGTTTCATCAGGTTTACCTGACAGGAGGACTTTTTGTGTAGCAAGTTAAACTCAGGCAGAGCTCAAAGAACTGCGAGGACGTCTTCGGAACAAGCTCGTGGCTGCCGAGTTTAAACTGCTACCAGCGTGGAGAAGTTATTGTTCGCCACTCCGTGGGGTTTAAATTTCGGCTAACAGAAGCGCCCCAGGCCGAAGCAGGTTGTAACCCCCGAGTGTTATAAACCTTAAGTCGCAATGGCAGCTGTGTGCCAGCCACGACGGGCCTTGGTGGAAATACCTGCTCCACAGCCCAAAATTGCCGGTGAGTTTTTAGCTTTTCATTTAACATGTGTAACTTGTTGTTTGGAGAGAGGCGCCACCCTGCTCGAGCTATCGAGGCGCTCGCGCCCACTACGTGTCGATAACAGCGCCAAATTTGAAAAAAATAATGTATTTCTGGTAGTTTCTTATCATGTTGTGAGTGTAAAATTATGTTAAATATTTTAACAATGCAACTCTTAAAAATATTAAATTCTTTACAGCTCGAATGAGGAGGTCCTACTTGGAAATATTAAGTTCACGTATGGTCCCGACCCCGTCCCCACTTCCAAGAGGAAGAAACACAGCCGCAAACACAAAGCGTATGCAGTCATGTAAGTTACGCTGTTAACCTTAAATTAATTGTAGCTATACTTGCTGAGCTGATATGCGGTTGATGTTGTGATCTGACCTTATAGGAAGCTACATGGCAAAAAACAAAACGCGCTTGATAATGAAAAGGGAGTTAAGGGCTAACTTGGCTTGGTGTTCCCTGGTTTTGCAGTGGACTTGGCAGTTGGTGGGGCGTGGAGAGGAAGGCTAGAGGAGCAGTGTGAGAAGATGGATGAGCACCACACACCGCTCTCCAAACAGCAGCTTGTGCAGCTCATTAGATCCCTCATCTTGGTCGAACAGGTATTCATCAGTGGACAATTGAACTTATAGTAAAGCTAATGCGGCAGTGTTTTTGAAGAAACGCTGCGATTGACATAACTTAACAAGGCGTGCATTCCTGTTGTACCCTAGAGCCAAGAGCCCAGGGTCATGGCATCAGACCTGAAGTATCTACAGGAAGACCTGCAGCTAAAGAAGGCCAATGTTTACAGGTCCATACCTTACTCACGGTTTGGATCCAACAGGGACGCTCACTGCTACAGAAAGGCATACCCTCACCTGGTGGCATTCAAAGTGAGTCTTTGTCATGTACAGTTGTGTTTTTTAGGCTTTTAAAAGTAGGTTCTTTAAGGCTGCTATTTGTGTCCAGTGGAGATCTCCTTTTGCTATTCTTAAGTACATTTATGTCACATTAAACACCTCGTCTTCCACCTCAGGTTTCGTGTCAGGAGTGGGGCCAAGTTCTGCTGAGGAACAAAGATTGGGACGCCGTGTTGGAGCACTCACTGATGGCGTGGCGTTACACCAGCGAGCTGCCGCAGTGGGACACTGCGAGCCACAACGCCCTTCGAGAGCAGTGTTACAGCATCCTTGCGGCTCACAGCCTCACCGCTCTCCAGCACTATTCCCCCGAACCCAACAGAGGACGCGAGCTGCTCAGAAGGTAACACTCATTTTGCTCTGATGCGGGATGCCACGGCACCCACCCGCCCCCTTCCTTGTAGTGAGGTTTAGGCAGCGCTACACCAGAGGATTGCACTATAAACACCTCAGTTTGGTTAGTACATAATACTTGTACATGCATGTGGGTGGTGTTTATATACACCAACGGCTTTTCGCAACCTCTCTGCTGATGGGCTGGCAACAAACTATTGACTTAAATATCAAGTTTAAGCAAAGCATCATGGACATCCTACTGAAGTCTGCCACCTGTTGAGTGCAAGTTTACACACCTTACAACACCAATTCACAGATCACGAATGTGTTTGCCTCTCCACTTTCTTCCATACGCCTGTCAGTCATTTTAGCAGCTAAAGTGAGTTGAGCTTCACTTTGTGTTCTGAGGTTGTTGCTAACATTTGCTAATGTTCTGTTGGCACTGTGTAGACTCTAAATAAACTTGGCAGCCAAGAAGCTTTTATTTATAGATTTAAGATTATTTTTAGAGCAAAAAATAATATATAACAGGGAGTTATTAGTGCAAGTGTGACTTGATGTTTTTCGATCAACCCTAACTAACAGATGGCTCTAATCTTTGTCTCTAGACTGAAGATGGCGCAGCTGTATAGCCAGTCAATTGTTCCCTGCATACAGGAGTTGCAGAGGATAATAGAATGTCTCGATGACTCGTCCATGGATACAAAATGAAAGGAGAAACCGGCAAAAGAGTGCGAACTGTGGATGACCAAAAAAAGTGCTTTATGTGTGGTGATGGGCCAGAAACATTGAACACATTAGTGTTTGTGTAAAACCACTACAATATTCTTCCAAAGGACACGGTGGCAAGTGCAAAATGAATAATGCAGGTTTCAAAGGGTAATAAATAACACTTCCTAAATGGCTGAAAATGGCATTTTAACAGCATATGGAAAGTGTTATTTTAAGAGTATTAATTAATGTAACATTTTGTTCACACATTACCAGCCTATATGAAAATGGAGAAGGAGCATTTACATTCTGAAAAGCATTCACTTGGTGCTTACTGTTAAAATGTTTGTATACTTTTAGACATCATATAGTTTCATCTGTGTCGACGGCTGAAATATAAAAAGTATGAAATTTCCCCCGCTTGTTGTTTGCAGGGTTGTGTATATATGTTCTTGTTACTGTTTACTTGAAGCTGTGGCCTTTGTCTTAGACTATAGTAATCTGTCTTGTGTGTACAGATACTCATCTGTCAATGATTGCACTGTTGTTTGTCCTGAAAACTTGAACAATTTTGATAAGACTCCTAATTTAATTAAAGACGTTCTTTAAACTGCACTCATGTGTCTTTGTTTTGTGCGAGTGCTTTGCATGCATGCCAAGCACTGTGAACGACTAGAGAATCTGAGGACAGTGCTGTTTTCATGTAGTAGCTAGTTTCTAAGTGTGTGGGTTTTTTGGGGTTTTTTTTGTTTTTTCTTTTGTTTTACTTTTAGGAAAACTGTCAATAGACTAATGGTATTTCCATCCTCTCTGTTTCTATGCCCACAGTTTTATCTGAAATGGATCATAGGCTGTGGCTTGTAGGCTCAGAGAGTTGATTTGTATTGTTCAGTTTGTAAAGTTACTTGATTGGAAACAGTTTCTCAAAGATGGGCCATTACAGTAGATTATAGGATTAATTGACCAGTAAGCTGATCGTAAGTCTATTTTGGCAGTGTCAGAGTTGTCGTGTTCTTTGAGTTCCCATTTTGTACCACTAGGTGGAGCCCATGTAGCACGATTCTCCACAGGTGTTTGTGTTTCCAGAGTCAGGCTTGTGACTTCAGAGGAGAGGCAATATTAATGCCACTGGAGAAACAGCTGTTGCCATGGCACTCTGTAAAGTGAATATTAAATAATTTTAAATGCTATTTAGGGTTCGAGATAATGAATGGGCGGATGATAGGGTGAGAGGCTGCTGGATGACAAGCAGACTTCCTGCTGCAGCAACGTTATTTCTGTTTGGAGAGTTGGATCTCCTGTTATAGCTTCAGCTTTTGTAAGAGGATATCACAAAATCCAAGATTAATACAATTATTTGTCTCCATGGTGTTGCAGAGTGGAACCTATTAATATTACTGCCTATGGCAACTCATGCAAATGTGGCTAACCCACTCATGTAACTTTGGTGTTAATTTATTATCCGTAGGCTGGAAGTGAAACGGCTAGGCTCACGATAGTCCTGGTTCTGTTAACATAGCCCACATACAGACCTCCAACCTACAGAACAAATAATACCAAAGAAGAGAACAGTGCCATCCCAACAATTTAGCTTCCAGAGACTGCACTGATAGAAAAAAGAAAAGCTTAGCAGCAATACAGAAATTTCATGTTGTGATTGTTTGTTCAATCTGTAAGCATTGACCTTTTTCACAAATACCCTAAAGGGATGATGGGGTTCTCACCTTTCACTAGCACTACAAGCAAATGGTTCTCAAAGGATCTCTGTAGAAGCCACCATGAAATCCTTAGTGAGATCAGAAACTTGGAATCAAATGCACAATGTAGAATGTGTGTAATATTCTGTGATCTTGTAGAGGAAATATTGTTTAAAGAAGTCCACACCGATGCAGTGCGCACACACACAAAAACAACTATCAGTGCATTACAGCTCCCCTGTGCCTTGGATGTGTTTTTGAGGTTGTCTTCACTACAGTGCCAGCATCACAGAGGTTTGAGCTACAAAGAAAGACCTCCCTGTTTGCTTGCCTCTCTGCATAGCAGTAAATTCTGTATTTTATCTCCACACTATAAACACCCCAAACAGTGTCCGCTTATATCCCCAATAGATTCTGTCACTCGAGGTTAGTCCGAGAGGGAATGAAAGAATATTTCACATTTTCAATCATTGCCTTCAAATTAGGGCTTAAGGAGCCGCATTACTCTACGGAGCTAAGATTTTTATGTTACAATTTATTGAACTGTTTCCAGTGTGTCTCTTATATCAAATTGGAAATGCAGAGTATTTTGTTTTCCACAGCAAAGGAAACATCCACCCTGAAACACTATCTGTACCTAGTCTTCATGGTTCTGGTGTCTCATCTTACAAAAGATAATAAAACTAAAACAAAACAGTGAAATATTGAAATATCTGTCTTAAATGAAGCACAAATTGGTGTATACATTTATTTCTACACATGCATGGGTGTCTTTTAAACAGGAAGTTTTCCTTTTAAAAAAAACCCCATCTTCATCCATAATGGTGTCAAGAACTTGACAAAGAAAAGTCTTTTATCCCTGTACTGTACAGAAATGTTTCCATGTGGGTTAAAGGTGTAAAACACACAGAAAAGCTAAGCTAACAAAAATACCCATGTATGTGTGTACAGGCCATCAGGTAACAGGAGTTAAGATGTGCAGTTATATTTTACAATAAAAAAAACGTTTATGGAGGCTACAGTAGCAAAACTAAAGTAGGAGTAGCACCACTAACAAACAGCTAACAGTATTGTACAACAGAGTACTGTAACTGTTTTTACAGTAAAAAGATGTAATGTTGTAATTTAACAGAGAAAATCCTTACAGTACCCGCTCAAACATAATAGAGCCATAATAAACAGTGTGTCTGCTTATGAAATGGAAGAGGCAGTTCCTCCAGTATTGCTGCTACTTTTGTTCTTTCCACCTGCACATTCAAACCAAAGCTGTGAGGCTCCAGGTCTCCGAGTGGCATAAACGTGTTATCCTGGATGGCAGGTACTAGCACAATTTGTTATTTAAATTGGAAGGCTTGTTGTTTATACTAGCACATACTTGTAGCCAATCTGGAAATAAGATACTCATATGCTATTTAAATTTTTAGATAGCAACATTTACCTGAACTGACCTTAAAATACGGACCATTCATTAGCTTAAGGATTAACACCTTTTTGTTATATGTAGCGCCTGAATTGGAAAAACAAGTAGCAAATTTGTAAACCATAAAAAGAAATGCAGCATAAAATAAATACGCAGGATAAAGAAAACTGAATGTACCAAAAGGAAAAAAAGCTACAACACTTCATCCTAAAATAGCTCCTGCAATGCCCTGGACATCACAGATGGATTGTGCACCCAAGGAATGACTAATTCCCGCTGCTAGAATGTCAGGTTTGCATTGGTGGGTTTTATCTTCTTGCAGAGCTTCTTTTCATTCCTCTCTAGCCGTCTAATATGGGACTGATTTACACCTGGGATGCCAGGTGAGTGTAATTAACAGTAATTAACTAGCTGTGAGGATGGAAAACCAACACCCGTGAGTCCCAAGGAGTTACAGAAGGGGCTCAGAATGAGCGAACACAGTGACAGAGTGTTTGCACATGACTTCAATAGTCCTAACATAGCTAAATTCCTCTCATAGACATCTGCACTCACATTCAAACATCTGTCACTTCAGCTTGGGCAAATAGAGCTGAAAGGGGGGGAGAAAGAGCACTTTGGATTTATCATTATAATTCCAGCTACATGGCTTCAAAGACCTGAGCAGGTACCAAGGACAGTGATAAGAAAAGCAAGGACAAAACCTGCTGCCTCAGTCCTAGAGATGCCCTTTACAGTCTTACACTGTTCAACTTTAATAATGCTGTGTAAGTGTACTCTCCTTCAAAACAATAAACATTGTCTTTTTTTTTTTCTCTTTGTGCTAGCAGAGCTATGAGCTAGTTTTTCCTGTTGCTAGTAATCTCTGAAAGGGATAAAAGTTAATAACTCAATGGGTAAAAAAGAAAAAAAGGAAGGAACACCATGTACAATTTTGAGAACCCTACGAGAGTCGAGCTCTTAGATACGTTTTCAGACCCTAATTATAACCTAACAATCATTATAAGGAAAGGCCAAGCTATGAAAATTTCAAAGCAAATGGTGCAGAATGTCACGAAAAGATTATCTTTCCCAGGTTTAAGCATGGGGTTGAATCAGTCGGGCTGTTGGCTTGAGTTGCAGCCTGTGGCAATGGTAGAGACAAGGATAGATTCAGTTAAATACCAGCAAAATTCTGGAAGGATCACATTGTGATAATGATCCAAAACAGAGCCAGGAATCTTCCATGGGCTACCTCAAAACATGCAAGATCAAGGTTTTATCATGGCCGGCAGGAGCAGTTAATTCTTTCTCTTAGTTTTTTTGAAACTATGAGTTGTTGCTTTAACTATTTAAAAAGTCATCTGGCATTGTATAATACAGATCGCCGCTAATTACTGTTTGCAGGGGAATTTTAATGAAATTCTTGCTGAATGTTGATTTGGATTTGAAGCTAATCATTTCTGTCTGATAAGATTTAAAGCGCTGAGGCTGCAGCACTCACAGGCAAAGGTGTTTGAAATAGAACAAAAACAAGCGAAACCGTTTTCTATAAATGGCGTGAACTCTGAATCCTGACACCTGAAACATTTATTTTTTCATCTTTGGTCTAAATTATCTGGTAAACCTTTCCCCCAGCAAATATTTTGACACGTCACAGCAGGAGAACGTGCAGGTAACAACAACAGGGTTTCATTCCATTGAAGTTACCCAGGAAGCTAATTGTGCTTTTCCAGCAATGTTAAGTCTTTTTTAAGACAATGCCTGCTGTGTTGCTCTGATTTCATATGACATATTGTTGTGTTGCATAACACATAATTCTAAATGGGGTTCTGATATATATTAAAAATATCTGTAGTCTTTAACCTTGGCTCCTCCACGAGAGGCCCGTGGAGGGTCCTGTGAAGTATCTTAGCTGTTTCTAGGACTGAGCTCTTCTGGACAGAGATCTTGGATGTTGTTCCTGGAATCTGATGGAGCCACTCGCCCAGCGTAGGAGCCCTGAGTACTCTGAGTACTCT
Source organism: Neolamprologus multifasciatus (assembly GCF_963576455.1). Classification (NCBI taxonomy): domain Eukaryota; kingdom Metazoa; phylum Chordata; class Actinopteri; order Cichliformes; family Cichlidae; genus Neolamprologus; species Neolamprologus multifasciatus. The sequence continues at coordinate 35,834,018 of NC_140460.1, forward strand.
AATTACCATTGTTGCCTCCAGCCTATACATCTTCTCTAGCTCCTCTCTCAACCCTTGGTATCTCTAAAGCTTCTCATGTTCCTACTTCCTAATGTATCTGGTTGGTTAGCTATCACCAGTTTGTCCGTCTGTATCTCGAAGTCCCACAGGATCTTAACTTCCAGGCCATACTCGGTACAGATGTTCCTGTACACTATGCCAGCTACTTGGTTATGGCGTTCCCTGCCTGCTAACATCTTGCACCCTGTTGTTATGTCCGGACTGTCTCAGAGGGATCTTTGCACAGCCTGCACCTGAGATCTAGATCCCGTGTCTATCGAACTTGTGTTTGGACCTTGTTCCTTTGCTGCCACGTTTGGGGCCTTTGTTCTGGCTTTCAGTCCAGCTTTGCCAAGCCACTAGTAGGAATTTTCAATATCACCCACTTCTTTTATCTGCCAGTGGTACATGATGTCTGTGTGTGCACACAAAATAAAAAAAATGAAATTCTGTATGAGAATTAGTGAGCTTGTTACAGTTGCCAGTAGGTTTTGCTACCTTTGGAGTCAAGCTTGTATTGATTTTCTTACCTTGTCAGTTTGTGTGTGTGTGCTTTGGTGGTAAGTAGCTTAGAATTAAACTACATACAAGTGCATCAAAAACTAACCTGATAGTAAAAACATGCCCTTTCTGGTCTAAGAGAAACATCAAGTCTGACAGGTGAAGAATTTGCTTGCAGACTTAAGCAGTTTCATGCACTGCTGTGTGTGTGTGCGTGTATATGTGTGAGCATAGCAAAAACTGAGCACACCTACTGTAGGGGAACTACATCAAAGGTGGTTGTCGGTGGAGTTCTTCGGCACGTTTGTAGCTATCAGAGATTTAGGCAGTGAATATCTCTTGGGCGATTGTCCATTTTTAGACATCTCGTAATGTTTGTAAAATATCCTTCCAAACTGACAATCTCTGATGTACCTTACCCTCAGCTTTATCTCAGTTTTCATAAAAAGCATACTAATATGATCAATAACTGTTTGAAGAAAACAACATCCTTGATTGCTGGCCTATTGCCATTGCTGTCAACAGCAACCTTTTTTGATGCTAGACAGAGCATTGCTGTCGCAAAGCTTTCTACTAGGTGTAACTTCTGTCTGAGAGTATAGCAACGGTTAAGGATACAGTCATGAAACTTTACGGGTAGTTGAGATCAGACTTAATGAGTCACTTCTTTACAACATACCGGATCAATCTCCCACTATAACACCCCTTCGGATTCCATTATCCCGCACCATGCTCAACCCTGGGGCATAAATGAGCACCACGTAGTCAAACCAACTGACAAGGCACATTTACATATAGCATGTCCTTTAGCGTGTGTGCCGTCATGCCCTGGATTATGGTATAAAGCTGAATTTATCATTACGAGATGTGTCTAAGTAGAGCCTACACACAAGTGGCTGACACTGTTGCCAGCATTCACACAATGTGCGCCTCTGTTGTTCATTAATTTTGTTGCCAAAACACTAGTTGTTGGTAGATTTTCTCTGTTTGAGTTAATTCTCTTCCAGTCAATTAGAAACATGGAGTCAGAAGAATCAGTCAGCTTGGTGTGAGCTGTGTTGATGCAATGTGTAGTTACAGCAGGTAAAAAAAAAGTATTGAACACGCCAGCAAATTTCTAAGTAAATATATATTTTAAAGGCAACGTTGGTAACAGCCCATCCAATCCACACATGCAAAAAAAAAAAAATCAAACCATATATATAAGGGAAATAGTATAGAACACTCTTACTGAGATTCATTTATTACTTAGTACAAAAGCCTTTGGTGATGACAGCTTTGAGAAGCCTCCTGTATGGAGAAACCTGCTGAATGCATTGCTCAGGTGTTCTTCCACACAAACAATCTTTCATTGGTCCCTTCTATGAACTCTGAGCTTTTGTCCCTTCTGTAGCTCGTCAGTTGGATTCTGGTCAGATGATTGGCCCGGCCAGCTTTATTTTTTATCTGAAACTAGTTGAGAGTTTCCTTGGCTGTGTTCGGGATCGTCTTCTCGCTGAAACGTCCACTCTCATTTCATCTTCATCATCCTAGTTGATGGAAGCAGCTTTTATCAAGAATGTCTTTGTACATTTGTCCATTCATCCTTGCTCTAATTATATGAAGGAAGTGCCATATGTTGAAATACAGCTCCACACCATGATCTCCCCACCTTCAAACTTCATTGTTGGTGTGGTGCTTTTGGAGTGACAGGCAGTGCCTTTTGACCCCCAAACACGGTGTGTATTATGGCATCAAAGAGGTCGATTTTCAGAGTTTCTAGTACTCTTGCCAGGTATGACTTCCTTGCCTCCCAGGTTGCAGTCATTTCAGATCAGTTAGCATCTTCAAACGATGACTTTCAAACTGTGATTAAATTAATCAAGCTCACGTAAACTAGGGAAACACTGAATGCGTTAAGGTCGCTACACAAGACAGCCCCTTTATTTACACTTCCTTGCTAAGATAAGCTAACCAGCTTTGTGTCTGGCTAAACACACACATAATAGTGGAATCAGTCTCCTCGTTTAACTCGTGACAGGAGAGTGAACAAGCATTGTCTTTAAAATGAATGAAACCCCCTCTTTAATCAAGTCAGAATTACCATAGAATGACAATATCATGACTTCACGTTTAAAAAAAAAAAATATCATCATTTTTTTTTATCTTTTCCAATGGTACTGCAGTTTGGTGTCCAAACATTGAGATTAACATGCAAATGTAATCAGCAGCCTCTCTGTCAACTGCACTTCGAAGCACAATGGAGCACTTGAATCACTCTTTTTTTAATCAATACGGCAATTTTGATTTTATTGTTATTGAAGTGTTTGGTGTCAAATTTTTTGTTCTTTTTTCTTCTTCTTACATGTACAAAACATTCAATTTATTTTATTTCCAGATAGTAAACCCAGTATTTATGTGATTTGATTTTTTTAGAGAAGAATTTTTTTGTGGCAAAAGGTCAAGAGAAATGAGTCTACTTGGAATAAAAGAATGTGCAATAATATGTAGCTTCACAAAGAGATCTGCTGCTGTGTTTTACATTGTTTTTCTGACATTTCTTCTTTTAAAGAGTCTGCACAGCAGAGAGAAGCAGACCAAAAAAAAGGAGGATGAAGAATGTGACAAAGGTCAAAAGTCTTGTTTGTAGTAAAGCTCAGGCTCAGGCTTACTTGGCTTATATGTAAGACTCGGATGGTTACGTGACTCGAACACTAAGCATATTAAAATGTCTTTGACTACTGACAAAGAGTGAGCATCATTTGGCAGGATGTGTTTCAGAGAGAATAAATGACCACGTAATGGCACTGTCAAAACGAATCATGTCAAGCTGTTTTAGATCTCTAAAATGTTTGGCTCCCGCATCTAGTCTCTCGACTGGAAATGTTTAAAATGCAGGTTGATTCTGCGCAGCCCTCAGGTCAAAGGAAGCAGGTGCTCATGAATAAAGAGGATGTTAAATATGCGTGAAGTTATTAATTACAAGCCTGATATTTTTACAAGGCGTCTCTGTATTTTCACCTGGGCCAGTCGGGCACGGTTGTCAATACAGTTCTTCTTCTCGTGCCTTTTGTGTGGCTTGTCTTCCTCCCTCACCTTTTCTTTTTGAAGCTGGTTACAGCCTGCTGTCAGGACTACAAAGATGCAAAGTCCCAGTGCTAAAGTGGCACTCAGACTTTTCCTTTGGCACAAACTGTGATTATTTTTCTAAAATCAGTTTTAGCTTATTCCTGTTTTATGCAGCACTGGTCAGTGAGGAGCATTTGTTTAGTGCCTGAAGCTAAAATGATAAGATGAGGATGCAAATGCACCACGACACATTCAAAACAGCTGCACCAAGGATTGTCAGGTTTTTTTTTTACTGACCTTTGTTTAAGACGTTGAACAAAGTTTTCTCGCATTTCCTCTGTTTAGCCAACATTTATGTCCATGATTTACTGGATGAGTGAGTATATTTTTCTGCATGTCTCAGTCACAATTATCAATACTGACCTAAAGAGTCAATGCTCACTTTCAATGAAGGATGACAATAATGCTAATCACTGGTGTAGTGTTGCTGTAGCGCACTAAAAAAATGCTCCACCATTTTTTTCTCAAGAAATGGAATATTCACTCAATAAAAGCTTAATGTGGTTTAAATTCATTCAGCACCACAGCAACTAAATGGAGTGATCAAAGCTGATGATTTTTAAGGTGTTTTGATTGATTAACAACCCCAACTCCTGCACTGAGTAAAACAAAAGAAGACATTCCACCTTATGTGTAACAGTGTTCCGCCTATATGTTAATTTTGAAAGATAAAAAGGCGTCAAAAGAGGGGGGAGAACATGTAACTATCACAGTGGAACAGAAGAAGGCAGGACACTGGGATTTGAAGGTGGTGTGACAGCAGAGATAGAGAAGACAAAGAACTTTCTGAACTATTCGAAGTCTGTCTAACATTTGATTGTGTGGTCAGCTATAGTTGACTAATGAATGTGAGGCTGGGTTGCCGTCCTAAGTTGCGTTAGATGTGGCTGTAATGACAATACTGAATAATTGTAACGACTGAGCTTGTATGTGTGTGCAGATGAAGAATTAATGTAAGACACAACACACCATGATGCTGATTTCATTTCCATAGAAAATATCCTGATAATAGCATTTTGACTGATGTTGTTGCTTTTGGAATATTTTAAATCAGAAGTGTCGAACATAAGGCCTGGAGGCCAGAACTGGCGCACCGAAGGAAAATTCAGTTAAATTAAGTTTTACTTATATAGCACCAAATCACAATAACAGTCACCTCGTGGTGCTTTCAATTATAAGGCAAAGACCCAACAATCAGACACTCCCATGAGTAGGGATGGGTATCGAAAACCGGTTCTTGTTGAGAACCGGTTCCCACTGTTTCAATTCCTTGGAATTGTTTGCCATTTTTGCAAACGATTCCCTTATCGATTCCAGTCGCCCCGAATGACGTCACCACGTTGCCGAGCGTCATTTACCTGGCAGGAAACATGGCGCGTAAGCGGCTCAAACGCTCAAAACTTTGGTTATACTTTACGAGAACGGATGACAACAGGGCAACTTGCAATACTTGCAAAGTAGATATGAACAAAATGAATGACAAAACACGCGATGACCTTAAATGAATGTCGTGTTTTTAATTCCGCTCCGGACTCGTGAATCTCAACCCAGCAGCAGCGGTAACGTTTGCACGTCCTCTCCCGTTAATGCGGCAGGTGAATAATCAACTAACAGTGCATATTATGTTAGCGCGATCTGCCTTATTACAAAACCTACCATTACTGTGCGTTTAGGTGACCATGATGAGAAAGACAGAGTCTGGTTGGCTCAGATGCTGGCAGTTCTCGCTGCAGTCTACCGGTAGCGTCTCCTTTCAGGCTAGGATAGACGAATGTCACCGAGCAGTGACTAAGTTTGTGGTCAAAGGTTTGCACCCATTTGCCACAGCAGATGATTTTCAGTAAGTGAATGTGTTTAATTGTAGGCAGGGACATTACTGGATATTCTTGTGTAATTGCTACTGAATAATTGATGTTATACTTTGTTATTGCTACAGAAGAATATTTATTTTATTATTTTACATTTACAATTTTTTTTTCCTGGGGACCCAGTGACACCCCATTGAAGAGCTGTAGGCTGTGGATCTCTTAAGATCTCACTGTTGGGTTTGTAAGGCCATGTTACTCCTAAATTTCTATCTTGTTCAAAGAGAAGATATAAAACAAAGTTCTAAGCTATTAGACCATAGTGTTCTCCTTTTTTTAAAAAAAGAATCGATAAGAGAATCGATAAAGAATTGAATCGTTAAACAGAATCGAAAATGGAATCGGAATCGTGAAAATCTTATCAATACCCATCCCTACCCATGAGCAATGTTCCCTCTAATTTTTCATGTGTCTGAGTGAACACACAAACTCCCTGAGCGATCTCGTGGACCACTGTGAGCGACATCAGACGTGTGCACTGTGGTCACACGTCTGACGAAGTTACGTGGTTTATTAAAATAATAAAATTACAGCATTTACATTTATGTTAGACTACTTTTAATTAACTGCTTTAGCCCACTTACAATAAAAAAAAATCAAAAAAATCTTGTTCATGACCTGTGTAGTATGTTAACACTATTGGAAGTAAAAATAACTTGAACTCCAATTTTGAAAACACAACTTTTTTTCTTTTCTTTTCTTTTTTTTTTTTTTTTTTTTTAAATAAAACTGACTTGTATTATGAGTCTGTGGTCTGTGAGAGAGTCCTGTAACCCTGTCTGCAAAATACACCATATAATGACCAATGTTGGGCAATTAATTATATAGTTACTTCTTCAAAAAAGTTACTGAGTTTTGCAAACAACAAAGTTTTTTGCAGCTGTTCACCTAAAAATGCAACAAAGGTGGTTTTTTTAAACAAACATTTCAAACTATTTACAGAACAATCAGCTGTTCTGCATCAAATCTGATGCCACACAAATTATTTGTGCCACTCCAAAAAAAATAATTTCTGTCCACTATGAGATAAAGGAGAACAACAGCCTGATAGCTGCAGGCCTGACAACAGGCGATGTATCACTGCTGTAACACCTGTAACATTCAGCAGTCGCCTCATTGTTCTGACACACACAACAAAACTTTTGACTACACTACACACTACACAAGATTTGCGCTAAACGTTGCAAATCTCTCACATCTCAAAACACCGCCGCCCCTCCTAAAACTTCCTCCCGTTTCTTAACAACTAAATGCCATGTTTTGATTGGTCGACATGGTACATTTTTTCAACCAATGGGAAAGTGTGGTGGGGTTTTTTTTGTTTTCGTCTTTGCTCACAGGCGGTTGTCTTTAACATGGCTTCACTCCGCATCAGCCACGCCGCTTTGCTAGCTAAAACACTGGTGTCAGCACATATTTACTTTAATTTCAATTCAGGTTAGATTTTTTTTGTGTGCGCAACGCAGATTTTCTCTGCGCAGAGACCGTGCTAACAGTGCGCAATTGCGCACGTGCGCAGCTTAGAGGGAACATTGCCTATGAGCACATGGCAACAGTGGAAAAGAAAAACTCCCTTTTAACAGGAAGAAACTTCCACCACAATCAAGCTCAGCGAAGGGCAACCATCTACTGCAACTGATTAGGGGCAACAGGAGGGAGACAGGACAAAAGACACTACGGAAGACAGCTGTGGATGAATAATAACTAATGATTAAATGGGTACATCAAATGGCTCATTGGATACATGCACTTCTTTCTTCTTTTTCAGTCTTTTTAATGTAAAAAAAAAAACGACCACATCTGTTACAGTCACATATCATGTGGTGCTTGATTCAGCACGGTCAGACCTTTCCAGCAAATCTAGGTTGGTGCTTCTGGGAAAATCTCAGCAAAAACTGTCAAAAGTATATGAATCAATTCATCACTTATTCACATAGTATTTGAAACGTTAGCCTATTGTACATGTGTGTTTGTAGAGCTGTATTTACTCAATACATCAAGATAGTGACATTCTGTTTTTTCAGACATGTAGAGGAGTCCACTGTCCTCTGTCTCACCTGGTTTGGAATGAATCAGAGCTTCCATTATTAAATTACACAAATTCAGGTGTAGCATCTCCCATTGGGTTTGTCTTTATTTTGTGTGGTTTTTTTTTTTATTGGCTGAAAACTATTCAGCCTTACCTTTTCTCAGTGGCTCCTGACTTTCCATGTTTGTCTCCCTAATAATAATTTCCTGTTTCACTTTGTTTTTCCTTATCTTTGTCTGTTGATTGCATATAAAAGATGGACGGATAACCTCCAGGTCTGAATAGTGAAGCCAGTTTGTTGTGTTGAAGTTCAAGTGCTTGTCACTTATGACCTTTGTAGGTGATGGTCTCAGCCATTAGTTTTAAACCACATTAAATATAACGAGATGGTTATTTTGTAAATAAGAGTGAAAAATGAGCATAAATGTATGTTATGCCTTATATGCAGACTATATGTTTCCACTGTTTGGGATTAGAGGACCCAGTCTCATGATTTCAGCTCTGTTGCTTGTGTATTTCTGGTCTGTCGGTTTACTCATCCATTCTCCTCATGTTCCTCATGCCTAAATTCGCCTTGTGTTTCAAATTTTAATCAGCGTTATATTAAAGCTGAACCCAACTCCTACTTTGTGTGCTGCATCTGGGTCCCCATTTTGAACACGCATAACACGGAGGTTGTTCAAATTCAGCTGCAGCGGTTACCGTCTAATTGCCCTTTTAAATGAAGTCAAATCAAATTTTTAGTTGTGCGATAAATGAGAAAAGTTTGAACTCCGCCTACTTTTCAGAGAAACCGTAGGCCTGATTAAAGAGCGAAATCAGAAAACCCATCAAAAATCCTAAAAACTCTGACAACACGTTATCCAGAGCAGTGCTCTAATAGCGGCAGCTAGACAGGTGAGCACCTGGGTTCACCGAGGTAATGCTGTGTGTGTGACAGAGTGAGGGAGAGGCAACTGCGATGGAAAGTATAATGGTGGGTGGTGGGGTCTTAAAATGACAGAGACGAGCTGCTGATCAACCCCGAGGGGTCCCATCCTGGGGTCATGTGTCATTAGCTCAGTCTGAATTGGTGGCAGACTACGGGACAGCCAAGCAGTGGGGACGGCGATGCTGTTTTCATGGCTGAGTGGAAAGCGCTCGCGGCCATTGCCTGTCCTCACTTTGCCTCTTTCCAAGGGAATAAGCTCCACGCAGGCAGTGTCAGGCGAGCAGAAGATTCCTCCCACTCCCTCAGCTGCATTGCCAGATGCATATTACGAGTGCATTTACCTTATTTTGACAATTTCATGTTGTTGTGTGGAAAACTGGCAGCGGTAATTTAATTTTCAGGCATAAAAACAATCAGTGTTTACATTAATCTGCTCCTATTAGAGTTCGTTCAACATATCTAAGCAAATTGTGCACTGGTAGCCTAGAGCTACTGTACATCAGCAGCACAAAGGCTGAAGACGGCTGAACCGATTTGTAAATAAAGAGCACAATCAGAGATGGAGTTTACATCTGCTGTCCGTCTTTTCTCAGTCGTAGTGACGATGCTATTTAAATTTAGATCATGAGTCACGCTGATAGGCGGGGAAGATCTGGAGTGAAAGCTAAATTACTGCCACAGAACCTGAACACAGAAGTGTTGATGGTGCTGAAAGTGGAACACAAAAGTAGAGAGCTGTCAAGCTATAAAATTACACAGCGAGCTGGGTGAAAAGATGATTACGGGCAATTATGCAGCCGCAAATGCCCTCCAAGGGGAGACCTTCCGCATTTCAAAGGTTGGATGGGATGGACATACAAACAGCAATACAGCTGAGCATCTGCTGTGTTTGTTCATGACAACTGTGCGGTCTCATGTGTGAATGCAATTGCATGTCAATTGCTCACTGAGGGCATTAAGCTTAAAATGGACTAATTAAATATTTTCATTTGGGTGCTAGCAAAGTGGTTATATATGAATGCATCATGTTGATCACTTTATTACTGTATATCAGGAAAAATTATGAACAAGGATTATTCTGTAGGTAGTTATTTATTTACTCGTTAACTTCACTTGGATATATGTGCTATCCTGGTATCCTTCTTTAAAATCCTACCTCATATCATTATACAAAAATAGTTTTTATGTTAGTAATCAACTGGAAATGTTTTCATAGATATGTAAAGAAAAAAGGCCAAAAATGAACAAATGAAATCAGTAAACAATAAAAAGGGATGAGTGACAGGGTTATATCCTGGAGAAATGTTATATCTTTGTTTGTTGCTAGTTTTGTTAGCTGTATTATCATATACAGTTTCTACAAGTTCCTTTCCTGATTTCTTTGTTATATTTGGATATTTGTCACACTTACATGTTTTAAATCATCAAAGAAATTTTATTTTTAGTCAAAGATAACCTGAGTAAATATAAAATGCAGTTTTGTGTTTATACAAACCTTCCTGGTCATCAAAGGAGCTTGCATAGAAAAGCGTCTGGATTTCTTTAAGTTGCTTGAAGACGTTTCACCTCTCATCCGAGAAGCTTCTTCAGTTCTGAAGAAGGCGTTTTAATAGAGGCGTTTGAATTCAGCCACATTGGAGGGCTTTCAAGCATGAACAGGCTGTTTAAGGTCATGCCATCAGATTTAAGTCTGGACTTTGCCAAGGCCACTCCAAAACCTTTGTTTTTTTTCTAATAAGCAAGTCCACCTTCTAATCAGAGGTGGACTAGCTGCTGTGTTTTGGATCTGTTTCATCATAATTAAAAGCGCTCTTGAGCTTCACGACATGAACTGATGGTCGTACATTCTCCTTCAGGACTTTGCAGTAGAGAGCAGAATTCATGGTTCCATCAATCACAGCAACAACACAACCCGAGAGCATCACACTACCACCACCATGTTTGCCTGTTGCTATGATGATCGTTTTATAAAATGTTGTTAGTTTTACGTCAGATGTAACAGGACTCAAACCTTCCAAAAAGTTAAACTTTAATCTCGTCATTCTTAGGATATATTCCCAAACGTCTTGGGGATCATCAAGATGTTTTTTACCCAAGTGCGACGAGCCTTTGTGTTCTCCTAGAGTGCTCTCACTGTGGTTCACTGGAGTCTTAAATTCTTAAAAATGGCTTTGTGAGTCTTTCCAGACTGATAAATGTCAGTGACTTTCTTTAGATCATCGCGTGATGCTTTTCGAGATTTTCTTTTTTAATCTTACTGCACTTTATCAAAATGTGCTTGATCACAGTTAATTCATGATTTAACAAGGGGGCAGTTGCTTTTTGATAAAGGGCCAAGTAGGTTTACATGGTGTTTTTGCCCCTTAATAAATGAAATCATCATTTGAAAACTGCATTTTGTATTCTTATGGGTTATCTTTGTGTAATGTTAAAGTTTGGTTGGTGATCAGAAACATTTAAGTGTGACAAATATACAAAAAAACAAAGAAATCTGGAAAATACATTCTCTATATAGCTTCAACATGAGCGGTGGCACTCTCATTTAATTGTAGGCGGTGTACAATTTTTATTACATATTATATACTTGGATGAGAAATGTGTATAATATTTTGATCAAGATGTACTTGGCAAACACAGACTAATCATAATTAAAATGTGCTATAATTGTGGGGGGTTTCAGCATTGCTATACTTGCATATTTTATATTAGCAGCAGCCAGCATTTAGCTACAGAATTACTTTAACATTGTTTGTCCATTCGGAGTATAATGTGAAACATTTTGGCTGTATTGTCCCGGCGATAACTGATTCCTTTTATCAGCATCCTCCCCTTTTTAAACTTTCAGCAGCTCACTCTGACAAATCTGTCCATTTTTACTTCAAAGAGCCACAGTGACGGGACTTTTACCACCTAAAAAAGCATGAACAATTACTGTTTTGCCACTTCCAACCACACCTTTCATGTTTTCAAACGGACTGTGTTTTTCAGCCCTCCCTACACGCCAGTCTTCCTTCCCAGACAGGAAGTCATTACAGGGGCTCTCACCCCGTCACAGATGGCCATTTAACACTTCGCTGGCAACTGCAAATGAACCAGGAGTAGCAGCCGCTTGACTAGACCCGGCCGACTTTGCACAAATGTTTCTCTCTCACTCACCTGCTGTGCTGGGATTGGTGGTGCACTTCAACCTTGGCTCGAGTTTGACTTTATTTATATAGTTCTGTTTGCTCGTCACAGGGAGCTCTCACTTTTAAATTTGCTTTGTAGCATCTTGGGAACGCTCGATGATTCTTTTTATTTTACACACTTTTCTGAGACACACTATGAAACATTATGAAACATTGCAGACAGCAACCTGTCCTTTGTTTAGTGTCTGTTTTGAATTTTACTGTATTTCTTTGAAAGAACTGTTGTTTGGTGCCCCCCCCCCCCCAGCCCCCCCTTCCTCCGTCCCATTGAAATTTTTAATAGCCATATTTGCTCTGTCGAGCTGCCTTAGCCTTTTGGTGCATTTGGAGTTCCACTGGCGATAAAACAGATAAAGCCTTCCTGACAAGTTAAAAATGAGAAAGCAATTGTGGCTGACACCCTGGAGACAGCCATCCTCTCTCTCCCTCTCTCTGTCTCTTCCTCGCTCGCTCTCTCTCCCTCTCTCGACATGTCCTGTTTGCTCATGCTCTCTGTAAGTGCCTTGCTTGTTATTTACTATCTCTACTGAGTAAAATATTAACGAAGATACCTCTTGAGGATGTTTGCAAGTGCTGAGCGGTACAACTGTTGCTAGGCTATTAAGGGAGTGAGAGCCTGAGCTTGGAGGGATGTAAACACAGGGCCTATTCATTAGGCCCTTTCTATCATTCCTCCACTTTGAATTTAATACGGTATATCCGTGTGTCCTCTCTGTGAAAAGATGTTGTAGACGTACATGCTGTAACCACCTATCTGTGTACAGGTATGGAAACACAGGAATGGCTGCTAATTGTCTGTTTTCGCGCATTTGGTAAACTTTGTGCAAGTCAGGCAATGGAGGATTGTAAAGACAGAGTGCCTTGCGTGTGAAAAATTCACATGAGAGAGCGGGGGGTGGGGGTGGGGTTGATAGAGCAGTGCTGGCAAGGCTGAGTGTCTAAATCACGGTTTGGAATGGACCCTCGGTGTGGCGATTGGCTGTCACAGCCACAGATGGAGGACGGCGCCCACAGGAAAAGGATAAACTGTCTGATAAGCGCACGGTGAGGTACAGGGCTTCTGCTGGCAGGCGGGCTCTTGAGAGAGAGGGGGGGGGGGACTGGGGGCTGGGGAGAAGATGGGAACAGAAAAGGAAAACGAGTCAAGAGGGAACAGGCAACAGATGAATCTCCATCTGTGTTCAGAAGCAAACAGGAATGGCAGTGAAAAAACAAGCCAAATGACCACTGAGGTGCAGCTTTGGTCTCATACCTCTTGTGGGTTTACCTCTCCGAAGGAACGCCGACGAGCAGTTTGATATTTACCCCTTCAGCAGAGGACGGAGAGCATACTCCTGTAATAATGAGCTGGGATGAGTGCACTCACTCAGCTGTTGAGAACTCGAGACCAATGACAGCAACTGAGGTCGTAGAGCCGGTTTGGAAAGTGTATATTTAATCAATAAAATAAATTTAAAAAATCAGTCATTGACTCATTGAAAAGCCAGTAAAACTGCAGCTGCTACTAGATAATCATATATATTACTGAAGACAGACATTGCCCAGAAAATAGCCTCATGGGCTTTTATTGTTACAGCCAGATATCAAAATGACTGAACCTCTAACAACTGTGTGAATAAGTTCAAATCTTGAAATTTACCATGGCGTTGTTACCTTAAGAACTTGCCCAGTGTACAGCTGGTTTAATTCATTTTTCATTAAAAAAAAATAGGAAAATAATGATGCTGGTGCCAAGAACGACTTCCAATATGCAATTATACCAACTTACTGATCCTAAGAATTAGACCACTTATGTTAGTGTTTATGGATGGAGCTGCCTTCCAAAAGTTATGGATAATTTATAGCTGCAGCTTTGAGAGCAAATGGCCCCAACCTTTGCTAACTCTAGTAACTCTAAATATGCATATCTATATCTGTCTACATATGGATGTAACTTTGAGTTCTCAAATTTGCCTGAATGTAGGCTGGTTCTCAAAAGACTTCCAGGGAAAAGCACTTCAGAATTGGGCACTAGTAGTGGAAAAACATCATTGCAAAAGACATATGTGAGAATTGAATGGTCTGACATGTGTTCAACATTGTAAAAGTGTATTTAAACCTGAAAACTGACTTTGAGTATAATGGTGGAAGAACAGAATATATCCTCATGTCATCTTGGAAACCCCTGCCAAAGATCAGTTGGTGTATATCATCCCTGGCACAAGAAAGTATACGTTCCACTTATATGTAGTGCCGTGTAATTTGTTTTACAAAGTCCGAGTGGGCAAACCCTCAAGAATCCACCTACTATTGTAAAAATCTCAATTCTGCTGTTGGGAATGGCAGGTTTTCTCTGCATCTATCTCTGACACAGTGTTACAAATTTGTACATATTTCCATTATCTGGCATAACTATAGCAATTACTCTTGTGCTTTCAAGATCCAGTAGCTTCACCTCAGCCTGTGTACATGCTGCATTAGGGAATCTCAAGCTTCTGATGTCTGAAGACAACTCCCGACCGTCCTTTTAATCTTCTAAAACACTTTGGCCTAATGCAAGTTTGACTGACAGAGTGCCCCACACTCCATCTTGCGGTATGTATCAAGAGATAGGTAGTGCAGTAAAACTGGTCTTTAAGCAAACGTAATAAAATCCCTCCAGTAATACAAAGGGATCCGTGAATGAATCCAAATACAAATACCTCCCAGATTGACAGAGCCCTATCTGTTATTCCCACAGCCTGTTTTGGGTTAAGTGGCTTTTCTGCCTAAGACCAAGCTGGAGATGGAGTTGGCTCATGAAAAATGGTGCTTATCCAGTGATGTGGGTGTTTGTTTGTAATATAATATGAATTATAGAACCGCCTATTATTACTGTATTGGACCTGGAGTGTTATTGCCTCCCCAAAGCAAAAACAAAGAAGAAATAATAAAATATATAGTGCGAGCTGCTACCTACTTGAAAATTACAAGTCAATATTTATGCTTTATTCTTGGCCTTTTTAGGCAGTATTTACCAGGCTTTTATATGGGTTGCTTCATATGAAATGGAGCAATATAATTTTTTTTTTAAAAGCGAGTTTTAGTGCAAAATGTAATATACCTTAACCTGAAACAATTGTTTTATGACATCTGAGGCAAAATAACAAAGGCCCACACTTTTTTCTGTTTCTTATACGCTACATATGACTTCCCATTGCTGTTAATATTAAATCAACATGAAGACTGAACCAAGACTTAGCTGTGCATAATGTGATTTATACTTTATTGCATTCACATCACAGAAAAGACCATGTAGAAGAATATTGTAACTGACTGAATTCATTATAACTTAAGAGTGCAACTAGAAAGTAAAAAAGTAACCAGCTAAAAATAAAAAGAAGCCCTGTCCACACTGGTGAGCAGAGATTTTTGCAAATATATACATTGCAATATGGTAAGAGAAGTCATCATCAAACGGAAAGGTTTGAGGGTGGGGGACATTTCCTACAAGACTAGAGCAGCACAGGCAGTAGCTAATAGTCTAAGGCAACATCTGAGACTTTATTCTATTAAGATGAAGGCCATCCTATTTTAATCAGCATGACCTAGCCCAGAAAAAAGTCAAAGTTATTTAAAGCGTGATCCTAATATCTGCACAGCAGCAAGTCCGAGTCAGAGATGTAGAATTAACAAACTCTCCACCGTCTCTCTGCTCCTGTACAAGTGGAAAAAAGTCAGAATATGGGTTTCTGAACGTGGTGAAAAGAAGGAGTGTGTCAGGGTTTTTGTAAATTTAGCAATTTTTGTCAAAAGTTTCATTTGGTAGGATTGTTTCCTTCGTGTCTCCTGTGTTTCCTCGTTTGTTTCTCCCTCTGTATATCTAGCTATGCTTTTTGTGTTTTATTTTGGTAATTATTTTCATTGTACTGTTTTTGTTGTTTCTTTACTTCCTGTCTTTGTCTTTTTCCTGTCCGTTTCCACCTATGTCCTGTTAGGCATTTAGTTTTCAGTGTGTTTTTAGTCCGGTCTTTTATTTTCTTGTCAGGTAACATTCTGTTCATAAGTCCAGTTTTATTTTCTCAGTTTTAGTTTCTCCTGTCGGATTTTTATGGGACCTATCCTGTCTTAGTGTATGGTGGCCCTGATAGGTCAAACATGTTGTGACTTAAGAAAACACCAACAAATAGAAAAACGCTGAAAAAGCACAGAAAATGCAATAGATGTTAAATAAAACCAACAAAAGAAAAAATAAAACAAAATTTCACAAAACACAACTTAAATTTTTTTGGAGAGAAGATAATGTGCGGAAACAAGTAACAGAAACCAAAACCGTGCTAAGGATTTCACTGAGACACGCTCAGAAGAAGCGTAGGATCCATCTGTGTTATGATGGAGAAAACGATGTAAGGTAACGAGTGTTTTAATCGCATGTTTCATGTTATAAAAGCTAAAAGTAGCCTTTTACTGTTAGTTTGTCACAGCTAGCTAGTCTGTCACGTTATTGTCTTCCATAAAACACTTTTTTTGTGATTTTTACGGTTTTGTTTGGTTTTATTTTGCTGTCTAAGGAGCTTGGAAAGAAAAGCATCAGGACTTCTTTAGATTTTAGATGTTTCACCTCTCATCCAAAAAGCTTCTTCAGTTCTAAGAGCAATTGGTGGAGAGTCCCTGATTTTTAAGCCCTATTGGGAGTGTCACTAAGAGGGTTGTGGTCCCCCTATTGTTCCTCTGCCTAATTACACGAGTCAAGGTGTGAAAATGAGTTATTTTGTGAGCTGATCTGATATTGTTTCTATTTTTATTGTGTTTCATTCAACTTTCATTTGCTTGCTTTGCTGGTGGTTAGCTTTGTGTACTTTTGGAGCATTTTCCTGTTTGCTTGTGTTTCTTAAGTTGCAGTGTATTTGACTTCTCAGGGCTACCACAGTAATGTCTGATTTTTTTGTACTTGCAGTTTGGAGATATTGTGAATTCATGCCAGATACAGTATGTCCCAAAAACATACCTATTTGAAAATCTGGTAAATAAACATTTTTTTAAATTATTTGAATATATATGAGTGCTTGTGTATAAATACACAAACAATACACATATGCTTTCAATTGTGTAATTTAAGTGATCTAGGTAGCTCTGTTTTGGAAGTTCAGTTAACACTAGAAATTTGTTTTGGAGTTTGTACGTGCTTTGTCTCTAGGGGCCACCGTATATATTTATATATAAACATATATAAATAAAACCACGTTTTTTTTACATTAGTAATTCCTTTTGTGCATAATTTTATATTGTTGTTAATAATAAATTAATTAAAGCAACAAAACAACCTGAAGAGTCGGTTGGGAGCCAAAAGAGCCAGAAATCCCATCACTAGAATGCGGTAGTTTCAGTCTTGGAAGCAGTTTGTGCCCTAACATTGTGCTTTTGTCCTTTTGTGCATTTTTTTAAAGTATGTTGATGTTCATAAAAAGCTGTAGACCAGTACAACATTTTCCTCCTCTTGCACATAAACTGAAATCAGCAGACTGCAGCGCAAGTGTACAGGAAGGCAAAAAGTGTGATTGTTTGATGACTAAATTTTGTACTGTAACGTGTTATACCCAAATCTGTTTAAAACTAGATAATTTATACAAATGGAAAGAATCTGAAATCAGGCATCCAGGCTTCCAGTTTATTCCTTGAATTGAGTAGAGATAGCGGAGAACAGTGGAATCATGGGTAATTAGGCTTTTGGACCCAGTTGCTGTGCCAAATCAGGGATTTTCCAGGTTCAGTATGGAAACTCAGGGGATGACTATGTACTTTACGTGCCTTGTACAATAAAGTCAAAAACTAGGTGTTTGGCAGAAATCTGTTTTTTTTTTTCCTTTAAGTTCTTAAACAAATGTCTGTTATTCTTAAATAAATGAAACCTGCATTAAAACAACTGAAAATAACATCACAGTTCTTTAGCTTCCTACTATTCCTTTACATGCTCTGTAAAATTGAGATTTTAAGCTAGCATTTCTGTAAGATATGTATTGGTAACTTTAATATACTTTTAAAATAAGCTCCTCCCTTCAAGTGGGAAGCTATGAATCCCATTCATCTTTTCTTTCTTTCTTTTTTAGATGAGCTGATACTCTAATGATATGGCCACTCTTTGATGCTGGAGAACAAGTTGGAAATAAAAGAAGTAAAACTAGCTAGCAGTCATTCCTATATCCCTATGCATAGCTGATTTTATGAACATGAAAAAATGCTGGCAGCTTCTTCTGGGTTGCAATCTTTCATTTTTACAAAATACCAGCACGGCATCCATCCACTGCTTTATTGTCGAGGGATGAAGGGTTTTCTTCTGCCTTTTTTAACGCCAGCTGTACATATTGATAGCAGACAGTTAGATGCTGCTCACAGTGCCACAGTCTGGACACTTATTCCAGCATCCCTTGGCTATATTGTACGTCAGAAGATAGGATGTGCAATATTCTCAGACCAAGAAATGAATCCACCGAGATTTTCTTTGTGGCTTGTCCAGATAATCCTTTTGGTCAAAGAAAAAGAAACCTTCTGCTTTTCGCTCGAGGCGTGTGGGTAGAGGGGGATTCGCGAAGGAGGCGGTTTTCATTTCAATTGTGGCCTATACTCGTGGCGTCTGTTTACCGCGCCACGATCCAGTTTACAGATATGCGATGAACGGCTGGGGAGCTCAAGTAGAGAAGGCACTTGAGGTAAATCTGCAGAAATGATATTCAAGGATGAACTTTCTTCTCTTTTAATTAGTTTAATTGATGAACGGAAAAGGAAAGCAACCCTGTGTCAAACATTCCCTCTGCAATTTACTGTCCAGGGATGAGTAAATATCTCTCTTTCATCATTCCAGTTCCCTCAGGCTATCAGCATCCAAATCACTAAGATTTAAACTAAAAAAAAAGATGTCTGATGTGCTCTGAGTGCAGACTAAAACTGCAACAATATCAGAGATGTTTGCATGTTGAGCTAGTCCATGTGTGTTTGTGCTTATGGGCACGCACACAGGCGCGTTTGTGTGTGACACGGCACTGAGTTGCTCCCATTCCTCGAAGCTCCCCCAGGCGCCAGGGAGCATCTGCAGCCCTCTCTTTTCCATATGCCCCGCGCCTCTCAGTCTCACTCAATCATTAATTCAGGGTGATTATGAATTAACAAGCCACCATCACTCTTTTGCTTGTGAAATCAGCCTGATTTTTTCCCCATCTCTTTTTATGATTTCATCACTCAAAGTAAGCGTCTAAATTTGCAGGCCAAGCGGCCTCAGGTGGATCATTTGGGCGTGACGATGCTGGTGCAGTTTCACGTGATGATAGCAGAAAGAAAATTGGGGCTAATTAGTCACCAAATGTCACACAATAAAAGTTTATTTGTTGGTGACGTTTTTAGCATATGGTACAACCCTCTGACTAGTCTGCATATATTGAGATTTTCCTGCATGGTGTTTACAGAAAATGCTGCACATAATCTACATTCCAGCTCATTTCCTCAAAGTTAGCGAGACTCTGATGGAAATTCTCCCCAGGTGGTAACGACAACAGACCTCTCCTTAAAGCTTGCTGGGGAGGGGGGGTGTTCGCCGTGTCGTTCAGACACACGCGCGAGCACAAAAGTGGGACAGATGCTTGCCAACATGAGGGCCTGAGCACAGCATCCACCACTTCTTAATCACCATGACGCCCTGCTGCTCTATTGTTTTGGCAAAACAATGCAGAGACAAACAGACAGAGCAAACTTGATTAGATATGTTCTGTTGGGAGCTAGATATACCAGCTTCACGCTGCTTTTTCGGGGTGTCTGATTATGACACTAGATCACTGAGAATTGCATAACAGTAAAGATCCTCTCCAAATTAGGCTGTTTTTTGAGCACACGCCACATTTAATGATTACTCTGACATCTGCCTTCGTCGAATGTGGTGGAATCTGCTGCGGCATAAAACAGAGAAACTGATAAAATTAGTACTCAAAGTGAACGATTTTTTCCCCCAGGTGTTTTTATTATTACAGTTATTATAAGAGAAAGGTACAAGCTGGACTACTCTACTACTATTATTAAACCCAAAAGAGTTTATTTATGTGTACCATGAATTTTAGAAGATCTGAATTTACTATGGGTAGACCTATAGACCTATAATCTGCAGGAAAAATACATTTGTTTATGAAACTTTCCACACAGTAGTTTACGTTGCCATGTTTAGGCCTGTGACACATGCTTGATGAGACATTTACACATATATAGTCTATATATATTCAAGAGTTGTTTCACAGTAGTTGTTGTCAACTGTACATTGTCGTTTTCTGTTGCCAGTTTCAGCCTTCAGAAAAACTGTAATCAGACTAGATTGGTTCTTCTCTAAATGTTATTAAGGCTAGCTGTAGACCAGTTTGGGATGAAATGAGGGACCTCATTTTAAATTTTGCATAAAGCTCAACAAGGGGGTTGGTTTTTCATAATTGTGAAAGTGTTTGTTATAGTTATAATCTACATGTAAGTTTTCAGTTTTTGGACTGCAGCTATAAGCTCGTACACGCTGAAGAGCTAAAAACCAAAGCCACCTGGCTGTGAAAGGGAGCCAGTCCCTACAGATTCCAACATTAAAATGCACAACGTTAGAGTTGAAATAAAGTAATCTGAAGACTGGCACTGAAAACTATTTCAGTCTCTAATTTGTGTGGACAATGGTTTAAGTTTTATATAATTTAAGAATTAACTTTATAAATGATTATGGATGTGGCCGCCTTAAGTGATAGGTCTGTGCCGATGAACGAGGCCAAGGCTGCTACAGGCTACGTTTATGTTTACTTTTCGGTAAAAATTCATTATTTGCTGTAGAGTTAATTTTAGTAATGAACCAAAGTCACTGCCCCAGTTCATTTGGCAAGTGAAATTACAGAATTTTATTTTCATTTTAGCCTTAATATAAACAGGTATCTGTCCATCTCTAACATAGATACACAATGTTAGCTTAGAACATATAGCTGGAGGACAGAGTTACTTCCACTAAAGTAACTGAAATAAAAAAAAAAATTAAGGTACATAAAAATAAATCAGGAATATGTTTATTGGATGTTATTTCCAAAGGGCTCATATTTTCTTTGAATGTACAAGTAAGAAGAAAAAAACATTTTGTACTGTTTATTTTGTATATATTTAATGTTAACTCTAAAAGGAGCATTAGCAGGCTAATGTGTCACGACATTTTCCATCAGTTTAGAAGGAAACGACATACTGTGATGGAAATGACAATGCCAGTGTTGTAAATGCTTTTCACTCATATGACTGAAAATATTGTATAATAAATTAACTGTTTATGATCGACGGGAGCGCCCACACTTCCATTTACACATCTATTTTTAAATGGCGGTAGAATTCCAACCAAGCAAAGATAGAGCAATAACTCTTTTTGTATAGAAAATCGGAGGAGTTATACTTACTTATCATGCAATCCACATGTCCCAGAACATGCTATCCGATCGGATCAGCCTGATTACATATATATTAATAAAATTTGGGCTATAAAGGTTGTATTAATGCACAGGAAGTTAAAATACTCCAAAAAGTTGTAATACAGCATGTAAAACTGAAAATTTTCCAATTTTCTTGTGGACTTTTTCTGTGTGTAAAAAAAAAAAGGGGGGGGGGGGTAAAAACTTAACAAAACACTTTGTCACCTAACTTATATCATATTTAATTTATATCCAGCGAACTCAGAATGTGCAATCACAAGAGTTAAAAGTTACACCCTCTCTACTATTATAAGTAGCACTCAAGACAATAAAATTTAATTGAAATGTTAGATTTCAGTGTGTTTGTTATTAATTTCAAGCTGTATAAATATATAGTTGCCTTAAATCCCGAGTTAAACTGCTGTGCTTTGATTGCTTGTTAAATAGCACATCCAACAATACCAGGAACATGCTAAACACTATTTTCAATACCACAAGGAAAAAAAATAAAGAGAAATTATGTTTTTTATGTACAGATTAGTTATACACAGCCATAATTGTATATTATTTCATTCATTTCATGAAAGACGCAATTGGGGAGCGCTACACAAGATGTGTACACAAGATGGAGAAATAAAACAATTATTTCTATCAATATGAATGCCTAAAGTGAGAACCAATGTTAAGTATAGACGTGTGTCAGTTTTGGGAGTGAAATTATGGAATGGACTTAATGATGAACTGAAGATATGTTTTTCTTTGTCATTCTTCAGGAAGATTTTAAAAATTAGTATTATACAAGGTTATAGAAATTTGGTTTGTTAAAAAAGGTTTGTGTTGATTTAATTTCTTAATTTCTTGATTTATCATTGATTTCTTTTCAAACTGTTATACAACTTATTTATCAATGCTATTTATTTTCTTGGTTAAGGATTTGATTATTTCTATGGGGGTAAGGGATAGGATAAGTATAAGCCATAAAGCTTCAGCCTATTCCTTTTTCGGTTACTGTTTGAGTACTTTTATGTAAAATTATAATCTGTTGTTGTTGACTGAAATAAACATTTCAAAATTCAAAAAAAAAAAAAAAAATTCAAAATTCAAATTCAATATCTCTAATTGTGTGTTAGATGATCTTCTAAATGCTGGATTGTATGACCCATAGCTGAAGAATTGCTCAGATAATGACTAAATCCTTGGCCCTGAGAAAGAGTGGAGCTATTTATGAAAAGGCCCTGCACGCAAGCACGGGTTTTGACATATTCCAGTTTAATAGACTGCTGGAAAACCACTTGTTCCAGACAATTTTGTGACGAGCTTAAGTTGCCGATCCTGGCAGGTTTGCCAAAGACGAATGCACGTTGATGTCGTCCGGAGAAGTGTTTCCAACAGGTGAAACAAATGAATATCGGGGGGTCCACATCTTTAATTTCAGTAAATATTATGTCACCTGTTCACTGTGTGCCCTCATTGACTTTATATTTGCACATCATGAATGGCACCTGCCTCCACAGCTGTTCCTCATTTGCTCTTTAGCTTCACTAGTAGATGGAGAGCTCTACAGAACTCTTATCAGACAGCTGAACCACCTCTTTTACCTTGAAGGGCTGTTTACCAGCTTATTTCCGATGGTGCATCTGCCTTCTCGTTTGTCTGACAACTGCCTGTCTGATCCCGCGCTCATGTTGCCAGCTGTAAGCTTACCTAATGATCAGGTAAGCAGTCTTTTAACGTTTTATTCTGTCTCTCAAGCTAACTGTTATAAATACTTGCAAACATCAACTGTAAGTCTAAAATAAATGTTAAAAGTGTACTTTGTGAATACTATGAGCTGTGTTTGTCGGCGAGGCATTTACAAATGGCATTTGGATGCTTTTGCGGATCACATTACACAGATTTTTACCAACATCTGTTGCTGGTCTGATGGAGGGGAAAAGCCAGCCTGCCATGTGCAGACCTCTATTAATGGGTTAGGCTATAATAATCAGAATATGGATTGTGCAGATGGTTACATTTTTGGCTGTTCAAGCAGTCCGGTATCTAAAAGGCAAGATTTTTAAATGGAATCATGAACTACAATATATATCCTGTGGTTTTTTTAATGGAGCTGTTCAGAAAATATGAAGAAAAGGCATTAAGACAAGCATAGCATTAATTATACTCTTCTTGTCCATCTCAGGAAATAGAAATGATGATGGTGCAGGCAAGGAAAGAAGACTCTCTCCACCTCTGCTGTTTCAGCATTTCACCTGAGGGAACGATGCAGCCAGTGAGTCCCAAACTCACTTGAAGCTCCCATGGGGCTATATTAGTCAGATGGGTATATAGAGGTAATCTAATGAAATGGATGTAGAACGTGGGAGATGGGGTATGAGTGATCAAACTCCCAAAGGACCCAAAAGAAAGGCATGTTCAGTTCTCTGGATCTCTGTATTGACTCAAGTGTATTTTCAGGTGACATTTTTTTAAACAATAGGCCAATTTTAAACAATGAGTTACAGCAGTCTGAGTCAGTGGACAAACTACAGTGGTCTGGTGTGCCATAATGAGCTGCGGGGTTTGACTTGACTTGCTGAGCTTGCAGCGGTTGTCTAACTCAAATGACAAACCGCTGGGCTCTGGCAGAGGTGGCCTTCGAATACATTGTCTTCTTCTACCAATTCTTCCCACTCGTCAGGTTAAATCTCCCTTGATGTCATTGCTCTGTGGCATCCACTCTCATCTTTGGCATCAGACGGCTCATGCAATGTCATCCTGAAAAAATGCAAAAACTGTAAAAGCTGATATTTGAAACAGAGAGGAAGAGCTATATTGAAGTTTAACTTTAATAAAGTGGCGCCAATGAAGTGTGGGCTATATCCAGGCTTCATCAGCGGGGCAAAATATAAATGTCAGGCACATTGTTATCACACAATAGGAAAAAGGACAGAGAAGCATGAATGACGATAGAACCAGAGGCAGCCAGAAAGCAACACCAAGGCCACACAAGGTTATATACATATAAAAATCTCTCATATCGCCCAATTTAAAATGAGCCCACACATTTAAACTGATCCTTCCTTTATACAGCTCAAGCCCTGCTTGAAAATAAGTTGTGAGGTCAGTGTCCCAGACAGTCTGCCGCCTGATCTTGGGTCATATATTGAAGAGCTTAGTAGTTCTCAGGAAAGTGACTTCTAATGTTAGCAATAAATGCATACTTTAGAGTCATGGTAAAAAAATAAAGTGCACCCCTTTATGTATTGGTTCATAATAAAAATATTCTGGTCCTTAGCGGTTCTTAAAATCACGTAAACACAACTTAAGATAAACAATAACCGTGTCATATCACCACTGTTTAATTATTTATTTAACAAAAACTGAGCCAAAATGAACAATCAGTGTGAGGAAAACTAAGGATATCTTTACTGCTTCCATATGAATTAACAGGGTAAGTAGCAACAATCTGCTGCAAATCAAATAGTGATGAGTCAAAGGTTGATTGAGCCTAAAGTCTAAATTGTTTGGAAAAGGTCTTACAATCTCCAAACTGCCAAAAGTTAGAAATATTATTCAGAAGTGGAAAACATTCAAGACAGTTGCCAGTCTTCCCGGGAGTGGACATTCCCAGTAAATTCACCCCAAGATTAGATTGAGCAATGCTAAGAGAAACTGTAAAATAAACCCCCCCAGGAGCTACAGCCTCAGTCAGCATGTTAAATGTTTAAATTCATGACAGTACAATTAGAAAAAGACAATCAAATGTGGCCTGTCAGGACAAAGCCTTTTCTTTCTAAAAGTTACACGGCAGCATGGCTTCGGTTTGCAAGTCAGATCTGAACAATGTCCTTCCAATAATGAAAATGGAAATGTTTGACCATAATTCACGGCGCCATGCTGGTGAAAAGCAAACACGGCCTCATACCACCTGTTAAGAGCTGTGTTGTAGGGATGACGACTTGGTTCCTGTTTTGGAGCCTCAGAATCTGGCCACCTCACAGTCACTGAGTCAACCAAAGTATGCTAGGGTAAAATGTGAGTCCTTGTTTTTGACAGCTGAAGCCTGGATAGAATTAGGTCACGCAAAAGGACAAAGATCCAAAGCACCGCAGCCAGTCTTTACCAGAATGGCTGAAAAAAAGAAAAGAATCGAGGTTTTGTAATGGCCTAGACCACATGTGTCGAACTCCAGGCCTCGAGGGCCGTGTCCTGCAGGTTTTTGATGTGTCCTTGATCCAACACAGCTGATTTAAATGGCTAAATTAACTCCTCAACATGTCTTGCAGTTCTCCAGAGGCCTGGTAATGAACGAATCATTTGATTCAGGTGTGTTGACCCAGGGTGATATCAAAAACCTGCAGGACACCAGCCCTCGAGGCCTGGAGTTCAACACCCCTGGCCTAGACAAAGTCCAGACCTCAACTAAATTGAAATGTGCATAAACTGATACCCACAAATCTGCAAAGAATGGACCAACATTCCACTGCAATGAAGTGACAGATTGATAAAGTCATACAGAAAACAATTATTTCAAGTTATTGCTGATAACTATGCTGATGTGTATGACAGTGTGTACTTAAACACACTGCTTCTGTATTTTGGCTTAGGTTTTCTTGACACACTGCATTATGTCATTTTCTTATAGTACATCTGAGGTTGTATTTCTCTAATTTCTAGAGCTACTAAGGACCAAATGACTTTTATTAAGTCCTAAGAAGCTTGGAACCGAAAGAGGGGGCACTTTCTTTTTACCATGACTGTATATTTTTCTAAAACATTCTGAGTTAAATCTCTGGCTTTAGTGGCTTGAGTATATTTACACTAAATTCCAAATGAAAACAACATTGGTATTCTGCCCTCCCTGTACGTTGATGCCCAGTTTGGCAGATAGATAAACAGTTCTTCAAAAGGAGAGGCAAAGGCTTCCAGTTCTCATTGCAGGGTTTATTTGTCTCCCTAATGAAGGCACTGTAAAACTACAAACATAAGAAAAGCATATTAAAACATACATTCGGAACATAATATATTTCTCACATTACAAAGTACAGACTGAAGACTTAGCAACTTGAATTATAGCTGGTATAATCAAGAAAACTAAATGAAAACATGGTAACTCCAAATCCCGCTAGCTTGATGCTAACACATAATGGTATTTCCTATTGACATGCTAACACAATTAGCATCGGCAGTGCAGCTAACCCGCTGGCTTCAAATATAAGAGTCAACAACCCATTTTACATCACATGCTTAACATGAACACAGAATATAATCATACTTACAAGCATATATTTCTCAAGCTCCAGTACAGCCAACTTCAGAACTAATATTTTGTGTGCTGGTATCAACTTGGCCAGACTCCATGAACTTTTTCTATATTTACTAGAGAAACTTGAGTACACAAACCCGCTTCCTCCCCCTAGTGGGGTGGTGGAGCTACTGCACCCCAGCAGTGGCAGCACACTCCCCGCCTGGCATAATGAATTATACCACTAACCATTCTCTGGATGTAGTAGTAAAACAACCTCCGACACTGGCCGCAAATACACTTTAGGAGTGCCATTCTTGACTACCTTCGCCTCCACCTTACGTACTCTATGATCTTGGCTAGGAATGGCTTTAAGCACAAGTCCAACAGGCCACTCAGTCCTTTTTACTTGCGAATCCTTCATCAGTACAACATCTCCCACTTGAAGGTTTGGCTTTTCTGTTGTCCACTTTCTCTGTGTTTGAAGCGTGGTCAGATACTCCGTTTTCCACCTCTTCCAAAATGCATCAGCAAGTGCTTGGACCCTTTTCCAGTGTTTGTTGGACAGATCATTAACATCAAAATCCCCAGAGGGAGCAGTCAATGTATCTCGTTTCTGTGTCAACAACATTGATGGGGTGAGAACTGCCGGTGCTTCTGGGTCAGAAGACACTGAGACCAATGGTCTTGAATTTATAATAGCGGTAACCTCTGCCATCAGGGTGACAAGTGTCTCATGTGTGAGGTACGATGGATTCAGCTTCAGAAGAAGAGCATCTAAGATTCGCCGAGCGATGCCAATCATCCTCTCCCACACCCCACCCATGTGGGAAGAGTGGGGAGGATTGAATATCCAAGTACACTTGTTGCCTTTAAGGTAACTCCTCACCTCAGAATCTGATGTGTCAAGTCTGAGTTCTTTACAGGCTCCAGTGAAATTTGTTCCCCGGTCTGATCTGATTGTTTTGATCGGCCCTCTTATGGCAATGAAACGTCTGAGCCCATTGATGAAGCTTGTAGTGGTCATAGTCTCTATAACCTCAATGTGCACAGCTCTGGTAGTCAAACAAGTGAACATTACTGCCCATCGTTTACTTTCCGCATGCCCTCCTCTTGTTCTTCGGGCAGTCACCATCCAAGGTCCAAACACATCCAACCCTACATGAGTAAATGGTGGATCTGGTGAAAGTCTTTCAGATGGCAAGTCTGACATCTTCTGGTCCTCCATTTTACCTCTCAGCCTTTTGCAAGTTACACATTTGTGTATCACACTAGATACAAGTCTTTTTCCCCCAATCAGCCAAAGTCCTGCCAACCTAATAGCTCCCTCCGTGAAATGGCGTCCTTGGTGCGCAGACTGTTCGTGATATCTTCTGACCAATAATGTAGCAATGTGCGTCTTGGGAATGACCAGAGGATGTCTATCATCAAAAGACATATCAGTTGAGGACATACGGCCGCCAACTCTTAATAGTCTATCTTTGTCCAGAAATGGTGTCAGCTTTCGCAATGGACTTTGTTTTGGGATTTGGTCCCCTTTGGCTAGACACTGCAACTCCCTTGCAAAGGCATCTTGTTGTGCAGTTTTAATGATCACTGTTACTGCTTGTTCATCTTCATCTCCAGTGTTGCCACCATGTGTATCTGCAACACTCCTTGCCTTTTTGATTAATGTGGAGACTGCACGAGTCAAAGCTCTCCAAGTGGAAAATGCAAGAAACCTTTGAGCTCCAAGCGAGCTTTCTTTAACCATTGTGCTGAAGGTCGTTACTTCAGGGCGAACTTCTGGATCCACCTCCGGATGTATCAGCTCAAAGTCATCACTCTGGGGAAGGAGTCGTTGTGAAGGGCCCAATAGAAATGATGGTCCAGTGAACCAATTGGTGCTTTTGAGAGCTGCAGCAGTTGTTGGCCGAGTTCCATGGTCTGCTGGGTTTTCCTCAGTGGTGATGTAATGCCACTGATCTGGACGAGACGACTTTCTGATCTGTGCTATCCTGTTTGACACATAGACATAAAACCTGCGTGAGGTGTTATATATGTAGCCAAGTACTATCTTGCTGTCAGTATAGTACGTCACAGAATGAATGTCGATATCCATTTCATCTTGGATGAAGACTGCCATTTCAGTTGCCAAAACCGCAGCACAAAGCTCAAGACGGGGCACGGTGTGCGCTGGGTGTGGGGCCAGCTTTGCCTTTGCCATAACAAATCCCACGTGGATCTCTCCTGTTGCAGAAATTGTTTTCAAGTAAGCCACAGCAGCTATAGCCATGACTGATGCATCTGAAAACACGCACAACTCTCTGTGCTGAGTCTGTGTAGACAAAGACACTGGAACATATAGTCTTGGGATCTGGAGCTGATCTAAGTCTTTCATAGAGTCTTTCCAGAGTTTCCAGTGTTCTTGTTTTGAAGCTGGCAATGGTGTGTCCCAGTCATACTGTTCAACGGAGAGGTTTCTCACTAAATGTCTTCCTCCCACTGTGACTGGCACTACAAATCCCAAAGGGTCAAATAAACTGTTCACTGCAGACAAAATTCCTCTTTTTGTCAAGGGCTTCTCCTCCTTCGACACACAGAAGGTGAAGTTGTCTGTCTCCAGACTCCAAATTAGACCTAGACTCCTCTGAAGAGGTAGTGACTCCACTCCTAAGTCTAGATCTTTCAAATCCTTGGCCAAGTCTTCTGGTGGGAATGCTTGCATAACACTGCTGCTGTTCGATGCAATCTTGTGTAGCTTAATGTTTGATTTAGCTAGCATCGCTTGGGCAGTGCGCAGGACACCAGTGGCTTCTGCTTCATTAGGAAAAGATGCAAGTCCATCATCCACATAAAAATTGCGTGTGATGAACTCCCTTGCACTGGTAGTGGAGTCATCTGCTTGCTTAGCAGCTCGTCTGAGGCAGTAAATGGCAACTGCTGGTGATGGACTGTTGCCAAATACATGTACTGTCATTCGAAACTCTTTCACTGCTTTTTGGAGATCATTGTTTTCATACCATAAGAACCTCAGAAAGTTGCGATGTTCCTCGCACACCTTGAAGCAGTAGAACATCTGCTGCACATCCGCTGTAACTGCTATAGGTTCTCTGCGGAAGCGGATCAGAACCCCAAGGAGAGTGTTGTTCAAGTCGGGTCCACTCAGGAGCACATCATTGAGGGAAACCCCTTCATGTTTGGCACTTGAATCGAACACTACCCTTATCTGGTCAGGTTTTTGTGGGTGGTAAACCCCAAATATCGGTAGATACCACCTTTCCTCACCTTCTTTTAATGGAGGGGCCGGCTCTGCTTGTTTTTCAACAAACATTCTTTGCATGAAATCGATGAAGTGTTTCCTCATTTGTGGTTTTTTCTCCAAAGTTCTCCGAAGAGATGCAAGACGCTTTAATGCTTGAGGTCTGTTATTGGGAAGGTGGTTTCGTGGTGACCGAAAAGGTAATGGGGAAACCCAAGTATTGTAACTGTCTTTATAGACTTGTTCATCTAATGTCTTCAAGAAACTCTCGTCATCTATTGACATTGCCGGGACGTCGTCATGTTGTGTCCTTTGAAACACCTGACTGGCAAACTCACTTTCCTTACTTTTCAAGTGTTGTGCAGAGCTTTGAAGACTTAGTTTTGAGGTGTGACAACCAAGCTTTTCTTTGACTTGCATATTATTTGGGCATGCACTCAAGAGTGAA
The DNA here is from genome assembly GCF_963576455.1 of Neolamprologus multifasciatus. Classification (NCBI taxonomy): domain Eukaryota; kingdom Metazoa; phylum Chordata; class Actinopteri; order Cichliformes; family Cichlidae; genus Neolamprologus; species Neolamprologus multifasciatus. The sequence continues at coordinate 35,864,005 of NC_140460.1, forward strand.
GCTCGTCCATTTGGTAGAATGTTGGTGTTGTATACACAGATGTTGGATGTCTTATGCACTTCTCCCAGACACACTTCCCCTACGATCACCCAACCAAGGTCAAGTCGTTGAGCATATGGTTCATTACGGATACCATTATGCTGTTCTCTGACTTTGTGCACACGCAGAATATCTCTGCCAAGGAGAAGGAGGATGTCAGCTTCTGGATCTATTTCTGGTATTTTTCCCTTGATTGCCTTCAGATGTGGGTAGTACTGAGTGACTTCTGGGGATGGGATTTCCATCCTATCATCAGGTATCATATCACACTCAATAAGAGTAGGCAGGGGAAGCTGAGTGGTGCCATCAAGGGACTTCAAAATGAAGTCACGGGCTCGTCTCCCTGCTATCTCCATAACACCTGAGCATGTTTTCAGTGTATACGGCTCAAGCCGTCCTTCAATGTTGAAGATGTCAAAAAAGTATGTTTTGGCCAAGGAGCGATTGCTTTGTTCGTCTAGAACAGCATACATCTTGACAGCTTTCTCTGGTTGTCCAGCAGGATACACTCTGACCAAACATATCTTAGAGCATGACCTTGAACCAACTGAGTCTCCGCATACTTCTGTGCATTTTGATGTCACGTCAGCCACACTTGCTTCTCCTTCTCTTTCCTCCCCGCCATACCCTTCACTAGCCACCAGGCTCTCTGCATTTCGTGGACGAGGATTGGGGTGTAGTGCGGTGATATGTCTTTCACTACCACAATCTGTGCACTGCACTGATTTAGGACAATCTTTGGCCATGTGCTGCACAGAAGAACAACACTTGAAACAAATGTTCTTGTCCTTTAAGTATGCCTTTCTTTCCTCCAGGGTCTTACTTTTGAAAAGGCGGCATTTTCTGAGAGGGTGAGGCTTGCAGTGTAGAGGACACTGTTTATCGGGGTCCAAGTTGTTCTTGCCTGTAGGAACGTTTGGGCTGGCTGCCAGATTACTTGCTATCTCCGTCCTCTTAGCAGAGACATGTGAACGATACTTCTGTTGTGTCATTCTCTCGAATCTAGGATTGTTGGTGTTGGCAGCGGTGACACAAGAAAAACTCGGGTCATTACGAATTTTAGCTTCTTCGTTCACAAATTTCACAAAAAATGAAAATGGAGGATAAGACAGTGCATTCTCTCTCTTGAACCTCGAGGCAGCTGTAACCCACTTCTCCTGGAGGTTGTATGGGAGTTTTTCCAGAATCGGATTCACCCCGTGGGCTGTATCGAGGTGTGAAAGGCCTGGGAGATGACCGCTTGTCTTTGCAGCATGAAGTTCTAGCAGAAGATCCCCCAACTCTCTCAAATGCTGGTTGTCTCTGTTCGTCAGCTGCGGAAAATCCTGAATTTTCTTTAAAAGTGCATGTTCAATGACTTCTGGTGCTCCAAAACACTCTTCGAGCCTCTGCCACACCATCTGAAGACCTGCAGTGTGATTGTTTATGTACGCAGCCCTTACTCGCTTGGCTTGTGCTGCTGATTGTGGCCCGAGCCATTTGGATAGCAGGTCTAGCTCTTCTTGAGGTGTTACATCCAGATCTTGAATTGAACTTAGAAAGGAAGCCTTCCAAGCCCAGTAATTTTCTGGTCGATCATCAAACCTCAGCAGGCCTGAGCTGATCATCTCTTTCCGTATCAGGTATCTCGTTAGATCAGATGTGTCAGCATGACTACTCCTTACAGGTGTGGGTGTCCATATCTTAGACTGAGGATGGTGAAATCGACCATAGTTTGCTGGCTCGCCTCCATAGCTCCAGTTGCAAGATTCTCTCTTTGGGCTCAAAGCACGGAAGACTGGCAAAGGTGTGAATTCTTGTTTGTTGCTCCTACTGGGCTGATGGATACTTGGTTCTTTGTGAGCTTTTGGTGTTGCATCGATGGCCGTGGCTGGCTGTGGCACCAGAGAAGATAGGAGTTCTGGATGATTAACTGGTGGAGTCTGCAGATCGTCGCCGAGTTCTGATTGTTGTTGCACATACTCTTGGACTCGTTCTATTGGGCTGATTTGCTGCATGTCGTCCAGCTGGGGCTGTTGTGGATGCTCACTCTCTTGCGCAGATGCTTCCCAAGCTTGAGCCTCAGCTAGTGCTGCTGCAGCTGCCTTCTGTGATTTGAGTATGTGTAGCTCTGCATCCAGATCTGCTTTCTTTTTAAGCTGCTCAGCCTGTTGTTTTAGGATGCTGGCTTCCTGCTTGGCAAAGGAGAGCTGAGCACGGGCAGCTTCCGCTTTTGCTCGTGCTTTGGCGGCAGCAGTAGATGATGATGTAAGCTGGCTGGAACGTAAAGAACTGGACACTTTTGACCTTGTTTCCAGCGTCTCATCCATCCTTTCTTCTAGAGAACTATCTGGCTGATGAGAATGATGCTTTTTTACTATTCTGCCCTCCCTGTACGTTGATGCCCAGTTTGGCAGATAGATAAACAGTTCTTCAAAAGGAGAGGCAAAGGCTTCCAGTTCTCATTGCAGGGTTTATTTGTCTCCCTAATGAAGGCACTGTAAAACTACAAACATAAGAAAAGCATATTAAAACATACATTCGGAACATAATATATTTCTCACATTACAAAGTACAGACTGAAGACTTAGCAACTTGAATTATAGCTGGTATAATCAAGAAAACTAAATGAAAACATGGTAACTCCAAATCCCGCTAGCTTGATGCTAACACATAATGGTATTTCCTATTGACATGCTAACACAATTAGCATCGGCAGTGCAGCTAACCCGCTGGCTTCAAATATAAGAGTCAACAACCCATTTTACATCACATGCTTAACATGAACACAGAATATAATCATACTTACAAGCATATATTTCTCAAGCTCCAGTACAGCCAACTTCAGAACTAATATTTTGTGTGCTGGTATCAACTTGGCCAGACTCCATGAACTTTTTCTATATTTACTAGAGAAACTTGAGTACACAAACCCGCTTCCTCCCCCTAGTGGGGTGGTGGAGCTACTGCACCCCAGCAGTGGCAGCACAATTGGACTCTTTAAATTAGAATGTTAGCTGATGTTAAAAATGAGTGTTAGCACTTCAAACTGGAGGCATTAGGTAACAGTTTAAGGTCAGAAATTCTTGAGGGGGCACAATATAAAACCTGACAACTTTCCTGCCCTTGCTCAGCACTACAACATGATAAGAGGTCATTACAGGTCTTAGCTTAATTCTAATACAAGCTAAACCAATGAGAACCATTGGGATCTGGACTGAGCAGATAACCTGACCACTCTACAGTAAGTAACCTTCCCCAGTATACAGAGCAGAGCAGGCATCAGTGAAAGTAGCATGTGGACGTGGGTTGCAAAGCAGCTTTAAGAAGCATCTTTAAATGTAGGCAGGTTAAACCAGCTTAAAAAGTGCATCCTATATACAAACTGGTAGGAACGTCAGCTGATTTGGGCTGGTATAGATATCAGCAGTGTTTAGCTGATGTGATGGGAGTGCAGGCTGATCATGAGTTTGTGGCCTGCCTGAACTAATACTTTTGTATCCTCTTGAGGATCCTCTCGCCAAATCAGTAGCTTGTGAAACTGAATTCAGCTTTTTCTTCTTCATCCACTTGTCTGTTAATGCAAAACTCAAGTGGAAAACCAGCGTTCTGCCAACTCCTAATAGAGCATAACAATACTTTATGCTTAAGAGAGTCCGCTGCAGGTGGATTTTTGTGCCTTTGTGTGTGTGTGTGCCATAAAAGGCTTGTTTAAAGCAGGTTTAAAAAAATGGAATTCACATTAATTGATAACAAAAGCATATTTCCATATGGTTTGTGGGAATGTTAGTTATGCAACTCCCAACTGCTGAAATTCACTTTCGGCTGCCCAGAAAACCAGCATTAGTTGTTGGTCATCCTACTCTCTAAAGGCCCTCTGGCTGTTAATATGTTGAATCAATGTGTTTTAGTCACTATCTGGCTTCAACCTCATCTGTGCCTGCTTTATATAAGAATAACTGAATTTTAATTTATGCAATATTAAGGTTTAAGTGATGTAATTTTCACTAAATAGTCAGGATTATTTGTGCCCACGACACATGGACGTATAACCCACTTGTTTTTTGTTTTTTCTTAGAAAGTGGCTGTTATGGTGACGTGTTTCTGTATCCCCCTATTTATGTGTTTGATTTATGCAGTTTGAAAGGACATGAAGGTGAAGCATCAGCTGTAGTGAAATTATGAAGTTGCATAATAGTACTGGTGTTACAACCATCTAAGCACATGATGTCCTTGCGATGAAAAAAAGCACTGCTGAGTGAGCGCTGCTGACCTTGGATTTGATGGACTGTCATTCATTTCAGAGAGCTTATAATAATTAATGCCCCTGCCCATGGTTTGTGAATGGGGCCATGTATCTTGGACTTTTTTTTCCCTCCCCTTCTCCAGTTCCCTCCCACAATTCCTCAATGGGAGTTAAAATCTCTCTTGCTCAGAGCACGTCTGCACATAGTTGGATTCAGACAAGGGGAAAGCATTAGGAGCACTGTAATGCAGTTTTTGGCAAGATGGAGACGTGCATTCATTATATTGGTCCCTCTTTATTTAGGAGCAACTTCATCAGCATAGCCTTGTCATTTAAGGGCACAAAAGCATTTTTTTGCCCTCTTAAATTGTATTTGCTTTTTAAAGACTAGTTGCCAGCAGGAGATAAACTGAGCAACATCTGAAGTCTGCCGTCTTCGCCACTGTGGTTTCAGTCATGATATATTAAGAAACAGTCCACAAATTGCCTTTTTTTCCCCTTCTTCTTTTGGCTTGTGTCCCCTTTTGTAAAATGAATTGGGCAGCCTGTTCAGCCCTGAATTATGCATTTAATTTTTCGCTCAATAGAATTACAGTCATAAAACACGGTGCTGAAGCGAAGATTTTTAACATGCCAAATGCAGCCCAGCTGCAAGAAAATTGATTGCCAAAACCAAATACAGGAAAGCAAAAATTCATCTGCGTTATCGTCACTTATCTGTGAATATGTGAGTGCCTTTACAACTTCAGATTTAAAGGAGTAGCCTTTATTTTTAGTCTTCGGGAGAAGGGAGAGCGCCGTTAGCTGCGAACTAAAGTGTCTGACACCGCTGATACACGGTATTCTTCTGTTGACATGAAAATAAACTCTTCGCAGCAAATGAGTATCCGTATTCCTCTCCCCACACTCTCCACTCACTCTGAGTGCTTTCTTGTGAAATTGCTGCTCGCTCGTAGCAGCTTCTCTTATGACGTGATCTGGTAATCCATCTTCAAAGCTTCTCCCCCCTCCTCTCTCGCTCTCCTGGGTTATCGTGGGTGGATGCGCTGTAGCCCGAATATCATATGCATGAAAAATTTGCCATCCCTGCACTTTTTTGCCTCGTATGTTGCGGCACAGCAGTTGATGGATAGAATGTGTCACCTAGTGCATTGCTCAGGGCAAGAGGCAAGCTTTTGAAGGTGGAGGGGGGCAGAGTTTGTCCCTGAGAGTCAGGAGACCGGAGACCGGAAAGCAAAGGCCAAAGACCTGGCCACTTTGTTCGTGTTAACTACCATGACTTGACAGGGGCACACAACTCGCACAACTGAATCTGCACATGTTTGTAGATTATCTCGAATGAGGTCCCAGTGGAAAATGCAAGGACCAGAGATGAGGCCTTCGCTTTCTGGCTGATTGATGGTAAAGTGTTTATGCTAAGCTTCAGCAGTTCAGTTGTAAAATTAAAAATCTTTATTTTTTTTGTCTGCACAGGTGCTGTTTTTATGGGGTTTATCTGAGAGATTTAAGGGGCCGTATTAAACCATTAGCATATTACATTTACTACAATGGCGTGTTTGATGGTGTGTGACCAGCTTGGGTTTTTTTTTCTTTTAATGTTTCTGCACAAATATGACCAAAAATATCAGGTTTTTATAGAAATCTGCCAAAAAGTACACAAGGATAACCCATGTTTAATTATCCAGTAGGAAAATGACCCATTATTGCATACGTGTAGGTCAGCCACGTCTCACGACAGTTCATGAAATACGAAAAATTTGTCACTTAGCCATTGTAAGGAATGCATTTAAACAGGAAACATCTTGTGTCAGACGTACAAACAAGTTTTAAAAGATGTGACAGTTGCTGTATCTTAAACAAAATCCTATATTTTATAAAGCTGAGCCAGTCATTTTTGATACCTGAAGAAGAGGTGGGGTGGAAGTAATAATATTGTATCGATACTAGAACAGTAGGGTGAATACTTTTTTAAGTATGGTTTAAAAATGCATGAAACACTTAAAGGTGTTTTTGTTGTATTAACTAATTATAATAAATAAATCACGAGTAAAAATCGGTAATTTAGTAGTCGTTAGAATAAAAGTGCTCAGAATTTGCAAATTGGTGATTATTGATCTCATCGTATTGGTATTGACAGTAATGGTCCTGTATTTACTTGCTATAGGATCGATGCATTTGACTCAAAGTGAGTCTCTGAGATGAAAGTCAAGACGAGTTACTCCTCCACGATCTCTTCATCCTACAAGTGCAACCTTTTTTGCTTTTAATGAGTAGACTACGCATGAGAGCAGCAGAGGTAAAAGTACTAATCCAAGTGCCTGTACTTTTTCCACTCGGAAAAAGCCTGTACTTTTTCCACTCGGAAAAAGTACAGGCTTTTTCCGAGTATAAAGTTAAAATGTAGCTCTTTGGAAGACATTTCTACCTTTTTATGCAAAGGAAACTGATCCCCATGCAAAGTTAACAATGTAATAATAAAATAGCGTTATTACAAGGGAATACAAGTTTAAATTTAGTTTAAATTCTCATTCTAATGAATGTGTTCAGCCTAAATATCTGTTATTGGTGAATTCAAGCTGTCTGCTATCCTTGACTTAACCTAGCATTGAACTATGAGCACCACAGCCAGTCTGCACTAGTCCAACACGGTGCATCACTGTAAACTTCATCACAGTACCGCAGACTAACCACTGTAGCACTAAACTACACGGTATTACGATATTAATAATCTCTCCTTCATTTCCTGTCCTTTCCTAGATTTTTCCTCCATCTCTTTTTTTCGTGTAGAGGAACATAAAAAAATAGGAAATTTGTGATCAGTAACACAATTTAATAGACTAAAGGTCATGACTATACCACAAGCTGCTCTGACACTGGATTGTGTATATAAGGAAAAAATATGTACATGAGTGCTGAGTGATACTCCTCTTTTCACTTCACATTTGACAAAGTGAATCAGTGCGTGAAAAAAGGGACACTTGAGGTCCTGAGACAAGAGTTGTTGATGTTCATCAAGCTGGAAAAGATTACATAACCATCTCTAAAGATTACACCAATCCACAGTCAAATAAACTGTGCACAAATGGAAGGAATCCAGAAAGTATGTTTACCCTCTACCTTACCTGATAAACCAACAAAGATGACTCCAGGAGTTAGAGGTGAGAAAGAAGCCCTGACGACATGGGATTTAAATCTATGCTATAGGTGTGTTGCAAATCCTCCTGAAAGCCTACCCATGTGGAAAAGATGTATATAAATCTTATAAAGTTTGTATCTGTCTTGTGTGAAACTTGTATGAAAAGCATACAAGAGTGAAAACAGATATAAGATTCCTGGAAAAATTATATAAATGAAACTAAAACAATGTATGAAAGTAGCCACTTTCATGAGTAAATCATATAAGCCTTATATGATTTACTATATGAAGTAGGCCACATCTGATGCAAGTCTTTTATAAGTTTTTTCTATTTCTTTTCCATATGGGTATGCTTTGTACCTGATGTACACCTCCCAAGAGGTAAATGTGTAAATGCAATTACATAATTGGCCTCTTCAGAAGACTAAAGTCCTCCTGTGCATTTCCAGCTACTTTTTCATATCAGTTTTTAAATGAATCAGTAAGAGAATAACAACGTTAGCCTCAATTTAAGGACTCACAGATGTTAGCAATAGTCCTGGAGGGAGATTGCTGAAACTATTAGAATGGATTTGTGGTAATAAAATGAGAACGTGGAGGGGAAAAAAGGCTCGTCATTTTATCTGTTTCTATCAAAGCTGGCACAGACGACAACGTGGTAATTAACACATACTGTAAGGCACTGCATATAAGCATGAATGCTGGCATGATAAGCTTTACAGACATTCACTGTAGAAGTCTAAATCATCTGTAAAGAACTAAACCACACTGTAAAAAAAAAAAAAAAAAAAAAAAAAAAGGTTGTAGAATTTACGGTGAATTACTGGCAGCTGTGGTTGCCGTGAAAAATAAGCTGTAAATGTAGAACACAAAACGGTATACTATTTTGGTAACCATAAATTTCACAGTAAATAATAATTTTTTTTTTACAGTAAATGACTATGAATTTAAAAATAAATTGTAAAATTGTTTATGGGTAATTCATGTGAAAACAACAGACATTCTGACATTAACCTGATTACAGTCTTACTTTGTTAAATATAGTGAAACTGTATAAAATAATACGGTATCATAGTAAAAAGTTGAATATTACGGTAAATTACTGGCAGCTGTGGTTGCCAGAATTTCATCGTGGAAAATATAGTGATAATGTAGAATATATAACGGTATGCTATGTTGATAAATGTAAAATTCACAATAAAGAATCATAAACCTGTTCATGGTAATTCATGTAAAAACAACAAACATTCCATTAACCTGATTACAGTTTTGCATTGTTAGATACAGTGAAACTGTATAAAATAAATATTAAAAAGTTCAATATTACGGTAAAAATACTGGCAGCTGTGGTTGCCAGAATTTCATCATGAAAAATATAGTGATAATGCAGAAAACATAATGGTATACTTTGTTGAGAAATGTAAAATTCACAGTAAACTTTGGTTTTTGCACAATAGTTACATTGAAATAAAAAACTAAAATAATGTAAACCTGTTAAAAGACATTTTTAATAAGCTTGATTATCATTTCCTATTGACAAAGCACAAAAGAGCTGTATAATACAAAACATGTTTTTTTATTCAAAAGTTCATATTTACAGTTAATTATTGGCAGCTGTTCCAACAAATGAGGCAATAAACATAATAGGGCCAATTGGCATAAAATTTACATTCTATGACTTTTTGTTATAATTTGCTAGAAACAATGAAAAACCAGTAGAGACAATGATTAAATTAAACAATTAATATTAAATAATAAAATTAATAACTAAAAAGGCACTGATCTAATTAATATCAAACTTAATACAACCAAAAACAAATAAATATATAATAAACAGTCAAGCAAAATTTAAAACACTTGATACTTGCAGTGGATGACAAAGTTTCTTTTTATCCAGACTTGATACTAGAGGGCTTTCAAAACAGTGTCTGATGGTGTCTGAGGAACTGGAACAGGTTTTGGATCCAATGTTTTGAGGACTTTCATGTTGTTCTTCAGATGCTCGGTGTAGATTAGTGTTCTTTCCTTGCAGTCTGAAAGCAAATACAAAGCACAATAAAGCAAACTGCCCATTTCCAAAACAAATAGACATGTATCAAGCAAATATACAATCTTACATTTAATACAGCTGACACAATTAATCGTATAATGATTTACAATTGTGATGCATTGCAATGCAGACATAAAGCATTTTTAATCCATTCAGAAGAAACTAATCGATTATTAATACATTGCTGATCAAAAGTTTAAGACCACTTGAAAAATGTCAAAAAATCATCTTTTGCATGGTTGGATCTTAACAAGGTTCCAGCAACATGCAACAAACAGAAATGGGAGGTAGACAACATTTAACAAACTTAAACTGAGACAGGCTGTTTTACAGCTGATCAAAAGTTTAGGACCACATGCCTTTAAAAGGCCTAATCTGTGCAAAAGTGTGGATTCATTGTCATTTTCTGTCAGGTAGTCACACTGTCATGATGTTCTGATGGCAAAAGCGAAAAAAAACGTTCCTTTTTGAATGTGGTCGGCTTGTTGAACTCCATACGCACGGTCTCTCACAGCGTGCCATCGCTGATGAGGTGGGACGCAGTAAGACAGTCATTTAGAATTTCTTAAATGATTCTGAGGGTTATGGAACAAAAAAGTCAAGTGGAAGACCACAAAAAATCCTCAACCCAAATTAAGGCCATTAGTGGTGCCGAATGCAGCAAAGGGCATCTGAGACTGAACGGCTTCAAAAACAAATTCTCTGATGAGAAAAAAATGTAACCTTGATGGTCCTGATGGTCCTGATGGTCCTGATGGCAAAGGGCATCTGAGACTGAACGGCTTCAAAAACAAATTCTCTGATGAGAAAAAAATGTAACCTTGATGGTCCTGATGGTTTCCAACGTTGCTGGCATGACAAGCAGATCCCACCTGAGATGTTGCCTGCGTGCCACAGTGGAGGGGGCGCCATAATGGTCTGGAGTGCTTTTTCCTTCAGTGGAACAATGGAGCTTCAGGAGGTGCAGGGGCGTCAAACGGCTGCTGGCTATGTCCAGATGATGCAGAGAGCATCCCTCATGACTGAGGGCCCTCCTCTGTCTGGTAACGACTGGGTTTTTCAACAGGACATTGCTACAGTACACAATGCCCGTAGGACAAAGGACTTCTTCCAGGAGAATAACATCACTCTTTTGGACCATCCTGAGTCTTTCCCTGATCTAAATCCAACTGAGAATGGACAACAGTTCCAAACAGTAGACGCCCTTTGTGTGGCCGTCTTCACCACTCACCTCATGGAAGCGCTCGCATGAAGTGATCAATAATAACAGCGAACCTATTCATTACGGAGTTCAAGTTTGGAACTTTGATTTCTGTTTTTTGGAGGTGTGGTCCTAAACTTTTGATCAGCTGTAAAACAGCCTGTTTCAGTTTAATCTTTCTTTTTAATAAATTACATGCTCAAAAAATGTTTTTCCTCACTCCCATTTCTTGTTGCCTCTTGAAGCTCTACTTGGAACCTTGTTAAGATCCAACCATGCAAAATATGATTTTTGGGTTTTTTGCCATTTTTCAAATAGTCTGGAACTTTTGATCAGGACTGTAAAACCTAAAAATAACAGCAATTTGTTTTCTTCAGCCACATACATCACAGTGGACCAACAAGTGCAGCCTGTGTTCAGACAAGTAGGGCTGGGTACCAAAACACGATACCTTTTTAGTACTGACTGAAAACATTCAGTAGGTATTGATACAGAAAAAAATAATATTTTTTGGAGCAAAATGTCTGTACTTTTCTAATTAAATCTCTGTTATTGAGCCTCACAGGTCCTTTTCTTCTGCTGCTGCGCATCACATGCCAGCAGTGGCTTCGCACATGCGCGATTCATTTGCAGTCTGGATGCAGTGGGGTAAAAATCATCTGTTCCATCTTTGAGAGGCAAATATGAGAGGCAACAGCCTTAAAAAGTTCCAGTTTTGTATTAACTGTACTGAGAGTTTGTTTGAGGACTGATCTCACACGGCTTTGAAGAGGTATCAGAGTCAGAGTATTGAAACTGTTTGATGCTCCGATTCAGAATGGAGTAGGTGAACCATTCTTTTTTTTTTTTTCACAAAAAATATAAGAAACAGCGCAACATCATATGATATACGTTTCATGTCTAATGATATACTTACATTGAAATAGAAGGTTGCTGGTTCAGTGCAGGGTGCTGCTGGCACTCCCTTGCTGAACTGAGTAAGTCTGGACCGTTAGAAGTGGCGCTATCTTCTTCTTCTATTTTTTTTTTTATTTATTTATTTTGTAATATAGAGGTAGCGGTTTAGACACGTGATGCAATGTCTCCAAAACGTGCATATAAATGAGACTTTTTAAAGAAACTGATTGTTACATAATACATTCTTTGACTGCAAGCTGACCTTGCAAGCTACACCAAGTGTTTTATTAACAATATTTGATTATTTTGGGGGGTATTTCATTTTTATCAATTAATTTTAATTTCAGCAGGTGGTATCACACTCAAACAGATTGAACAGTGGTAAATCCATGATTTAAATCTCCTATTCCACCACATTCCAAAGGTGCCCTTGGTTTGGGATCTGGTGAATGTGGAGGTTGATGGAGTTAAGTTAAGTCATTGTGATGTTTAACATGATCACAGTTTCGTGATATGGTGCATCATCCTTCTGGAAGTAGTCATCAGAAGATGGGTACACAGTGGTCATAAACGGATGAATGTTGGAAGTTCGAGGAGAGGAGTAAGTAATTAACTAATAAGAAAAATTATGTTTAATGATCAAACCAAGTTAACTGATGAATACCTGAGATTCTAAATTTGAATGTAATTTTTTACAATGATATGGAAGGTTAAGATTTTAGGGTAATTGGTTCTCCAATAGAAAATGGCCTTTTGCCATTAATTATGCCACAAAATATTTTTTTTATTGTAAATAGCTGTCTTATATACTTGGTGAGACTGTAGAACTTAAAGAAATAAGCATATTTTTTATTTTTAGTAATTGCTCGTATTTACTGTTAAGATATACTGTTTTATCAAACAGTCTGAGCTTGTTAATATTAAAAAATATTTCACTGTAATTTTCGCAATAATTCTAACATTTTGTTAAAATTAAAAGAACGGTATGTTTTGAGTAATTGATATACAGTTGTAAATTCAAATGAAAAAAGCAGGAAAGATTGTCATTCATACAGAATTATTATGTACATTTTAGAGTCATTAACTGTAGATAATGTTACAGATTTTTCCTGTTGTTTTCAATGACAATGTGCCATATTACTGTAAATTAATATATTTTCAACATATTAGCAGTGTAAAAATAAAAGCAAATCACCGTTTGTCAATATACAGAAATTTAATATAAATATTACAATCAGTTACTCTTTTTGATTTAATGGTAATTTACCGTTGCCATTTTACAGTTATTTAGGGTAATTTTTACGTACATTTCTTACAGTGCAGTCTCAAGAGGACACCAACAGTGTGCATTTCAAAGTTGTGTTGTTAGTGATTTAAATTACAAGAGTAGGGCTTTAGGGCTAGTGTATGAATGATGTGATGTATGTAACACTGATGAAGTGCCAATGAATCAATACAGGCTAGGTATTGAGTGAAGTATTATGGTTATTATTAATCAGAAGATTTAGGAACGCTACAGGAGCTGATGGCAGTAATTAATAAACACACACAACACAAAATGCTTTTGCAGGTACCATGTATTTAACCGAACCCCAAAGAAAAATAACAAGAAAAGAAAAGGAAAACTTAAATAATCACTCCTGCTGCAGCTATTCAATTCAACCAAAAACCCAGTGAGGGTGCACAAAACAACTAAGCAAATTCTTCCGGCTTATACCAAGCAATATAGAAAACAGTTCCCCATAAACAACACATGTTAACATAAAAAACACTGATCCACACTGAAGTCCATGAGTTTTATCTGAATGTCCATGAGAGATGTCCAAGCGCTATTGTCCATAAACGGGGGAATGGTGTGTATGAGTGTGAAAATCAGTATATTTGGAAAATGGGGACAGAGCGTCGTCTTTGATAGCTTCCTACCCAACCAGTGGAAGCTTCGATTGCGGAATGAGTCCTGTTCCTAGCCGCTCATTGGCTCGCCATCCTTTTTCATACCCGAAAAGGGTTCACCTGGCCTGCATTAAATAAACAAGGCCAATAAGAAATCACAAGAGGTAGGTAGGTTATATTAATGCTGAAATTTAGAAAAAAAAAAATAAAGGTTACCTATTTATATTAATTCATATATGTTGTAAAGCTATAAACTTTTCCAAGAAAATCCAGGTTCAGATTAAAGACATTTGGTTCTGTTTCTCAGAAACCGCTTATCTTCTCACACAAGAAGCTGAAACTGTCATTTCTGTTTGAATAAAAGTAAACAATCAAATTCATTTCACATTCTGTGGACCAAGCTACAAATGGTGCATTGATCAGTGTAAATCTGTAGTGTAAAGTCACATTGATGTTAACCGCTTTTTCACAATGTGAAGTTCACACGATAAAATGTAGGCGGCAGTGGTGTGCAATACTGCAAATTTCCATTGATCCCATACCAAACGTACAATATAGCCAGCATCACCGATATGAAAACCAGTGCTGATACTCATAACTTATAAAGGCAGGTTATATAGGGGTGAGATTTATGAGATGAATCTTCGTCAGTTTGCAAATTCTCAACACATTTTAATAACTACTAAATCACTGGATTTTATTGTGATTGATTTGTACTTTAAATAATAATTAGTTAACACGAGAAAACGCAGGTTTCAGCTTTTCATATACCGTATTTTTTGGATTATAAGGCACATAAAGCCAAACAAAACAGATTAGTCAAACTTTATTCAACTCATTCACAATAACTCCGCAGGTCATCTTCTTGCTTCCTCCACTTCCGTACCATTGATTCATTAATGTTGAATTCTCTCGCAGCTGCTCTATTGCCATGTTCTACTGATAGCCTTGAGTTTGAAATCCGCCTCGTAAGCATGTCTCTTAACAGGTGCCATTTTTGGGGTCCTTATACACACCCATAATATTATGTTTAAGCACAGTACGTATTACTCCACAATGCTCCTGACTACGGTAGCCATAATGCTCCGACAATCCGGCTTTGTAGCTTACCAAAGTCTTACTAAAATATTTTGACAGATTTTTGAGCGCTGTGTACCAAATAAAATTGGTTGAAGGCCAGTAAGCACAACCAGAATTAATAAATAGGGTGCACTGGATTATAAGGTGCACTGTCGATTTGAGAAAATTAAAGGAGAAAATTATAGTGCAGAAAATGCGGTATTTGAAACAGATTTTCTTTCTTTTTTTTCTTTTTTTTTTTAGAGACCTGGAGCGCTAATGTGTTAATGTGTTTGTCTCTAAAGCACTTTGGGTCATTAAATAAACCTGACAGTCAACACAAAGCATTTTTCATCATTCATGTTTATTTTAATGTCTATATATAATCTATAATATATACTGAATATAGTACATATTCAGTCTGTCAGTCATAGATCAATAACACTTTTACAGGAGCAACGTACTGAACTTGGAGGATAGAAATAACTAAGGTGTTGATCCTATCGAGCTACTATTACAACACCAGTGTCGGTATCAGTACTGTCAATTTGGATCGATCTGCCCACCTCTATCTGTGTTCAGACAGCAGTACCTTGTGAAGGCTTTATGCCACCATGATACATTGAATATCCCCTTAAAGCTTGTCTTCTCTTCTGCTCGAAACCATTAGAATTTCGTCTCTAGCACAAATGGTAACACAGTTAAAAGGCATTTGTAAAAAAAAAAAAAAAAAAAAACAGAGTTAAGTTTTGCAGTGCATGTCTCAAATAATTTTGCCATATTCTCATGAGTGGATTCAGTCTTAGAGCTGACAGGACAGATTCATAGTGTGCCTATGGCTTGCTATTCTGAGCAGGCAATGGGCAAGGCGGCCTTCAGCACTTACAGGTCCTGATGACATTATTTCAACAGGCCCTCAATGGCGTGGAGAGTCATTGCAGTGGTCGAGAGCTAATGGGCCAGATGTAAGAGCCACCTGGCCTGCGCCAGGTCTCCGTATGCTGCCGTTGACAGAGCCAGTCATGCAGAGCAGAGGCTCGGCTGTCTGCCGCTCGCTGCTTCTCAGACACGAGGCTTAGTGCAGCTCATTTGTGAGAGCAACTGTGCTCATCGCAGTGACATTCTTTAGCAACTTTTTCTGTGCACTCAAGTGTAGAATCTGCGCTGGCATTTAAAGGTAATCCTTTTGGTAATTATAACTTAAAGCTGGTGTTAATAATTTTTCTTATTATCATGACATTACCACAGCTTGACCTTTAAAAATAGAGGTCACAGTGCGCAGCTGTGAGACCAAAATCCATCACCTGGAACCTGCCGCAGGCAAAAGCGCCCTCCGAATTTCTTTCTATACATACCCAAGACCCAGACATGCTGCTATATCTGGTATGTGAAATGAGCAGCACTTTTGGCAGCCCGCCCATTTAATTCATTTAACATTGAAGAAAACAGAGCACCCCTGGCAAACAGGGCAGCGGAAAATAGAGCCGTGAATCTTGATTGTGGAGGTAAATGAACAGATAGGTCTGGAGGTGTGTCATCTGTCTGCGAGCAGAGATGCATTAGTGTGGATACACCCCGTCACTTCTGTGTCCCCAGTAACCTCACAGAGAAAATGGCATTAAGTGCACATGCAGGTGTGTCTTTTGGTTATGCTCTATATTGTCAGTACACAGGCGGCAAAAATGTGCCTAGAGAAAATATAAATAAAAGTTGTCCAGCGTTGCACGTCTTTAGACAAAAAGGCATAATTCAAATACAACTGCAGGCAAGCAATGATATTGCAGACAAATGTATAGCAGTGTGGTATGTACACTTGTTTAAATATTCATGGAGAGAGCGCAGGAGTGGTGTGTTTGTGTGTGTGTGTGGCGAGAGCGTGATTTACACCAGCAATAAGTTTGTGTCAGCGCAGAGGTCGACAATACCCCCGAGCAAACTTACAGAGCCGTGAATAGGAGATGAGAGCCACCCACCAGCGATGACCTCTTAAACTGTGCAGCGATTCAGAATTCTGTAACCAGAAAGTCAAAGCTTTAACCAAAATCACACAAGTTTATTAATATTCATGTGGGTAGAATATTCTACTCGTCTGGATCGATATCTATAGTCTGCAAAGCCAAGGGGGAATGGATGAACTTTTATGTGACAGGATCCTTTCTGCTTCTAGGGTCAAGAGGAAAATGCTACGTTCACAAATATCCGCTGTAATTTTTTTTATCAGATTAAGTTTGCTGGATTGTAAACTCTGCAGTTCTTGTTTTAATCACAACATTGTGGTCATTGATCACTCCTGCACTTAAATTTTATGTTTCCAAGGATAGTGACCTATTGTGGTTGCTTGAATAATGACTGTTCTCTCCGAGGCCACAAGCCCAATCATCTGTATTGGCCAAGCCCCTGCAATGTCTACCTGATAGGTTGTGGACTCTGATTTATCAGTTTGACTGTTGCTGTTCTGTTTGTTTTATAGCCGGGAGTTATATATTTGGATAAGAGCGGCGTGCAAAGTTATGAGCCATCACTAGGAGGCTTAGTTAGCGAGACGTAGCCATAGACTGTGAGGGAGAATCTTACAATCATACTTGCTAATCAGTGCTAAGTAGCTTATAAATACAGTACATCTGTTTTATTTATCAGATAATTCCATTCAAATACTCTAGAAAGCACAGAGATTAAACACTTCACAGGTCCAGCTCAGTGACTTGATTTAGCAGAGGTGAGACCTAGCAGTCAGCCTTTGCAATAGCCTTAATACAATTTAAAGCGATCAATTGTAAAACTGTACCTCCTATAAATGATCATAAAACGGGATATTGGGTTTCAAGACTAAAACTGTTTTATTTGAGAGATACCAAGTCAGACATATTTATTTCAGCTCTAAAGGTGGGAATTTTAACATAGCAGTCTAAATGCAGACTCACTTTTAGAGTACAACTCTAGTTTAAGGAACTTGGTTTTTTGGCTATGCTTCCAGCCCTGGAGGTTGGAGTATTTGGTCTCTATGCAGCGATCAACACTAGTGAGTGCAATTTTCTTGGCACTTGGCTCACACTTTTAAAAAAGTTTTAAACTTTTAAACAACTTTTAAAAAAGTGCTTTGCTACTTAACATCATTGTTTGTACTTTATAGATACTTTAATGATACTTTGTATAAATATGTATGTACTTAATATAATTTTCCAGTATGTTCATAAATTGACCAGATAACAAAACATCCTAACGTCTCCATAGTGTTTCTCATACCTACTTTGATCCTTTGCGCATACTGAGGCTTCTGGCTTTCTGTTTTTTAGTTTCTTTAGAAAGTTCAGCTGGGTGGAGGTGTTTTGGTTTTCAGATTAGGTTTTTTGTATAAACATTTCTGCTGTGGTCCCACTGCAGTTTACTTTGGTAAACTTGGTAACTTTGCTTATGAGTGAAGACAAAGTCACCAAGGATGCTGGAAATCGTCCAATTCTGGCGATCGGTGCATTTCTAATTGACACTTTTTCTGATGCCTACGCTTTCTTGAACTCTTAGAAGCAGTTTAGTTACTCTGGGCCAGATTCGCTAAACAGGGCAAAATGGCACAACAACTCCAAAGGGTTAGTTTTACAAAGTTGTTTTTTTTGTTTTGTTTTGTTTTTTTTAAACACAGACAGGTTTTTTTTCCAATATCAAGCACAAAAATATAAAGTATACAGTTTTTTGCCATTAAATATGAATCCAATTAGCAAATGTTCGTAAATGACTTCGGAAAGGGACTCCCATAAATAAACAGCAGGGTCACCTCTTACACACAATTTGTCATCATTATCTCATGTGAACACTGACAGTACTTTAAAAAATTAAAAATGAAATTAGTTGACATAAATCAGTTTGTACTGGTAGAACTTGTTAGTAAATCTGGCCTTAAAATTTAACATTGGTGTGATCGGTCTGAAAACAGTTTTAATGTTGTAAGGTAAAGACTACCCAACTGAACTAGTAACCCCACAATCTGACTAGATTGTATGACTAACACTAAAATAAAAAACAGAGCGAAAGTGTGTCATTGTTGAAGGTAATGGCAACTTATTGATTAGATCAAAGCACTCATTACATAATCATTATTTCCGGATTTGTGGACTGTAAAGAAAAAAGTCATAGTCCTTCAGTGAAGGTGACACTAAAAGGAAACACTAGTAACATACTGACATTTTTAAAGTGTACATAAGTGTGAAATACCACACTTTTGTATACTAATTTTATGAATTTATGAATAAATATGCTGCTTTGCATTAGCAGAACAAAGGCGGCTCTTTCAACACTTAGACAGGGTATTTAAGGTTTTAGATTCTCCGAGAGGAGACTTGAGGTCCAGCCTGAGAAGAGGTGCAGGGTAGATTCTGTTTATCTAACTCAGCAGGTGAAGATAGGTGCCCTCGTTAAATAATCATGACCTTTAGGACATGATTTAATATTAATTGCATTAAAAATGAATAGGCTTTGCCTGAAATCTGAAAATGTCTGCACTTTACAATCCATCTCTGAATGAGGGGGGAAAAGGCTTTAAAGAAAGTCTGAAAGCGCCAATGCCCTTCTCACCCCAGGCCCTTAAAAGTGCCTCAGTCAAGAGAACAAACTGCTCTTCTGAGACGTAAACACCAAGGTACATCAGCCCTGTTTGCATCTGCGGCACTCCATCACCCATCACTGTCTGGGCCTTCCCTTCAGTCTTTAAATCTGGAGCGACAGGGTGTCACAGGAAAAACCCATTGAGCACGCTGCGGGATGATGGCTTCATGCCCTTCTCCATCACACCTTTGTTCCATCCTCTTCTTCGAGCCATGACAAGGTAGGGGACGAGTTATCACACCCGTCAGCTTTATGAGTCCCTGTCTGCCAGTGCCGCGGTAATAAAGTCAGTGTGCTGCTTCTTCAAAATGGGGTGAGTCAGAGCAAGTGATGGGAAATTGGTCAGCGGAGTGTCGTTGAGGGGCAAAAAAAAAAAAAAAAGTACATTCTGTGCCATTGGCTTCTTTGGATGCATTGTTGGTTTGATTAATAATATGAGGGAAAAAACCATCATTCCTTCAGAGTATTTTCTACCTGAGAACCCAGCCATAAAAGGCCCAAAATAGCCCCGAACCCTCCAAAGCTCAATGAGAAGAGAATTTATACTTATTAAAGCAAAAACTGCTGCAGAAATCTAGTGTTTGCTCTTGGATAATAACACATCAACAAACTCTACGTTTTACACTGACTCTAAAATAGATCCACAAGCACGTACCTGTCAGTCATAGACCAAAATCTCCATGCTGGCTCGTCTAGGATCAAAGTTCACGGACGTTATTTTTCATTTTGACAGCTTAAAATGGCCCCAAAGAGAATCCCTTCATTTCAGCAGCACTTTTTTTTTGCGAGACATGTTTGACTCTGAACACACCCGCTGTGCACCGCGAGGAGTAGTAATTGCGTGAGCAGTAATTGCGCTCTCTGCATCTGTTAGGGAGAATAAGGGCCATCCCTGGGTCGGATGCATTTAGCCAGGGAGAGCACACGTGAAGACCAGGTTCAATGGATGTATACAACATATAGAGGGTATGAGAAACACAAAGCAGACTAAATCTTTCATACTGATATTAAGTCAGTAATTATCGGTGATAACTGGGGTTTTTTACGGCTCTGTAAGTTGCTTCTGACAGTGCTCCCAATGTATTGAATGGCCAATTTGGGTTTTTTGGGGGTTTTTTGCCTTTTAGCCCACCTCTGCCAGGAGTTCATTGAGAGGGTAGTTTGTCAAAAGCATTGCATTAATTGTTAAACTTGCAGGGGGGTTGTGCACCTGGAAATGAGGTCATTTATATTACCCGTCATTCTACTTTTTGAAGAAAAAAAAGGAAAGATAAAGCTGGCTCTGAAATTACTGCAGTGCAGTGATATTACATCACATAGCAACAAGAGCTATTCCAGGTTTCATTTACTCTTCGAATTTTCTTTTCACTTCAGTTTGGTTTTAGTTTCCAGACAGAGTTTGCTTATTTTTAATTTAGTTTGTGTGGATTAAAAATGCTAACTTTTAATTACTTTCGCTGCTTTGATAGCTAATAATATGGGTGATATTTTGAAGAGTAAGATTTAAGATGTTCAGAACAAATAATAAAATACAAACACTTACTTTGCACTCATAAAAACATCCCAGTGTCAGACCAATATGTATGCACCAATGCCATTTCATGCTTGTTTCTCACAGATCATAGGAGATGAAGTCAAAACATTAACCCAGTTTTTCTATTATCTTCCACTTCCATCGGAGACACTGGACAGGATGTTGTCTATCACAAGTCTGACACAGATATGTCTTTGGACTGTGGGAGGAAGTCAGAGTACCTGGCGATAACTCAGGTAGACATGAAGAGAATACAAAAAGGTTGGTGGATTCAAATCCAGGACCGTTTGAAGCTAACCACTGGACCACTGTGCTGCCCAGAGAATGCTATTTATTCAAGTCACTGAAGTGGATCTCTCTACCTTATTTGTGGGTGGGTGCCTTTCTTGTGGGATTATTGTACAGCAGTCTACCAATAACCTGTAGTTCCTGGCTGCCTGTGAAGTTGGTTGCTAAAGTCCTACTCATGGAAACCTAAAGACCAGTCAGTGATCTGGCTGGCAACCACTGGTCACTTGGGAAAAACAATTGTCCTCCTCTACTATTTGGCAAGCAGGAGGCTGTGGCTTCTGGCAGTTTCTTGGTAAAACCGCTCGTAAAGATGTCCTTGCAGTTACTTTGGTACACTAGCATTTCCATCTTCGCCTATAGTTACTAATTACACTCTTTTGTGGATGCAGACAGTTTAAGGCATGACAGCTGAGTACTTATTCCTGTTATACTCCTTCGAAGTCAGTTGCCGGTGGTGCGTGTATCACTCTATTACAATTCTTTGCAGTTACAAGAAACAGTTTTGCAAGTGTCCACCAACTGCTCATTAAGAGGTAGTGAAAGTGTGATGCAAAAGAAAAGCATTCTCCCACTTGTCTGCAAACACTTGCCAAGTATTTGACAAGTTGGTGTCTCTCATGCAAACTGTAGGCAACCGAGCCAATCTGCTCTGACGAAAGCAATTGCAAGAAGACCTTTGGTGCAGCACCCTCGTTGAGAAAGCTTCACCTCGTGACAACCAGCACACTCCAAGAACCAATCACTAACTCATTTCTGTCAAGGAGTTGCCAACTGGTTGCTAGGTCCTAACAAAGCTAACTAGAGTTAAAATTACCCAGAGAACAGCTTTGCACTCTACCCTCTTGTGCAAAAATTGTCATTTTTTGGCTCTAACTAAACCAAGATGGATGGCACCAAAATGCTCTTCCACAAACCAACAGATTTTTTGACTGGAAAAAGCAGATCTAAGATGTTACCTATAAATCTTGCTCATGTTTAGATTAAATGTGAGCAATTAATCGACAGATGAATGAATGATAAGAATAATAACCTCTTGCGCCCTGAAACCACTAAATAAGAAGCCTTTTCTATCAAACTCTCCAAGCTTAAATAAAAATATGCTCTAAAACGTAATCTTTCTCCAGCTGCAAGACAGTTCAGTGTTTCTGACAGTTGAATCTCTCTCCCCAAAATAGAAGGCTCAAGTCTGTCATGCTGTCAAAAAATCCATCCTGCCAGAGTGTTACTGACAGATTAGGATGCTGCATTTACATAACTGTCACCTTCTGTGTCCAGGAAAGAAGGGGGGAAAAAAGCCACAAATTCCTCACTCGCTGTCTCTCTATGAGTTTCTAATTTATTCGATCGGGCAATTGCATTTATGTCGTTTTTTAAGAAAAACAGAATCATTACGGCAAGCCACAATAATGGCACGCATATTGTCGTTGATATTGTTACAGTATGATTAATCTGTTGTGAAAGGTGAATGGATTCCAAATGTCACGGGCAGTGCATGCTACATTTGAGGGAACTGGAACGGCATCTAACACAATGGACCCAGCTGACTGGATCGGTTAGTCCATATCAGTTTTTGATGAAGCGAGACTGAAAAGCCACTGGTGGTCATTTATGTTAGTTTGCTTTTGGAAGGGTGATTTTAGTATTTGGAAGCAATCTTTTTTATTTCTTTCTTTCATGTGCTGAGTTGAGATTGAAGAGGCCACAGTTGGTTTCGGTACCGACTGCAGAATTTCAATAGGATGTATATTTCAACCCGATTTGTCAAAGCAAGCGGACAGAGGTGCAGTTTGTACTTAGGTGACTTAATGTCAGTGCTTTGAGAGCTCTCCTTACTTTCTTCGAATCCTCTTTGCCTGTTCGAAGAAACTAAGGCTGCATGCTGAGCAGGGACCTGCTGGACTGATGCTCAAACTCTTCCACTATTTCCACTTCACAGTAAGATATCGTACATTAGTGATAACAGCCAACCGGGGCAGCTGTCCCTTCGATAGCGGCACCCCGGGGTAGCTTTGACGAGTGAGGGTGACTACTAAGGTCAATAGAAATGGCACATGTTGCTGGAAATGGTCCATGAAAGCTCTTTCTGACATGACAGGGTAGCCCTCCATTCTTGCCAACAGACGTTTTTTTTCTTTCATAGCGCTTCCCCGTGGTGCCTGTCACAGACGAGGTCAATACACTCCGCTTTAGTAAAAGCAGAACTCTAAAATGATACGCGATCTGGATAGGTTACAAAAATGCCATCTTCAATTTTGGCTTATCTTTTGACAAATCTAATCTGGAACTGCCTAACGCACAAGTAAAAACTGCTTCATAAAAAAGCAAAAGACACACACGCACAGAAAACCCAAACTGTAGGTTAATCGACTTCATTACAGACAACGTCCATATTTGGTGTTGCATTGGAAACAAGGCTACTGCGATCTGGCACGTCTCCATGCCCCTTCCCTGCACTCCTTCAAGGAGGAGTATAGCACATATGGCCCCCTGGGCGGTATGGATGGGTCGCTGCAATCAGAGTGGGAGGACATGAGCAAAAGAAGTATCCCATCTGTCATGATGTCCTCTCTCTAAAATGGATTAATAACGGTAGAGAGGAGAAAAACGAGCAGAATAAAAGCATCAAAATTATCTCCCGTGGAGTGCGGGAATTCAGTGTGCATGATAGTTTCAGATATCCTTTTTTTTTTTTTTTTTTTTTTTTCATAGTGTGGCAGTCAGTGCTTCATTTTTGTGACCCTTGTTTGTAATCTTTTAAATGCATAACTAGGCATTAGTCAGCCAGGAGGGTCCGACAGGCCGCAGCGGGAAAGGATTGTGAAATACAGTCTCGTACCGACACTGCAACGCAGCACGATGATATCATTTGATGGCCTCGTGATGTGTGAAGCACACACCTGAGTCTTGTCCAAGTCATACCAGGATGTTTTAAAGGCAGGAAGCCTTCACTGCAGATTCCCATCACTGTAAGTCCAGCCTTGTACGACAGCAGACATCATATTAGAATCTAATAACAAACTGCAGTATGTATGCATTAGTAAGTTTCCAGGCTAAAGGTAAAGGGGAATTTGGATTCAGTTTTACAGTAGAGCTATAGTGCTCATTTCCACCTTTTTTTCCCCTCTTTGCTTTGAATGATTCACAGTTCATTTAAAGTGTAAAGAACTCAGACATTTAATTTTTTAACAGCAGAAACAGTCTGGCTGAATTTCAGTCCTGACTTGAGTGTTTAGGCCAGAAGTGTGTCAAATGCAGCTTTAATATTGTATCATGTGTAGTGAATGTTGTTTTTTTTTTTTTTTTATCTCATTTTGGCTTCGGGAAAAGTTTGTCGCTTGTCAAAAGATGGTTGCATATCAGACTTTTAGATGAGCTATCTAAAATTTATATGAATGCTGCAATTCAAACCTGCATCTGAGAAAAGATACCAGTGGCTTCAGAGCTGATGATACACAACTTTTCGTTTTAAAAACATGCTATTGGACTCCAGCCCTAGTTTGCATTTGAACATCTTATGCTCATCTCCAACACACCCCTTCTGCAAACATGGAGCTTTCCAACAACGTTGGCCTCTTCCATCCATATTTGTTATGGCCAAAGAAAAGTTTCAACACACTATGACAATGTATGCGTTATATTTTTCAATTTATGTTACATTACAGTATGTCAATCAAATTGTATGTTTGGGTGTTATGTAATCTTGCTGTATTATTAAGAAAAATGCTATTTTATCTTTGGGATTGTTTAATCAACTAAGGAAATGAGAGAAGTCGCTGAACTCAAAATGAGTGAAAAAGCAGTCAATGTCCAAAGAAAAATTTTGAAAATGTTTCAGAAAGCCTGTAAAACAGTTGCTCAAGAGTCTGGCTCCCTGAATGCAAAAAATAAAGAAATCAGGGGTGGCTCAAGACTTATGCACACTGTATGAGATTTAAATCATATTAATTTGATTGTTTTCTTAAAGTGAAAAGTAGGTTGGTGGCACAATTAAAGTTAAAAAGAATAGAAAGAAGTAGAAATGTATGTTTAAAGCAGTAGTTATGCTGATATAGGACAGGACATTGAGGACATTTTTTACAAAGTAATGAAGAAGTGTAGTAAGAGATTGGGGGGAAACAAACACTTCAGTGGAGTGCTAAAGCACTCACACAGCTCTTCAGGGATCTGTTGTTGTTGTTGTTGTTGTTGTCATGTACAAAAAGTATCTCCAACAGTAAAAGCCATACAGAGAAAGTAAACCGGTGTCTCCAAAGTGCATGGAAAAATTAAAAGAGTACAGAAATCTTGTGTGACCTTTTGGAACTTTATAAAAGCTGGCCTGGCAAATAGTGCTGCAGAAGTGTAAAAGAAAAACTTTCCATACTGAGCATTAAAATAAACTTGTGCATGCAACAGTTTCCAAAAAGAAAAAAGAAATGAAAGAGAGGACAAGGGCAACACGAGATTTAAAAGGTAGTGCTCAAAGGAACATCTGGTAGAACAGCTTACAATTAGTTAGATTAGTCAGAAACATAATTGGATATAAAGAAGAGAATCCCAAAGAGTAAAAACATTTGGCACATTGTGAATTAAAAATAAATACGACAAAGTAAGTTCAAAGCTGTTAAGCAGATGAAATTCTTGCCAAACAAAAATGAGAAAACATTTTACACTTCAGCAGCGGGTCTCGTCCTCATGCTCAGTGTTGGTAAAAGTGGTGATGCAACATGGCGGTGAACATCAATCCTCCGACTTGTTTGCAACTTGGCTCTGGAATTATTTCAAAGTGAGCTTTTTTTTCTCTCTGAAAAGACAACAAAGTGTATCAGCTTTAACTTTTAATCAGTTGTTAAACCATATATTTTAAATGTTTTTAAAGGATCTGCAGTCCATAACAATAACCTGTGTTCAGGTGACTAATTCTGAGAATCTGAACAGGTGAGTCTGATGTCAAAAAGCAAACCTCAACAACTACAGTTGGGTCGATAAGTGTTTGGATGATTACATCATTTTTGTGGTTTTGCCACAAAAATCTTTTACACCAAACAATCAAGACTTTCACTTTTAATTCAAGGGGTTTCACAAAAGTATTGCATGAAGTGATAACTGACTGAAATGCCTTAGAGCCAGTTTTATACACAGTTTCCCCATTGCAGTAGCTCAAAAGTAACTGCACAAACTACCATAATTTTTAATATACTTACTACTTTTAACCCTTTGTCACCCAAGTATCATACAGACCACCTGGAGTTATTATGTAATTTTGGCTTTTAACTTACAAATGAAATCTTTTGGGAACCAATTGAATTTTCACTCTTGCCCAGAATAGTTTAGGAGTTACCGTAATGTGAAGGAGACATGGTAACATCTAGCAGAGCTGATTTTACTGTGTTTGGTTTGTGGCACTGTACACCAACTAACCCAGTAAAGCTCTTCTTCTCTTTAAAACCATTTAAAATTTGTCTCTACCACAAACTGTAACTGAGTTCCAGTCATTGAAATGGCACTTGTATAATGGGTCCACCATCCAGGCTGATGGTTAAAAAAGTAAAAGTTTTTTCTTCAGTAACTGAAAAGCATGCTCTGTTGGATAAAGATGACTGACTGGCTTGGCCATTGAAAAGTCTGCCACTTCTTTGCCTTGAGAAACTCTTGGCTCTTTGCAGTATGCTTTGGATGATTATGCATTTGCACTGAATGCATTTGCACTAATGAAGGGCTGTTGGTTCGTCTGATCATGTTTGGGGCATTTGGCTATAACCCTGCATAGTTCAGTATTCATCCTGTTCTTTCTATCAGCAGTCACACCATCAATAAACACCAGTGGCCCAGTTTAACCGGGAGCCATTTATGCCCATCCCCTAACATTGCTTCTGTCATGTTTGAATAATGATTGTGTGCTATGGTTCAGATCCGTTACTATTTCATTTTGGTGTCATCCATTCAGAAAACGTTTCTCCAGAACTGTGCAGGCTCTTTTGGATGTTTTCTGGAAAGCTCTGCAAAAGCCTTAAAAGCTTTAGATCCTTTGTAAATACATTCATGCATGATCTTTCTTTAACAATGATTTGACTAACTCCTCTGGAGTGTTCTTGACTTGGTTAGATAATATGAAGGGATGTGTTAACTAGAAGAAGCCCTCGGTGGGGGTTCAGATTACATTAAGTAAATTTCAAGCAATTTAAAATATATGAACCGTAAAAAGACAGAGCTCTGTTTTCATTAATTAGCCAATAAATGCATTGATCTTCAATAGTTTTTATGGTGAAGTGTATGCACATGTATTTATCTGAAGTAAGTAATCTGAATATTAACACTTTCCACAGAATGAGACTCAGAGTTAACTATCAGTGAAATCAAAGTGTGTTTGCTCACTTCATAGTTAAAACAAGAACTATTCAACATTTCTTGTTTTAACTATTATTGTCCATTTTGTTTGTGTGTGAGACGTCTGTGATTAAATTAAACACATTAACAGGGTTCAGGTTAAAACACAATACTGTGTATCATTTCTCTGCTTATGTAAGTTTTTAACATGTTTTTTCAAATATAAACAGATTTGATTTACTTATGCTTTATCTTTTGCCTTGCATTTACTTATCACAGTGAATTCATTATGTAAATCTCTAATACACCAGGAAAAATTAATAGCATGCCACATAGTTTTTGTGTCTTTTCCTTCCTGTTATCCTTGCATATAGTCTCTGCTTTTGGGTGTCTTACTACATTGGGATGCTCCAGTCACTCAGAGATAGTAAGTGTATACATGTACAGTTATACTAGTGACACCAAGAGCAGATAAATGCTTGGTTTGATTAGAAAGAATAATATTAGCTCTGGAATAAAACAGTAACAAATATGTAAATAAATCACATTCAAGTCTTACATTTGAACTTTTTTTTTTCTTACAAGCACAGAGCAAATCACTGGGCTGTATAGTGTTTGATTTTACAATAGATTAAATAAGTTTAAGAGTATGTTCTTGCTACCTTAATATGGCACTAATTAATGTCAAAAATCTACTAATTTGTTGGAGGACAATCAACCAAAATGTTTAATATACAAGTTAAATTTGATTTGTCTGTCTTGTCAACATATACTTTTGTTTTAAAAAGCAAAACAAAAAAAGATTTTAACTTTTACAAATGCAAACTTTTTTGCTAGTTTTTCTCTGTGGTGCTGCTAGCATACGTTGCTAACTTCCAGAAACTACTGCTCAACTCCATGGGACAGCAAACAAATAAAAAATAATAATTTGGTCTTACCAAAGGAAATAATTCTGCGATCATCCACTTCAGATGTTGCCTTTGTTCATAATAATGTTTTTAACTTTTTTTTAATTATAAAGTGCTTAATTTAAAGCTTAAAGTAGAGTTTGCATTTCAATCACATTTGATTTAAAATTTAACTGTCATGGTGTTCAGAGGCAAACTGCAAATATCTGTTATGTATAGAAATCTATGAGCCTTCAAAAACAGCAAGCTTTATACTATTGTAATGGTCAGTGTTGGGGAGTAACGGAATACATGTACCGCCGTTACGTATTTAAAATACAAAATATGAGTAACTGTATTCCGTTACAGTTACCGTTTAAAAAGGTGGTATTTAGAATACAGTTACTTTGTTGAAATAAATGGATTACACAGTGGTACTTCCCTGTTTCATATTGTCACGGGTCAGGCCTGTTTGGGTTTTGTTTGACAGCTACGTTCTGTTGTTCCAGGCGGCAGCGTTACGGTTGCCATGGTTACAGGGTGACGCTCTCTCCCTGCGTGTTTCCTGGGTGAGAGAGCGCCTTTTTGTTGTTGATGTGCTAAGCTAATAGGCAGAATGCTACAGGCATAGCTCTAAAGAATGTAGCATCATGGGCAGTGTAGTCCGTGCTGCAGGGAGAATGGACTGCCATACCCGTTATGTGTCTGTGAGTGAGGGAGGGAGAAAAAGGAAAAGTACGAGCTGTCATCGAGCAAAAACAGGAGCTGGAAGCATGTAAATATAATAATAACCACTGCAGCCAAGAAGAGTGCCTGACGAACCCAGTTATAAATAAGCTATTAAAACTCGACTGTACGCTGTGTTCGTGTTTTCCTCTGAAACAATAAGTTCCGTTGGAGCAGCCTTTCAACGCCTCTCTCTGTCTCTCGCAAGCGAAGTTGACCCAGACAACAAAGTAAAGCTAGTTTTCAGCTACGAGCCAACACGGAACCCGACGTATTAGTCAGAGGTCCCTTTACTACGGTTCGGAGCCGTGGACCTTCAGTAACAGTAATAAATCACAGCAATAGTACATTCACGTAGTTGTAAACAGCATGATAATATATTAAGTAATCCAAAGTATTCAGAATACGTTACTCTCATTGAGTAACGTAACAGAATACGTTACAGAATACATTTGTATTCTGTAATCTGTAATGGAATACATTTTAAAAGTAACCTTCCCAACACTGGTAATGGTCAGCATAGGTGAAAACCTACTGAGAGTGGTCTTAGGGCACACTAACCATAAAACAGGGAGCAGCTTTTACACTTTTCCAGCATCCGTGTCTGGGGTAGTAAACATTTTTTTTTGACATCACAAAGATGACACACTGCATTAGATACAGTGTGGGCATAATGTTTTTGCTCAGCAGTATACATGTTTGTCTTTTCAAAACTATGATGCCTCAGTAAAACAAATATAATCTCCGTTCCCGCAGGATTTTCTGTCCACTTTAGATGGCTAGATTGTGCCAGAAAACCATTTCACCCTCTACCTTTGATCAAACCCCTATCACTAACATTTTATTGCGTGGCTGTCCTTCCCGAGAGATCCCGCAGTTGTTATTTATGAGGGCTCATAGCTCTTTTTTCCCCTATGCCAATCCATTCAAGAGTGCACTTGCCTGTTGCATCAGCCTGATCAGGATCAGGAGTTTTAATATGCAGCTTCTCCTGGTAGAAGAGGTAAATAATCAAATGAATTTTCCTGCAGCAAAAAAGGAAGTGGCACTGAAAGCCATAGTGCCACCTTTCTACCTTTAATCATGAGATGAATATTTTTAGTAGCCAAGTTGGAGTCACAATAAAAGTATTAGAGCAGAGGGAAAATTCATATTCATTGAAGTCCCTGTTATTAAGCGAAAGCCATGTTAGAGGTATGCTTGGAGACAGAAATAGCAGTGTTTGAACAATAAAATTAAAACCAAATAGGAGGGTGTTTCATTTTGGAAAAGGTTTTTTTTAATCACTGATAAATGGTGAGTTAAAGTGTTGCATTGAGGTGTTGTAATTACTGCTTATTTAAGGAATAGTTTAGATATAATTAAAATGCTGAAATAAGGTTTGCTTTATGAACAATCAACTCAAGCATAATAACCTTCCCTTATCAAGGTGAACACAAACCATGGGAGTCATTTAAATGGCATTTCAACATTTTCTTGACAAATTATTGTAACACTTGAGTAAAACGTGTGCTGCCCACACACCTTTCTGAGTAGTTTACATCAATTGTGCAGAATGTGCTAAAGGCAAAAGCAGACATATCAAATGTATTATAATTTTCAATTCTGAGAAAGCTGAATTTCATATCTTCTCGGCATGGGAAGCTGCCCACGGATAGCGCGCACTCTCTCCTCTCTCTCACACACACACACACACACACACACACACACACATTGAGATGTGAGCTCTGCACTGCAGCAGTTCAGACTCACATAGATAGACTTGAATATAGGTGACTGGTAGAAGAACTAGAAAGACTTTTTTTTCCCTCCACTCTTCATTACATGAGACTCAGAGCTTCAACCAGCTGAACTGTTATGATCATTAGTTTTACATTTGACTAACTAGGTTTAAGGCTTCAAGCACCTCGCATTCAAAAGGTTGAATTTTAAAACAGTCCTGCCACTGGACATCTGATTAAGTTACTGCTCAGCTCCAAAGTTAAAGTGGACAGTCGCTGCTGATTGCTGGCTTCTTGTCTTCAGGGAATCAATTATTTTCATGGGTGACAAAGTGTAGGAAAACGATGTGCAGGAGCTCTCACAGATGAGCAGATCAAACCAAAAGTTAAGAGCAGGCTAAAAGATCCAATGTGTTGCTAGTGTGATGGATGTGGAATGTGCATCTGCTAAATGAAAATCTTCCAGAGATCAGAGGAAGGGAGAGTCATTTTGGCACTAAAATGAGCCATTCTCAAAGACACCTTTCAGCTAGTTATGCAGGGGTATCGCATTTTGAGACGGATGTGACAAAACCTTGGGTTGGCACAGTGGTCTAGTTGGTTAGCACTCAGATTCAGAAGTTTTCATGTTTTTTAAAGATTTGCTTTGGACATGGGCTGGTTTTTCATTTATTTTCAGATAAACTATTTTTTGTTTGTTTAGCCACTGAACGATAACCTATGACTCATTAATGGATAACAAAAAAGGCATTAAACTCAATGAACCAATGCTGCGTCTACACAGAACAGACAACTTAGCAACGAACCAAACTGAAATTAAATCTTTAGTCACTTTTTACTAGCATCCTGTCACAAAGAAATATATCATTTGTTCCCATTTCTTTAGTTGCCTGTATGAAAAATACCAAACACAGTTTGGCAGGCATGAAATACCATTTAGCACTAGCAAGGTGATTTTCAAAGAGCTATTAGCTGAAAACATGATATATCTCAACAGGATGTGCAGTGTGTCCTTAAAAAAATTGAGGAAACTGAAAAAGTGAAAGACAAAAGAACATGTGGCATATGGGGATAAAACAAACAAATAAACAAAAACATCTACAGCAGTTTAGCAGTACCTCAAAGTCATGTCCTTAAGAAATTAGAAAAATCCAACAAAGACCTGACCCAGGACCTGAGAGATGTATCTGACATTTCAGTTGCTCCATCTACTGTTCACTGACACCTCATCAGAAATGGTCTCAGTGGAAGGGTGGCTGTCAAGAAGTCATTTTGATGGTAGGGAAAAAGAGAGAACAGGCTGAACTATGCCAAATTATTCAAGGACTAGACTAAATCACTGGCAGTAGGTCTTATGGAGTGAATATGAAAATTATGGCTCAGATCATTGTCAATATTTATGGAGGAGGTCATGAGAGAGGTACAGCAGTGAGAAGAATAGAATAGAGTAGCTACTTTATTGTCATACGGAACATACCCGAGTCATACGGAACATTTTGATGCACTGACCCCCCAATTGGACTAATACAATACAAAAAATATAATAAAGAACTTAAGATAAAATATAAATGTAATATACAGTATCTATATACATATAACAATGTATTGCACTGCAAGAGCCAGTATAAATCACCATTTCAGCCCTAAAATAACCATTTAAAACACGAAGAGTTTCAGAGAGTGTTTTGTGCAAATATGGAGGTAGGAGAGGGGAGAGAGGTTGCCGTGAGTTACTGAGTTCGAGAGTCTGTATACAAACATGGGTAAGCCAGCATGGAGGCACTGAGGATGACTCTGATCTTGTGTCAAAGTGTAATGTACTGATGTCCCTGAGTGACAGTCCAGTGGTTCAGAGTGAGGACTCAGATGTTTGTTAACTGTACTTTTTTCCAGCCAGCACTGAGTATGAAGACACTGCTACCACCTGGACTAAATATCTGGCAGATACCAGAGCTAAAATTTATATCACAGCACCATATTATGGTTAGCTAACACACTTACCAATAGCAAAATGCTCCTTCATTGATAGATTTCTGGTGTCCCGGTTTATTTATTCCTTAATCACAATGGTATTTTACTAAAACGAACGGACAAAACAAGCTTTATTGGTCACATACATAATCCTGCAGAGTACAACATACAGTGAAATGTGTCGTGTCCGAGCTGCGGACATAGCCGCACCATTCCAGGGCTTGGTGTTTTGGCACGAGGAGCCTTGTACTTACTGGATACTGGGAGGGAATCGAACTTGCAACTTCAGCTCTGAGGGTGTGTGGTCTTACTACTACACTTTCCAGCTGCAACAAAAGGAGTCCATGCCCTAACCCTAAAACAAAGCTCTGAAGTAACTTAATGTGGCTTAATGTTCTATTTACTCCGTGGTTGTGAATTCTGCATTGCACACAGAGGACATTTGGTCTTCTGCTTTATCATTGATCAACCTATACGATCGTATAGGTTGATTATCATGTTTTTTGCATGATAATCTAGGTTTCAATGTTTTTCTATTTAGTGACAGTGTCTTTATTAAACAAAAAAAAGTCCAATGCGTAACCCTGGTGGACACTATGGATTCTCAACTCAGCTGTCGCAAATTCTTGTCTGTGCAGAATGTCAGGAATGTTGGATTGGGACATAGGAGGGTAACAAGTTCTGCTCTTTATAATTAAAGCAAAAGAGTTGTTTTCACCTCACCAGAAAGAGAAAAAATCTGGTATGCAAAATGCAATTTGTTGGAGATTTCAGCCTATACATCTATTTGATAGTTTTTCTCCTTGCTAAGAATGTGGTAAATGTTACTGCTTTGGATGGAATTTCAGCATGAAGGAAATCTCATCTACTAAAGATCTCCATGACAATCTTATCACAGAAAACTTGTCTTTTCACTTTTGATCTCTGGCCATTTCTGACTTAACGCTCATTTGCACAGAAAATATATGGCCTAAGGGGAAATTGCATGACAGGTGCTGTCAATTAAAGTTGATTTGAGATGTATAGATGAGCTGTGCAAGTTAGAAATGGGATTCTTAGAACTTGCTTAAGCAAGTTTTTTTTTTTTCATGCTCAACATCTTTTACAAATTGAATTCAAACACCCCACTGGCATTTCTTTTAATACTTGAATACATTTTAACACCAGGTTTATAAATGAATATCAAGAGACGGAGACATAAAGATGTGTGTGTGTGTGTGGGGGGGGGGGGGGGGTGTCGCTGTCGCTAAAGGAATCACGTTTGAGTTATAATGTCGAATTTAAAGATTTACATAGGCAAAATGTTGCAATATGCTAATGTTACTCTTCTGAGTCCTATGCTAAAGACAAATTTGTTCTACTCCCGCACTGGATTATAATTCCCCAAATCAAATTCTGGACTAAGGTACAACATCTTGTTTAACCGTATTAAAGGAAATGAAATGATGGCAAAATCAATTAAAAAACATGATTCTCCCAAAGAGGAATGGACTCATTTTTTTCCCTTTCTCTCTGTGATTTAGAATATCACAAAGGGTGGCATGAGCCTTATTTCCTCAGGTATATAATTCTCCTATCTCTGTCAAAAGAGTGAACTGCCATCTATTCATCACCAGGTCAATCCATCATTCACAAGCTTGTTGTACATACTGTAATAACAGATACTACTTTGGTACTAATTAATAGACTAATTAACAAACACTTGAGTAAAACTAGGACAGCAACCTCCTTGTGACTAGGAGAAATGGCTGTTTGCTTGCATTGAATCTTTTTGCTTTCGGCAACCTATTAGAAGTAGTTTCAGTGCAGCAACCACTTGCAAATGCACACATGGTAAGATGCAACTTGTCTCCAATTGCAGTGCAACCACTATTAATCACATTCATATAGGTTAGTGAAGATTTGCAAATAACTGCCATGTAATTTAGAAATGCAGACAGACTGATAGCACGTTTCAGTCAAATCCAGTGTGAGTCAGTCTGTGCCAATGAGTGGAACTCATCTGCAATCTTTGCAATAGGGGGCTTGACTCAACTGGTTTAATTTTGGTTATTTTTCTATATAAGGGCAATAGCCTATGTCAGTGGTCCCCAACCCCCGGGCCACGCACTGGTGTTGGTCCATGCGTCGTTTGGTACCGGGCCATGAGAGTTGAGTGTGAAATTTATGGTTTTCAGGCTTTTAATTGGTTTTTATCATTTTTTTTTAAAATCGTTTTTATTGTTAACTCAGTTTCCCTGGGTCTTTTCCCATGTGTTATGAATAAATCTTCTTTTTTTTGTACCGCTACTGGTTTTATTTTGCTGTATTTATCTGTGACACCTTAAAGGCCCGTCCGTGAAAATATTGTCGGACATACACTGAGCCACTGTTTCTGAGGTAAGTCACTTTCAATCTGTGCACAAAAGTTTAACAAAAAGAGACACGAAATGTAGACATAATTCAGTGGATTGGGTAAAATTTTGCAACAAAGACGATATGAGTAAAAATGTTTAATTTTTGATAGCAGCAACTGTTATCTCTAATGTGACTGTAGCGTATGACTAGAATTTCAGTTAAAACTAGAGCACAAACGTCATGGACTTCTTGTATTTCACAGTAGACCGTATTATTATTATTATACCTCTTATTTTAATGCTTAAAATGCCCAAATAGGTGAGTTAAAATAAAATTTAAATGGATTTAAACAAAATTGAATAAAAAAACAAAACATGCCTTTTAACTCACCTATTTCACCTTGATTCATATCTTCACTTCCCATGAGGCATATTAGTCTTAGACCAGCTGGTAACATTGATTAGAAACCTAGTATTTAACAAGCCTGATAGTTAATCATTGGTCAGGGTTATAGTTTGATGATTGCACACTGGCACTGAAATGCCACCAGGCATAATTCCAAAACCACAAAGCCAAAAGACGAGATGATAGACTGAGAAGAGTACAAGCTGGATATATTGATCAATCACATCCAGACTGTGCAAATATCACAAAGATCTGTGATATTTTTTGCGTTATCTGCAGACTTAATTTTACATCCTGACATGATTATTGGATTCTGACTAAATGCAGCTTGTAGCTGACATGTGCTTAGATCATTATCTATGAAATACAGAATGTTTTGCTTGGGTGCAACACAACAGCAACGAATGTAAGAAGCACGGTTTCTCAGTTTGACTCTTAGCTCTGGACTCTCAGGGTTGCCAGGTATGGTGCAGGAACAATGACAGCTGCTGTTCAAAAGCTTTTTAGCTAATCTAAGTGCTTCTACTGCATTTACATGTCCTTGATTATCCCTGTCCACTGTGATGCATACATCTAGTAATTACTGCACACCCACAGTCTGAGAGATCAGACAGATCTTTAGACTAAATTAGCAGCCCTCATTCTGTGGGAAGAGAGGAAGAGATTCAGCAGGTAACACATCTTAAGAAATAATGAGTAGGTCTTAAAAAGATAAAAAATAATAATATATATATTATATAATGTGTGCTATTTCATTGAGTTTGCTCACTGTAATAAAAGCACAACAACTCATTAAACATTGAGCTTTTATCAGCAGCAGTGCTAAATTTCTCTTAAAAATGAATCTGATGTAGTTTCATTCAATTATCATAATCATTTGTCAACAGCAGCACATTATTTTCTCCAGCATCCTTGCTTTTGACAATACCTCATTACCCAATTTCACCACCCCACGAACATAGCTGGTGACAGCTTGTAATTATTAATTGTATAAGGTTTTGGTGAAGGTTGGAGTCTGAGCAACTTTAAAAAGCTGACACCGTGTTCAAGGTCAGGACTATTGTTTATTTTACCATTGTGTTTGGAAAAGCTATTACCATTCTAGTTTGTCCAAACCTGGAAAAAAAACATTCTTAATTTTTCGGCGACATTTTGCTGAAATGGTCCTCCAGCAGTTGGGAGAAAATGCATAAAAACAGGTGGTGAGAGTTAGGGGGTCTTGTCTCTGAACGCGACTGTGAGGTGGTGACACCTGGCTGGCGCGCTTAGCTCAGCATGACCAGCCAGTTCAAAGACCTCCTCCTAGGTAAAGCATCTCATTATGAGGAATGCGGATTATGAGCACAAGACCAAGCATTTGCAAAACATACTCAAAAAATGTAGTCACAGCTGAAAACGCTCTAAAAGAGTTTAAAAATACAAACACTTAAATTATGTTCAATGAAAACATTGAGCTATAACTCAGCTTTGAAGTAAGAAACTAAACTCAGCAGTTACACAGACCTTGGTATAAATTGGCAACAGAGTTGAAACCTCCAGTCACTGGGGAAAAATATGTATTCTTCAACCAGTTAATGAGTGGCTGCTGGAGGCTCGTGGCTATTGGTGAGATTGGTTCCAAAGATGGTGCTGCATCAGAAGGTTCCTTGTGATTGCTTTGGTTGCTAGCAGACTGCAGTGGTTGTCTCTGATTTCCATGCAGATGTCGACTTGTCGACAAACATTCAACAACTAACCACTGAGCAGTGATGAAACTTGAACTGGGAACAATGTTACTATCAAAGTAAAAGTTGCGCCTTTTGAAGCATGTTAATTTCAGCACCGAGGCACAATTTTACTTAGACGGTGAACAGCCATCGTTTGCATTTGTGTTACACCTATTTGTTTAACGTTGGCAAGTATGTGCAGACAAGTAGGCGTCATCTATGGAAACTAAAGGCAGGTGTGGCAACCAAAGGAATTGCAAGTAGGCTTTTGGTGAAGCACTGTATACCGCCTTTAATATGGATTTTTCCATAGTAACCAGTGGTTACCAAAAGGTCACCAACTGGGCTCTAAGCCTGTGTAACTCGGGCAACTGCTAGCAACCACTTGCAGCTAGTTGAGTTGACACTCATTTTTCCTAGCGACCGGTACTTACCAGGCAGTTGCCAGCATTCTAGCACCAAATCTGTGGACTAGTCCACAAGGGTTTTGAACCAGAGATTATTGTAGGATATATCTTACAGTATGCAGCATCTCGAGGTGGCTGTTGTTGTGATTGGGCACAATAAAAATAACACTGAATAGAACTGATATCATTTTGCTGTGATGTAACAATGCTAACTACTGCGCCACTGTCTCACCCAAGATTAGAAAGCAAGTTGGATGATGGATGGCACGATCACACAATGCCTTTCCAGAAAATGAGTTTGAGTCTTTTGAGACCATTTAGAGGATTTAGTTAACTTTAATCACCTGAAGAAGACATTTAAATATGTTCTCACAGACTACCCTGCATATTGACAAACTCTGGCAAGTTGTTGCATGGTTTGGGAGTTGGAAAGATGATTATAGGACTTGCAAACTATGGTGCTTCCTCCACTACTCTTCCATGCAGTTTTAGTATTGGTATGTAGTGTCCTTTTTCCTCTAAACACATCGCAAATTTGACACTTTCAGGATTACGTATTTAGATCTTAGTTTGATCTCTGCAGGACACCCACTACTGTGTAGACAGAATGTTGATTTGTGATTTGAACACACATTTAGATACGCTTTTGTATTCTGTTACAGGTTTGTACAGTTCCATAATGCTTCTTGAAGGTGCTGTGAAAGTTATTTTGATTAAATCAATACTTCCTTGAGAATTCATGCACCGCTACAGAGGTACTACAAAGTGGTATGCCAATGAAATTGGACAGCAAGCTTAGCAAATTTCAATATTTGTTATGACAGCAGATGGAATGATTGTTCTTTTGAATTCTTGCTCAACTTCTGAGAGCAGCATCAGCCACACACAAAACTGTTGTTTTTCTGTCTTTCAAAAAAAGCTGTGTCACAGTGCGCATTCACACCATTAATAAGCATTTGGATATTTTACTAGTGTGTTAATTTGATAGATTTCCTCCATTATTCATTTGTAGTTAATAACCAATAAATTAGACACAAATGTCTTTTTTTCCTCTTTACTTTTGTCCAACAGCAAACATTTGGACTTTTACAGAACTTTGACAGCATGAGAGGAAATGTGGCAAATTAAAAGAATAAGAGATTTAAAAAATGCAATATGGCAGTGGCCTCTGAATTCCACCCTGCACTGCACATGCAGGTCCGATTTCTTGCCAACAATATCACCTCTTCGTGACAATCAGGTTCCACATTGAAGCATAAAAAACAGGTCCAAAAATGCATTTTTGCTAAATTTTGGCAAAACTACAGTTTATTCTTAAGCACTGCCCCCTGGTGACCAAATTGTGCAACTACACAAACCAATAAAATGAACATATTTAAGTGCACATGACATGCAGGTGACAATGTTATGGAGTAATTTAATTTTATTGCTTTTGCTATTCCCTTTGTTGACTTAACATACATACAAACAAAGAACATACACACAAAGAAACCAACATTTTAAGACCTCTTCTTTCACCTTAAACAGATATTTATTTAACTAAAGTGGAAAATATCATTATCAGTTTACTGGACGGTTACATATAAATATATAAGCATAACACATTAAATAATATATGTTCATATCAAGGTTGTTTATATATATAGATTGACTTCTTTGAACAGAAATAAGATTATTTAAATAATTTACATACAATGCCTGATTTCTGTTTTTCATTTTTGTCATACTTGAATGTTTCAGATCATTTAAAAAAAATGAATATTAGACAAAGTTAACCTAAGTACAAGATGCGTTTTTTAAACGATTTCATTTATTAATCAAAAAAAGCACAAACCTACATGCCCCTGTGTGGAAAAAGCAACTGCCCACTAAACCAAATGATTGATTGTGCCACCCTTGACAAGAAATCAGGGAATCGACCATTTATAATAACTGACAATGAGGAATTTTTTTCCACTCTTCTTTGCAGAATTGTTTTTGTTCAGCCACACTGGATGGGTTTTGAACATTAATATTATTTTTAAGGACTTTCTGCTGTAGGAGGATTTTCTGGTAGAGAGCAGAATACAGTTCCATTACTTACAGCAAGTCTTCTGTAGCAGCAAAATAGCCCCAGACATCACACTACCTCCACCTTGTTTGACTGTTGGTATGATGTTTTTTGTTTTTTTTTAAAGGAAATGCTGTGTTAGTTTACCGCAGATGTAACAGGCCTTACGTTTTTTTAGTCCACGGAATATTTTACTAAAAGTAACCTTTGGGATCATCAATAAATTTTTTTGGAAATGTGAAACAAGCCTTTGTCTTCTTTTTTTTTCCCAGCAGTATTTTTTATTCCTTTAACTCTCTCGTGGATGCCATTTTTGCCCGCTCTCTTTCTTATTGTTGAATCACTAACTCTCACCTTAACTGAGGCAGGTGAGGTTCTTTTGTGATTAGTTGTTTTGATTAGTCATTTTGTCGCGAAGCTTTAGAAATGGCCTTGTAACCAGGCTAATGGACACCAATGATATAGCTTTCTCAGTCAGACTGGTTCTATTTAAGTGTTTCCTTGATTAATCAGGCCTGGGTGTAGGTGGTGTAATGGAACTCAGCTTTCCGAATAATTACAGTTAATTCACGATTTAGCTTTTTCGCAGAAGGCCAGGCTTATTAACATTTGCTTGCTGATATGAAACACAGGTAACTAATATAAAATAAATATATATATATACTCTTTTCACAGCACTGTATGCTTTTTTTTTCATTATTTCTAGCGGCATGACACAAATCTTTTATTTGACTTGCAAAACTGCTGATTGTAGTTGCTCAGAAAATGGCAAAAAATACTTTTCTCTATAACAAAGCACAAACTTTTAGTGAGTGAATGATGGTAATTCTTTTCAATTACAGTACAAACACAAACCCCTTTATGCACTGCTGTAAGTTTACATTTCATGAATGCAAATGACAGTATTAGTACTGCTCAAGTTATTCTTTATGCAAATACTTGAATTGATGGCATTCCTTAAAGCTCGCCTACAGTGAGCTGAAAGACAATAAGGGTTGACCTTTCAGTCAAAACTGCTACTGTTCCTCCTCTCTGCTTATTCCATTTTATAGATTAAGACTGTGTAATCAGCCCAGAACAGCCCGTTGCTGATCCTTTGTCATCATGGATGCTGCTTACATTTTCAGTGGGCTGTCTACAAGCTCAGTGAAGTACAAAATAATTACCAGCACAAGTAATGTGCCACCTCTCTGTGTTGGGCGCTCCACATGGACTTGCGCGGGTAATTAAATCTGCAAGTTTGAGATAAGAGAAAATAGACAAAAGACACTCAAACACATGGACAACAAAATTATGGGGGACAAATTATATTAAACAATATATGTTGTAGTTGGAACTAATCTGTGTAAATTGTCACACCTTTCACTGCCCTGGTGAATACTCAAAGCCGAGTGTGAATGGGAATTTATGCTTGGGCAGCTCGAACACAGAAAACTAAAACTGCATAAAAAAAAGATCATTTAATGCACTTTAATGAATAAACTATCTACAGACTAACCAGTAATTTGTTGAAAGGTCCAACTTGGAAAGTCTGCTGTTGCATCTTTGATGGAAAAATTGAAAGGTTGCACACATTCAGGCATAATGTAGACGAGTTCATATCTCAAACAGCTTTTATACAGTTTCAATTTCACCCCCAAAACTATTTTTTGCAAAATAGCACACATACCGTCTGGGAGAATCACCTACTCTTCATTCTTCATCAATGCTGACTTTTAGTATACACTATACATACTATATATATTGCAACTCAGTAGCATTTTTTCTTAGTTCTTCTCTCTCCCGGTTTAATGGGTTTATCTTTTAAACTATATGTCCTGTAGTAGTAAAACACAGGACTGACTTATTCCATATTAAATCAGTCAAATGTGAGAGGTTTACACCCAAGTGCCTTCAAATTAGCTGATTTGTATATATAACTTTAGTGTTCTTAATGAAGCCATGGAGAATTTTACCTTTCCCTTAAAGTTTGTGAGCCATTATAACTTAAGTACAAGCACTGCAGTAAATTTAGAGAACTGTAAAATATATTGATGTTCTTTTTCAAAACCACATCCTAATCAATTCTATACCTCCAGTATGCATCGCAATCTAAATGCAATAACAAACTTGTTAAACTTTTTTTTTTTCCAATCACCAGATTTGAGCATTAATATATTGGGGTACATCATAGTTTCAGTAGCTGAAGTCCACCATTTTACTGTCATTGACAGGGTGGATCAGGGGTGAGGAACTCCAGGCCTGAAGGGCTGGTGTCCTGTAGGTTTTAGATATCACCCTGGGTCAACACACCTCAGTCAAAATGACTAGTTCATTGCCAGGCCACTGGAGAACTTTAAGACATGTTGAGGAGGTAATTTAGCCATTTTCAATCAGCTGTGTTGGATCAAGGACACATTGGACACAATGCACTACATTTGTAGAAAAATGCACTGCATTGTTACTAAAGCCAATAATCGTGCAGCGCTAATCAATGGATGAAACAGATGTTGCTAGCATCATCATTAGACCAAATAACCTACATTTTAAAGGCTAAACAGCAGACCTTTGAGAACATATGGACACCCTTCATCACTTTTGTCAAGAATTTGGATATAATAAGTTGAGGGAGCAGTGAAGTTATAGCTTCAAAAGCTTCCTTTCCACCCTCATTTTAATACTTCGCTCATAGTTCAAATTCTGCTTCAATGGTGTTCCGTTCTTCTGCTGACAGCCTATTTATCAGATTGTGAACAACAATGATAATGTGTAACCTTGACACGCAACACCTGCCTGTTCTACAGGCAGAGAAAATTATTGAGCACATCCGTTGGATGGATAGAACTACTAATCCCTACACAAGTGTTTTCACAGGCTATGCTGTAAATCCATAGATGTCGACTTTGCTATGACTTTACCAGGTCAGCAACCCCCTGTGAACTTCTGGTTGCTATGGAAAAATGTATTCTCTGACTTGTTGGAGTGGCTTCTGGAGGTGGCTGGCTGTCTTTGAGTTGTATTTTCTCATCACCTTCTGAGGGAGACTTTATCATTGTAACATGCTGATGCAGATATCTACCCGGCACCTGGACATGAATGACCAGAGAGTGTAGAGCTGTTGAGACCTGGCTTGTATGGCCTTGTTGTTATGCCAAATAAAGGCCTAGTGCTCCACCTACCTGACTAGCCTTCCATTAACTTCCAGGCTGCACACTCGCTAGTCCTGCTAGCCCCTCCTCCCTCACCAGACCACCTTTCAAAATATAAAGCTGCAGAAAAGTCAGCATCTTTTCAATTCAAACTACCACCAACTTTTGCAACCTGCTAGTGACCAAAACAATCACTAAGAGATTTTCAGTGCAGCACCATATACCTCTTTACAATATCTGAAGAGGTATCTGGTGCTGCACCTTACTTTAGCGACTACCAACTACTTTTGCCAAATGGTTTCAGAATGCACACTTTTCCCTAGTGATCAGTGGTTGTCAAATGGTCACTAACTGGTCTTTATGACCTCATGAATGGTGCTTTAGCAATTTCGCAGCAACTCTAAGCAACCACCAGTAGTCAATTGCAAATTTCTCAGAGAATACGCATTTTTTTATTTTTCCATTGTGACACTTGGCTGCCAGATGGCCGCCAGCAGGTCTGTTGGCCTGTGTGACCAAGGCCTTAGATGCTTTGATATACATTTTCCATCCGCAAGTACTAAAAGCACTCTTTTAGAAAACAATGTGGACTTTCTATCTCATCAATGAAATCATCCAGGGTTAACTTTTAAAAACAACAAAAAAACAACTTTTAATGCCTTAAACTTTTGCAGAGTACTTCTTTTTTTTTTAACTGATTATAGGAGACAGATGGGGTTAGGTTTTTTAAAAGGGTGTTTGCTTGAAACGGAAGCAATGGTACAATATAATGAAATCATGCTGTATATAAAACATTAAAACGCCAATGGGTCTGAAACGTAAAGCCAAAGATGAAAAGCTTGGAAGCTGCATTGTTTCCACTGAATAAGCAGTTGGCGACTCCTGGTTGCAAAAAGTCAGACAGTATAAAAGCCTCGAAAATGATCTTTAATCTCACTTGATATATAGCTTCAATTGCTTCCCTGATGAGTCAGTGCTCTCAGCTGTTAGCTGTTATCTTCATATATTACAACACAGCCTTAATTTTGTAAATCCGTCTACAACCTGAAGGTTCAAGAAGAAGACGTTTATTGTAATATGTAGAGTAAAAATAAGTCCATCAGTTTTAGACAATACAATGACATCCAAATTGGGACTTCACTAACCAGCTGCTGATGTTGGCCTGCTACAATTAAGTCATTAGTTTAAATTCGTTTGCTTCTTATTAGAATAAAAATGGCTTTACAAGCTTCTGTCTATGTGAAGGCATTCATTGACTTAACCTGAAGCTAACTAACCTCACTGATCCAGAATCAGACACCAGGGTTATTATCGTTAACGAAAACTAACGAAATAACGAAAACTAGAAGTGAAAAAACATTTTCGTTAACGAAAATAAAAATAAAAACAAAAAAAGGAAAACTAACTAAAACTGGAATGAGTGTTCACAAAACTAACTAAAATTAACTGAATTTATAGCAAAAATGTGTTTAGTTTTCATTGATGTGTGCGTGTCATACAAGAGTCAAGGGTGAAAATGAAGTTTAGTTTCCAGATTTTTTTCTTGCTGTGTCTCATTATGCCAGCAGGTGGCAGCACGTTAGTCGAGTCGTCTGTGT
Organism: Neolamprologus multifasciatus; assembly: GCF_963576455.1. Taxonomy (NCBI): domain Eukaryota; kingdom Metazoa; phylum Chordata; class Actinopteri; order Cichliformes; family Cichlidae; genus Neolamprologus; species Neolamprologus multifasciatus. Next base: position 35,908,168 of record NC_140460.1, read on the forward strand.
TGCTGCTCCATCCATGCGCAGAATCATGTCAGGAAAAGTCGGAAGAAAGCGCCAGAGTCCAATTTGGGATTACTTTGAATATGACTGTGTTTTGGATAAAGCAAGTGTCTTGTAGTGGAAACAGACAAATTATGAGGGACATTTCTAAAGGGAAAAAAATCCCACAAACCTTAAAGTGCACTTGAAAAGCTCACACAAGAAGGCTAACCTAGTTTACCTTGAGAAGGTAAGGGAGCACACTCAACCCTCATCCCCAGAAAACAGAAGCTAACCCCAGGCAAGGCAGCGTGATGCATCCCGAGACAACAGGACGGGGATATCTACATAACTGTGTGAGTCAATTACCTTCAAAAAGTTTATCAATTCACTTGAACCAAAATTACGAACACCCGGTGCTGCAAGAGTTAATAGTCCCATTGGGGCCAAGATATACATTTTATAGTTGCCTGGTATCAATGGTTGTTCATCTGCCTTTATTTATTTATTTATTTAAAGAACCCATAGGTGGGAATGTGAGTTGTCTGTCTCTGCATGTTAGCCCTGCGACAGACAGGCGACCTGTCCAGGGTGCAGGGTATGGTAGCTGGAATAGCAACATACCCAAGGATAAGCAGAAGAGAATGACTGATATGATGAAACTGGGATTTTGTTACACTTAATTATTGCAAACACAACTAAAACTATAACTGAAACTAATCAAAACTAAACTGAAACTAAGGATTTTCAAAAAAATAAAAACTAAACTAGCAAACAATTGGTAAAAACTAATTAAAACTGATATAAAATTGAAAATCTGAAGTCAAAACTAAATAAAAATAAAAACTAATGAAAATTGCAAAACTATTAAAACCCTGTCAGACACTTCTTCAAATATCCTCACTCTCAAGATCTAAATCTCAAATTAATCTCCCCAAAATTAAATGAATATACAAACAAACACACACAGACAAACACATAATCTACACAGGTGTGTGTGCACTGGTCTCATGGCAGATAAATTATCGATTACAGCTCTGGCTGGCGTCATTTTGAAGAGTTCAGAAAAGAGGCGATACTGTTCCTACCCGCACACACACATATCACATATATACTTTGAGATTAAGAGTCATGAGACACTCCCCAGCAGAACCATATTTCCATAAACAGAAGGCAAATTTAAATTTCATAGAGTTTTTCCTGAATTACTGCTCACAAACCACTCCACCCTTACTCTGTAAAGAGGCACTCTCGGTAATAGCACAGGGGTAAATGATTGTGAATTAGGCTTTACTTGATAGTCACTCATCAGCTCGGTGTCAAGTTGAGCCAGTTCACCACCCAGACTCTTCTACTATGAAGCCATGCTGTTGTAATAGATGCAGTTTGAGTTTAGCATTGTGTTGCTGGAATACGACTTCTTCTTTGCATGCCGGAGCTTTAACCCCGAATTTGTGGATGGCACAGTGAACTCAGAGACAGTGATTTCCATTTCTGGAGGTGTTCCATGCACAATGCATTGATTTCCATGACAGAAACATGCCTGTTTTCAATTAAGTGCCGGGTGATGGTCTGAAGGTCGCAAACATGCAATATTGATTTTCAGCCTTTACTTTTTCTTTAAGTGCCTGAGATCACATTGCTTGCTAGCCTTTGTTCACTGTACTAAAAGATCAGATTTCTATGAAAGAGTCAGTGCCACCTTTAAACCAAGACAAACCTTGAAATGGAAACAGCGTCAGATGTCTCTGTAGCTCTCTGCTCAAAACAGAAATTTGTTATAGCTTTTAAACGTTTAAGGCAAGTTCAGCTTAATTTCAGCTGCTGTGTCAGAAGCAGATGGCACACTGCCAAACAGAAGTTTCACTTTGACTTTATCGAATCATCAAACTGGGAGAATAAACTATTTACATGCAGGTTGTACATTTCTACGGTCAGTACCAATGGCTTGAAGAGAATATTTGAGCTTCAACAAGGCACTGAGTTCTTTGTTGTTTGCCGTATCATTCTTGTTGGATGGCAATACTGATAAACTGTTTCAGTTACAGCGCCTGTATATTAATTATAGCTTTACATGTTTAGAAGCCGCGTCTGGTTCTCTTTCAGTTTTCCCACTGGACATTTTAAGGTAATGCTTTTTCCCAGTTGTATTTTTTTCTAATTATCTTGGCCACTAAATTACATGTAAAGTAGTCCAGTGACAAAACTCTCAAGTAGTGCCTAATGCCACTGATGCAGTCTGTCAAAAGCAGTTTCCAGGTGTTTTCTTGCAGATAAGAAATCTGCAATCTTGAGATTGGAGGACACCATGAAACATGGCTGCAGGGAGAGTTCAGGGTGTTTACTGAGTGCTTCATATGTGAACCACTCAGTAATACAACTCAGTTATGAATGATATTTAGTGCTGCACCAGTATTTTTCTACCATCTTGATAACTGTGTTAATTAATTAAGAACCTTTCCAAAATAACACTGAACAGAAGACTTAAAGGCTTACTGTGACACAGCTCTTCTATGCAGTCAGTGCCCATCTGAAAGCTGCAGGCAGGAGCAGTTTTAAAATGCAGGCTCCAGGGTGGACAGTTGCCATCTCGCCCCTGGCATTATCAGTGTTGGCATCTGACACTGACAGCAGTGCCGGAGCTCAACCCTCCATTGAAGACGAGGAGAGAGGGTCACATATTTCCACTTTGCCCTTGGACACTTCTAACAAAGACATTGTCTGGATGATAGCAGGGGGGGGAAAGGGGATTGGAAAAAATACCCGCCCTTCACGGAGGTTGCTGGGATGAGAAAAATCTATTAAAAGAGGGGAAAAAAAGAAAAAGAAAAAAACCTCTTGCTGTATTTTATACACAGTACGCTCACACTTGATTGCTCTTTTGCAGCTTGTCACAATCAATTGTGTCAGAAAAATGAATGTGATGATAAAATAAAGAAGTTAAGCGTGCTCATACATCATTGCATAAGCAGATGGAATGCATTTGGACACATTCATGGTATTATATTGAACTCTCCAAACTTCAAAGGACTCCTAAATGTTGTTTCCTACTGGCATGCTTATTTCATTTGTATTTGCTTACATTTTGCATGAGAAATGGCAGCTTGTTTATGCGTGTAGCTCACTTAAGGTATACTGAAACACCAAATCTTAGCGCAAACCTAGTTTAGCATGCTGTCAGTAAATGGCTGTATGAGTAGGACCCAAATATAGGAATTCGAAAGGCAGCTTTTTTTCATACACCCTCTGCTCTATCAAAATATTGAGTTTTGGGAGCTTGGCACATTAGATAGATACCCCAATCAACAACAAGAAAGGGGAAAAACGAATCACTTTCTTTGGTATAGGGCAAACTGTAAAACTTTACTTGATCCCCTACCCTAAAGAGAAGAAGGGAAGATGGGGAAAATGTCAGATGTGGCTCAGGTGGAACAGCCCCCAGCTTGAGTGTGTCATGTGTTTTGAGAATTTGGTTAATCCCACCATAGTCCCAAGGAGGCAAAAGAGCCACTTGAAAACCAAAAATCTCTTCTGAGTAGAAACTTGACCTACTGCAAAGGAGTGCTGGATCTGGACCAGCAATGAAGGTTTGCATTGTGTAAAAGTGTCTGATACAGCTATGGAGGGATGCTATACGCTATTGGAGTGCCAGCACTCTTGTTAAAAAGCTGCTGGTGTCATGCTAGGTCCAGATGCTTCAAATTGGTCATTAAAAGTGCTTTCATTCAACAGTCCAAACAGAAGATGACATAGAGGCTTTGTCTTCAAAGTAATAGTTGTTCTCTTTTAAATATGTGGTTGCTGTGCTAAGGCGCGGCGTTTACCTTGAAGGCAAACTTTTTCTGTCTGTCATTGCACTTTCCACAGTTTCAGCACCTTTTGGCGAAGAGGAATGTTTGCAGACAACATCGTTAAATTCTTCCATGCACGTACAAACTCCAAAACACGCACAAACTCCAAAAAGCACACACAAACTGCATAGCACGTACAAACTGCAAAGCACATACAAACTCCAAAATGCTTACAAACTCCAAAATGCTTACAAACTCCAAAACGCTTACAAACTGCAAAGCACGTACAAACTGCAAAGCACGCGCAAACTCCAAAGCACGTACAAACTCCGCACGTACAAACTGCAAAGCACATACAAATTCCAAAGCACGTACAAGCTCCAAAACACAACGGAAGTGCTCCAGGACGCTAGGGGCAGTGTTGAGGTCGATTTGCAAAATAAACGGCAAGTTTGTTGCAAACACATGGAGTTGGATACCGGTGGAAAACACCTGCAAGGATAGAACAACCACACTCATATATTCAAATTTTTTTTTAAAAATGTTCATTTACCTGTTACTACCACAAACCAAATCCGGTCGTTGGTACTTCCTGGCTTGTGTAGCCACTAGGTAACAAAAGCTCAACACTGCCCCTAGCGTCCTGGAGCACTTCCGTTGTGTTTTGGAGTTTGCACGTGTTTTAGAGTTTGCACACACTTTGGAACTTGTTTGTGTTTTAGAGTTTTGTACGTGTTTTGGATTTTGTACGTGTTTTGGAGTTTGGATGTGTTTTGGAGTTTGTACGTGCTTTGTCTCTAGGGGCCACCGTACAATCTGCTAATGACTAGAACCAGTGACCTAGACTGGTAGACCAATGACCTAGAACCAGTTGGCGAATTCTAATTCTTCCCTGTTGACGGGTTGTTGCAAGGGGTTGTTGCTAACTGGTCTGTAGGCCTATAATAACTTTATATTTATAAAAACGTTGCTTTAATACAATTTTTCCATGGATAGTTTGGTACCAATGCAAGGAAACATCTAAGTGCTTTTAGCCTGAAATGTTACAGATTAATATTTGAAAATTCCAGAACCTTAATGGTCTAGGTCGAAACTCGGTTGAAATTTCTTTGTTTTTTCTTTTGTCTTAAATCTCTTACCGAGGAAGTACTTGTGGATTGATTTGTGTCTGATTCTGATGCCATTTCTCATTGCATATTTTTCCCTGCATAAACTGTCAAAGCTGAATTTTATTTGTCCTAGTCAAAACGTATTCGTAACAGCCACATATTTATCAGAAGGCACTTAAATGTGTCACAGAGTCACTTACTGAGGCATTCCATTCCAATTGGCTGTGTGTTTTGTAAGACCCACAGAAAGAACCGTCACCCAGATTCTTTTTTTTAGCACAATTTAACAAAATTGTGACAACTCTGAGTCACATGGATTTTTTGTAGTGTACAAACTGTCAGCACCAGTGTAAATACATGAAGTAATATATCCCCAATAACAACCTAGATGGTGTCACCTGCCAGATACGTGTGTCAAATTAAACTGTATGGGAAAAAAGGTTGTGTGTTTTTTTTTTTCTTAAAACAAACACATCTACATAGAAAAAAATTACAAATCTGGGTTCACGGTATTTTTTGCTAGAGTTAGTATTTAATTCTCTTCATTTATCATAGCTACAGTCAAGCTTCTGCCCTTAAATTAAAAGGGAAAACTCCAAATAATTACAGCAGTAACTTGCAAAGTGCACAGCAGATTCTCCCTAATATTCTAACACACACTCATGCCTTGTTTTATCTTCCAGGTTTCATGTTGGCTCTCATCTTGCATCACAGGGGACATCAGATGTTGATCATGGCTAAATGTGTTGAGGTTGTCTGTAAAGATGACAAGTGCTATGCGAGCAAGGTAAAAAAAAAAAAAATCCTCATGCCTCACACTTTGAAGTCAGCATCAAAGTGTTCCCACCTGTTGCCGAGTGTCACCCATGCATGAGTTACCAAGGATTGAGAAAGACTGCAGATGTTTGCTTCAATAACAACAATGTAGAAATTTCTTCCAATCAGCTTTTGGAATTTTAGCTCTGTATTAACAATTATTTACATCTAAATTTCAAAATTGTGAATATTTTATATGAAGGGACATGAATAAAAATATGGTAAGGAGACAAGACTTGTAGGTGGTGCAGATGCTACCAGTCTAAAGGATCATGTGTAAATCTACACAAAACCATGGGTATAACCGAAGATAACTGCTATTTAATCCATTTTATCTGTCTTTAGGTAGCAGTCCTCATTGTTACAAGAGCTCATTTCTGGGGATTGGTGTGATTATTTGGCTTCACTGGTGTTGTATAACATCAAAGAGCGAACATATTCTTACACCACTTTGTACTTGGATTTTGTTTGAAAAGAAATTGGTTTTAACACGGGCTCAGGATTGGCCTTAAATTATAAAGGTGGTCATTCTCCCTGCATTGTGTATGCTGTGTTTTAGAGGTATAATATAGTAGGTTTGTAATTCAGTGCTCCTACATTCTCTGTCAGGATGAGCATCTCATTGATGTGTGGTATCCAGTCCATTTATGATTAAATCCTTCTTGTCTGTAGTCCCAGGTTATCAATTACTGTATTTGTTCTAGTCCATGAATTAGCTTCGATGTAACATGGGTCATAAATTGACTTTCTTCCATCAGATTAGACAGCATATTTTGTTATTTAAAACCTTTGCTCAGTTCAGTGATCATTAAGTTTTGACCTTTTTGCAGGTGGAGTAGTGTCTTTGTTTCTGTTAGAGCAGCTGTGGTTCAAAGGGTGCCACCGTCTTGGAATCAACACTACAGAAACCCCGCACTTCAATGACCTTTCGTGCCCTGCGGATGGGAGTTTCATAGAGAAGGACACTTCCATCAGGACCGAAATGTTTCATCATCATCAAGGTGTTCACTCAAAGCAAAATTGTATTGATTTTCAGTGACTTTTTCCTTTTAGGTGGACAAGTGTTCCCAAGCCACCCCAGCAAAATGCCTAACACAGCAGAACAAGGTCACAATAGGATCAAGTAATTGTAGGAACCAAGGGGTTTAGGTTTTTCGTCTGATTTTTCTGATGATCCCAGGTGAATGGAAATGTAATTGCCAATCTTTCCAAAACAGTTGATCTATTATGTTTATTTTTCAAATGATCTTGGTAACGAACCTCTTTCAGTCTCAATCTAAGACAAAACTAAGTGGAGGCAGAATTGCACATTCAACTGATGTCTAATACATGGTCTGTCACAAAGAACCATGGCACTGTCCACTAAATCATCCCACTCAGACTGGAGCCACTGTCTCCTTCATTTCAGTCTCTTCAAAATGTATTATTTTTGGCTTACTCTCCTGCACCTGAGCAAATAAGTGTAGAGAAAATGATCCATACAATGAGATGTAATCTCATTTCTCAATATCCACTGAAAATACAAAACTGAAAGATTTTTTCCTGCTTTTTCAGTCAACTGCTTTATAATTACTTTTTCACATGAGACCATGAGAAAGGTTTAGGTAGTTCTTTTTTCCTTTTACAAATTAAGTCATCTTAAAAAAAAAAAAAAAAAAAGCAAACATTTTGTTTTTAGTCAGGTTATCTGTATCGAATATTGAATTTTTTTTAAATGATCTAAAATATAAATGTGAAAAATATGCAAATGAAAGATGGAAATCCAATACTTTCTCACAGCACTGTATATAAGAAAAACGTTTTCTTAGTTTTTCACAGGGCTGCACAGAAGCTGATGGGTATAGGATGCATTTTGGCAAATGACTTCCATCTTCTGCTTCCCATAGGGACTGTTTAGCTCTAGGGAACCAAAGTCTTCTCAAATGTGCTTGGCAAATAAAATTTGGACAAAAAGCGGGCTACAAATGAAAACCAGAAAACATCCAGTATCTAAAATCGTATCCTTTACAGACATGTTTGACATACTTGTATGCCAATGGAAACACATTTTCTTTCACTTTGCATTTGACATGAATATTTAATTGTTTTTCTGCAGATACATGAGCGCACAATGAATGCAAAGACAGCAGTTCAGAAAGTCAGTAGGCTTTTGAAGTTCTGGAAAATTAAGAATTTGAAACCGCAAAAATACACTTCTAAGCCTCAGGGGAATCAATCTATCCACTTCTGAAGCATTTAAACACTTTGGTGCAAATGATGGTGACAACAGGTGAACTTGAGAGGCAGCCATAAGACAACCCCAAAAAAAGAGAAGGATTTCACCTGCTTACCCACAGCAGGTGAAATGGATTCAACTGGACAGACAGTTTAACCGATGATGATGATGATTAAGTGTTCTCTCAATTTACTATGCTTGTGGGGACCAACAGCCCTTATGGGGACAAAATCCTGGTCCCCACGAGTTTGAAGGCATTTTTCAGACTCAAAATGTGGTTTTAGTGTCAGGGTTACAATTAGGTTACGCTTAGATTTAGGCCAGGGGTGGGGAACTCCAGGCCTCAAAGGCTGGTGTCCTTCAGGTTTTAGATATCAGCCTGGGTCAAAACACCTGAATCAAATGATTAGTTCATTACCAGGACTCTGGAAAATGTTAGAACATGTTGAGGAGGTCATTTAGCCATTTAAATCAGCTGTGTTGAATCAATGATACATCTAAAACCTGCAGGACACCGGTTCCCCCACCCTAAGGGCTAAGGGTTAGGATTAGGCTTTCATTTTAGATGGTTAGGGTTAGGGTAAGGGGCTAGGGAAAGCATTATGTCAATTAGATGTCCCCACAAAGATATGAATATAGGGTTAATGTGTTTCCGCACATGTGTGTGCATATTTAGACATCTTTGTGAGGACCAAAAATTAGAATACTACTATATTTGTGGGGACCAGCAGTCACTTATGGGGACGAAACGCTGGTCCCTGTGAGCTTGATGGCATTTTTGTGGTTTAAGTGTCAGGGTAACAATTAGGTTATGGTTAGCTTTAGGCTGAGCGGCTGTGGAAAGCATTATGTCAATTAGATGTCCTCACTAAGATATGAAAACGAGTGTGTGCGAGAGAGAGAAAGAAGGTGACAGATGTTGAAGGAGAAGCAATATTCTTGATCTTCTTTAGAATGAGTGGGTACAGAGGTATAAAATAATATTACTTATGGTTCTATATTGTATGTCTTGCCTGACATGGATAAATTAAGTTTATTTTGAAAGTGGAAATAGGTTAGAAAAGTTTCAAATGATAAATCATTAGAGAGCCGTCCCCCTGTGAACTCCCTGGCTGGTATTGCTTTGTAAGGAATCTTTGTTATCCGCAAATCCGGGACGATATCTGTGTACCTGTGCTGAGTTGGGAATTGTGTCAGCAAAATGACAATAAAGATAACAAAAGCTTCAGAAAGCTCTGTCCAAGAATCTGCTGAAAGTAAAATCAGTGGGCCGAACTTGGCCTCGTACCAAAACTGCGATTCTCTAAAGGCTTCCAAGGAATGTGGAATAATTTGCATTTGATCAATCTTCACTGAACCTAATAACATTTAAGATGTTATTTTGAGAAAGAAAGCTAATTAGAAGTCATATTAATAGCTTAAAAGTGTCCTCCTTGCAAAAAATTTTACAAGGCTATTTTTTACTCATCACATTACTGAACTGTCAACTCAAGAGACTTATTCACTTCTCTTTCTGTGCTGCACTGCCCATGTTACATTAAAGATTGGAGTCAGTGCCAAAGATTCAAGGCTATTATGAGGCACTTTTTGAAAAAAGTCTTTATATACATATATGTGTTTGTGTGTGCCATGAACATGTAGTAACTGAAATGTTAATGTTAATATCAAAAAAACAGGATCATGTGATTTTTTTTTTCTTTAATTTAATTTTGTTTTTTTTTGTTTGTTCTTGTGCAGCCTGAAGCCTTTTTGATTGTCGCCTGTTATTTAACCAAAGCTTTAGCAGAAGTAATTATTCTGCTGTGCTTTAAAAAGCACAAGGCCACATGTGTCTGGTTTCACCAATAGAACATCACTTTTGATGGATTGCCAACTAAAAGCTTTTCTCAAAGGTTAAAAAGAGCTGCTGGAGGTACAATGGCCTTAAACACATTTGTCAAATCAGATGACGGGTTTAGTCACTTTAAAAGTCAGCGCTGTGTGCCTATTCAGACATAATTTCTGTGGATACGGTTACACAAGAATATGACACAAAACAGTTTTTGAATAATGTGGGATACCCCTCTGAGTTTGGCCAGAACGATTTAGTCATTACTTTAAGCTGTTTGGAATGGGTAATCAGTAGACAGGCAGCAACATTTACAAGAAGCACTTTTATTTTAAGGGTGGTTGAAGAAAATGGTTTATTTATGGAACATACAGATCAGCTTCTTTGATTTGGGTGTTATATGCAGAATGCACAGTTTGTCCGCTGTCGATTGGGCGAAAGAGAGCTGGTGATGGTAGGGGTTGAATCAAACTATATACAAGCAATCAAGTGGGGAACAAAGTTCACATCAGACTCATCATTCCAAGTTTTAGGTAGACTTCTGACATTCATGACATTTTCCTCTCGGACTTCACTCACTCAGGTTTAAAGGCCAGTCACTGACCTGTTGGCCACTTCTGTTCTCTAGGGGAAAAAAATCTACATTCCCTGACCAGTGGGCAATTAGTCAAGTGTTATCAGTCACAGAGATGGTGCTGCACCAAAACCCTCTTTGTGGTTCCTTTTGTCACCAGTAGATTGCCTGTAGTTTGTATGCAAGATGCCCATTTGTTTGCACCCACTCACCAACTACTTGCTAAGCCACTAAGTGATACTAAAACAGTGAACGTTTGCCTCCAAAGTAAAAGTTGTGACTTGCCACCGAACCAACACATTTCAAAATGCATAATTTTTACTTTGAGGACAAAGGTTTTCTATTTTTTGTGGCTCTTTTTCAGATTTCACTGCTGTTCACCAAGTAGTTGGCGAGCGTTTACAGACAAGTCAACGTTTTTCATATAAACTATAGACAACCACAGCAATCTGCATGTGACCAAGCAAATGCAGGGTAGTTTTCATTATAGCATCATATACCTCTTTGCAACCAGTTTTGCCTAGCAACAGTAAGCAATCTACCCCAACCACTCACGAACTAGCAGGGGAATATAATTTCTCCCTAGCAACCGCTGGTTACCAGGGAAATAATGACTCTGGGACCTGGGATTTAGCAGTCAATTGCACAGCAATTGCTTGCAACCTTCAGCAACCAGCTGGGGAACACTCTTTTTTCCCCCATCAACTGGTTGTTAGCAAGTGACTGAGGTGTTAGTGAAAACTACATGTGTGATAAAACATGAAATACTTGCAAAGTGTGACTGGAATTTTTTTTTTGTTTTGTTTTTTGGACGTACAGGCACCACTTTGTTTTTTTCTTAGTTTGTAAGGGTGTGCCACCCTGGCAGGCCAGAGAAAGTTTTACTAGTTACTCACACCGTGAAGTTTTTCTGACAGGAGTAGCAATGAAAATGCAAGAAGTAGAGGTGGTGAAGATGGATGAGTTTAAATACCTGGGGTCAACCATCCATAGCAACAGAAAGTGCACAAGAGAGGTGAAGAAGAGAGTGCAGGCAGGGTGGTGTGGGTGGAGCTGAATGTCAGGGGTGATTTGTGACAGAAGGATAGCAGCAAGACTAGAAAGAAAGTTTACAAGATGGTAGTGTGACCTGCTGTGATGTATAGTTGGAGACAGTGTCACTAATAAAAAGACAAGAGGCTAAGCTGGAGGTGGCAGTGTTGACGATGGTAAAAATTTTCACTTGGAGAGACCAGAAGGGACAGGATTATAAATTAATAGAGGGGACAGCTCAGGTTGAGTGGTTTGGAGACAAAGTTAAAGAGGCAAGGGTGAGATGGTTTGGACAGAGGCAGAGGAGGGATGGTGAATATACTGGACCAAAGATGATGAAGATGGAGCTGCCAGGCGTTAGGGAAATGCGAAGACCTCAGAAGTTTAATGGATGTAGTGAAGGAGGACATCCTAGGGATTGGGTGAGATAGAGGTAGATGATCCACTGTGACGACCCCTAAAGGGGGAAGCTGAAAGAAGAAGATAAACGAGCATGGCTCCGTTCTGGGAAAGCATAGTTACCTGTCTGTACAAAACAGAGCAAAGTTGATGGAAATGTGAACGCAATGTACCATCAGATTTTGATCCACCATCCAATACCACCTGGAAAACAGCGGCTTCATTTTTCAGCATGACAATGATCCCAAACACACTGCCAAGGCAGCAAAAGCGTACCTGGATAGAAAAACACACAATGGATCATTATCAGTCATGGACTCCCAAGAGCCCAGATTTCAACATTATTGAAGCAGTGTGGGATCATGTTGACAGAGAGCCAACATCTAAAGAAGAGTGTTGAGTGTCCTTCAAGAAGCCTGGAGAACTATTAGTACTTAAAGAAATGACTAGAAAGCTGCCTGAGAGAGTTCAAACTGTGCTGAAGAATAAAGGAGGTCATACCAAACGTTGACTTTAAAGCTCGCTAGAAGTGTACAAACTCTAGTATTGAGTTTCCATGTATGCTTGCATGTTTTAATGAATCAAAACCAACAATTTCCCATTTTCCTATTGAAATATAAAGAAACGAGTGGTGACTCCAGACTTTTGCACAATACTGTAGATCAGGAAAACATGCATTTTTTTTTCTCTTTTTGGTACGGAGAAGATTAAAGGAACTATTATACAGACAATCAAATGTAAGTGTTCTTCACTGCAGTGACTCCACCACTGATGCACCAGTACTGTTGTTTCAAAGGATGGATAATACAAGAGGGTAGAGGCTTGAAGGTCTGCCCAGCTGCATATTCTGCATTGCTGATATACTTTGTATCTAATATTCCACAACTGTCAAAATGTCAATGCTTATGAAAAAAGGGAGTTTCTTTTTAAGATAAAGAAAAATAATTGCAAGCCAGCATATTTTGCAAAGTGTTGCTCCTTTTGACATGGTTAGTACAAACTGTGCAAGTGGAAAGGACTTCTGTGTGGCGATGTAGCTTGTTAAGTCGGGTAAGAAACTCTGTAGAGACATCCAGTTAAATATTTCATCTAAGTTTGTGCCAGAGTCAGATGATATTCATGCAGTGCAAGCTGTATCTTTCAGCAGAAAATATGTTGTGATCAGGACCAGATAAAATGTGCCATTTCCCTTCCTGATCTTCTATATGGGAGCCCTTAGATTTTTTTTATCTATTAAAACTGAGATGCTTGAAATGTGAGGATTTTGTGTTGGTAATTACAGCTGAGTGACCGACAAACAGTGGTTTCCATTGATAATAGAGTAGAAGTATCTAAGAAAAACTCAGCACAAAAACATTACATTTAATTTTTACGCTCAGGGTCTCATTGCTGTAGTTAATGGGAAATCATATAGAGATGAATGATGTAATGATGTATTTGTTCAAAGCAAACTAATCTACTAAGTTTTACTTTGCTGTAAAATGAAGTAAATAAATTGTTTGTTTACCAGATTTGTGTCCCTTAAAATGTAAATGAGTGATTCAGAAAAACATTTTCATCTATCGACTGTTTCATCCTTTTGTTTTTCTATTTGCTTTTTTAATTTATTTTTTTTAATCAAAGGCTGGTCCCACAAATGCTGAAAGTCTGCTTCTTCAAACAGACACAACACAACCACAGTAAACACTTCAAACCATTCACAGTGTTTCATCCGTCCCTCGGCCAGACAATCATCTTTGGAAGTGAAAGGTCACAATTGTGCTGGCTTTTATGACGATACCGACCGAAGCTTCTGTCAGGTGTGATTCCATCACGCTGTCATGTTAAAACTTAAAGGGTGAGTCTTTGTCATGTTTTTAGAACGTGACATAGACGTTTTATGTGACCTGTAATCAGAGATTAGATTATTTCTGAATGTGTTGTAGACCTCTAAATCAGGTCACATTGCTGAGTGGGCTAGGAGCCTCGAAGTGCTCATCTCAACACAGTGTGAGGCATTTTTAATTGAAGCATTTCTTCCATTATGTTGACATGTTCTACACCAGAACAATTGCATTGTTTGCACATTCAAGCACTAACAACAATCCATATTTACGTTTTATCAACAAATTAACCTTTGTTGGCAGCAGATAATTTGTGTTATGTGGGTTTGTAAGTGGGTGTCTCTATGGCTTGAGCTTGTTCAGGTGACTGGGAGCTGAGGATTAGTTTCTTGAGCTTTTTTAGTTTTCATGATGTGGTGCTGGGAGAGGCTACCACTACCAAAGACTACAATCGATTTGAGTCATTGCTTTATCTGCAACAATGTTTAGGTGGATGCTACTGATCATGGTCTTATGTTCCCAACTGATAATTTTTTATGATGGGATCAAACTTATTCTAAACCCAAGTGGTGAAACAACAAAGTGAACAAAGTAAAAGTCCAAATGGGGTTTGAACCTGTGACTTAAGCTACAGCAACCTCTCCAAACTCATAACTTAGATATTATAGGTCTCTAAAACTGGAGTATTATCTGAACACTAACTTTTAGCCAATGTTGATTTAGCTAGTGAGCCAAGAATCACCTCAATAGGACACTTACACCGAGATGAAGGCATCGACTGATGAAATGGCTAACCTAGCCAAAATTAGCCAAACTCTTAATCTTGTAACACCAGATCAGTGAAAAACATGATTTCCTTTGGCTGGACCCACACTGATGAAAAATGTAAACCTGTCAGCATTAGTAATGTGTTACACCTTACTTCTTACTTACTTCTAAGTAAGTACAGTATGTTACTTACCAGAGAAAGTGATTTGTCAGACTGCATGTTAAATTACTTTCACGTGAAATGACCTGAAACGCACTGTCACATAATTATCAGTCAACAACATAAACCTTGGACTAGAGTTCCACAAACCAACACAAAACCCTATCTTCATGCGAACACACATGCAATCTTTATTTTAATTTTTATGTATAAACACAAAATTGACAACGAAAAGCAAAGTTGAAAACCAGATCAAAGAGACTTTAGAGCAATCGCCACAGTGATTCTACTATTAAAACCTGAGCTGGTAGGGATGAAGGCTACAATGCTGGAAGCCTGACTGCTCATCACTGCCTTTGTTACCTGTTGAAGTTCAGGCTCTGGCTGCTGGGCTGGAGTTGGCATACACACAGCTTTAAGATCAGTCTGGATATTTTTTTGCTAGCTTTGCAACTTTCTGCACAGACAGTATGCTAATGCAAAGAGCCAAAGTTGTGTCAGCAGTCTAATGGTTTTACCATTACGCTCTTGTTCTTACACGTAAGAAAGATAGAAGTAAAGTCCATATATCCAGTCCTCTTCCTCTTCCCACTTAAAGTACAAACTGAAATTAGTTGGTTGTAGCGCAAATATGACTGTAATGTAATAACTAAATTTAGCACAGTTTACAATTTACAGTTTGACATATGTTACAACCAGTGTTACGTTACGAAAACTGTGGATAGAATTCTCTGGACGTATTATTAATAACACTTACAAGCTACACAAGTAGCTCCTTGTGGCAAAATACTTGCTGCTATGACTGTTTCTAAAAATTTCTATTTAGAGTTCAGGCTAAATACCGAAAAAGCACAAACTTGTTTAGAAAGCTTCTCATCCCTTAAGACTGCACCTAAGGTGTGAAAGTGTTAGGACTTTTAAGAGGCTTAAAACAGTGGAGAAAATGGGACAAAGACAAAGAGGTAGAAGAAATATTCTCTAAATGCTGAATGATGGGACGTTAATGAAACGCTCCAGATTACATCGTGCAGAGATAATGGTTGTGGCCGATCTCATTAGAGATGCCCTTATATTTTCCTACCCGACACAATAATGCGTTTTCAGTGATCACAATGCCAAGATATGTGGAAACTTGGAAACATGCAACAACGCTCCCTATTAGTATCAAATGGACTGGCAATTAAACAATTAACATCACCCCCTTGATAAATAAATGCAAATAAGTATGTCTAAGTAAACTTTTTGTATCTACGTTTAAAGTCTATCTTAATTCAAAAGAAATGTTAATTACTTAAACAGGGCTCATAAATACACCGCTAATATAAAAAAATTCTATCATTTTATTCTTTATTCTTTGTCCATCCCTTCGCTCTTTGACAGTGCTCTTGTTTCCATAATTGTGGCAAGTAATTGGAGAATTAAAATTAGAGGAACCTAATGTCCCCTGCTGAATTTCCTGCCCACATTGCTCAAAAGAAAGTTCAGACAGAGAAACTATTGCTGTGACAACAGTGGAAATACGAGATAATTACACAGTGCATACTTAAAATATGTCAGAAATTATCAACTTCCAATGACTAATAACAGCTAAAACAAGAAAACAATTCGTCTGGAAAAGGTTCAGCATTGATGGTGAACTGTGAATACTGAACTGTATGTACTGTATTTACAAGATCCACAGGTTATCGCAGTTCTGTTACCTAATCTTCCTACAAATACCCTGATTTTTGTACCGCTTAAACTATAAAAGTCTATGCTAAAGAGTCTATGCTGAGATGACGGCACAAAAACAAGCGCTAAATTAAATGAATAACCTGGGAAAACTTTGGGTCCTGGCATTTACATGGCTGTTACTTTGACAAGTACCGCTTGGCTTCACATTGCTATTGAAACAACACTCTCATCAGAACATCAGTGCGCCTCCAAACAAAAACTGCTCAGGACAGAATGTGACAAAAAGCCGGCCTGTAAATTTACCAGGTCACAGAGCGACAAAGCATCCGTGGGATGCGCTGGAACAAACCTGATCCATGGAGACTCCACCCCAAAGCATCGACTGCCAACATCCTATTCCCTTGGCAACCCAAGGGAAAAGGCACCCACACAAGCCCTGTTTCCATGCTGCAAAATGTCAGAGCTGTTTTGGCAGCAGGAAATGGACTGACGCAGTCTTGGGCGCTTTGTACATGGTGTACATGCCACAGGATTCATTTCATTTAAAGGTACAACTTTTATAAGCAAAATTATGACCAGGGAGAATTTACATATGGACGTTTGAAGGATCCATTTTATTGTAGGTAACCTCTGCGGTTGCCTACAATAAAATGGAAAGCAAGTGAAGACGTACACCTACAGTGATTTCTTTAAATGACAAACTGACAGCAAGGTGTGTTTGAAGCTCAGTATGTATATTACTGCATGTTGCACACTTATAAAGTACAAAGTCAGATGTTAAAGAAGTCGATCACTCTTCCTCACAGACAGAGCCAGACTTAAATGTTTTGCTTTTTTTTATTAGTGCGTCTTCGTTTGTCATGAGGAATAAGGTGAGCACTCTATCATTTTCTGGAGTTCTTTTACATTTTCTCCTTTTGTTGCACATGGCATATATTAAAAAGTAGAGCAGAAAGAGCTAAATAGCTAAGACTCGAGGAAAAATGTAAGCGTTCACACGAGGTTATAATGTGCTGTTGATTTTTCCTGAAACGTTAATTTGCTTTGAGCTGTTCAAACCGTTTTCTGATAAAAGCCAGGGCCCATTGAGATGCAGCGGCGGCGGCAGCTGATGTGACAGGATCAGGCAGGACCGAGCCACTTGCATCTTTGGCTAGCATACTGTACTTGTCTAATGATGTCACATTACATGGTCACCTAGGAAACCGACAAAAGACTTGAGGAGAAATGGTGAAGAAGGTGCAATTTCCCTGACTGACAGGGCTGTGTAATGCTGTGCAGCATGCATAATTAAAAACGTGGCACACACTCCTTCTGGCTTGTTGAGTCTGCTGTTGAGCTGAAGCAGTTTTTAATGTTGTTCTCGTGCCTTCAGTGTAGTGTACTCTGCACTGACGACTGTCCCCTGTGGACGTGTGGGAAAGAGGAGGGGATGAGGGGATGTGAGGAAACAAGTAGATGGCTGGCTTAATGCTTGTTCCCGTTTTAGTGGCTGATTTTAGATACAATCAAAATAAACACGGTACTTCAGAGGCACAAGGCTTCCTTCCAGTGGTGTTATTTTCTTTTCGTAATTTGCTCAGGGTTTTTTTTTTGTTTTTTGTTTTTGTTGGTAGGCAGTGACTCAAATCCATCCCAAAAAAGCAGCTGGATAATAGAGTAGGAAGAAATGCAAAGTAAACATGGGCCGTGCCACTCAGCACTGGAAGCACCTGTTGTTCAACCTGATGTTTGTTTTATTGGTCAGAACTGGGAATTTGATGATAACTGTCAGTTGTAGCCAAAAAAACAGGAACAATATCTCATCTCCAACTTTTGATTTTCCTAAAAAAAGCTTAAGTGTGATCCTTCAGTAAGTTTTGGCAGGTTTAGGAGTCTCATGTGACTCAAACTAGCAATTTCATCTCCAAGTCTTGGGGTTTACCTTCCTGAGATTGTTCTTTATCTAAAATGTTAAATTAGTCTGCAGAATGACATCATGCTCGGCGCACTTGTTAAATCCTTCTTCATTTCTGCTGCAGCTGCATCGACCTTACAAAAAAAAAACTGGGATGCATTGTAAAATGTAAATGCACATCTCAGAAGAATTTTTCATTCAGTTGGTAAAAAGTCTTGGACTCTCTTCCAACAAGGCCATGCTGTTGTAACAGATGCAGTGTCTAGTTATGTACAATATTCCCTATTAAAGGTGTTTGAAACCTGAAAGGGTGCATATGTTGCTCTAAAACCTGGAAGGCAGTGAGTCAAATCGATCCAAAAGTCATATGTTCATCCAGGAGTTCTTTATATGATAGAGCTTTAACTTTTATTTGCCGATGACACATTAACTGTGTCTACCTGATCATTGAACCCTAATTTTCAGCCTTGATCCTTGCACACAGAGATTTCATTAATATTCTCAGAATATTTTGATGAGATCGTGTAATGTAGGTGATGAGATATTCAACGTTTTTACAATTTTACGTTGAGGAACATTATTTTGAAATTGTTGTTGACACACCTGATGTTAGTTAGTTTGAAAGTGTTCCCACGACTGTTTTTGCTTATTTGTCCTCGCAACTTTTTCAAGACGCGAAGCAAAATTCTAACTTTGTTAATATTTTTCATTAATGAGAAATGTGCCATTTTAAACAGTTGACATGTTTTCCATAATCTTATCATAATTAGCTTAAGCTAGAAAACTCTGAAAAGAAACCTCAGCAAAACTGGGTTCAGCAGACGCCCACTCATTTATTTTATGTTTGTCTTCTTTTTCATTGATAGACTTGGAAATGGACTGACTTAGCACTTTTCAAGTCTAGTAATATAAGAGTAAATTAAATAAGTACTTCTTGTATTCAGTCAAATTCTGACTGATATTGCACCTTAAAAGAACCTTTTTTCATTGAAAGAAATTGTTCAACTGTATACCTTTTTAGTATTGAGGAGCCTGTTTTGCTTTTGAAAATGTACATGTAGTTAACACAGTGTTTAGTAATTACCCTTAGGTCATTATTGTACCTACAAAAATGTACTTTTGTTGTACCCCTAATTCTGAGAGTGTGTGGTGCCTGTTTTTCCCCACTCATTCACTTGTGGACAACCTCTAGGTCACCATTAACATTTGGAGAACAATAGTAGAACTGAAGTTAGTTTCAACTGACTGCTTTGTTGTTCCAGTAATAGGCAGGTGCAGCAGAAAAGAAGTAAACATGGAAGTCCAGTCATTGATCCAGATCCTTTTGTCTTTCTTTGTACAATCTTGTGAAACATTCAAGTCTATGAAAGCATTTTCTCAGGAAAAAAGGATGAAAACTTGCATACTTTTAGGAGGGACACATCTAAACTCTGATTTATCTCTTTTATTTTTTCATTCTGTTCCGTACACGTTTAGCTTGGCAATCGCTCTTCTGCTTAGCCTCGCACCTCTATCCTGGGGGACAAACGTAGGGAGTCAAGAGTCGACACCAGGAAAGGGGAGTCGTCTGCAGAGAGACGGGAAGACGCAGTGATGTGACTCTGTGCCAAATGTTTACAGGCGAGCTGACATAGTTAGAAGATGGAGAGGGCTGAAATGAGCCTGTCTCTCTGCACTCTTAGAGGAGCGAGAGATAGGAAATCTAGGTCATCGCCACTGATGCATTGCAAAGCGAACTTCAAACAAACCTGGCCTTTAGCGCGATGGCTCTCCAAAGCTGTGCTACATGCCATCAGAGACTGATCACCATTTTCTGCCAAGAGCTGCCAAGACATGATAATATGTAAAATAAACACAATCTTTATCTGTCAATCTTTTGGTCTGTTTGTATATGAATCTGGCTTCATATACACAGAGAAGCCTTCTTGGATCAGGTTTTATAACCAATTAGTTGTCCTGTAGTTGGACCACATGCAAGGCTTCTATTTCTCATCTGCCCTTCACTTGGAATTGCCTGAGGGAAGTCTTATCCTTAATCATAGCCTTGGGAATTGTGTTAAAAAGCTTTCTTCCACCATACAAGACTCGATCTTTCTATTTCAAGGGCAGCTGTTTAAAATGATAGTGTTGCGCAGGAAAGGGTTCCATTTCCTTTAAGAGGCAGCTCCCTCAAATTGCACCTTCTGACATATTTTTTTTGACAGTTTAGAGGGGAAAAAATCATTTGATCATTTATCACTTTAGTTTTTAACAGATTTTGCTCATTCATGCTGATGAACAGTTAATGGAGACGGAAAAATGTAACGACTCCAAATAATGGCATTCAGGATCCCCCTCAAAGACAGCTGCAAAGACAAAAATTGAGTCATGAGTGATTTCAGACCACACATCAGTAGTTTGGATAACTTTTCAACAGCCTTTGCCTGTGTGGGTCTATTCTGATTTGGCTGAGATGTAGCCAGAAACATAAAAAGCTCCCATTAGAAATGCATGAGTTTAAAATCCAAATGAACCGAGAGCTGCATTAAAGGGAGAACAAAAACTGCCCCGCAGTTCAGAGGAGACACTGTTTTGTGCTCATCCTTGCAGAATAATTTTAGAATAATATTTAACCTCGTGGTGCATTTTGTAAGCTATAATTAATGAATACAAGTCGCAGGATGTGAGTGTACTCGTTGTGTATAGGACAAAGTGTTAAATAAATGGTGTTTGCGCATTGCTAACATGAAACACTCGAGTGAACGTGTCCGATGATTGTTAAATTTACATCGCAGCCCGAAAAAACAGCTGCAAACAGCAAATTATATAATCTCCACTTTTAAATTCTATTGTGTCGCTTTGCTTAGCTGATTAATATTACATGTGCGAGGGGAGACAATCTAATTGTGAGGTGACAGCAGTGGGGTTAAATTGGGTTTCCTTTTTACTTCATTGTTATAGGAAACAATTATGAATAAATTCAGTCTGAAGTTCCCAAAGATATTTAATCCTTCCTCCAAAGAAAAGGAAAGATGATTGTTTTAAATATACCTTTTGGTAATTTTCCAGGGACTGATTTTAAAGCCTTTTACGTCTCAGTAATTGTTCCCCTTTGGTGACATAAAAAGAATACATGTCATTTCTATTATCAACTATGCTGACGACTTACAGCTTTATGTGTTTATTTCTCCTGGAAGTTGGGTGTTGATTATAATAGGGCTTTTATAGATGACATTGATAATTGCCACAGGTTGGGACTAAAATACATGGATTGATATATTACTTCTTCCAAAAAAAATTCCAAAAAATTCCACACAATTAAATAATTTAAATAATAATAATTTAATTGTGTTTATTTTTTAACAGCTGAGCCGTATTAGAAATTATAACAAGTGATGGTAAAGGCAGCAGCTGCAGTGAGCTGCTGGTTGACAAGTTCAGGGAACATGCTGTGCTTCTCCTGTTCCTCAGCAAGGAAACCTTTAGTGTGATGAGCTATTCTGTGGAAAACAAACCATGTGTAGCATAAAATTAAACAATGGATACTCTTGACATTTTGGAAAAGGCTTTTTTTCAGCATGGATTTGTTTGTCTACTCTGCAAGGTCTCAACTTTTTGCACTTGTGTTGTATTCATAACATAGCAGGTTTCTGCCAAAGCTGAGATTTTTTCTTTATTAATGCGCAGTCTTTATCTTACATTACAATATAAAGTGCCTTGAGGTGAGTGATATAGAAATTAGAGATGGACCGATCCGATATTAGGTATCGGTATCGGTCCGATACTGACCCAAATTCCTGGATCGGATATCAGCGAGAAATAAAAAATGTAATCCGATCCATTAAATATCAAAAAAGCACCTCACAAAACTACAAGGCGTAAGCTACAAGGCGTAACCCGGCTCATAACCGTAGCACTTGCAGCAGTGTGCATCATGTGATAGAGCGGCTGTGTGCTACCAAACCAGCATTTCATCTCCGAGGACGTTTTCCCAGAGAGAAGTAAAGCAAGTGTGTAAGTTCATCTCTGAATGTTTGTAAAGCATTCCCACGTTAAGATTAACAACCAATATATGGAGCGACTGCCTCTCTCTCTCTCTCTCTCCTGCTGCTACTTCAAACGTGAAACTGATCAATGATCAGCTGATCGGCTTTTCTGTCACGAGTCCGTCTCTCTTGTTTGTTTTTGGCCCACTTTGCACCAAAAGAGGAAACCAGCGGCTGAACAACAGCAGCACGTTTAAGCTTGATAAGCTGTTGTTAGAATTTATTTAATATTACTTTCTACACCAGGATCCTTTTCTATGCAGCTGACGGCTGGTAACTGTGCAGGGGCGGATCTAGCAAAGTGTAGCCAGGGGGGCCAATAGGGCATGAACAGGCAAAAGGGGGCACAAAGACATACTTTTCTTTCTTATTCTCATTTAAAATGTCTAGCTTTTAATAAATAATTATCTGACTCTTACACAAGTTTTAATCTGATGTAAAAAATATATATAAGTCCATTACTGTATATAGTAACTGTTAATTCTAATATACCCTAGTAAGCTATAGTACTTTTTCCTTTGGGAAGGTACCATCTGTGCAGTCTGCAATTTTGTTGAAGAAAGATGTTGAATCTATTTAATTATTCTTGAAAAATAATTTATTTCTGTGCATTTTCCTCCCTGCATCAAATTAAATTTGATTACATCGATTAAGCATCATGAGGTGGGGGGTGTGGGTGGTTCCCTATTTTTTTTTGCTGGGAGTTTGCAACCCTATTAGTTAGGTTGCTTAATATTTCTGATAAGTACTCTTTAAAATACCAGAATAGGAAGGATGGAGCAGGTTTAAGTTTATTAGATTGGTGTTACTGAACTATGAAATATTTTGGGCACAGTGTATTTTTTACATACAGGTATAACAGAATAGCTTTAGTGTTGTTATTTATTTAAACTTGAGTATAAACTTATACAAAATGCAGCAAGATATTTAAAAAAAACAGTTTTATTGATTAAAAAACACTAAATCGGATTCATATCGGTATCGGCAGATATCCAAATTTATGATATCGGTATCGGTATCGGACATAAAAAAGTGGTATCGTGCCATCTCTAATAGAAATAAAACTGAACTGTTAAACTGAGTTTAAATTTGAAGCTCGGGTTATGACCACAGGTTACGTCCTCCTGTTCTGTACCTTTTTTCGTGGATACAGCATAACAAATTTATTCGACCACCAAAAATCATTTTCTGTAATGGTTGACCCATGTTTTGAAACTAAAATATAATTCTTCTTGTTATCTGTGAATTTTCAAATTGGCAGTTTTACAATAAACAACAATACTGAAGCACATTATCATTATTTTTTTTGATGAAGACAACAAATAACAGTTATTTACTTACATTCCTGAACAGAAAAATGAGTTTTAGGAGTTTAATATTATCCTCAATTCATTTCTGACTCTTTAAAAATATTGATGTTTTCTTGTTTTTATGAAAAATGAATTTCTAATAAATGTGTTAAGCACTGCATACTTTGTTGAACTGGTGTTGGACTGGTGACACATCCATCCATACATAGAAGACTGTTGGTACAGTAAGTCAAAGATAATTAAAGCCAAACAAGTGCCTCACTTTAGGGCTTTCCTCACAATCCCAGAAAGTTTACTAACAACATCCTTATAGGCCGGCTGCTCTCTCTTTAATCATCATTAAAATTACTGGTATATGTTAACAGCACTTTGGTGCAGGTATTAGCAGATTATTGTCTTTGAAAACAAACAATGGGACAGGAATCTAACATCATGGAAAATATTCACAGCAAAACAGTTTTGCATCAAAGGGTAGACAAAGTAAATGCTTCAACCTTCCCACTTTGCCAACTCAAACCAGCGGCTCTTACTCATCTCTGACAGTCAGCGGGGCCATATTTGCCTCGCATAATATCTTAAATTGGATAATCTCATACGTCACAGTCTTCGGATGAGAGCACGGGACTCCCCCATATTGAGTCCTGCAGAGCAGTAGCAAGTTGTGCGATAAAAACCAAGCTCTCCTGCCAGCTGTGTGGGAGGCAAGAAGTGTTTTATAGGAAACAGCAGCTGAATGGTCATTTATTAGTTACATGAGATGCTCACATGATTCCACTTCTATTCTAGTAGGGCTATTATTGGAGATGTTGCCTGGCTATAGTGCCCCCAAATTTTACTTTGAAGCGGATTAAAGACATCAACTTCAGCAGATTGAGGTGCAGATTTTAAATATGATCTAAGGTTTGACATCAGGCATGTGTGGACCACTTGGGTCTATTTCCATTAATTAAGAGAAGGGAAATATCTGTGTGAAGGCAAGGGGGCTTTTTGTTTCAGGGTGCTGAATATCTTGATTAGTGCTTGTGATGCATCATTCATATATCAAAGTGCAAGGCCTGATTTGCCTGGTTATCACTACAAAGCCAAACAGAGCTCATTGGGAATTACTTATTATTCATTCACTCAATTACGTTCTAAACAAGATTTCAGGGAAACATGTAGGACATGGTGAGTAGATCAGACCTGGTGCATTCCATTGAACACATAGATGCCAGAATAGGCTGGCTTTGAACAGAATGATCCATCTAACAGAAGCAATAACGTGTGTGTCCTTTGTCAAATCCTTTTAGCCCCATTCGGTCTTAAAATGGTAGGTTTCTGTGCTTTTCTTGGTTTTGTTTTCTATGAACACAGTGACTCTTATTAAAATAATATGGCATAATGTCAAGGCTCGGTGCATAATAACCAGCACTGTACTTTCTCCCCAAGCATCCATATCACACACATCCTGAATTTTAATGCAGAGATAGACGATGCTTGATGAGCTGCAATTCAAAATGCAAAGCTGTACAGCAAAAGTTGATGGACTGTAAGAATGACTAAAGTCTTTTTCATTTTAGCTTAGAGAGACATCTCTGAAGAGTAATTTATATACTTTTGTTATTGTTCCTAGAGTGAAAGAAACAAAGAGTTCTTTCAAAATTAGATCATTACCTACAAACAAGTCAATAATCAAATTAACGTGAGTAAAAGTGAGCAGAATTCTTATCGTAACTCTGTTTGTAGACGTGACCAGACTGAGGCCGTTACTGAACTTGGGGTCTGTTTTGTTGGTCTGTCACTGCTATCATTTGCTTCTCTGAAAATTAGACACGGACACATAAATTGCATCAAATAAGTAGCAATGTAGTCTTCAGAACAGTTACAAGTAGTCCTTTCTTAGTTGTTGACAAAGCTTATAATATAAGCGTAAATATATATATGTACTAGATGTAACTCCAATTCTGAGTATGTACACTCAAAAAAATGAAATTGGGTGGTTGTTACGTTTACAAGGTTCAATCTTGTAATTTGAACGTAATTAAATCATGTAGGATCTGCACAAGATTTACCCTTAAGTGTGACTGTGAGTGCAAATGGTGTGTCTCTCTGCGATAAACTGGCAACCTGTCCAGGGTGTACCCCACCTCTCACCCTATCACATCTGGGATAGACCCTGCAACCCTGGCAAAGATAAGAGGATGGAGTGGAAGTTGTTAGAAATGCATTTAAATTTTATGTTAACCACATTTTAGCCTTTGTTGAACATTCCATGATTCTTTTTTGTTTATTCAAAGAGTTACTTTTTTGAGCGTAAGATCCTTAATGCTCTTCAACATTGATAAATGGGGGCCATTTGTGGCTCTGCCCTGGTAACAATAGAAAATAGTAAATGTATTTGTATAGCGCTTTACTTGGTCCTAAAACCCCAAAGCGCTTTACACTATACACAATCATCCACCCATTCACACACACATTCACACACTGGTGATAGCAAGCTACAGTGTAGCCACAGCCGCCCTGGGGCGCACTGACAGAGGCGAGGCTGCCGGACACTGGCACCACCGGGCCCTCTGCCCACCACCAGTAGGCAACGACCGAGACTGTCGGAGCCGGGGCTCAAACCGGCAACGTTCCGATTACAAGACGAACGCCCAACTCTTGAGCCACAATCGATAGTAGTGTTACTGCTTTTGCTCAGTAAATAGTTGCTGCTCAGATTATGTTGCTAGGAGTATGAATGGGTTATTTTTTTGCATAATAATTAATATCATAATATATTTTGATACATAAAGTATATAAAGTATGGATGCACAGTAGACTAGAACCAGACCGACAAAAGACTGATATCGATACCGATATTTGGTCATTTTAAAAATCCGATATTTCAGTATATCAGCCAATCAGTTTTTTTTTTCTTCTTTAGGAAACATAAAACATAAACAGATTTTTCTAACATTTGTTATGTGTATTTATTTATTAACTGGTTTATGCCAGTTAATCTGAGCCCTGCTCAGATCAGCTGGTTGTTGTGTTTATGGTGTTACAGACTAGCCTCTGTTGGAGGAAGTATGCAACATCAACACTCATAACATGATCGAAAGATGTTTCTCGTGTCTCTCCTTTGCTTTACTAATTTGTATTTATGAGTTATTATGAATGCAGATAATTGGAATCGGCCAATAATGTCAGCCCGCTGATAAAGCCATCAGGCACTACAGTGGACTGCTTCCTGAAGAGGAAGAACCATTAAAAAATGGTATCAAAGATGAAAAAAGCATGGATAAAAAGCAACTCTGGTTATACTGGACAGATTGTTTTTCTTTTTAATGCTGTTTCATTCACTAAGAGAACTTCTTTTTATATTATGACCTGTCTTCTCTAGACTAAACTTCAATGACTGAGAGCGCAAACACAAACAAGTAGGCCACATTACCAGTTGTCCTACATATTTTTGACAGTGTACAGCAACGTGTAGATGTAGGTCTGTGAGCCATTACGCACAACGGCAGTGACTCAGTCATCATCTATTTCATTTTTCACACCAGCGTTTATTCACGAACCATAACATTGTGCATCTTTAAATGGCAGAATTTGGATTGGATTTGATTATGGAGTGCAGTCTCGTATATATACTTAACCTGTTTTTGATTTGAAGAACGCAGCACAGAAATTTGAGCTTCTCTCCTGGCTACATCTGTAGAGGATTAAACATTATGTCAAGCTGCACAAACTCTTTGAATAAGGATGTTAAGCTCACATCACTACTTGCCTCAGATATCATGCTTCTCATTCCCACTTCCCCAGTGGATACATATGCAGGGCCTAATTTTCTTCTTGAGCAGCATCATCATCAAAATATGATTGGCCCACAGAGGCCCTCAGACGTCTATGAATTCTGTTTACATGCAGCCTCTTTCTGTCTGTTTTGGAAGGTTGTAATTCATCAATACTGTAATGCTGCATGACTGTTCTTCTCAACACATACTGACATTCAATATGATTTTATTTACACGAGGTAATAAAAATTAATCAACCAATGAAAAAACATTATTACTTGTTAAAAGGGTGAAACAACATCTAGGAATGCAGATGACAAAGGCGCCGCTTTTCCCTGTAGTCTTCTTAAAGGTTAGCATTTGTCTCACCCTCCTCGTCCTCTTTACCTCATTCCTTCACTCTTAAGCTAGTACACATCGTTTGGAAGCATAAAAAAAACTGTAGCGAGCTTCAAACACTTCCAGTCAAAGAAAATTCTTTCATCATTTCCCAGCCAAGCGCTGCACTTTCTCTCGACTGCTTGTAGACCTTTCATGCGATCATGCAGAGACTGGGGTTGAGGTGGGTGGGATATGGGTAGTGTTTGGGGGCCCAGTGGGGGTCTGCCAATGGTGCAGTTTGTTTTCTTTGGTTTGATCTGCGATGCCAGAGACTTATTTGTACTCATTTCTGTAATTGGTTTCATTAGATTCGTGAGGCTAATTATAAGTTTACCATCGCCTATAAACTAAAGTTGCATCGGCGTTTGCGTAACAGCTTTGGAGCGTTAAGTGTAAAGCAAATTTGTTTTAAGTGTCCAGTCCATTTCTGTGACAAAACTTTGAAGAAATAGCCAAAGACGAGAATTACACAAGTCATCCATTTCTTTTTGCACTGCAACAGTTCCTCCTCCTTAAACTGCTCTTCGTTGTTTCACTGTCACCGATCAATTCACTGCTTTTGTTCGGTTTGCTCGGCCACGTGAGACGAGGCCATTCAGACGAGCTTTATAGTACACATGCATCACGAGTAAACAGTGGCTCCCTGAAAAGAATTACCATTTTGAGCTGTCAGATGTAGGCCAGGAGGACGATAAAAATACCTGCAAACCAGACTCAACGCAACTATTTATTTTTAGAACCTGGGTTCAGTTACTTTTTTTTCGTACTCGCATAAGGCTGGAAAGAAATCCGTTACAGGAACCAGGTCCAAGTGGTACTGTGCTATAGGTCACTAAAAATGTGTCTTTTAACGCTATTTTTAAGACGTTTTGCGAACACGGCTCAACACTTCTGTTAGCGAGCCAGTGTTACACAAGCCCGAACAGTCGAGCGGTGCCGTGCAGTTTGGAAAAAATGGACTCCTGGGGCTGACATGACACGGAGATTTGACTGTCAGAGAACTCAACGTGCGTGGTGCACAAATTGTCTGGTCCCTCTTTGTTTAGTTCAACGGGGGTTCATTGTGACTTTGCAACACCCGATGTGTTGCTTTCCCTCGCGTGCTGAAAGAGACGTACTCTTGCCTCTTTGTGCCTAAACAATACTTCAAGCTGATCTGTGTTCAACAGACTGCGAGGGAGCCAAGCTGCTGTCACATCCGAGAACTCTGTCGACTTGTAGGAATCACTCACCCATATTTGGCTGGTGGCCTTGGGGGAAAAAAAAGAAAAAGCATCTTATATTAATGTGCATTGTGCTTTACCAAAAAATAAAGCCTAAAAATAATTTCTTTAAACATTTTGGTATAGAAAATTAATGTAACTGCTCCCTTGAAAGCAGGAGCGCTGTGGATTCTGTTTATCACATTCAAACTTAACGTCAAGTCGTATCCCATTAAATCTCCTCTGGGGAGCTGGACTGAATTGGAGATGAGCGGTGAATTATGCATCGGCTGCATGGTGACATCATCTCCAAAAACACATGCCCATGCATCATCTCTGCATGAGATGAAAGAGGTTATGTCCTTTTTTTTGCTGCAAACTTTGCAACTGGAGAAAGGGAAGAATGCAACTTGCTCTTTGTGAAAGTTGCACATGAAACGAGTGGTCTGTGTCATTACTCAAGCATGGGAACAAATAAAAACAGGCACTATTTGCTCAATAGTCACGCTTTGTTAATCTGCGCGGTAGGTTATAATAACTTTGTCATGTTGAGATGTTCTCCGCTCGGTCCTTTTTAGCACTCCCCGTTTGGTAGGCAGTAATTGGAGAAGGGCTTCGAGGCTTCCTCCAGTGACCTCATTACCCCAATTAAATCTGTAGCCTTCTCTGAAAACAGTGCATCTCGCAAAGATTATCACTCCCAGTCCAAATGAGGTTGAAGCAGCCGAGGAAGCAGGGCTGGGACATATGGTCGGGCTTTTTTACATTTTCTTGCAGTGAGGTTCTTCCTTTTTTTCTGCTCATTTAGAAGGATATTCTTCTTACATTTGAAATAAAAATTAGTTTAGGATGTTTGGAACATCATCATTGTTCATCTAGAAGTGTTGCTTCAAAGTTCTTCCAGCGTTATTCTTCAGACCTGTACGTTGGAAATGCCGGTCAGGGCCATTGCTACCAGTGTGTTTGTCATCTAACAAAAGTTTGTCGTGTAACTCTAAACCTGATGAAAAATACTGACTGGGATCTGTATTTACAACTCAGTTTACAGTAAAGAAAATCACTATTTAATACTTGTAATGAGTGGAAGGGGGAATGATTCCGTCTTCTTTTTTTAAAAACAGTTTTCACCTTATTTTCTTATGACTGTAATCAAACGCATCTGAGTAATTTTGAGTTTTATAGAAATTTCCAACACTCAGTACTCACTTGGGACCACTTTTCATCGCTTCGACTGTTAATGCACTGGTCATTTTTCGAATATGCCAGGTAGAATTCCAGGGTAGCATCTTCTCAGAATCATTTCCCGTAAATCCTCTTCCAAGAATCACCTTCCCAGAAGACATGAGATTGTGCAGAGAAACAATATTTATAGACCATCATTTTACTTTTGTTTTTGACTGAGCTTTTAGCTGGAGTTTGAGCAAGTCTCAAGCTACACAGTGAGAGAAATGATGATGCTCTCAGTTAGAATAAACCCTTTTCTCTTTTAGAAAGCTTTTTCCTCTCATCAACAGTAGACTTATCTACAGAAGCTTGTTTCCAGCACTGAAAAAAAAAGTTACCATTCATATCTCAAGGCTAAAAGGGCAGGTGGCTAATGGCCAGTGTAGGGCGTCTAAAAATTTTGAGTTAACAGTTGAAATTTTCTCTGCCAGTCAGGAAGCTCTGTGAAAGTACATAATTTCCTTGTTACCTGGAAGCAGAAGGCATCAGCTGTCCAACAGTTCAACATGAACGCAATTTATGATTCAAGGAAAGCACGTCTTTCGCAGAGCTAACTTGAAATTTTGAGTTATGGATGGTATTGTTTTTTCAGTGCCAGACTCAAGCTTCCATACTTCTATATTTCAGTTGTTACTGACGTGATAGCAGCAGAGAATGTTTGGCTACAGTCTCGTGGCAACTCTTTCAGTTGTTTAGGGACTTCAGATGTCTATCTGACTGCTGATTGATCCTACATGGGTAATCGGTGCTTTAGACTGTGTCAACGGGGGGTCTGCACAAAGGGAGATCGTCCAGAATTTCCAACAACTCTTACCTGGGAATAGGAACTACAGAAATCACTGCTCTTATGAACAATGGAAGGCAATCATCACAAGCAATTAATACATGCACAGGTTGGACCCCTTCAGAAACCCATAAGAGCTGCTATAATTCTAGCATAGCATAGATTCAGTAAGGTGCTGAAAAAGTTTTTCAGATATTTTAGCCTATACTGATATGATAGAATCACACAGTTGCTCCAGATTGGGTGAATACAAGTCTTATTCACTTAATCTATCACACACACACCACTAGATACATCAAGGGCACCAGAGTTCAGTATCTTGCTCAAGGACACTTCAGCATGTGGATTGGAGGAGCTAGGAATCGATCCCCAACCTTCTGATTGATAGACAACTGGCTGTATAGAGCCATAGCCACCCAAATACAGCACCTGGTATTCCCAATTAGTCTCCCAGCTAAGTGTTAATACAGCCCAACTCTACTTGGCTTTCTAGATCAGACAAGATTAGAGATTCTCAGGGTGGTATGGCCATAATCCCGCACATTCCACCACATCCCAAATGTATGCAACTGGACTGAGATCTGGTAAATGCTAACATGACCAGTCTCAATGATATGTTCAAGACTCGTCAGACGAGACAATGTTTGTTGAATCTTCTAGTTGCCTCTGTGAATGGTAACCTTAGCTTCCTGTTCTTAGCTGTGGCCGGTGTGGTTTTCTGCTGCTGAAGCCCATCTGCTTCAAGGTCAATATGTGATTGTCATGTTTGTTGTGTGGCAGGCAAGAGATTGGACCCAAATGCAGGACTCTTAGGACACAGAGGGATGAACTAAAGGAGGCAGCTTGTGCTGTGAAAAACTCGAATACAGGAAACAAGAAACAAAGCATAATAACTAGAAGCTAGCAAACTAAGGTCTAAACTAGGAGCTATGGCTATAGCATTGAAGACTGAGGACTAAAATACACGGGCAGTATAGCAAGAGGGTGGCGAACAGGTGGAAACACAGCTGGGACTAAACAGACATAAAGAGACAGGAGGAAGCAAAATTAGATGCCTTGACATAGGATAAGGAGTATCAAAATAAAACAGGAAGTATGAGACATAAGCAGACTTAACACGAGACGTGGAAACATGACAGGCTCAGAACCAAGCACACAACACTAAGGGAGGAGAACGGGAAAACCAAACCTTCACTAGAGACAAGACACCAGGAATACAGGAGACAGTTATACACTCAGAGATGCTCTTCTGCAAACCTCGTTTGTAATGAGTGGCTATTTAAGTTACTGTTGCACTCCTATCAGCTCCAAGCAGTTTGACCGTTTGACCCCACTGGATATTTTCTCATTTTTGGACCAATTCCTATAAAGCCAGTGACATTAAAGATTGTACATGTGATCCTATAAGAAGAAACTGAACATACTCCTTTTAAAGTATTCCGCTTCAAGATATGATTGAGATTTTACTGCTTTTTATTTACTGGAAATATTTTACTTCGTTGAAAGGATTCACTAGTCTGAGAGTTTTTTTAATGAAGAATTTTGTTCAAAAATGCACAAAAAAAACTTCAGATTTTGAGTTTAAACAAATCCCTCAAAGTTTCGCAGCAGTTTCTGATTCCATGTTTTTGAAATAAAAGTTTTATAAACAGAGTTGTATTTCCATGTAGCTTATCATTTAATACAAACACGTGACAAGTATTTCCATCAGTAGATGTGTCATTTTTAATTGGAGCAGTGTAAAGCTTCATACCGACGCTATCAAGAGGAACTGTATTTTGAGAGACTTGGAAACCAGCTCTGCTTTGTGCTCTGTGAAGTTTTTGAGTGTGTGAACTGGGATTTGATCATTATCCTTAAAGCTATTTAACCTGTAGATGAGCAAAACTGAACAAACGTAGTAAGGAGAAGTTTAACGAGTCTACATTACGACTCATAAGAGAGATGAGTCTTTGGTTTATCTGCGAAATTATTGTATCACCAGTCCACTGATATTCCAGGCTCTCACCCAAATCCTCACATTGGCAGCAAACAATCAACCCTCTCTAGACACTAAGTCCTCAAAGTTGCACACTAACCGGTTGAGTTGAGGGCATTTGCGGACGCAAACCTCGAATAGAAGTTGGGTGAATCAATGCAGTGTTTGTCCACTTCTTCGCTCATTAAGGAGCCTCTATTCACATCAGGATCTGGATATGACAAAGAAAGCTCACAAGTGCACACTTTCAGTCCGAGAAGGGTGGTTTTTCTCCTCCTCAAAGCCCTCCCCTCATCGAAATTCGCCTCACAGAAGTGCAGTGCCAGAGGCCAAAGTCTTGACAGGGGTAGCCCAGTGAGGGGGAAATCAAACGAGTCCCTTTTTTTGTGACTGCCTGGCCGACAGGGAGGCCTGCTTACCTACAAGTCCTTAATCTGAATCCCACCCTTGCAGTTCTGGAAGGATGGCGGGGTAGCTCTACTGTCTATCCATCATCTTTAGTGATTCAGGGTTTTGTCTGTTACCCGTTTGGATTGGAGTGGTTATTCATAAATACCAGTAATACCTGAGCTGCACAGATGGAAATCCTTTCAGGCTTTTCAGCAGACTTGTCACATTCATCTCAGTTTACTGTTAATATTGAGCAGCAGAAAGATGGTGATAAATATTGATACAGTGGAATGAATACTGATGTCAGATGTAGATATATCACATTGTGATAAAAACTGAGACACCTCTTTATATATTTTGTTGTATTTAAGAGCGTGTTTTTAATAGTCAGTGTAATGAAAACTGGAAACATGATTGCCTACAGAAGTCTACCAGAAGCAGACAAGAAAAAAATAACTGGCTTGGTGGTAATAGGCACAGCATGTATAGCACCTTCTGCTGGAAATGAAGATATGGTTTGTGTTAGGTCATGCGTAGCTACTGTGCATAATTAACTAAGATTTCGGCAAAGATTTCTGTCTTTAACCGTTTTAAATTATTCTGCATTACTAATCTTACAGTCGTGGATATAAATTTCCTAAAAAGGAAAAAAGAAGCAGAGGACTTTTACTTCTTCATCCTTTTGCAAAAACTGTAAAGTCAAAATCTACTTTTCAAAGTTTGAAATCATTTCCTCATGACAGGCTCTGATTTTCTGACATGTTCAAGAAAATGCTTTCTCTAAATTCACAGGAAATATACTCTCATTTTAGGTTGCAGAGAAATGAGCTGTGCTAATATTCTTTTTGCATTTTTTCTTAAATATTCATGTGGAAATAATATTCACTGATTTTCCCCATATCATGGTGGTCATTTAATCAGCTACCAACGACCAATATTAGACACTAATATTAAACATTTGCCCTTCAGTGACTTGCTAAAGACAGCATTTTTATAGTGCATTTCAGAGCTTTTCTGTTATTTCCATTGGGCGGCAGTGCGTCTATCCTCAAACTTGAGCTTCACTGCATTATCCGTCTGCCTGCGCACTCTACTCACAGCATAAGCCGGCGAAAAAAGTACTCTCTCCACATTTGTGTTTGTTTGTCGAAGCAGGCGCATAATGAGGATGATTATCCTCCCGTGCGTATTTTGGTGAGCTTCTGCCAGTGCGCCATGTGGAGGATGAGGACTCCAGAGGACCGCAGGTCTGAGAGAAAGCAAATGTCAAGGCAGACAAAATAAGAGAAAATAAGAGTTGTTCTTCAAAATAAAAGCAACTCTGGGGAAAGGGAAAGTGTCGAACTTGCTCTCGATCACAATAACGAGGAAAGAGGGGAAGAAATGGGCAGAGGGTGCAGTTCCACTGGATCTGGTGCTGCTTCTTATTAATGCAAATACACTGTGACACAGTGTATGGAGCCTTTAGCTACACCTCACAATTCTTACTTAGACCCACGTGGGTCATTCAGCCAGCCCTCCTTCTTTTTTTAACCGCCAGTGCGCGCTCGACTTTTATGTTGAAGGGAAATCTCGTCGTGTCCTGTGCTGCTTGGGTTCAATTATGCTCACTTGACGCATCTGGTGTCGGTACAGCGACACTGAGAGAGAGAGAGAGAGAGAGAGAGAGAGAGAGAGAGAGGAGGCTTCTGGTGTGCCTTTTTTTCTGCACATCACTTTGGAAATCCGCTCTCGCGCAGTCGTGCTTAAAGCTGAAAGCTCACCTGCCGGGCTTCCGTGGCCGTGAGCCGCCGTGCAGCTGATTTAACAGGATAACCAGACTAATTGCCTCTCCCGATCTTGCCCTTGATTGATTTCCGTCGAACATTCCTCCAATCACTGTCATGATTTTCTTCTTTCCTGCTGTTTGAAAGTGACCGGCTGCAGGTGTTTTGTTTTTTCTTTTCTTTTTTTTTGGTTTTATTTTTGCGCTCCAATTTGCGCCAGCGAGGACTGGCAATATGTAATTTGGGGACAGACATTGCGTTTTTCTTTTTTTTCTTTTTGGAGAAGTGGACTATCTCTCTCCTGGAATTTCTTATTGTATTCTATATTTTTAAACCCTTTCTGCTTTACTCTGTCGACCGGAGCAGATTCGGATACACCGTGATGGTGTGGGGCTATTAGAACTAACCACAAAGTGTACGCCATCATTTGGAAACTGCTTGTTGGTAAGTTAAATGCAATTGTTTCTTTGGCCAAAGTTGGACCATGCTGCCCCCCGTGGATCTGTTTAAACCCACGATTCGTTTTTGTCACTGACATTTTCATGTTCTGTGCGCGCACACGATCCTCCTGCCTATCCACCACCTTTAATAAACGGAATCCCAACACGCAGCGCTTAAATGCGCATTTTTGGATAGAACGCATTTGTCCCGCTGTTACGCGTAAATCCCAGAGGCTCCTTTTTTTTTTTAATCTTTAGAGCCTCCGGCTGCAGTACGGCAGTAGAAGTGGACCGCTGAAAGTCTTCTTCTGTATCCTTCATTCAAAACGTAACTATCCGAGCGGATTAGTCCGTCAGCGCGCACCAACTGTTCTTTTTACGCATTCTTCTTCTCTCTCTTTTCCCCTCCTTCTCGACGTTAATTGTGTAACACTGTGCGCATTTGCACATCTCTCCGGTGCGTCAGCATGCGTGCGTGTTTTGTGTACGTGCGCCTGTGAAAGTAAGAGAGCACGATCGTGTGTTGGTGGAGGGGGGAAATAACGTGTGCCAGAGAGAGGAGGGATGGGAGAAGAACCCAGCCGTAGTTATATTTCACATTATTTCTGCTGAGTGGTTGCTTGGCAAGTCAGCTCTCTCTGTGCTTCTCCTCTTTTTGCCTGCTTCCCTCCTCTGGGTGGATGGATGATGGTTTATGGTTTTCCAGATAAATGTCTGAAGCTCCAGTCTGGCTCTGACCAGAGTGGTGCTGGTCGTGGTGGTTTGGCTTTTACCCACTGAACATATTTGAGAATCAGGAAAGTGATACTGATGTAAAAGTTAGAACAGATGCTGGCTTAAAAAATGAATAAAATCCATACTCCCTCATCACTCTCTACAGATGAGTGACAGAAGGCTCTGTAGCCTTACAAGCTGTATGTCACCATTTTTTTTTCATCAAGTAACAACTGCTGCAGCCATGCTTTTTTTTTCTTTTTTTCTTTGCAAAACCATAGCACGCCATAGCCCACAGGCAGTGTAATCCTTACTTCCAGACAGCTCCTCAGTCTTGCAAAGGCATTTTCTAATTCTGTTAATAGTATCATTGCTTGCTCCAAAACCTCCTTGCATCATGATTTGTTCATAATCTTTCCCCTTCAGTTTCTCCTAAACGCGCCGGCTCATGTCTTCCTTTGCCTTGTGCTATTATTTTATTATTATTATTTTTAAATCCCGACATATGGGGTTAATCTTGACCACGAGCGCAACCAGTAGCACATGAATTAATAGGTAAGTGGCAGCAGCCACTTAACAGAAGCCCTGCAGCTACATATTGAGCTGAGTCAAGTGCTTTCACACCGAAATTGATTTAGACAGAGATTATGTCATCCAGCGTTACCACTTTTTTCTCCTTTTTTTTTTTTAAATGCTGGTCAAGTTTACCCAGCAGCACTGAGCTCCTCTTCTGACGAATCAAGTGTAGCTTTAAAGGATATGGTAATGAAGTGATTGAAGATGTTGTTTTCATTACTTGGAATCCTTCATCAGGACTGAATTACCAGGTCAGCCGATTCAAGGTGCACAGGCCACAGCGAACATGAGTTTTTCAGTACAAATAATTGTATTTACATCCCACTGATTCATAAAAATGAACCTTTAACATGTTTAATTATCTTATCTAACATTTTTAACCCATATCCTGCAAGTACCACCGATCTAGCAATAAAACGAGGTAAAAACGAGCCCCAACGTGCATTTTGAAATGCCACCTGATCCCATTTAGCTTCCCCTTCTCTCTCTGCTCGACAGGAGAATCTGAAACCATTGCAACTTTTTTTCCCCCTCTCCTTCCCGTCTTGATTGATACTTTTAATTTTCAAGGAGCTGTCACCGAGGCCTATTGGCCTTGGCTTTGCAATCAAGAGGCAGACAGTCAAAGGCTTTCAAATGAAAGAGTTCATTAATGCGGTGGGAAATAAGAGTTGTCTCACTGTAGAGTATTGGCTCTGTGGTAAGACTGATTGGAGCAATTGATGAGGATTTGTGAGCAGGAATGCTGGTGTGGAAGCTGAGAGCGGGCCACCTCAATCATGGCTGCTAAATGACATTAATAGGACTCGAGGGGAAATGGAAATACTGAGAGGCGATCCAGCTTGCGTATTTATGCCCGCGTGCGACCGCGTGCATACGTTCAAATATCACAGCTGGAGCTCGAACAACCTTCCATTCCTGCTAAAGTTATTAGCTGCTGTGGAATCCAAGAAGATGTGGGCTACATGCATAACAGACGAGCCCTCGGTTAAATCTTTCTCAAAATCCAATTCCCCTCGAGATGAGATTCCTCTTTCCCCGCGCCTTGTTCCATTTTCCGTCGCAATCATTGGGCATCGATCTGATTCAGAGCTATTTATTTTTGTTGCCGCCGTCACATCATGAATTGACAAGTATGGTAGATCAGGTAGATAACAGAGTGTCTGGGCATGGTGCTTCGCCCATTTCAAGAAGAATCATGACTTGTGACTACAAGAGAAAATCTGCCTTCGAAGCAGTTAGATGTGGCTAATTTGGTTTGTGAACCTGAGGGACAGTAAAAACTGGTAGTATCTACTTTACATGTAAAGGCCTTAAAGTATCTCTATATAATGTAATAACTCTATATAATGTCTCCTCTTTCCATAATGGAAATTATTTGGAGATACTTGATTTCCTTGTTTGGAATTTTTTTCTGAAACCATGGAGCTTTTTGCAGATTAATTCAACTAATGTGCTTAGAAAGAAATCAGCCACGAGAGCTAGTATCTGTAATTTTATTGCAGTATCGAGGCCAAATATATTGGTTTCATGCACAATGGCTTGATTAATATGTTAGTTAATTAGTATATTCGTTTAACAGAGATATAATTAGAGCATGCAGTGACAGTCACCGGTTCTCAGTGATGAAGGTTTGCAGTGCGAATGAGGTCATAGCAGCTTGGAGATGGACTGCGGCATCATCAGAACTCCCATTGACCTTATATGGCCTTTTTAGACCTTTTATACCCCAAATAGTCGTGATTTTGACTGTGTCTGTGCTTGATAAATACAGTCACTGGAAGCCTTAAGATTTGTTCATTGCTCGGTTCTACTTGTGGGTGGGCTTCAATCAAATAAACATGTTTCTTAGAATAACAGCAGAGTGACTGGTTGTGAAAAAAACTTTTTTTTAACATGTTTTACTACTTTTGTAAATGGAAAGTTCATTAAAGGGGGCATATTATCGGTTTCCTTAACTTCTGTAATCTCAGCCAGAGGATCAGATTTCAGACTGCTCTAAATGCTCATTTTAAGGCAGTTTTTAATACTCTTGGCTCTGTGTGATGTCAGAGAGAGTGCATCTACCTAATATACTAATCTCAGGCGCACAATTTGGGCTGTTTAAACCCTAGGGACTGTTTTTGCCCTGGTGGATGGCAGTGCGCACCGAAAGCGGTGTTACATCCGGTGGTGAAGTCGAGCTAAGATGTCGTTTTAGCTGCTCTTACGTAGATTCAACCTTTGTAACATCATGTGTATAGTTGTGTCAGTTTCTACCGCCACTGCAATAATGTATCAGTGCAGAATCTTAAATTCAACTCAAAAGGAGACTTTCTGGTGAAAACTTCCACAACAAAAAAACCTCTTCAATTTCTTTTCTTCCAGTTTTGATGTCTTCTACTCTTGTACCGATGCGGCGGTTTTGTCTAAACGGTGACTGACACCTATCGTTTGGCAGAATACTGCAGTGAGCACGCGCTCTGCGCCACTATAAATGGCGGCATGGCTGTGCAACCACCATTAAAATGGTCCCTATAAGTGGTGAGGAGTGGGAGCTACAAAGCCTGCTATAGACAGTTAGAACTGAGGGGCGGCATCAAGGCCCAGTATTAGAGAAAGATCTAATACTTTTAAATATTATTCATGCAGACCTGCTTGAGTGCAACCCAAGAATGAAAAATAATGAGCTGGAAATGAGGATAACAGGTCTCCTCTTAAATCTGATAATTCTTTTCAAGAAAGGGAGTTTTGATGGGTTCCAGCTTATTATGTAGTGATGTAGTTTGATGCCCTTGGTTTGGATCATAATAGTTGATGCTGGAAAATCAGTGAGCAGAACTTCTTGGTGTTATACTTGAAATCTGCAAATCCAAATCTTTTGATTTGTGAAATTTTACAGAGTAACTGTTTACTACTTACTGTAATTAAAAACAAAAACAAAACACTGTCCTACGACATAATATTTGTCATCACCTGGCTGGTGGATCGCAGTTCTGCTACATCTGTTCTGGAGCACAGCAGTCCACGGTTGGCATCATTTTATACGGTTGAGTAACCGTCATCATGTAGGTTACGTGAGGCCAGATCAAAGAGTTTGAGCGTGCAGTGCTCTCGTTTTTGTCTCCAAATAGTTTCCATGCAAAGAAAATCACCGTTTGAGTCCACAGTCGCATGAGGATGGCAGACCAGACTGTATGGAAAAATAAATGGTCTTCAGAATTGGGTCCCGCATTCACTTCATGGCAGTTGAGCCCTGGGCGGGCCCTTTCCTGCTGTTACTCAGCAGAGAGGTCTCATAAACAATGGACTTGCTTGCAAATCATTTTCATGGCCACCCATTTTTTTCTTTTTTAG
Organism: Neolamprologus multifasciatus; assembly: GCF_963576455.1. Taxonomy (NCBI): domain Eukaryota; kingdom Metazoa; phylum Chordata; class Actinopteri; order Cichliformes; family Cichlidae; genus Neolamprologus; species Neolamprologus multifasciatus. The sequence continues at coordinate 35,948,114 of NC_140460.1, forward strand.
ACCTTTATCTGAATGCCTTCATGTGTGGATGTGAATTGAGCTGAGTGTCTGCCTCTGCCATGCTAGCTTTATTTACTTTCTGCATTTCGAACAGAAAAATGCCTCCATAAAAGGATGGTAATGGCATCATCTCTAGCTGTCTCTTTGCATTGCTCTTAAAAAAAAAACAAACCCACACACATACACATGAAGCTGTCCTGCATTTGTGTGCTTCTATCAATGGTGGTGGGGGCGGAATCAAAGAATAAAGCTGACCCGAATCAAATGAAATCTGAAAGTGTTTATTTCCCCATTTGTTACAGCAGAAAATAAAAGAACTTGGGGTCAGCCACAGTGTAGCATGCCCCCGAGCTAAAATGTTGCGCTGGTCAATTGTTACATGGGTAAAATGGAAAGGAGGCAGCAAAATAGTCGCGTTGCACTTTCTCTGATGAAACGGCCATCCGAGGCGTGATCAGTTACCTCAATATACGGTATTTTTCTTTGCTAAAGGCAACTGACGTTGAAAATGAATGTTTTTTCCCCCCACTTTTTAATCAGCACTAGAATGAGAAGCCTATTGCTATAAGCAAGAGGACAGAATTATTATCCTTTCTTTTCAGCCCCACTGTCATCGCGCCATGTCTGGAGGTGATCCTCTGAGACCCACCCAGCCTAGAAAGATGAAGTTGATGTGTTTTAGATAGCTTTTAGAGAGATGTGGATAGAGGATGGAAATTGCATGCCAAGGGAAGCAAAATGAGCAATTTTTCCTCCCATTTCCCTTCGTCTCTTCATAGGATCTGTGCTTACTCATTCATGAAGGCTTTGTTGTGACACTCCATACATTGGTGTGGCGATAAAAACAAAAAAGTCGTACAGGATGCCATTTGGGAGGAGAAAAAAAGGAAGCCAGGCTGCATTATTTTGCAGGATAAATGCATACCAGAAGAGAAATGGCTCTTTAATGTTATCAAAACACTATCACAACTAGCAATCTGTATTCACATTTTGACCTGCACTCTTAAGTGGCTGGTGTCGAGATATTCAGAGCATTTTCACAAACCAATTTAGGACGGTCTCAGCAACAGCAGCAACGAAAGAAAATACTCATGCTATAATATACAGCAGCTACTCAAGTGGGAGCCGTGGCCTATTTGCATACTCCGTATAAATGCACACATGGCTACCCCCTCGGTAGGAACGCTGAGAGTGTTTGCGCCAAATTCTCCCCTCTGAGCCAGGCGGGAGCTTAAATAGAACAGCTACGTCTAGGGATTAACAGTGAGTGAAATCAAGGAGCGCTTCATTAGCAGTTCTTCATTAGCCACTTCACACGAGACCTGGGGCAACATTGTATTTACAGCTAATTTTAAACCGATATCTCAAGCTGAGGGCAACACGTGCGCGGTGAACTTTCTTAGGATCAATTTGGGTGTTTTTCGCTTGGTGTTGAGGTTATTCATTTTTAAGTGTAAAATTCCAGCGCTACAATGTTGTTACATTAAACATCGTGATGTGATATTACACCTGCCGCTGAGCTCACAACATGGCATTCATACTATTAATTAAACCACTGAGTGTTTGTTATATAAAAGTAATTAAAGGATGGGGTTAAACTGGGTCAAACCCACTGGAGCTGAGTTCCTGACATGCCAGAGATCAGTTCTGTTTCCTTCATTATTTTACCATTACAAAGCCACTCGTACCGCAACAAACAAATACAGAATGTCACCCATTTTTTGGGGGGGATTTCTTTTTTAAAACACCTCTAGTTACTCAGATGTATGTGATTATCAATCCAGTGCTGTGCAAAAGTCTTCATTTCTTTGTATTTTGCTAGGAAAATAGGAATCAGTGTTACTGTGTTAAGGCAAAAACACAGTTTTTGTAATTATAATGAGCTTGAACGTCAATATTTGGTATGACCACCTTTATTCCTTAACACAGGTTGAACTGAAAGAAGCTTTCTTGTCATTTCTTTAAGTCATCTTCAGGAATAGTTTTTGGGTTTCAGTCCAGTTCTTGTGTCATTTGCAATACCTCAACCTGTCCCGTTTCCCATGTTTCAGAAATGCTTTTGAATTTTGATAAGGACCCATGTACTGTGAGCAGTAAATGGATCAACTGAAGGGCTAGATGCATGTCCTTGGTCCTGTCTCAGGTCTTTGCTGGATTTTTGTCCTGACGCTGTCAATCCGTGTTATCGTCTTTTGCATCGTTCATAGATTCGACTAAAGTAAATGGGAACATAAGATGTGTTTTTGCAACAGGCAACTAATAACAAAGTGCATAAAGATGATATTTAAATTTAATTCTGTGCTAAGTTGTCTGTCATGTGTAGACATATCAATGATTCATTGAGTTAAGTGTCTGTTTTATGCTTGAATGAATCATAGATCTAGGTTAAGTGGCTTAACAAACAACAAACATTCCTCTGAAAATGATCAGGCACAAAGACTGAGCTGAAAGTGAGTAGAAAAACAGCTAATGGCCAAAGAAAAACTTTGAAAGACCTTCAGAAAGCCTGGAAAACCATTTTTAAGGCCACCAAAAAAGACAAGACAGTTTGGCTTCTTGGAAGCAAAATATAAAGAAATCGGGGATGACTCAAGACTCTCGTACGTTAGTGTACTTCAGATTGATTATTTAAGTCATCGGACTTTGTGTTGGGATCTTACAGAATTTTATCTGTCTCCATGATGTTCTACACAGCAAACAACCGAGCTGTTAGAAATTCATGTTTTCAGTGAAAACACTGGGAACAAAGCAGTCATGCTGACGAAGAATCCTGCACCAGCAGGGCTGTTTTGTTTTTTTTTCCTCCTTCCCTTTTTGCTGGTATATTAAGTGGGTTATTACAGGGAGTTTTCCTGTTATGCTGCTTAAATGCAATATTTGCAGTACTTTCATTACTGCGAGCACAGAACTCATCTAATCACTGAAGTGAATAAAAAAATAAAGCTACAGAAAATCTGTCTAATAATGAAAGCACAATTAATTACACTGAACCCATAATTTGCTGCACTGATTCTTTGTTGGGTCAGTGCAAAGATTCATTTTCTTCTACTTATGTGTGACAGTATTATCAGTGTTTCCCAAACCATCAATTGTATGTAGATGTTAATTAAAAAATACGACAAAAAAAGCAAATCACGAAATATAAATGAGTAGAAATGATTGGTTTATGTAGGTTGGCCTTTTTCCTTAAAATTAATTAAGAATACACTTACTCTCAAGTGAAATATATTATCATCTGATAATTTGGCACGTCTGACTCTGAGATTTTAACACCGTGGAATTTGTTTCTTTGTAACTTGTAAATTGGTGTTTAGAGACTGTGTCTGAAGCCGCGTCTTTGTTATTCTGGACAATGCACATCCACAGAACACAATGTGTGTAATTTTTAGTGGACCTACTTTCTTTTAAAGAATTAGCCCCCACTTTCACTGTGTGCAGTAGGTCCTTGAGCATCAAGCCCACTAGACTAGGGTTCCCCTTTCTCACAAATCCCAATGTAACCCCTGCTGAAAGGGTAATTTCACACACAGCCAGAGTTAATGTTGAGTCAAAAACTGCAGTGTGTGTGTGTGTGTGTGTGTGTGTGTGTGTGTGTGTGTGTGTGTGTGTGTGTGTGTGTGTTACACATACAGGTAAGAAGATGAAACTCAATCCATGAAATCCAGGTTTAGTATTATTTGAGGCTGAAGGCTTATCACATGCCTTACAGTATAAAGTGCTTTGTAACAAATGAAAGAGTTATTCAACTCTATTGTAGCTTCTATGGATACCACTTCTATTTTTTGGCCTCCATAGTGTTACGTGTCCAGGTTCTCAGTTTCCATTCTCATGAATACTTTGGGGGAATTTCTTAACATTTGGCATGAATGTCCCCATGAATCCAAGGATGAACTTATCATTTAATACTGGTCAGTGGCTAAGGTTATAGTAACCTCCCATATCGCACATTCATATGTAAATACTGACAAAATGTGTCACATGCATCTGTGAAAAGGGAGTTTCAGAGCTGTCCAGAGAATCTTGTTCTTGTTGTGTCCACAGTGTAACCTTAGAGTGTCACCAATCAAAGTAGGGACAGTTTCTTTTGTTGTTTCTACAACAAACTATTCAAAGCCATATGAAGTTTGATGGACAATCTCAGAATACCTCCACATGAGTTATTATATGCAGTGAGACTTATTGTATTTTTAAAATATTATGCTTCTTGGTTTTGGTTGGATGTTTTGAGGGTTTTTTCTTAACCAGTGAAAGAATTCTGCAATCTTCCACGGTCTTTCAGGTCTTTTGGTCCTGCCTTATTTCTATGAATGCAACAGATGGCTGCATCACTTTTTACCTCATACTGATTGCTCAAGGGAACATCTAACAGTTCAACACTTGAAACGAACTCCACATCCAGGCCTCACCAGGAGTTGAAACTCGTCAGTCAGTTGTTCAGTTAATTTTGAGCTTCTCAAAACAGTGGACTGTGTATAGAAATGGTGCCAATTCCTAGTCAATGCTATAGTTTTGTTAAACCTCTTGAATGAAAGTTTGAAGTCTTTACTGAAATTGCGTATTGAATGCGTGATTTAAAATTCACTGTGACGGGCCCTAGAGGTAACATTAAAAAGGAAAAAAAAAACCATCATTATCCAAAAACTTCTGAATCTGATTGCATAAAACTGGCAGAATTCTGATTACCTTAATTTAAGGTAATGACCTTATCTCCTTAGAATTAAAATATTTTTATTGCACACAACATGTAGCACTTAATGAAAGCTAAAGTGCTAATTAAGTCAGTTGAAATGTTGTGGGTTTTTTTTTTTTTTTCACTTTTTTAATTGAACAAAAGTTATAGAACCATGATTAAACCAAGTCACACAGCATGCATAATAATTGAAAGTTCTGCCAAATGCCCTTCACTATTGGTGCTACAAAATTAATGGACAAGAACAACAAGTTTGATCCATCCATCTATTCGCTTCCACTTATCCTTTTTCAGGGTCGGGGGGCGCTGGGGCCTATCCCAGCTGTCTTGGAGTGAGAGGCAGGGTACACTCTGGACCGGACAGGTCGCCAGTCTGTCACAGGGCAACAAATAAAAACTGATTTGGGATTATGCTCTATGCTACGATGTCTGTTTTTAAAATGTTTCTCAGCATTTTGCGACATTAATAAAATATGTATTAGTATTGACCACTTTGCATGAAATAGCAATCGCACTATCCTCAGTTTGATTGCGATGCAAATATTACGCATTTTCATGACACAATAACATACCTCCAATACATGGCAAAAGATGAGCCGAGCGAAGCTGCAATGTTGCACAGCTCAGCACTTTCTCCTCTAAATGTTGATGTCAGCAAGGCTTAAATAATAGTTGGTGCAAGGAAGGTATACTAAGCTAATTTTCAAGTTACCTCTTATGATTTTCTTAGTGTTCTTGGATGTACTGCTGTACTATGTGAGGTCTGAAATTTAAAAACAATCATTAATTGGTATTTACAGTTAAACCCAATCCAGTTGTATCCGTGGCTGGGCAGCATCATCTATATATCTGACCAAAACAATTGCAGTAATAATCTGGTCCCCAGGTTGGCTAATGATACTCATAATTTTATGCTGCAAAGGCATCTGTTGCATTAAAGCTGTTTGGGGGGGGTGGATTATTGGAGCCAGAGCTGTGCTCTTTTTCCCGAATCCTGGACAAGACCCACAGAGACCAGCTCTCAACAGGGTTCTTGATTTATGGGCCACTTTGCAAGAAGGGCCTGGGGACGCAGCACTCCTTGTCCTCCGATATTGAATCTCGGCTGCCTAGCATGGAGATGTGGGTCGTCTGTTATGGTGTGAAAGCTTATTTGCATTGTGCCGCTCAGCTCTCAGTGGTAGCTACAGCATGTCTGCTCGCCTTAGCTCTTAAGTTTATTTTTGCTCTCGGGGCTGTTTGTTTCAGATGGGAGAGGGACATTTTTAGAGAAAGGTGCACTCAAGACAAATTGCTTTCAAGTTTGGGTTTGTATCATATATAACCTGTGGTTACCCATACGGAAAAGATATATATAAATCTTATAAAGTTTGTATCTGTCTTGTGTGAAACTTGTATGAAAAGCATACAAGAGTGAAAACAGATATAAAATCCCTTGAAAAATTATATAATAAAACTTGTATGTTTTGGATACTTACTAAAACAATATATGAAAGTAATGAGAAAGTGGCCACTTTCATGAGTAAATCATGTTAGCTTTATATGATTTAACTCATGAAAGTGGCCACTTTCATGAGTTAAATCATATAAGTTTTTACTATTTCTTTTCCATATGGGTATATATGATACGAACATATATGAAAATAAACATTTGCTGAGCACCAGTCCCCTAAGGTGTCTGCATTGCTATACATTTAACCATTAAAGCAGACATACTGACTATTCTAATCAAATAATTTCAAAGCCACGTGCGGTGTATCTTCACATCAATTATTATCCTTTGCATGGTGCATCCGTCAACGATGAAAGTCAAAGTACTTTCAAGCAGTACACAGCCTCTATACACAGTCAGATCAATTGTCTGTACAATTTGAAACACATTCTTTGCTAGAAGAAAGACTTTGATTATTTGTTCAAAGGCTTTGTTTTGTTTTCTTGCTGTTGGCTGGATTGTGCTCTGCTTTTGGCTCAAGTTGATTCTTCCGACTGACTGATTTGATTTAAAAAAAGCAGAAAGATAAATGTTTAGCAGCCTTAATGATTATAGTTGCTGTAGGGTAGGCATTTATTAACTTGTGTTAATAATCTGACAATCCTCTTTCATTCCCCTTTAAATAAGCCCATGGTTCTGCTGCTTAGACGAGACAACTCCACTGAAGTGATTTGGCAAACTACAGAATCTGCCGAGGCATTAGTTGCCATTTTAGTTCTTTTTTTTTTACATATGTATTGGTTAAGAACACTTACGTTAGGCATCTCATCGATTGCTATTAATATTTCTCTTTAATCTGTAAAGCTCTGCTCCAAAGATGTGCTGTAGTAGAACTATGTAGTGGCATCTTTTTCATGATGTAAAATTTGCAGTATGTTTCTTTTTTTCCTTTTAGCTTAAAGTCAGGGGAGCTTGAAGAACTTAGACTTTGATGCTTTCCAATGACTAGCATTAACATACTGTAGAGTTAGCTAGAGACTCATCGGTTCAGCAGCAGATCAGTCTCAGTGTCACAGATTTAAATTTAGGTGCGGAGTAAAAATGTGTGTTCAAGGTTGTGTGTGAGGGAGATAAAGAAGGAAGCGTTTCAGCCTGCGAATATCTAATCGCTGCTATTGGAAGTTTCCACCTAAGCTTGAGGAATTTTCATGTTATTTAGCATTTCTCTGAAGTACACGTGTTTCTATAGTTAGACATGGCTAAAGTTATTCTGCGGGGTTATCTGAAGTTTAAGGTTTTCGCGGGTCGTTCGGAAGAAGCGACTGTCGCAAACTGCCCTTTGAGGCGAATCTCAAATTTATAACTCGATTTTATTACACGTAATTCTGGCAACGAGCTAATCCAAGTCAATTGAAAGAGAGAATCTCACATAGCTGCTCTAAGGCTGGACTCACTTGTATGTTCTAGGCTTCGCTGCTCTCGTTTCTCATTCAGTTTGAAAGGCAGTTTGTCAAGCATTGCCAGACTGGATTGCGGATCTGTTGCTTTGCTGTGCACTCTTTGTGATGAGGTGGCTAATGTTCCTTATCATGACATCAAAATGGAGAAGCTGAGAAGTGAATATTTACCTTGTTTAATATGAAGCTACCCAAACTCATGCTAGCTTGAGTAGCTGCATATATAAAACTATTGAAGCTAGCATGGATAGTTTTATATTTTAACTGAAGGTCCTTCAGCTTCTTTCATGGCTCGGTTGTGAAGCCTTATCAACTGATGAGTACAAGTTATTTGGTTGTTGCTCATTACTCTGTAGTTGGTAATTGTTTGTAGGGCTGTCAAAATACTTGATATCTCTATCAGTGAAAATCCTCAGTAAAATAGGCTGCCACTGTTTGTCTCTAGTTGCTAGTTGATTCTTTCAGACTTTAAAATAAGCATAACCAATTGTAGACAAAAACTATTGTGCTATCCTGTTAAATTAACACTGTCTATTAACATCACAGATGGGCAGGACTAATTGTCTTGCTGCATAGCTCTCACATTCATATTACGGTTTAATTTTTAGCCTTAGCCGCTAGGAGCTAAGTTAATGATAACAAATGGCTAAAGCGGCTTTTGGAAAGTAGTTTCAGTTGTTCCCTTATTTCCAAAGGGGTCGTCACATGCAGTGTTGCCAACTCCTCAGTAAGGAAAATCGCTATTGGCTGTCCTAAAAGTCGCTAGAAGTCGCCAAATGACGTCATCACCTAATTTGCATAATTGGTCATGCTAATGTAATTGTAGCCTACGTTGTTGGAAAGAGAAATAACATCGTGGAAGAGACATAAAGTGAGTAAAAAACGTCCTAAATGCAGTTAGATTATTTAGAACTATAAATTAAATTTCTTTTAGCAATTATTGTTTTTTAATGTCACAAGTCCAAACCTGCTCCTTTACCCGGGCTTGGACCGGCAAAAGTGACCCGAAATAGGCACTCTGGTGGAGTTACTTTGTGTGTGAGTGTTTATAAGTAGTTTTAAACCTTGTGCTCCACAAAACAGCATAACAGTAAAAGAAGAACTGACTGCGTTACAGTCAGTGCGGGAGCAGCGGCTACGCACAGGTGTGAACGTCTCCTGCCCTGATAGCAGCTGGGGGGAGGACTATCCTCCGCCTGGGAGCGCTTTGGCACGGGTGAGGTGCCCAAGGCAGCACCGCTGCTTGTTGAGAGTAAGAGCGATACACGTTTTTACGTCAAAAAGTCGTCATAAATAAGTCTCCAATAACACCAGAAAAAGTCGCCAGATTTGTCGCTAAGGGGGTCTGAAAACTCGCTAAATATAGCGACAAAGTCGCTAAGTTGTCAACAATGGTCACATGTTTGGTTTGACGCAGACTTTACGCCGGATACCCTCTCAGCCTGGTTCTGCTGGAGGTAAAAAGGAGTTTTTTTCTTCCCACTGTCACCAAGTGCTTGCTCATAGGAGGGTTGTCTGATTGTTGGGGTTTTCTTTGTATCGTTATAGAGTCTTTTTCTTGCAATATAAAGTGCCTTGAGGTGACTATTACTGTGACTTGGCTCTATATAAATAAAATTGAATTGAATTGGCTGTGACCCTGCCTCTCTGTAGCAGTACTGTATGAAGTTATGTGTAAGTTGCAGGAGGTGAAGATGACACTGTTTGTGCTGATACTGGTCCAGCTGTAACATTTGGTTTTGATTAATATCAGAGGATAAGTTTGACAATTCTAGTTGGTCATGCCAAGTTCTAGTTTAAATAACCCTCTCACATACACTGTTCTATATCAATCAGAGGTATCCTTCCCACTTATAGTCACTCACCTCAGAGTTGGGTGAACTTAGGAGCAGCCCACTTCATGTTGCCAGTTGTCGTTACAAGTGACTTGATTTAATTGCCATTCCATGGTGTGCCACCGCATCCTTCTCTTCCTGAGGGGATGCTCATTAAGAATAAAGAATGAGCCAGATGCTAACTGGCAATTGTTCTAATAGTATAAAGGGGGCACTTTACCTTAAGCAATGTACCGCGGTAACATCTGGGAGTCCCTACAACACGTTTACAAGAAAAGTCTGCTTTGAGGGTGGTAGCATTGTTTCAAAGAGTGCTTAATGATCTGCAGTGTAGCAAAAGAGAAGCATCATCAGTATTAATTTATCAGTCTGTGAATCATCACTGTAATATTTTGTTATAAATCAATATCCATCAGAGTTCATTTAAAACTTTTAGACAGCTTGAAAAGCAGCAACAAACAACTCTTTGACAGTCTGGACAGGTGTCTCTGTTTTGATAAATCAACGTCTATTAACGCTGTAAAATGTAGTGGTGAGATGTTGTATAGAGAGTTATTGAGATAACTCAGTTAGACTGATGTTAATTACTTTCATAAACTAGGGATATTCTAAATATAAAGCCAGTGTTACCTGCCATTAACATCTCTGTTTACTGCTTGGCACCATCTCATGATGCCTCTCATGGTCGCCTTCCAAGAACCCTCAACCTATCCTCTGCTTTCACGTCTTCTTCTCGGTAGCTCCCAAAGGATCTCGCTTTAGCCTTGCCCTGGAATATCCAAAGAGAGTTTCATTCATTTAATGTCATAGTTATTTCCCTGACAGCCAGGCGGGATAAAGAATCTAGTTAGCAGTCAGCTCAGGGACTGGGACTAAGACTTGGACATGACTGCAAAGACAGTTTGTATGTGTGCCTGTGTGTGTATGTTTGTGTGTGTCCATAGATTCCCTTGCAAGTGTCTTTCTACCTGATGGTTCACTAAAAACTCCTAAGACCAAAAACTGTCATATTTGACCCATTTTGCAACCACAGCTATTCCCATCTTATACCCTTTAGATGGAATGCAGTTTTAAGGCACTTGAACTTTCACTTTTCTGACCTGGAAGCTACATATACTGTCTATGCTAGGACCCTACTCATGCAGGCCTATAATCTGATCAGTGAACCTCTTGACAACCACCAGTGGCTAGGAACAAATATGTGATATGTAAGAAATTGACAAGGGGTTGCTGGAGATTGAAAGTGCAAAATTGATTGCAACAAGCAATGACACTGTTAAAAGTACAATGCAAACTGTAAGTATGGACTATAGTATTTGCCTTCAAAATAATAGTTGCACCTCTTGATATTTGAAGCTGTAAGGCAAAACCTTTCATTTGAAGGTGAACATTTTGCTGTTTGCGTTGCATTTTTGCAGGTTTCCCTACAGCTCAAGGATTAATAGTGATTGTTTGCTGACAAGTCAGTGTCTTCCACGTAAACTATGGATGACCACTGCAATTTGCTAGCAATCAAAGCAATCACAATGAAGATTTTGTGTATTTCCTGAACAATCACCAGTTGGTCGGGGAATGCGATACTTAGAAAATGCTTATTGCTCTGTGGCAAAATCATGAGGTTGAAAAAGTGATAATTACAATGTGATCCAGGAATCATAAAAGCAAATTATTCCCATCCTCAGTAATATTTCTGGAAATGTAGTCTGTCGTTTTCTACTTTAACATGCAGGCAGTAGTTCTCACGTTTTTTGGAGTCATTTTGATATAATTTTAAGCAGAATGATGTTCTTAAAATTGTCAAAGGGGTGTGGAAACAACATGTGAACAATCCTGTAGCGAGTTAAACATTTGCATAAAACGTATTAATACTTCAATGAATCGTGCAGAGAGGTGAAATGAATGAAAATGTGACAGACTTGTCCAAAATCTCTTGGGGACTGGGTATGTGCCAAGCTCTTTAAATAGGTTGCTGTGGTTTTGTCTAACTCAATGACCTCAGCATTTTTAAAATTCTCACAGCATGGCACCCTCATGAAAATAAAATGAGTTTTGGCATCATATTGTAGCTAGATGGTTAACTAATAAGAAATTCCCATTTCCCAAAGCACATAGCCAGTAGCCTCAATGTGTCACTTAGCATCCATTCAAATATGCAGTTTTAAAACTGCTTTATTCTTACCACAAATGGCAGCTAATGAAAACCGTTGCATACATTTTTGCTACTCAACCACTTTTTGCTGCTTGTTATTTATTCACATGTGTGCTCTTGATCATTAAAAGCCATTTTTCTTCTGGTTCCTGCACCAAACAATGACGTTCATGGTATTAAATATGTGAATTTGAAAAACAACCGCTTCTTTCTCTTTCACTTCCTGAGTACATATCAGGAACATGGAGGCTTGCAAGGCAAGGTTATTAGATAATCTAAAATGGAAAAATTCAGTGAAGAGAGCACAGACTGTGGGTGGGAGATTGTGGGTGTGTGTGCGTCAGCCAAGGGTGTGAGGGCCTGAAAAGTGTTTTTCACAAATAGAAATGTTAATAACTCACCAAGCAGAGTAGATATCAATTTAGTTGAGGAGGTATGAGGAAGGGGACAGAGGGGTAACGGCTAGAGGCAGTGAGGCTGTATGTCCATAATGAGTAAGCACATGTTATGTTTGGGAATTTTTTTTCTTTTTGGCATTATGTGAATCAAATCACCCGTAGTGACCTTGGTAAGAACAAAGTTAAAATTAGATCATGCCTTTAAATGACTGTATTATTTGTAAAATCTTTGAGAACTACAAGGAGACTCGGAGAGCACATCCTCTGTCAAGACCAGTGCCTTATTTTCTGCTTCTTTTGGCTTCTCCCTGTAGAGGTCACCAAAGCGGATCATCTGTCTCCATCTCACCCTATGTCTAGAGGTATTCCCCTTTTCCTCCTGCCTGGCAACTCCATGCTTAAAATCCTTTGACCAGTTTACAAATTTTGTCATTTATAAGGAAGAATGCACACCAAGTTATAATGAAGTATGTCAAGCAATGGATGAACAAACACAGGCAAAGAGTCCAAGTTTTACTCTTCAGTTCAATCAAAGCTCCATTCCACAGATCTGAAATCTTTACCTAATAACCGGGACAAGAATTTATGTCATCCGAATTTGTCCGTAATTGCTTCTTCCTGTTAGTTCCCATTGGTTTCCCAGGTAACAGAGAAACAAACGTCATCAAGAAACATCAGATATGGGGAAGAAGGAAAGGGGACCCTCAATGTAAACTCCCAAAAGTGTGTGACAGAGCAAGAGAGATATAAAATTAGAGATCCGTATAAATCATCATCTCAAAGTCCATCTGGCGAGCTGTACTAAAGCATTAAGGTCTCGGTCGTAGATTTGCGAAACTGTTTGCGCGTGACTCTGAGATGTATTCCTTGGGGCTAACTCTGAACCCCGAGAGTGTTGAGAGAGTGCCCCATCTCTCTTCCTGAACCCTCCTCAAAAATAATTGAATTTTGGATGAATCCACTGAGAAGGAAGCACTGTCAGGGTAAAGACGAAAGTGGAGGCTTGAGGAAAAAAACAATCAAGGAATGAGAGGCAGGTGACAGCAGCTTTTAGATGAGCTTCTCTTTAAAGAATGATACACTGCAAAATGTTTGACAGGACAAGCTTTCACAGGGGGATTTTTGAGGGAGGATTTAAAAAAAAACAAAAAACAATTTCATATTTTTCTTGGACATCTAGTATCCATTCATTTCTTGAAGGGGGATATCTCTTCTTGCTTATTTCCACTCTATTGTGTTCCTGATCACATTTCTGACAGTTCGACAGCTGCACTGAATCCTTCCCTTCTCAATGGCTCATAACCATGTGCCAAGAAGTAAGACGATAGCGACAATAATACATCGACATGGGTTTCATGATTACTGATAACAACTTGGGTGTTTGACCTCAATAAGCCCTCGAGTATGTGGCCATCTTCTTAAACATACTCCAGCAACATCAGACCCAGAACATGAAAGTTAGACAACACAAGTCTAACTTAATTATATTTTTTCTTGGACTTGTCGGGTATGAGTGCAGTCAAACATTCCTGCTGGCTACAAGCCCTGTGTGCCACCAGCAATCAGATCACTTTCATTGGCTTTCATGCCAGTCTACTCAATACTCGAGTAATCAGTGCAATCAATTTTGAAACTATGGACTGCTTGAACTGTGGCAAATCTATGCTTTCTATTGGACAGACCGATAAAAAAGGAGTAACCACAGAGTGTTGTTATAATTAACCGATCATGCTGGGAGGAGGAAGATGATATTTAGGGTTAGAGAGATATCTTGTTAAACAAAAAAAGCAAGCTGTTCAAAGTCGACTGCAGCCATAAAAAAAAGCTTCAAACACCAACCTCAGTGAGAAATGATGGATTGCAAACACAATGCATCAGCTTGTACGCCGAATGAATATATTTTGTGCTTTTTGCATGACATTTCACAATTGTTCACAAAAAGCTCAAAAGTTTCACCTGATGCTCAAATATGCCCGAAGTGAACGGAATTCTGTTTTTCATGTTGGCACAAAATAGCAACCACTTACTCCGCAAACATTTTTTTACAAGCTCAACTAAGGGCTGCCTTCTGCAGTTGAATTCAGGACAACCACACCGAAGATTGAAGGGATTGACAGCCACAGGCCCACATCATACAGTCAGGTCCATGTGTCTTTGGACAGTGGCACAGCATTTGTAATTATTCCTCTGTATAACATCACAGTGGAGTTGAAATCATTGATGTGACTGAAGTGCAGACCTTCAGCTTCAATTCAAGGGTTTTCAGCAGTAACCAGAAAATTGATTGACATGCAGTTTTATGGGGCTTGGATTTTTTTTTTTTTTTTAACTAACAACATGTGGTCCAACGAATGAAAACTAAAGTGGGTGACCACAAATTCTTTCCTTGGTTAAGAAAGTCTTCTTCAGCACATCAAAGCAAGTCAAGAAACACCAAGGCAAATTCAGTGTCTGCAATCAAGAGATATCTTCATGAATGTAGCTACAAAGGGTTTACAACAAGGTGCAAACCATTGACTACACTCACGAGCAACAATGACAAATAAGAGTTTGCCAGAAAACATCTGAAAGAGCCTGCACAGCTGTGAAAAGCATACTTTGGAGAGACCAAGACTAATTTGTACCAGACAGATGGGCAGAGAAAAGTATAGAAAGAGCTCATAAATCATATCGCATCATCTGTTAAACATGGTGGAGACAATGTTACAGCATGTGAATGCTGATTGAATTAGCAGGATATATTCTGAAGTCTACAGGGCTGTACTCTGGATGGATAATAAGCCAAAGCATAGTGCAAAAGCAACCAAAGAGTTTTTCAAGACAAAGAAATGGGCCATTCTTCGATGTCCTTAATCTGAACCCAATAGAGCATGCTTACTCTGAAGACAAAACTGAAGGCAGAAAGTCACAAACGTGTACCAACTTGCGGTGGCTGCATTAAAGGCCCCACAGAGCATCTCAAGGGAGGAAACAGTAGTTGCGCCATCGCTTCTAGAGTTCAAGGAGTCACTGATTCCAGAGGGTTTAAGAAAAGTACCTTATGTTCCTATTTCCTATTTAAATTTATGTTAGTCTTCCTATTTTCAGGGGCTAATCAGTAACTGGACACACTGTGTATAAAAATGGATGTAATATCTAAATTTCTATTTTAATACTTTTGTTAAACCCCTGGAAATAGAGCTGAAAGCCTGTGCTTTAATCACATCTTGATTTTCTGACTTAAAATTCACTGTGGTAGTATACAAAAGGAAAATTACAAAGGATCTGCCATTGTCCTAAATGTATGGCCCAAACTGTTAGTACAGTGTGCACAAGGTTTTTTCACAATTCAAAAACTTTTGACTTGGAACAACATAAGCAAAGTTTTATCAGCACTGTATGGAGGATTCCTTACAAAACACTGGTGTTGCATCTATATTCAGCACTGGGAAGACTCACTGCATACACAGAGCCCATAGAACTGCTAAGGACATCATTTGGTCCAGACTGAGTCTGTTTACCCTGCTGCTCTTCTGGCAGGAGATACAAGAGTCTGCTGACGGCGGGGCAGCGTCTTCTCTCAGACTGTAAGACTTTTCAACACCCCTTGAAGTTCACCATCAATAAAGGCTCAAATGTCAATAATCCAAACTAACTTTGCTCTATATAGTCCACATCACACCCTAAAAAAATAAACTAGTTTTAAAATATATTTTAATGATAAAACACTGAATGCAGTGCTGAATGTATTTATTTATTTTTGGAGGATAAAGCTGGCATTGCATATCCTATTTTGTCTCTTCACTTTTATCCATTTTTGTAATATCATACCACGATACCATGCTGTTGCATGTCTGTACACTTGGATCATATATTTCTCAAGTTCCTATGAAAAAATAGACCAGTATCTTCAACAACAGCTTTGTGAAACCTGAATTATAGAGCCAATTTCCTCCCACTACCTGATTCTTCTGTATATTTAAACCCATCATTTTTTTCCTATCTTGGCAAAGCTATATTTACACCCCAAGAGAATAAGAGCATTACTGTATTTTCCTCATCGGTATAGTCAGTCCCAACAAAATTAATTACAGCACATCACGAGTGCACTTTCTTAACCTTTTCAGTGGTGTTCTCTTTGATTTTTTACAGTCTTGGATATCACTGTTAGCCGCAGGGACACAGAACAGAACTGGTGATTCAGTTACTTCCTCTGTGTTCAAACCAAAGAAAGGGGCCACAGGTTTTGTGCTAATGTTGCAGACTTGCACCCACCATGGAAAACTAATTAAAAAGATAAGATTTTTCTGTAGTGACGTGTAGCTTTTCTGAGGTGGCATTGGTTGCAGAAAGCAAGAGCCGATGACAATAAGCCTTTGACAAGAGGGAACGCAGCAATGTCGCCATATTTGGCTGCTGCCCAGTTTCACATGCCTCTGAATTTCTCAAGGGTTATTGTGACTGTTCAGAGTTTCTCCAAAAAGGCTTTCTGATACAGCTTTTCAGGCTTCAATGTGAAGCATCTTTGTCCTGACTGAAATGCCATTTGAAGGACCCTTGTAGCCTATGGAGGAATTTCAGAACCAAGTGTATTGCTGAGGAATGTTTGTAGCTGCTGGCAAAGTCTGAATAAACACTATTAACTGCAGTGAACTTTGGGCCCATCTGTTTTATCTTAGATGAAATTGCTTGAAGGTGTACTTTATCATCTCACTAATAAATCAAAGAATCCCTTTGTGTTCGTCAATCCATCATTTTCAGCATACTCCTGTGTATTGCAGGGGATCCAAGTAAGCGCAGTGTCGATTTTGAGATGGTTTGGGGCAGTCGTACATTTCTTTTCTTTATTAGGAAACAGACCTGTCTTGCATATTACATTAAAATATCCCATAATACATACATCATAATGACAATTAATTGAGTGTTTAAGTTCATCATTCTAGCACACACATGGATTCAGGCAGGAATTCGTAATTGGAGTGTAATAGCTTTAAACCTACTGCGTTTGACTGGCATCGATTGAAATGCCATCTTATCCCCATTATCACCACAATTAGTGTCACTACAAGCTACAATTTAAGGAGTTTTCAATATATTAAGCCAGATTCACTGTTATCCACTTCTCACAGAGCGTTTCCGAACATTTGTGCTCACAGAGAGATACCCAGGTCTGAGCAGGCACCTGATTGTGTTATTTTGGTTGCAAGTAAAGGGGGATGAGTGTTGAAGGTAGTTGACAAAGCAGAAAAGCCTGGTTTGGCTTGATAGAGATGCGTCTTGACAGTTCATTAACAGCATTGCCCTGGTTATACAATAAGTCCCTGAAGAGGCGCTAATATAAATAAAGCAGAAGCAGATAAACAAAATTTGCACATAGAGATGCTGATTTTTCGCCAACTGACCTTAAGGCTGATAGAAACTCTGTAATTATTGGCTCAGGACCGCTTTTTTTTTTTTTTTTTTTTTTAAGGAAACATCTTCTGCCAAAATCATTGTCTTTTATTTTTTCTTGGATGGTTTCAGTACATTCACAGCTTGCCTCAGTATGTAGTTATAACACATGCTTTTCTTTCTTTGTAGGACTGATTAAAAAAAAAAAAATGAAAGCTCCCATCCCTCTTCTGATCCTGCTTCACGCTGTTGTGGTCCACTGCCTGAAAGTTGTGTCGAAGAGAGGCTCAGGTAAGTCTCGTCTCTGTACGGAGTATTGTGCAAAAGTCGTGAGCCACCTCACGCTTCTTTATATTTTGCTTCCAAGGACCCAGGCTCGTAATTTTGAAAAAGTGGCCTTGAACAATAGTTTGAGCTTTCTGAAGGTCTTTCAAAGTTGTTCTTTGGATGTTGGCTGCTTTTACACTAATTGTCAGTTTAGTCCTGACCATTTTCACAGGAATACAGCACTGTATCTACACATAAATTGCAGTGTTGGGCACTTTCTGCCTGTCACAAAACATATAATGTTTCCCAGTTTCTTTACCTGAATCTCTGCTAAATGCCAAACATACAGTAACAGTATGGCAGACATAAAATAGTCTTTTTATTCAGCAAAGCCTGGTATAGGGCCGGAGAGGTCCTGCACTTTTGCAGAAGTCTCATCAGAAATGGTCTCAGTGGAAGGGTGGCTGTCAAGAAGCCATTCTTAAGGAAGAGAAACTGGGAGAAAAGGTTGATTTATGGCAAATTACACAAGAACTGGACTGGAAATCAGAGTCAACAGTCTCATGAAATCCAAATTTGACAACGGTTTAAACCAGAAATTTCAATGTGTACAGAGGAGGTCAGGAAAGAGAGACGGCCATCTGGAAAACACGGTGGAGGCACTGTCATGGTTTGGGTCTTCAGAAAGCCAGTGGTGTTGTGGGTGGATTGGCCTCTGCAGAGCCTGGACCTCAACAGTAGTGGAAGGTCATCTTGAACATCAGAAAACAGAGCAAAAGGCAGCCGAAATCTAAAGAGTTTTGAATGTCCTTCAAGAAGCCTGGAGAACTGCTTTAAGAAGACTGCTTTAACCCTTTAAAGCCGGTCGGAGCGGGCACGCTCCGTTTTGCAAAACTATTTTTAAATCCCGGTAGCACTGCAACCACATGAGCTAGCGCAATAATTTTTTTTTGCATATGAAACCGGAGGAGTTGTACTTACAGTACATCTTATGCCATCAGCTTGTCCTAAGTCACGGTTTCCTTCCACATATAGCTTTGCAAAAACTGCATAAAAAGTGCTTGCAGCAACAAAAACACAATATTCCAGAACCGATCCGATCAGCTGTTTGTAGCACTTCCTAGTCCATCAGCGTGAACTATCGCATGTCCTCCATGTCCTGCCCGAAACCTGAAGTGACGTCATTTTTGCGGAAATGTAGTTTTTTACCATCAGGGCCTTATGAGCCTATACTGGTGTTTTTAAAAGTTATGTTTGACTTTATGACTTTCTGTGTTGTTTCTGGGATGCTTAGGACTCATATAGCACTGCTAGAAATAGTTTATTTTGATGCAAATGCTGTTTTTTTTGCAAATCTGCACTATAATATTTATTTTCGTTTTTCCTGTGAAGTATGTGAAAATTGGTGTATTTCAAAAATAAAACTATGAAGACACTTAAAATAAATTTCCTGCGGTGGGAAACTATTTTGTGTAACTTTTTTGTATTTACAGTTTTGAGGGTTAAGCCTCTTAAATTTCTCTAACTACAAATATATGTTAAAAAAAACAAAAATGATTTTCAATTTTTTTGTAGTTTATTGCACTTTTTTGCAGTGTATGTAATTACTATGCACTTAATGCGTACATATTATTAAAATTTGGGCTATAATGGTTGTATTGATGTATATCAACTTGAAATGCTCCCAAAAATGGCTCCACAGCATGTAAAAATATAATATAAGCTCTGGCGGACTTGGTTCTATGCTAGGTCTTAAAGGGTTAAGAAACGACTGGAAAGCTGCCTATGAGAGTTGTGCTGAAGAATAAAAGCGGTCATACCAAATATCAACTATGATTTGAATTTGGATTGCTCATTGGAATTCTCCAAACTCTGATTTTGTCTTATGTGTTGTATTTCCATTTATGCTTGCACGTTTCAAAAAGTCACTATACCTAATTCACATTTTGCTAGTAAAATATAAAGAAATTATATTGGCTCAAGACGTTTGCACAATGCTGCATATGTAAATAGTTTTAACATTACTCCATATCCAACAGTACCTACAACAACCACATTAATTGGCAGATATTTCCTTGAACCTACCAAAACTTCATCAAGGCTCAGTGTTTGCTGTAATAGAGCAAAATCACACTATGGCATTTGGAGAGTAGTCATCATACTCTGTTACCAGCTGCAAACATGTGGTATGGCTAGCTGTGTGTGTTTGTACGTCTCAATTAGAAGTGAGCAATATAGCTTCAAAAATATATCATGGTATTTCAAGAAGTCATTACAGGAAAAACAAAATACTGAACGTTTTATCGATCCTTGCAGGCTGCAAACAGCAGCATTTATAAGTAAATAAATGAGGGGCATTTTCCATCCCTCTTTTCCGATGTGTGACTGTCACTGATCTAAGACTACCTAATTGGAATCTACTGAAACAAGGTGCAGGCAGCAGTTGCATTACACTGCAATAGTAGTGACACAGGATTATATCCAGCCACAGCATAAACCAAATGTAGGCACAAAAGTAGCCTAGGTAGTAAAAGTGTAACATAACTACTTAATTTTGTTTAAGAATCATTGAAGTTACCATAACCTTTCAACTCTTAAGGAGTATTTTCACATAATAAAACTGAAAAAAGTTTTCTACCTGGGATGTTGTAACTTGGGTTGCTTAAAGCCCTGCTTTTACCTGCTGCAACCACATCAGTAATTTCCATCCACCATTTGCTCTTCCTGTCATATGGAGCCCAACTAGCCAGTGCTAGTTTTGCTTACTGTCTATGCCCTCGTAGCCTGGTTGTACTCTGTATGTTTTTCCTCAAATGGTGAAACAAGTTTGTTGTTTTTACCTTTGGTGGGAACAGCTATGTTGGAGATTGTTGAGGTAGCTCCTTTTGTATAGTAAATCATCACTGGAGGTAGGGCTGTGCGATATGACCCAAATCTCATATCCCGATATAAGAATTCTATCGTCCGATAACGATATAAATTGTTATCGGACGATGTGAATCTCGGGCAGCTCGACTTGCGGGAAGTGTTTCCAGCTGCGCGTCATGTAGCTGGAGTCGAGTGTTTTAACCGATGCAAGAAACTATACATTTTTAGACATAAGTTGTAACAGCCGCCATTTTCTTTGTGAGTATTTATTACACGGCGTGCTGCGGGGAAAAGCCATTTGAGTCTAAGGTTTATTTTTTAGCACCTGGCGGCTCTTTTTACTTCTCATCCGTAAATAATCTGCTCTTTCACGTGATTCAGTTTATTTGAAGTCTCAACAGGATCTTGAGCTTTATTGTGAAAGGACACGCGATGGTGTTACCGTCATTGTTGCTAACCACAACGCATAAAAACAGGCGCTTGTCCATTTGTAGTGTGGTTATATAAAATATAAGAGAAAGAGAGAACTTTAAGAAATTAATATAGCCACTACAGTGACCATCAAACACCACGAAACAAACGATAGCGTAAAATGAAACGATAGAAGTTTTTATATCGAACAGCCCTAATTGGAGGCTAACGCATGGCTCTTGCTCTCAGACATGCTTGGGCTTGTCTCGTTGTTGTGTGCAATAGAGAATGTAAATGCACTGTAGCAATGTTACAACAACAACATTCTTATATCACATAAAAATTTATACCAGTATTATTAGGATAATATTGTGGCTGATGTAATACGGCACAGCCCTACTGTCAGCATGGCACAGTGTGCCTCTGGAAGCGCATATTATAACAGGAAATACCACCTAGGCTGGTTTTGAGATGTAGGGGGTGTTTATATATCTGTACTTTGTAGACAGATTCAGCCAGTGCAGTTATTCAGTCACACATGTGTACTGGGTTCAGTAAAGGTGAACTTCAAAGATGGGTGTGGTGCAATCCATGAGTTATATAGTCAGGAAAAGCCAGAAGTAGTGCAGCCAAGGGGTCTCCTTTTTTCTCTAAATACTAAATAACCTTTAATCTTCTTTTGCTCAAAGCTGTCTTTATGATCCCTCTGTTTTGTTTTTAATAATCTAACCTAAAATCTTTACATCAAATCCCCTTTTTAACACCGCAGGCTTCAGTTTGCTTTCAGTGTGTACTTCCTTTGCACAGCCAGTCAATGCAAGGAACACTGCTTAGTTCAATAATATGTGCTGTTGAGAGGAAGACACCCAATGTTCTTGGTTCTTTCTTTTTCTAGGCATGGGAAATGCACTATTGCTGCATCGAGCCTGTTAAAGTGATGACAGTTAACATTCCAGACAAACCCAGGGCGGTGACAAAATCAAGCGATGCATCATGCATCAGGTGGCATGCTGGTTACAGAGTTTTTATGTTGGCTAAATGACTGCCAGTATGTTTGATGGCAGTTTGGAAAATAACATGAACAAAGCAAATAAACCAAAAAAACTAAGGGAAACAATGTGGGCTATATACACACCAGGGAGACAGGAAACATGTTATATTAATAATATTAATGAAAAGAAGTACATGCCTGAAAGTCCCACATATTAGCATTCTCACACTTAAAATAAGCCAGTTTAATAGTGAGTGAAACAATGACCGTGAGTATTTTTTTCCTAATGGATCATGGAGTTGTGGCCTTTGTAGAAAATCAGATGTTTACATGAGCGTCTCATGTCTCCGTCTCAAGAGTAATTAAAATGTAGATGCAAGCTAGAAATATCAACACTGGCATATATAAGGCAGTGTACTGCCAGTCTTTTCTTTTCTTTTTTTTTTGCAACAGCTGCTTGCATCTAATATCTTTTTACCAATGCATATTGGACGCAGGTGCGGGGATGGCCCAAGGTTCATCAAAGGGCTTTCTGCTTTTCCAGCAGAAGTCCCCACGGGCCATCTCTTCGGATGCTTCACGAGCCATTGCCTGGGGCAAGGATTTGAAACGTGTCCACTGATAAATGAACACCCCGTTCGAGCCAGACCTCTGGCTTTTGTTCCTTTTCTTTTAGATTGCACAGCTTTATTAGAAGCCACACTGGTTGCAAGTTAAAGCTCCATTGTAAAAATGGGATTCTGGGCAATGAAAGCCAATTTGAAATGGCATTGCTTTCATTTTTATGGAACAGAAAGAAGCAGCGGGAGTGTGCAGGTGAGTATCCCAGTGATGCAGGTGTTTTGTTTTTGTTTTTTTCAAATCGGTGTTTCTTTTGTTTCGGACAAATCTAGTGGAGGGTTTGTTTTTCTTTTTTTTTTGTTTGCTTTTTTATGTTGCATGTTTATTGCATAAAGCATCTGGGTTTATGTTCTCATTCATGGGCCAAAACTTGAGTCACAGCATGGCTTTTCTTTGATAGAAATCCTGGTGTGTGGAGGACGTGTTATATACTGTGAAAATCCTGCAAACAATTCAAGTTTTGGTTGGCTTTTGCAGCTGCAAAGCTTTTACTTGCCAAACGCTTTGGCTCAAATGTGGAAATACATCAGTTTAAATGGCCTGTATTTGTATAGCGCTTTGCTAGTCCCTAAGGACCCCAAAGCGCTTTACACATTCAGTCATTCATCCATTCACACACACATTCACACACTGGTGATGGCAAGCTACATTGTAGCCACAGCCACCCTGGGGGCACTGACAGAGGCGAGGCTGCCGGACACTGGCCCCACCGGGCCCTCTGACCACCACCACATTTAGTGTAAACCAGAACAGTTAAAAGAAAAAGGAAAAATCAATAAGTCAAATGTTTGAATCTCTAGTAAGACAAATGCATGGGGCTTTACTGTATACTGTGAAAACTGTATCAGCCCATTAAGTGAAATTCAACAATTTGACTGACTTCCTTAGGCACGAAGACTCCGTGATGTTGCACTTGCCTTCTGTTTTGCCGGGCCACACAACCACACAAAACCTGCAGAGCGCTGCACACGTGCACTGCTATCATCTGTACATTATTAAATTCCAAACACTCATCTCTGAGTAATGCTTTGTCTGCATTTGTACTCGGAGTGGAACGGTGCAAAAACATGCCCCGCATATCTGCCATACTAATCCTCAGCATGCATAGGTAGCACAATGTATGCGTTTGTCCTCTGCTGTGGTTCCTCTTTGTTAGAATGCTGATATGGCTTGAATGGTTGGGCGAACAGAATAATTATGTGTATTTTTGCTTAATACAGCATATCAAGATAGATGTTGGAGTAAACCCCCAACCCTCCCAATTCCTGGATGCACTTCCACTGTTCGGTATTTTCAGGAGATGATGTTCAATCCATTGTGTAAACATTGAAGGTATTTTTTGGAGTCAGGTTTCTTTAACTTGAAACAGTTAACGAACGGTTGTTTCTTGTGTGTACGGACACCGGCACTAACAGGTGGAAATCACTTATTTGAGAATTTTTCATTCATTTCTCATTAAATAATGAACTATACCCAGAAGTCGTCATTTATTACTCTAGCTCTGAGAGCAATTGCTGACATTTAAAGGAGGAAAAATTCAGAAACAAATGATTTAGGAGGCCTTTTGGTAAATATTTGGCACAGACAGCAAAATTATGAGTTGGAAAGTCATTTTTGGACAATTTGTGTAATCAAAGTTTCTGATCTGTGCTTGGTCATTGAAAAAAGTGCCTTCTAATAACGGGTTGTGTTGCTGTTATTGTTTTAAATGCACAATCAGCTCCCTTGTTGGCCACTTTTGCTGTACTATACAATAGCTGCTCAGCAGAGCTGTGTGATATGAATCCCTGAAAGTGCAGGTTTTGTTACTCGTCAGTGAGCTGAATGGAGAAGAGTCCTCTTTCGATGCAGCGCACAGCCTTTTTTGATTTGATATGAAATAGAAACTTGAGAGATCACATAAGGTCTCTCTTTAGCCTCTCTGAGGTAATAACTATGCATTTATTCTTCTTCTCACCTCTGAACATGGATTACAATCAGAGTGAGAAGGAGCTTCAGAGGTCCTGAATGCAGAGCAAAATAAAAGAGCATGCACCTGGGCACTGCAAATGGAGCTAAACAAGTTGGATGCATCCTAAATACAGTAAGAGATTTCTAAAATGTTTCACTGGCAACACCACTACTGTGTTACACTCTGACTCTGGGTCCTTTTATCTTTCTGTTGGACTATTTGCTTGTGTATCTGTTTGAGATATTTACTGCAATGCATCTCAGCTGTTTAACATGTCTGGAAATAAAACACTGGGTGCTTTGTGAACTGGACCTGCAGTCAGGCCAACAAATACAGTCTTGCATGAGCTGTCTTTTATTTTTGAAGGGAAAAAAACCCCTATATTATATGGAAAAGACAGGCTTAACCAACACACTGTTAACTATTGATCTGTTACCAACTGAGGTTCTAGTTTTGGCTAATAAAAAAAATGACTTAAAAAAATCATCACTGGAAAAAATGAACAGTCAACCCATTAAAGTAGCTTTTAATGCAACCAAAGCATCAAAACAGGGACAATTTGCGATGCTGTGGTAATCAAAGACCTCAGAAAGTGATATTTAGTGACTTCAATTAACAATAGCCCAAATCCTGCAGTCTTGAGCGACCCCTCATTTAACTGGATTTACTTCTACGGAGCCAGACTGTCATGTAATTATTAAAAGTGGTCTAGAGCAATAGTCCTTCCAATCCTTTTGAGTGTCTTTCAGAGTTTTTCTATGGAAATTGTCATCTTTTCAACTCCTTTTCAGTCCAGTCCATGTATCTCATCATTTTAAGAAGAATGTTTTTCTTGTTTGGTTGTTTAAATCACTAAAACTGGAAAAGGAGAAAGAGAAAGTGTCAGGCCTAAAAACAACATCAACATCAGATGAAAATCATGTCCTAAAGAAATCCAGTGAATGCTTGACAGAGAACCTGAGAGATGCTTTACTTTTTACTGAAGCCTCATCAGAAATGATCTCTGAAGGGTGGCTGTCAAGAAGCCTTTCTTAAAGAAGGAAAACTTGGAGAAAAGGCTGAGGTATGCCAAATTACACAAGAACTGGACTGAAAAATGTGGTAACGGGTTTTAGAGAGTGGTGAATCCAAATTAGAAATTTTTGGTTCAAATATTCATCATTACAGAGGAGGTCAACAGTGAGTATCTACCATCTATAAAATAGCGTGTAGGCTTGGTCATGGTTTGGGGCTGTATTTCAGTCAGTGTCATTGGAGATCTTGTTGAAATTGTTAAAATTTGTCACGGCTGCCGAGGCGTGGTGTAGAAGGGAGAAAGGACCCAAAACGCAGGCAGTAGATAATAATGCTAGTGATGTTTTATTTACACAGTGGTGAGATGGCAAAACAGGCAAAGAGGGAAGACAAAACTAAAGACCTAAACTGGGAAAGCTAAATGACAAACCTGAGAGGGTACCAGAATGGGGGGGAGACACGGACGAGGGACACAGACTGGCAACAGGCAGGAGAACACACAGGGTTTAAATACACAGCAATCAAGGGATGAACAACAGGAGGGAAACACACCTGGGAGAAATCAAAGCTGACGGGACAGGGGAAACGTAATCTGAACACACTCACATGAGACAGAGTCCTTCAGAATAAAACAGGAAACTCACAGACACAGAACTGGACAAGACACTGAACTAAACAGACAGATTCACAAACAGACAGTGTGACGCCATAGACAGACAGAACACAGAAGTGGAACCAGGGTAAGCACAGAACAGAAACCTAACAAATGGCAAATCATAACAGAATACATACTCAGAATGAACAAAAGCATAAAGAAACATAAAACACTGAGTCGGCAGACTCAGGACCATGACAAAATTATTACTGCAGGAAAGTATGGTTAGATTTGGATCCGCCATGCAGCACCTTCTGGAAAGAATCTAATTGGCAACAGCTTCATTTTTCATCATGACAATGATACTAACACTAACATGTGTTAGTATCATTGTCATTGACATTGCCAATGTCTAGGTAGAAAAACACCCAACAAATGTTCATGGATTGTCCTCCCCAGAGCACAGACGTCAACATTATTGAAGCAGTGTGAGATCATCTTGACAGAGAACAGAACAAAAGGCAGAAACATTCAAAGAAGAGCTTTGAATGTCTTTCAAGAAGCCTCGAGAACTATTCCTGAAGACTACTTAAAGACATGACAAGAAAGCTGCCAAACAGAGTTCAGGCTGTGATGAAGAATAGAGGCGATCATACCAAATATTGACTTTAAACCTCTTTAGAAGTGTACAAACTCTATTTCTCTATTTTCTGCTAGGACAAACACGTACAAACATAAATGGAAATACCGTATAAAGCAAAAACAAAGTGTGGCTGAAGACTTTCATACAGGTAGCTAGGTAACCATGTAGATCTGTCTGCTTTGTCATCTATTTTATTCTAACTGGGACCATAATTTACAAAATGGGCATCATGCTGTATGAAAGAAGACCTAAAACTAGCATGGCAGACCATAACATCATTAGGGAAATGCTTAAGTCATAAATCAAGTGAGATGCAGGGGTATTTTTTTCATAGACTTCTCTATAGTCAGATTACCCTTTACCACCAGAGGAGTCACACACATCTTGCCATTACAAAACAAATAAAGGAAAAAAAATGCCGTATATTTACCTCAGTTTTTTGTCTTTCATACACCGTCTTGACGGGGAA
The DNA here is from genome assembly GCF_963576455.1 of Neolamprologus multifasciatus. Lineage (NCBI taxonomy): Eukaryota > Metazoa > Chordata > Actinopteri > Cichliformes > Cichlidae > Neolamprologus > Neolamprologus multifasciatus. The sequence continues at coordinate 35,975,275 of NC_140460.1, forward strand.
TAAAGCTCAAGTGCGCTATTGATGCACAACCTGTTGGGAAGCATTTTAAAAACAGACTGTCAGACTTTTTATTGTTTGTGATTTACATCTTATGAGGCAGGAGATTAACACTGTCACTGTCATTTTCCAACCTGTTTTTCTCGCTGCTGATTGGTGGTGTCATCTATTAAAGTTTACTTGTTGCAGTGCTGGAAATATTTTGATTTCACATTCTAGTTTACAGACATCGCCACCTTGACAAAAACTGTTAGTCCCCCCCCAGTGGACGCTGGTGACAGCTGTACAGTCACCATGATATTTGTTGACATTGATTGAGATAAAGTTAGCCTCTCTCCTTCCCCCTGCTGCACAGTCATTAGTCCCCATTTTTTCGCCAGACATTGATGAGTCCCCTGACGAATGATGCTTACCTTTCCACCGCATCCCAGTAATTCCAGTAATATATTACCCATAACGCTTGGCTCACTGCGAATGCATCATGTAATACGTCGTGCATATGTAAAAAGACGGCCTCCGACATGCGTTCGCATTTGGAAATTGAATACCGACACGCTCCTCCACTTCTGCTTTCTGTTTTTTTATTATTATTAAGGATAGTCGAGTCCAGCGTGTCAGTCTGAAGAGTATCTGTAAATAAAACTCAGCACCTCAACAAGGCCTTGGTTCCCATTAGATGGCGGCCGCTCATAATCTGTCTCTCCCCTTGCTGTTTATGGCGGCAGATAAATACAAGTCCATGGCATGCATTTTTCTCTCACTTTGCTCGCTTTTTGGTTCCACGCTTGGAGCAGGAAGAATCAAGGACACCCTGACAGTCAATTAAATTCTTCTTCTTCTTCACGCCATGCGCCATGCAACTCTGAGAGGACGTCAACATTAATATGTCAGTTAAAGCAGTTAAAGGATAGACTCCCCCACCCTATGTTAATGGGGCTACTCACAATGTGGCCAATAACAAGGCCTCTCTTAATTGGACAAGACAGTGATTCCTAACAGGGGATGTTGGCGCACAGTGCAAATTCAATCATGGCGGGCGCCTCGAGTTTGTAATTCATGTTAAATATGGAAAGAAGGTGCCAGCAAGAGTTTTGAGGAGCACGGGTGAAGTGACCTTTGCCGTCTGTGCCCACTGTGATAATTGGCGGGAAAGCAATACGACCGGCTTCATGAAAGGAAGTTTTAGCCAAGATTGAAAACTGGAAGTCAGAATTGAGGCTGTCAGCCTCTTTGTCTCTCTGTCGTAGGCGCACGCGCGCATGCCGTTCATCTTCCCTTCGGTCAATACTGCACACCTGTCACAAATGCTGAATGACTCCCTCCACTGCAGCGCCCGTTCATAACGAGGAGATTGATCGCACACATGCTATTAGAAATAAACTGGTTTGCCACATGGAGTTGTTTTCCCTCCCCCCCGCTGCCTAGAGACCGAAGCTACTCAACAAGTGTGACAGATATAGGCCTCTTGACAGGTGGGGTTACTATGGATATGTTCCAGTTTGGGGGGGGTTTGCCCTGGAAACACATGCCACGGCCTTCCCTGTGAGATGGATGAGAATCAGTCAGCTGATTTATAGGAGGAATAGTGTGTCCGTGGCCTGTTTTCTGACCTGTTACAACATCACAGCAGGGGGGAAAAAAGCCAGAGAAGGGCTGTAGCTTGGTGATGATGTGTGGCTGTAGGTTGAATTACTTAAAGCTGATGTGTGTGGATCAAAGATGTATCAGATTTATTTGATGAAGCCTCTGGTGTGATTGGATTCGGGTTTACCGAAAGCCAGCTTTGGGAAATGGGGCGGAAGTGTAGGTGGAGCTAATACAGTGAGACACCTGTCAGTCAAGCAGAGACAATTCACACTTTTCCTCTAAACTGTGGCACTTTTTTTTTATCCATCTAGTTTCCTTTGCTGTGAGTTGCCCAGTTTGGGATTGTAGATGTCAGCCTCTCTTCAGAATGTAATGGAAGTGAATGTCACTCACCTTGTGCAGCACTAAGAAAATACATTTGAAAAAGTTAGCATCAGTGCCTCTTTCATAAACTAGAACCCAGTCACTCCAAAATAAATAGGTACATAAATAAATCAGCAAACTGCATCCTGAGCAAGTTCATGTCGTTGCTATTTTCTTCCTGCCAAACAAACCTGCCATCTGTACAGATAGAATCACATATCTACCCCTGCTCAGCCTCATGCTCATGGCAATGTGACTGGATGTAAAGACAAATAGTCTCCCGCTCTGCTGAGCTGTAATGATAGCAAGCTCCTTGGTTGGCAGATATAGTTTGCTAGAGTTCAGATAGTTCCTATGTAAAAAACAAAACAAAAATGTTATAATACTGCAAAAAGTGTCTAAGTTATAGACTGTGAATAAATGAGGTGTATTTGAAACTATGTCATCACCAACTTTGTTTTGGGGTTGTGTTTTTTGGGGGGGATTTTAAGTCTCAAACTTGGGCTGCTAGCTGCTGCCATACAGGGTTTTAGATCCAAAGTAACCATATTTGGGTGAGATGTGATTTGCCACCTATGGCTAACACCCTTGGTTAGCAAACTGCATCCATATCCCAGCATACCCTTTGTCACCATGTGGGGCCACACTGTGCAGACCCAAGCGGCCCTGGTGCTGGTTTGAAATATGGGCACCCTGTGGGCCCGCAGCATGCCTCACCCTAATGTGACCTATATTTCACTCTGGTACTGGGACCCACAGTGGGTTGCCCTGGGACTCTATCTGGGCCACACATTTCACACTAGTATAGCTAACAGTAAGGGAGCAAAAGAAAGAAGCAATTAAAAGAAAGAAATTTACTAAAACTGGAGCATTGCCATCTCTGAGTGGGATTTACCTCAAAGAAAACCATAATGGATATTTCCATTAAAATAAAAAAACTGATAAAGTTGGGAAGTCCAGTTCATTGTTCAATTATTAGGGAAGGTAAGGCAACAACTGTGCGTGTCTGCACACCTGTCAATCATAACTCCACTCATAACTCTTAAGTCTTAACAAAATCCGAACCTGTGAGTCATGAAGTAAATTAGGTACATGCAATCAGAAAGCTGTCTAAATGATTGGTTTGGAAATCCTCAAATGAGCAAATGAAGTGGTGAGGTTAAAAGTGAGGGATTAAAATTTTCAAATATACAATTTCCGTGTTTAACGCTTTCATTTTTCTTTCCCACCTTTGTGTTGTACTTTCCTGTCTCTGTTCACTGACTTGGAACCTCAACTGTCTGCAGGCATTTGACATTAAATACAATATAATGCATTATCTTCATTTTAATATTTCTCTCTGAAAGATAATACATTCATTTCAGGCTCCCTTAGCAAATTATGCAGCCCACTTTAACAGCTGGGGCGTTTGGTACCAATTTGAGAGATTATATGTGTGGATGATAATGAGCTTTAGTCCAAAAGAGGATTTAAACATGGAGAAGGCTGGCCACTACTTAATGTAAGAAAATCTGGCTTCCTGGTTTAGGAGAGGAGACTTTAGAGAAATAAAACTCCCCAAAGAAGAAAAAGAAAACAGTGAAAATAAAAAGTAAATAAAATATAGTTTGTAATCAGGTTAAGGCAATTTGGACATGAACAGCAATGGTCCCGGAAATTATATTAATTCCCCTTGACTGCTTGGCTCACACAAAGCTGTGCCACAGGGGGAAATGAAGCTGTAGTCTCTTATGCAAATGCCCCGAAGGCGGCGATGGGACGGTGCCCAAAAAATCATACGTTTAACCTGGGGCTGCTCTGCATGATTAATCCATGTAGGTACTCCCCCTCACTTGGCGTCAGCCCTTTTCTGTCTCTCTATCCGGTAATCTTAACAGAATTTCATTTTCTTTGTTTTTTTCATGTTTGTGCTTATAGGTGGTCACAATCAATAGCAGTTCTTTAGTTTCTCTCCTTCATATCAGCTGTGCTGCTTTCACTTCAACCATCGTGCCATTATTTTGCAAAGCCGCCTTCTGCCACATCTCGCCAACCTCTACAAAGTAATGACTGTTGCTGCATTTGATTGGCGACTATCTTGCCAGACTGCATCACCGGGGAGTCACATTACAATTAAACCAATACGCTGGTGTGTAATCCTGCAATCATCATTATAGTTTGTTAAGTGGTTCAGCCCAAGTACGAAAGGCTGACCTGTTTTACTCATGCAAGATTGGCTTACTGCAGCAGCAGCATCTCTGATTTCTTTTTGAAGGTCTAATTGAAAAGCAGTGCCTCCTACCAGGGACAAAATTCTGTGCTTCACCTTTAAATTACACGTCTGCTGTATTGGTTTCAGAAGTGAGTGGGACCACCCCCCTGGTAAAAAAAAAATCGAATGGGTTTGTCAGATTTTTAGGCAAATCTGACAAACTACTACGTTGGCATCTACTTGTCGCAACCCTCGCAATCTTCGAGGCACTCAGTGCTTTTTCCTTCCACCGCCTTTAATTCAGTGTTGCGACACTTGCAGTGCATCTATTGATTATAGCGCTAAATTTGTTTTGGGCTGATGCAACTCGCTTAAGTCAGACTTCTGAGGGGAGTTCACTGATTTGCATGGCAACACTGTCTCTTTTCATTTTCCAGCATCAAACTTTACGTGCTATTTTAACATTTTGTACAGTTGTTGTAGAGATTTAAACATTGATTTAACCCTAGAAAACCCATGGGGTCGGCTCTGACCCCATGGGTTCTCCAGGGTTAAACATTGATTTGATGTTTTATTACAGAAGAAACCACATACGCCTACAGATATCATATGCTTAATATTCTTCCTTTATATGTATAGAATGCATTACTTTTTGCAGTATCTTTCTGTTGGCATTCTCGGCAAATACTTGTTTTGTTAAAGAAATGGGATGAAAAACAAGTAAATCAAGTGAAAGATTTATGGTGTGGGGGACTAAAGCTTTCCTATACTCTCACTGAGACGTTGGATTATAGACCACTGTTCAGCAGAGTAATAGGTATTTGTTTCCACAATCAGTAAATGGAATTACTCTTGGAAGTGCTCATGCCTTTATTATGCAATTAAGTGTGCTGGCTCTATTTTCCTTGTGAGGATAACTTGCATTACTCAGATAGCATATCAAGACCATGGATCAATCTCTGAGGCTAAAAGAATTTGAGCTAATACAGGGCAAGGTTATCTTAAAAATTCCTTACTTACAAAAACTCTTCTGATCTCTAGAAGAGATTCCCACATTGTGACAGCTGTACTGGGTGTTGACTTATCTCAATTAAAAAAAATTAAATATCAATACTTAAAGCTTAATACAGCCAGACAGTTTAATAGCAAGCCAATAGGTTTAGCTGATCATAAGCAATTTGCCAATCTATTGGTATCAGCATTTATTATGGGCAGTTAATAAGAATTTGAATGAAGGATAAAGAAAAAAATGTGAGAAACACCCTTCAACTATGTTTGTCCACCAGAGGGCTTTTGCAGCTTCCTTGTGGGCAATATATTTTGAAGACCATATTTTAAATAATGATATATTCAAACAGTTTCTATACATTGTTAGCATCCATCCATCTATTGACCGCTGGGATAAAACATTCACATTCACACCTGTGGACGATTTAGAATCACTAGTTAACCTAACCCCACTAACTGCATGTCTTTGGACTTTGGAAGGAAGCCGAAGTACCGTTTCTAACTTTAGCTTAATTTTTGAGTAAAAACCTGGGATAAGCAGAAAGACTGCCTGTCTCTGTACGAGGGCGTGACTGATTTTCTGTTCCCCTTTGACCTTGTAAACCAATTATTTCCTTGTTAGGACTATCCTTAAAAAATTCAGACGGAGGATAATGTCACACGATGGGAAGTTTGTGGCCTTTTCCTGCCTTCAGTGTCTCTCCATTGTGGAAGAAACTGCATGAATTGCGATTTTTAATTAGCCCTCGCCTGCACAATGAGGCCGTGGTCGCTCGAGAGGTGATGTTTTGTGAATGCAGGAAGTCTCCCAACAACGTTGCGTTTGATGAGGCTGTCAAGCTCCCTCGCGTCAGCCAGGCACTCAGCGTGTGGCCCTTTTTCAATGATTCTTTATTGCAAAGTTTCAACACATCCTCTCTCACTGCGTTCAGTCCCTGCTCAGTCTACCCTTAGCTGTGACAGCTAAGAACAAAAACACTACTCTCTTGTTCTCTTTGTACACGTTCTCTCTCTTTTTTCCCCTGCAGTCTTTTTTTAGTCAAACTAGGATTGGTCAAAGCACAATCAACCCATTTCTGCAACAAGCAGAGGCACAGTGAATCCTTACAGGTCTCAAGGGAGTCCTGCCAAGTTTGGGGCTTTCAGTTTCCCCCCTTTATGTAGAAAGGAGAAAGGATGTAAGCTCACTCGCCGAGGAGCATGCCTTTGTTGGTTGCAGGAGACTGACGCACTGCAGGAGTTTTGGAAACAAACCAGGCTGACTCTATTCTCCAGGCCTTGGCTGCTTTTCTCACTACTGTTCTTTACTCTGAAGATACAAGCAGGTCCCATTCATTTCCTACTGCATAGCATTTTTATTCTAATTAGCAGGGAATTACCTGGTATTCCGCCTATAGGAAAGGATGTCATTTAATCCCACACCTATTGTTTCCGCTACTCGAATTAAGATGTAGCAAATTTGCTTTCAAAAAAATCCACTCTGTTAAAAAAAAATTGAGCTCAACTCTTGCCCGTAAACATGCCTTGTAATTTCATTTGGCACGATTTACAGAGGAGTTCAGTCGCAGATTTTCCTGTCGTGTTTATTGCTCACGTTTGACGTGGCACATGCTCGAAATATTAAAAGCTTTTTATTTATGATCCTCAGGGGCCCCGAAAAATGGTAGAAGATGATTTCCCTGTAGTGCAGTGATCAATAAATTCTACATATTAATTAAGTTCCACTGTCATTTCCAAGGCTTCTCTCAGGGATAAGCCTCTCCACTCTCCTCCCCCATGTGCTCATGAAACAAACATGCTTGCAGAGGTGCTGCATCGGAAAGGTGGCGGCAGGCGTCATCGTCTATAATTTACAAGAAGTGTTTTTCGTTTAAATCCTTTTATGTGACAGAAAAGGGTAGCTCTGTAAATGTGAGAAGATCTCAGCTGTGGATCAGAAAACCATGAAATGCTTTTACAGCCCCAGCGGCCTCCCGAAACGATTAGACTCCATTAATGTGTGAAACACAAATAAAAAGGGAACATGGGAAATTTCAGTTGTGGGAATGCACACAATTTGCTCCTAATCCCTGAACTGAGAAGTCAAAGAGACGAAAGGCGCATCGAGGGAGCCTCTTAAGCCAAAAACAATACAAGACTTCTGGTTGGAAACAGTTGCTGTGCCAAAGATTTAGCCTTTATTGTCACAGCACACAGCCCGCAGTATCCAAAGATCTCTATTAGCCTCGTCTGCTAACCGAGAATTACTACAGATGTTAGTGGGCGTTGCATCTCCATCCTGGCAGTAGCCAAGCAACACGGCACGCCGTGACCTCACAGTCCCGAGTGTTGCTGCGCTCTCAGCAAATCCTCGCACTCGGTCTCGCTCTCCGACAACAAGATTAAAAAGAGATTCTCCTCAGCTCTCTGCCTGTTTCATGCATGTGATCTTGCCGCAGGGTAATAAAACAGTTCCTGCTTCATTCAGCCTCAGATGCAAGTTTCCCCCTGTATATCATTTGACATCAAAAACACTTAAAATAAATTGCTGTAGAAAAACACAATGTTGAGGAAGCCAATTAAGTTTGATTCTTGAAGTGTTACCCTCTGAGCGTGTGTAATGAGGCCCGTAGCTTAACTGTGAAGGCTGCTAGCTGCTGTTAGACAAAAGAGGGGGTTTTGGGGGGAGGGGGTTCATTCACATAAGTACAAGAGACGCTGTTGTTTCCCATCAGCAAAACAGATGAGGAAAGGGGAATGGATGAAATAGCTTGCTGGATGATTAACACCCCCTCTTTTTAAATATGTATTTATTTATTTTTATTTGCAACATCTTTCCGATTTCTCCACACCTGCAAAAACAATTCACTTAAAGGGACGGCGTTGGTCATTTTTAGGCAACCACTCAAGCGTCAAATTTGCTCCCAACCTGTCGTGTAATGAAAATGTAAATTAAACAAAAAGACAGCTGGGATTTTTGCGATTTTTGACAAGTCATCTGTCCCAGTTGCAGCCCCGATGCTCTGCACTTCAAAATAAAAGTATCCCAACCAAATTCAAACACCTTTCACTTGCACCACATTGAAATTCAAATATGGCCTGATTATAATGCTTAATGTGGATGCCACCCTCAGCGGTTTTAAAAGCATGTGATATAGGCATGAAAAGAGCCCCTTTTTCGCTGTTTGCATCACTCTATGAGGCTCTGTTGCTTTTTTTTGTTTGTTTTTTTATTGTGCACAGAGTGCCTGGTCTTGAAAAAACACAAGGACAGCTAAGGATTATGTTTCTGCATGCGTCTTTCATTGCCTTTAATGTGCAAATAAAAGATTAGCTTTGAAAGGAAACTGTTTGGCATAGGAGTAATTTCTACCAGGGGGTGATGCTAACCACCTTTTTTTTCCTAGGTTTTTTTTCCCCTCTTGTCAAGATCAGACTGAACCATTCCAACAGGAAACAGCATTCAGAGAGCTTTGCTGTGGCAGTGAAGGAGCGCAGTTATGGATAACATAAAGCTGCTACGTGCGGGGCAAAATTCCAGGCTTCAATAACATGACTCAGGAATACTAATTTAAGTCAAAGGCGTGTGTCAGTGTTTCATTTCAGCCACATGGTATAATTTAAATGACGACTCTCAGCATGGCTCTGGCACATCAAACAAAATAAGAAAAAAACCCGACATGTCTGCAATTCATAGCGAAAGCCGAATGCAGCCGGGTAAATGACTTTGGTATTACACTGTCAGAAAAGCATTTCAAATGTGCCATGGGAAGCAATTCTAGCATTTCTTTTGATCTCCACTGCAGAGGGGAGGAGGAAGGATTAGGAAACATTTCATATCATGGAATTGTGATCCCGGCATTAGAGCTATACAATGCGTGTGCAATGTCAACATCTATAATTGAGTGATTTAAATGACCTAATTTTTGCGTATGGGCTACCCTTGCAGTTGCAACATTTAACCCTTTAAAATCACACTGCGGGCTTAATAATGATGGATCCACTGAAAACAAGTACAAATAGCTGATTCTCAGCCTCTCTTACTGTAGCTAAGTAAACCCATGAATCACCACTCATTTTTTAAAAATATTTCGCTTCTAAGGATCCAGACTTTGGCTGCTTCTTCACTCTCTAAAATGTAAAAAAAGACAGTCCTATTTAACATTGACCTATGAATCATTCAAGTATTAAAACAGCATCTAACTGAAGGGATGACCCAGTGTTGTGTTTATACATAACAGACAAAGAGCCATTTTTAAAGGCACGTTGTTATTAGCGGACTGTGGAAAAAATGCGTAATTCGTTTTCAAATTTTAGCCAAATCTATGAAAAATGTCAATGATAACACATTTACACAAGCACAATAGTATGTTTGTAACAACAAGGTGATTCCCAAAGAGAGATTAGCTGGAAACTTGGGATTTCTCAGGATGGTGTGCAGTGTGTCCTTAAAAAAATTGAGGAGCCTGGCAGTGGCATGTCTAAACTATCTGCAGCTTATGAACAGCATCAGAAAGTCATGTCCTTAAGAAACGGGAAACAATCTTTCAGAGACCCGACACAGGATATGCCTCTTTCTTAAAATCCCATTCTTGACACCTTCACCTATTCCTGAAGACTGCTTAAAGAAATTACCAGGAGGTAACCCAAAAGTGTTCAGGCTGTGTTGGAGACAAAAATTGGTCATACCAAATATTCACTTTCAAGCTCATTAGATCTGTTTTTGCCTTAGTGCCAATGCTTTAATAAACTGCTGCACCTGTTTCCCATTTTTCTAGAGAAATACAAGGAAATTAGTTTTGCCTCTAGATTTTTGCACACTACATGCTTACATACACAGAGCCTATTCTAAAATAAAATCAACTGTTTGTCTACTCTGAAGCAGAGTATATTTAATTTAGATCGACAGCTCACCACACTTATTAAATCAGCATCCAAGATGCATAGGCCGCTGTTGTTTGGCATATCGACTCTGTGCGCACACACACACACACACACACACACACACTGAGACAGTGAGGTGCAGATTATCCAATCAAACGTCCGTGCCGGCCGTGTACAATTGATCAGAGTGCATTTGCTCCGGGCTGACAACCCAGTGGGCACTCACAGAGTTTTTGACTGGCTCAGAGGGGGGTTAAGGATTATTGACTGTTGGATAAAGAAAATAGAGAAATCTACAGAATAGAGTTGCCAAATAATTGGATTAAACAAACAAATTAGTGTGCTGAATGTATAATCAAAATGATGAAGCAGCCAAAACACTTGCTGGACTTGTTTGTGCTACTCGAGGACTGTTCAGAGGTTTTAAAACTAATTTAAATTAAATTAAATGCTCCAATGATGACCTTGAGTGGCTTTGGGGACTTTTTATGGGTTTTTTTTCTTGTGTCAACTTAAAAGCAAGAGATTCTGGATGCCCATCTATGCACAATGACTGTAGCATAAAGGGTATTGTTGTCAAGAATACCCTTTATGCTAAAGTCTTGACTTTATTCTTGACTTTATTTCTATCAATGAATCCAAGTGTTACCAGGGTGTGTGATTTATATGTTCCTTGACCTCCTTCAAGCCCCACAGAATGGAGTCAGTGTGTGCCTGAGTAGCCTAATTGGGTTGACAGCGCAGTGCCATGCCTCTTGCTCACACGCATGACATCTCTGACAGAGCGGCGTGCCTCCGCAGTCCTTTTGGCTGTTAAAGGTGCTAGCTCTTGAGCAAATGTTTAAACAAGCCACCACAGACAATGCAATGCTGTTGACTCCCCCCGAACGCTTTTTGAGTGTTTGCATTTTTATTGTTGAGCTGTAAACACTTACAAACAAAACCAACAGCGGATGAAATGCGGCTCCGAGTTAATGAATAGACTTTAATGGACACTCTAGGAATGTGTTTGCTAATTTTCTGTCAGACCGCGCGCGTGCGCTTTTAATGAAGCTGAATGAATTGCGCATCAGGTTGCCGGTGCGTGCGCTGAATAGGTCCTCACAGTCATGGTGGTGCCGACAGTTCAAACGAGGCCTCGTAGGTGGAGGAAAAGGAGGAAGGGCAAAAGGGAGGAAGGAGCAAAGTGGAAAGCACACGAGGCCGGGCTTCATGAATTCATTTCCCCTCTCTCCCGTGTCAGGGGAGGGGAGGACCTCGTCTGAACCTATTACAGTGGTAACAAGGTGACAGCGAGTGGTCTTGCGATGGGTTCTGGCCTCCGGAGCTGTCTGGCTGGCCGTCTATGTTAATTACAGGGGGGGAAGAATGAAAGTGTGAGGTGTGGGGACACTGTTAGACAAAAACGTTTTACTAGATAGCCTGAATAAGGCAGCGCTTCACTCTCTCTCTCTTTAAAGCAGGTTTGTAGCCTAAAGGCAGAACTAAAAGAATGGTGGTGCATTAAATCATATAGATAAGAGAGGTATACAAATCACACCCCAGGAAAATCAGCAGACCATGAATTACTGAGACCTTTGGTCAGTTTAATTCAGTTTTTTTCATTTTTTATATTGTAAGCTAAAGACCCCTTTGATTCAACAATCTCCTGTGAGCAAACACTTGGAGATAGGGAGAAAGAATCCCCTTTACCAGGAGGGGACCCTCAGCTGAAACAGGCTCAGTGAGGAGAACTAGTTGTGTTGAACACAAGCCCGATTTCATTTCCCTTCTTTCCCTTTACACAGTATTCAAAGACCTGGTCGCTGGTAATGTCCTCAGCTTTCGACAGAATACACGTGTGTAGCATGTCCTCTCCACTGTGGGAAAATTGCCGTCATCTTTCTGCAAGGGAAGCGGCACAGGCGAAGTTCACTGGCGAGAGCATTTTTAGTGCAATGTAAGTGGGCGATCAGGAGATGTCATCAATTCCAATGCATGCCAGTTGCCACGGAAACAGAAGTGGAGAGGCTTTTCTCAAGGATCCTGTTAAACATTTAGAGTGTGCAGAGCTCAGAGGGAGAGAGGAGGAGAGAGAAGAAAGGGAGCGGAAGAGACGTGTCGTGGACAGTTGTCCGTCTTTCCATCTGGAGTTTTGTTTTTCTGCCTGTTTTTAAGCGATTAAAATTATGCAGTTCAAAAGCCTGCTGTTTACCTGAAGGCATTTGCTAATGCTGCCATTAATGCATTAACATTTAGAATATAAGCGATGTGCAGGTCTCGCTGTTTTAGGGCAGCCTGAAAGGGTTAGACACAGCACAGCCTTTTTAGGAACACAATGCCCCGGCCTTCTTCTGTTTGGTGCTGTCTGCAAAGGGCCTCAAGGACAGCTTGGCTTATTATTGATAGAAGCTCAGCGTGTTCTCTTGTCATCAGAATTATAAACTTCAGAGGTGTATGACCACAACCACTGTAGCTTGTATGCCCTTCTCCTTTGTATCAGGGGTTTCCAAAGTAAAAGCATCTTCCACAGCAGATGGATCTGCATATTTTTATGCTGGACACTCTTGCGGTTGCAAGTCACCTGGTCTCAAACCAGGGCTCTTTTGCATGTTAGGTGAATGTGCCTGTACTTTATAGTTTATATCTGGATCCTGAAAGAGTATTTCTGCAGTGTTGAATATTGAATGGTCACATCAATTATATTTGGATATACATTCCCATTAGATATTTTTTATTTTAATTTTTGACAAACAAAAATGTTAACTTACTTTTTTCTTTGTCCTTCTATACAAACTGCAAGGCACTGGAATTCATCCCACCACCCAACCTTGTTGTTTATCTGCACAAGTTAGCAAAGCTGTGGCCGACTTTGGCACAAAAGCACAAGAGTTATGTGGCACATCCTGATCGAGGAGCTCTTCTCCTGTGGTAATCTCCCAGCAGACAGGCCCTAAATGGGGAAAGGACTCTTGTGGTATAACGACGTGGGCTCAGCAGATAGGGGCTCTGTGTAATTCCTGTTAATTACTGTCCAGGAGGAGATAAGACCTGGTTGGAGAGGCTAAGAGAAGAGATAAGGAGGATCAGGGATTCGCCTGAAGGATTTTCCACCCCTTGGGCAAAAACAGTCCAGTTGTCAAGAAATAGTCTTAAGTTTGAAGCTGCCCTGAAGTAGTTGTTTTTTTTGTTCTTTACCTACTGAACTAATGGAATAATAGTGCTTGTTTTAAGAGCAGTGGCAACGGGTGAACTGGAGGGCTTATCTATAATGACATCTGAAAAGGTTCCATCGCAAAAGAGACATGCTGACTAGTGGTCCTGTCAAAATGTTTACATTCAATATTGGATTTTTTCAGGTAAATTTTTGAAAAGCTGCCAGAGTAAAATGCGAATTCAAGTGCTTTTACATGATCTGGGTATTGCTAAAAAGGTCTACCGAGATTCAGGCTAATAAAATAGCAAATCGACAACACACTAGCTGTTTCTAAGGCCCCCTGCCTGGTATTACAGTGGATTTTTTTTGCATTTGGGATGTCATTTTGCACCCCTGACAAGCCAAATGCATTGTCTCCCATGTCCTCTTATGGTGATATCTGACAAACAAAATACGCCTGAATCTGACAGTTCTTGACACCACATCTATCCAGTCTTTCATCTAGCATAGGGCTGCAGTCTGGACAGATGTCTAGTCCATCACAGAGGTAATGTAGAGAGACAAACACACGCTAACATCAGAGTTGAAATGCATGCAGGAACAGGGAGAACATAGAAAGATCCCAGCTAATCAGGAGGCACTCACTCTGAACCTTCAAGCTGTGAGGAGACTGTGCTAAAATGTAATGGAATTAGTAGAATAATCATGAAATATCACTCTTTAAATATCAGTCTTTATTGCATCTACAACCTCAAGTGCAAGATGACTCAGTTGATCAAAAGTTTGTTGATTGCTCATTTTAAGGCAAAGCACACACACTCAAAAAAAGTACTAATACTAATTGCAAATTTCTTTCTAATTTCTGGGGCATTTCTTTCCAAAGTCAAGAAGCACATCAAAATAGGCATATGAGAACATTCTTACCCAGCACTTGAGTAAAACCATTGATGCCACTGCAAATATTCACAGCATGACTTGAGGGATTTTCTTTTAAGAATAGTTCAAAGCAATTCGCCCCAAAAAACAAACAAACAAAAAAAAACACCATCCCTATGAGACCTAATTCATTTCTTTGCCACATTCCAAGTCTCCATTAGGATGCACCAGGGATGGATCTCGCAAGTTGTCAGTCACCTCTGCTCTACCGTGAAATTCGACCAAATCCCAGTTGCTGTTTTGGCTGTTTTTTACAGAAGTACCTCTGACCTAATAACAAACAGCATGGTTCTTTTTGCACACAGAAAACTTGTGTACTAGTATGGAAAAATGGGATGCTGATGCAAGAAGACAATGTGTGGTTCTTTGAAGGAATTAAACACTGCATGGTAAACTGCAACTGCTCCCCGGGGCTCCAAGTACGCGGATATATGAGCTCATATTGGAGAAACGAGGCTAGTTGTCTAAATGCATTACTGTAATAAAACCTGGGAGGGGAAGCGGTGCTGTGTATCTGCCTGTTGACCTTGTTAGTATTAAGTTCCTGAATTGCTCTCCGGGGTGGCCACGCTGGCAAGAGGCACCGGTGGCAAATTCCTAATTTTTTACTTTTTGGTTTAATTCTTGTCTTTGTTCCTGCTTATTAACAGCTCAGCAGAGGAACTGTGTCTTCTTTACTCAGCGGCTCATCATTAGCAGCTGAAGCGTATTTTGTACTTGTAATACACAGAACACCAAGATACTAATTACCTTTCAGTCACCAATATGGCCTGCTTTTACTCCCTTCTTCTCATTGAGCAGCCGCTGCTGTAAAGAAGCAGGCATTTGCGAAGCGTCTGTATAAGTCGCATGACAGCCATTCATCAGTTTGATAAATGATTATCAAAAAGAGGCAGAATATGTAAATTTCAGTGCTTAGAGATCAGTACTCGCTTTACTCATAGTGATTAGAGAACAAACAAACTTTCTCACAAGTAAGAGTGATTAGTTTTTGATTACACCAAGGGATTTTTGTTTCTTTTTTTAAATAAACTGAAAAAGTAGCAAAAGATTGGGTAAATTTGATTCTCCAGCTGGGATAGATGTAAATGCCTGTAATTTCCTCCTCCACTGTCTTAAATGGTTTCTCATTTCATCGTGTACTGTGATTAAATTAGTCAAATCTGTGCACTGTTCTTAATGGACCTTCCATTATTCTAGATATTAGTCGACACAGAAAGTCATTTAACACGTTTGTACAGTTAAATCATTTGAATGATGAGTCTGAGGACACTTAGACGAGTTCTTGCTTTAGTTTTGGCACACACACATAAACTTGTGATGTGTAATGCTTCTTTAGACCTACAGTACAGAAAATGAACATCAGGTCTGGGGATGTTTTTTTCATATTTTGAGCAAGGCCTCTTAGTTGCAATCAACTTTTCAGCAAGTTTGAAAAATGAAGCTAGCATGGAAGTGAACCTGCAGTTGATACAATGGCCACTTGAGGTTTGTTTCATAAGGCAGTCAGCCTCTATAGATTGAAGAAATAAGTTTTATTACGTTGTGACAACTTTGCAGTAAGTGGTTTTTCTTTAATTCATTCAAACCTGAAGTTGTGCGTTAAGTGTAGGGCCACTACACGTAAAGGATAGGTGCTAACTGTTCTGCTACTAGTCATCTTAGCTAGCACCTGAAGTCTTATTTCCTGAACTAAAGTCAAGGGTCTAATATAAGAAAATACTTATTTATTCCCAATGTTGTGGCAGTTAGTTATTGTCAGCATAGTAGATATGGGATCCTCCCATCTGTGGGCAGCTGACAGTGAGCCGACTAAACTACAAGAGCTGGTTATAAGCTAATGTTACGCCAGCTAACGTTAGGCTGGAGTGGTCTAAAAATCCCACTTTATTGCTAAAAAGTAGTTTGATTACCTTTTCACATGAGAGTTGTTCACTAATTGATAAATCGATAAGGTTAGAATTACTTCAAAGAAAGTAACTCTGGCAAAAGTAGCAGTGCTCACATCAGAAAAGCACAGGATGTCCTCATTAAATCACCTCAGCATCACTGTTATTGGTTAGAAGTGAGCTTTACTGACTCACAACTCGTATCAAACTCCTTTCAAAATTTTTTCCTCAAGAATAGATGTTGATGCAGTGCATGTGGCCATTATGTGATATAAAGAGTCAAATACAGTTATTTGACGAATAACATGGCTAGCTCTGTGCTTAATGGTACTAATTAACAA
Organism: Neolamprologus multifasciatus; assembly: GCF_963576455.1. Lineage (NCBI taxonomy): Eukaryota > Metazoa > Chordata > Actinopteri > Cichliformes > Cichlidae > Neolamprologus > Neolamprologus multifasciatus. Next base: position 35,991,586 of record NC_140460.1, read on the forward strand.
TCCAACTCGTGCGGTTTACCGCTGATGAGCAGGTGGATTCAACTGGTTAACCATGCTTGCTAACATTAGTAGAAAACTCCAGCTTCTTGGCCAAGTATGGTGACTTTTGGCTCAAACAAACCACGCTGACTGTTATGGTCTGTAAATGTATTGCATGTAACAATAACAATAGCTAGGAATGCCTTTTTTGACTGATCAAAATGGGACTTAAACACTGTGACATCATCATCATCTATGGCTCCAACTCACTACACCAAAGTGACATTTAAGGTATAACTTACTAAGTTTCCCTGTGATATTTTCCCAAACCCTGCAGAATACCAATGGAGGACAAGTGATGGAGAAGGCGAAGGAGAAGATAAGGAGAAAGAGGGATGGTAGTAGGTCAACAAGGAGGAGAGATTGAGGGATATGTGCAGAGACTGGGGCGGGAAGGTCGGCGGTAGGGGGGATGGGTACATTCTGGTTGGGAAAAGGACAGTGCGATTAGGGCGGTTCAGTAACTTTCTCATCCGTATGACCCAGTTCCAATAAAGCAGCAATAAAAATAAACCTGATGTGTTCTTTCTAAAGTCTAAAATGTGCCGGTTAAATGGTTGCAAACATATTAAACGGATGATTGGTGTAGTATTTTGGTGTTGTTTGTTTTGTTTTTTTCCTTTTGCGGTACAAACATTCAGGTAAACACAACCAGACCTGTGGCGATGGATAACACAGCAGATGCCAATGCCTGGCGAGAAAATTCCCTGTTTTTACTCTTAACACATCCATGAATGTTTCATATTTGTAATCTGACAATAACACGGGCATCAGGCTCAGCAGGAATTAGTGATGTTAGAGTGCTATATAAAGTGAAAGAGTGTGTTGTGTGCTGTGTTGCTTGGCAAACCTCGGTCTTGATTAATTATGCACGCTGTTTATTTTTCTCTCATGAAATCAGTTTTTACTGTACAGTAAAAATGTACACATAATGTATATTTATTAAGTGTACGTCTTTCAATTACCTCAAGGCTTTCTTTTCACTAATTCAATGATTCTAAGTTAGCATTGTATGACAAATCAGGAGGAACTGTATGTCTGGTGACTGAAGATATTGGAACTATTGCCTTCATGGTCTGTGGATATCAAAGCAAACAGATATGAACCATCTGTAACAGAAAAATTAAGTACTAAGAAATATTCAAGTTATATTTACTGGGTTCTTTTAACATCCACAAAAAAAATCCTCAGAAATCTAAAAATGTTTATTAATTTTGTGAATGTATTTCCAGTTTTGTTTTCTGTTCTATGCTTAGTGCTGTCCCCAAAAGCCATCTGGACTGGTCCATGAATGACTATATTTGTGTGCAGTTACTTACAATAGCCACTGTTGGCTGTAAAAGACAAGCCTCATTCAAGATTCATTCAGATGCAAACAATCGCTGGTTGCTGTTCCCATCAGCCCAGTATAGAAACGCCGTTTAATCTTTTTGGCATTTAAACAGCAGCGGTATGGGGGACCTTCCAACTGGCTTCAAAACAGAGAGGGGTTGCAAAACAATGCATGCAAGACGGAGGTGGTTAAAAAAACCCAAAAACGTATTCTTTAACTTTCAGTGAAATAAAAAAAACAAAAATTCCCTCAGAATTAGGCGGGTTGTCCTTTGTGGAGTTTTCAGTCATGCTTTCCACCTCTGCGTGTCTAGACTGATGCATCACAAGTTGCAAGACAATAAATTACAAAAAGCATCATGATGACTTTGTTGTTGTCTTGTCATGGCACAAAAATGAGTGTATAATGGGCCTAAACTGTTTACTCTGTAAATTTATCATAGTGACCTATAATTTTAATCAGCTTTTTAAAATGTCACGAGTTCTAGAACGGATAAAAATGTATCATTAGCGTTGTTAATACCAAGTTCTTTTCATTTAACAAGGGCTCCGTGTAACTGAAAGCAGGAAGGTTGTCGAAACTACTTTAGTGTCACTTTAGCAAGTGTCTGATGCCAGTGTTAATGGCTGATTATGTAGATAAGGCAGTGAGCAGGGACCTATGTGCAGTCTGCGAGGAGATGGGTAATGGTGAGGAGTACTCATGGGTGTTTCAGACCTACTGTTGGTGATTATTTTTTTCTAACACCACCTTCTCCCAAATGAGTACCTGGTTCAATTTTTAAAATTAGAGCACAAACTTGGGAAGTGGAAGTGGGTCTGGCAGTCTACCACAGACTAAGAAAAATGCAAGGCAACTAGGACCCCTATAGTCAAAAGAAAATTGTCATTTCCATTAGCAGGAATTTATATTCAGCGCCCTTTTCTCCGAGACCTTTCGCCTCTCTTATGTATGCATCCATCAAAAGTTGAAGCAATGGAGAGCAGCAACAACATCGACCAGAGGAGACATTAATGATAACGCATATGAAACTGATTATGTCAGACACAGACTGAAAGGAGGAGCTGCGGAGCAGGCGGGTTGCAAAGCAGCTTGTAGTTGTGCAGCAAAAGTAGACCGCTTAAATAGCATGCAATAAATGAGATTAGCGAGTTGGACATATAGAAGTGTGTGTGACGGCAGGTGAGATTGATTTCCTTTTAATTTCCAATTAATAATCCACCCATCTCTTTTCTTAACTGGTTATCAGCCTCTGGCAGCTGACATTAGATGGGAGGGAAGGTCTGAACTGGACAAGGACTAATGGTACAGTGTAGTCACACTAGAGCAAATAGTAGTTGTAGACCATAACAGCACTTATTGTGATCGTGTACATTGAACTTGTATTTTTGCAGGATGGCAATTTAACTGCAAACATAGGTACTTGACAACATTGCCTTTATATAGAAATATATCTAGAATATAACCAGTTTGCATCTAGTTGAGTCAAATATCCTGTCATAAACAGACATGTTGCACATAAGTGCTCTTTCACAGATAGACTCCAATTGATTGTGACATGTTAACAATCTGTCTGCAATCAGTCTGTGATTGTTTGGAGACAGGTTGCCTCCTACAGACCCGTGCAGTAGAAAGTGGTTAACGTGACTGACGCTGTTGCACACTTAACTTCTGGATGACCATTTGGTCACCGCAACTACTTGCAATCAGTTGCCATATATGAACAATTTTAGAGGATTTAACGGGCAACCACCAATCTTTCCTCGTCACAAGAAGGCTGCCATCCTGTTTTCACTCTAGTGTGATTTAGCCAAAAAAGTGTGAAACAGACAACAGTCTTCTCACAGCAGTGAGCCAATTAGGCAACAGTGGTAACTACTGCACCGCCATCCTGTGTGAAGTCAAACGAAGATTTTAAATGATTGTGTAATTCTGTAGTGTCAATTGTCTGAGTGAGAGTTTTTAAGCCCTCTTATTACATTACACTTAAGAGAGCTCCCACTGATTTTATATCCCACTGAATTCCATATTCTCCTTTTAGCTCGTGTAAACCTTGGCTGGAGTCAATGAGTCTAGCAGGGTCATTTAACACAAGCTAGCGTACCTTTCCCTTTGTTCTATTTTTAATCAGTGACCACAGTTAAGCTAAATGGTGTAATTCTCACCTTTGTAAACAGTCAGACTCCAGGGTGGATTGTCAGGATGCCACTGACAGCTAAAGCCTGATGTGGCAAATGATCAGCGACGGGTCTGACTAAACCAGCTGAAAGGGAAGCCAGAGAATACGTGCTTTTTAAAAACAACTTATTGGGGAAAAATCACTGATGCCGGTTGCTTGACCGTGGTATTAAGGTGCAAATCCTAACAGCTTCTAAGAACGCAACAAATTATACTAGGGCTGTTCGATATAACGATATATATCGGATGACGATATAAAAACGTCTATCGTTTCATTTTATGCTATCGTTTGTTTCGTGGTGTCGTAAAATAAACTGTTTACGGCAATATTTTTTCATCGTTTTGATGGTCACTGTAGTGGCTATATTAATTTCTTAAAGTTCTCTCTGTCTCTTATATTTAATATAACCACACTACTGACGGACAAGCGCCTGTTTTTATTTATTGTCGTTAGCAACAACGATGGTAAAACCATCACGTGTCCGCTTGTTTATTTTCCACATAAACCTTTCACAATAAAGCTCAAGATCCTGTTGAGACTTTTCAAAATAAACTGAATCGCGTGAAATAGTATGCAGAGTATTTACCGATGAGAAGCAAAAAAGAGCTAATAAATAAACCTTAGACTCAAACGTTAGAACAGGCTTTTCCCTGCAGCACAAAGAAAACGGCGGCTGTTACTACCTATGTCTAAAAATGTGTAGTTTCATGCATCGGTAAAACACTCGACTCCAGATACACGACGCCCAGCTGGAAACACTTCAGCTGCCCGAGATTCACAGAATTTACAGAAAATGTTACATTTTTGTGATTTATACCGTTATCGGACAATAGATGTTTTATATCGGGATATGAGATTTTGGTCATATCGCACAGCCCTAAATTATACCATGCAGGGTTGGCACAGCCGTGTTCTTGAAGATGTTAACTTTACATTTCCATAAGTGATAGTGTTTTTGTGTTGCTGTGTTTTGTGCCTCAGGGCTACTGTACTTTGCTTAAATGTGATCACCTGATGGTAGGGACTGTATAATGATTAGGGATGGGTACCGGTATCCGGTGCCATTATGGCACCAGTTCTGACATAAACGGTAGTAACCAGACCGAAAAGCAGCGCACATTTTGGTGCTTTATTTCGGTGCTTTTTTTTCCTGAGATGTGATACACTTTAGATTCTAGCCAATCATTTTACCTTTCCGAGGATTGTAGGCGGATCCAGGTACGTAGGTTGTTTTAGAGCAGAGCTACAGATTAAAAATGCCCAAGGCAAAGCGGTCAAAAGTCTGGCTGTACTTCACAGCAAAATATGCAAACTCAGCAGCCTGCAACAAGTGCTTTAAGGTGACACTGTGATACTGTCAAAGGAGGTAACACCTCAAATCTGATGAAACACTCGGCAACGTATAGCATTTTGTTAAAAGCCGAGAAATGCACCGTATTTGATAGCTTGCTGGGAGACCTCACACCGTGCACATCTATTGCGGGTGTGGTGCCTGTTATCGGACCCGGAGTTAGCAACATCCCCCAAAAACCCGAAGAGTAGAGTCCTGGCCCCTAGCCCTGCCAGTGTAGCAGGGTGACGGATGATGATGGCAGCAGCAGCCGTTCTTCTCTGCGTGAGTAGCTTAATGTTGTTCGTGTGTAATTTACGTTGAGTAGGCTAACCACGTTATTACCTTAATGCATGTATGGTGAACTAGCAAACACCATCATAGCTACATGCGGCTGTCTTCTTGTTTGATGGCAGATACTCCCTTCACCCTGGCCAAAAAGGCTAAAATGACCAAAGAAAAAGTGGGAAACACGAGAGGTTTTTGGACAAAGTTTGTGTTTTTCCCATTGTTTAAGCACTGCTTCCAGCCAAGAGTGATACCATAAATCCCCTATAGCTGCAGAAAAGGCTAACATTGTTACCTTTTTACAAAAAAAACAGCTAAACATGAGAGGTTTTTGGACAAAGTGCGTGTTCTCCATTCTTTAAGCACCGGTTTGAGCACCGTTTAAGCACCGGCACCGTTTCAAAAGTACCGGTTTGGTACTGGTATCGGATAAAACCTAAACGATACCCATCCCTAATAATGATACACTTATTTTTTTAAAAAGACAAAAAGTGGAAGTTCGCCTCCTCTAATTGAATAATGGGAATATATTCAACCATTTGCTCTATTGCTCTGGTGCCTATGTTCACCTTTCTGCTCAGTTATTCATTTTTTTCCTCTCTTAAAAATATTCGGGGAATTTTAGAAGCTCTGCATTTGCATTACTGTAGTAAATACCCGTGAAAATAAGCTGTCATCAACTTCCTGCAGCACACAACTCAAAATGTGCCCCCTCTAAAAACAGGGCACTGTTTATATTCCCCCACGTAATGGGCGCCTCTGTTGACCGGCACCCCGAGGTGCCCTCTTATGCAAACGAGCGCATCTCGTTTCTACGATGCAAATAGCGGGGCAATAAAATAATGCAGAGAAAGACGGGGGAGAATAACTGTACACTCTGTGGCTCTCTTGCCCTAGAGTGCTCGGTGAATTATTTATGAAAGTGCTGACAGAAGAGGAGCAGGTTCAACAAGGCGCTTTTCTCTGGGGTGCAACAGCAGCCAACAGTCAGGTGGAGGCTTGGTTTGTCTTGCTGGCCCTGGATTTTAATGATGGTCCAGTGGTCTCGTTATGTGAGTCTACAGTGTAGCTTTTTCTCCTGTGTCAGCTGAAAAGAAGGGTTGCGTGCAAACCTGTAATCTCTGCTGTGTCTTCTCTGTCCCCGTCCCCCGTTTTTTTTTTCTTCACCTTTCGCTCGTCCCTTCGCTTCCACTCTCCGTTTGGCCTCACAGAGCGCCGCTCTTTCTCACATCTCTACCTACCACTCTTTGTCGTTTCTCATCTTATTTTTATCCACCGCTCCGTCTGTTCCCAAGTTGCTCCTGTCCCCTCTGGCCGACGACTCCCCCCCCCCCCCCCCCCCCCACACACACACACTTGCGTCCCGTACATTTCCGTCTGTCTCCTTCCGCGCGCCCCTAACGCTATCGCCAATGATTGACGGCGCATTCCACAAAAACGTGAATCATTCCTCTGAGCTCGCATTAGCTAATTAGAAAGCTTTCTAATTTTGCTTTCGCAAGAAGAGTTTCAGGTTTAATCATAAAAGTAATCAGGTGTGGTTTGCTTTCACCAAACGCCGTGTCTCCATACTGCGTGATTGGAGTGGTGCAGGAGTTCTCGGCGACAGCTTTGGCGCTGCAGTGGCACTTTTGGATAAGCGAGATTAGCCTGTGAACCCTAAGGAGCCCCCCACTGGCTAGTACCAGCAGGCAATGGCTATGGCTGCTGCTGATAAAACATAAAAACACATCAATAAAACTTTTCATCCCTTTAGAAATCCCCACACACACACACACACACACACACACACTGAAAAGTGCCAGGCATCCAAATAAGGTCAGCAGCAGGATCCAAAAACTTTGAAGCTCAGGAATGGTAATGAGTGATCAGTGAATTATTGATAATTTGTCTTGGAATTAGTGGTTCTGAATATCTTTTGCATTAATTATTTCTGCATCAAAGTGCTACAGTTTGTTGGTTCACAAAAGCGATTGTTTAATGGCAGTTTGTGTTCATGCTGCAAATTTCAAATGAATCACTAAAGCAAGCGCAGCTACTGTGCGCCCCAGGTCATGGTGCTGCTGACGTTTATATAACTGCAAATTCTTTACCCTTTTTTTAAGCTAGTACTTTATTATAGGCTTTACAGTATAGAGAGAGTCATGTTCAGTAACTGAAAGCTATCATTCCTGCTAACATCTTTAACTGAGAAAAGCAATCCTGTGCCCCTGTTGTGTTGTCACTGCCTGTCTCTGAGTATTATCATAATGTGAATCGCGTCTATCAAAACAGATTACAGTTCACATTTTGCAGCCCTTTGACACTAAACGGAGCCTTGCTCTTCCTAACTGTGACACACTTCTTAATTAAATTTTGTATCGACCTCACTGAACTGGTGCCACCGTGCTGACAGTCCTGTTAAAATTATTGCCCGATGCACTTACCAGTACAGATTGAGGTATTGTAAAATTTTAGTGTTGTGATGACTCACTCTGTTTTTATCCTGCTTCTACCCTTCTCTCCCTCGTACCTTCTCCAGGTTTCCTGTTGTCCTTATGTGTCCTTGTCAAACACCCGTGTGTGTGTGTGTGTGTGTGCATGCGCAGAGTCTTGTTGTGAACTTTACTACCTAAAGACTTTCTAATTAGATCTTTAAAGAAAGTGCTTTTCCGCTATATTAGTTAATGGTGCCACATCATAAATGTAAAAGAGGAAAGGCTGGCTGATCCCAGCTCCTTCAGTTTATTCCAAAAAAGCTCAAATGAAGGCCACTAGACTGAAATGTTAACATGCTTTTGATATAAATGGGTGAGGTTCAACTTTGTGTATTCATTGCTGGAATCAAAAGTGTCCTTTTTAAAAGCAAATATCATTTTTACCTCAAAGCGTTCCCTTTTTACATGTTAGGAAGGAACCAATGATCCATATGACCTATGAGATCTCTTTTGTTACTGAGCAGCTATCACAGAATACATACAGCCAAGCTCTTTTTAGAGCCCTCCTCCTCAGGGCAAGTGCATAATCTGACAGCACCTTCGCTTATAGGTCTTCTCACTGTCAGTCTCGCCTCTCGAGAGGATGGACACATCACAGGTGTCTCCAACAAGAGTCGTCCCCCACCCCACTCCCACCCCACCCCCCGCTACCACCGACTCCCCTGGGGCTCACTTGTCAACAGAAACAGCACCTCCAATGTTTGACCTCAGAGGAGCAGGAAGAGGAGAAGGCAAACACATTACTCTGATAAGTGTGGATAGACACGTGGTGAAAGGGAAAAAATGTCATGGTCCGCGGCCCGGTGTCCGAGGAGCTGATGGGATGCCCACGCCCACGGGTGTGGCTGTTAACTCCACACCTGCATCCCATCTCAGGTGATTATCAGGTGGACTATTTGATCCAGCCCAGCCAGCTGCTCCACGCCAGTCCGTTAGTAGTCTCACAGCGGTAACAGCCCTGTCCACCTGCCCGTCTGGAGTTTGGATCGCCTCCGGTACCGATCGCCTCTACTTTCCTGGAGCTCCCCCGCGGACCCTCACCCCTCCCTCCGGCTCCCACGGCCCCGCTTTGACTCTTCCCACAGTCCCAGTTACGGCGTTCCTGCGTAACTCATCCCCCGGTGCCTTGGTTTTTCTAGTTTCTCGCGTGTTTTCCTTTGACCCTTCTGGGGCACCTTTAGTTGAAAGAAAATTTATTTTTCGTACTCCTGTGCGTATTGTCTCTGCTTCTGGGTCCAGCTTGTGTACTGAACTTCGGTTCATGACAAAAAAATTTTAAGTAGAAACTTTTATACCATTTATTTTGATGATCCTTTTTATCAAAAGTGTCATGCTATACTTAAAAAAAGTTAGTATCACTCATACTATAGGTGGTATATTTAATAGGTTAGCATTTTAGTATGTATAATAGCTGCTGCAAAGGCATGACTATTCATTAATTGAATTAAATTATAATAGGCAAAGGACAGACATTTTTATGTAGCAAGTTAGCTAGCAAATTAATTAGCAGGCTAAGTTTAACTGCTTGAAGGAAACTCAAATTGACAGTCACGTTTGTGTCTGTAAGCTCTAAAAAAAAACTAAATCAAGTTTGTATTATTTGTAGTTTATTTGTCTAAAATTTCAGCTAGCTAGCAGGTCATTTGCTCATTCAAAGCCAGCTCAAGCTCAGAGATTTAACAGGGCTTCATTAGTACATCGGTAACTGTGGCCCTGCACAAACTTGGTTCAGGTATTGGTGGATATTTTCTCAAGCGGCCACTTTGATCTGTGAGGTACCCAAAGGGGTGTAGTTTGGGCCCCTTCCTGTTTTCACTATATATGCTGCCTCTTGGGTATAAATTATAAATTAAAAATATTGCTTGTTACATGCTAATAACACTCAAATATAGCTACGCTTGAACCCAGCCACTGACTCCTCAGTCAGCTACTGCTTTGTTAAACTTAGCTTTTGCAAGCTGTCCTCACTCCCAATTAGAATGAACTGAAATCCTTATATTTAATGTCACTCAGCTCAGGCACCTCAATTCATAAATGATTTTGACTCCCTGTCTTCATACTGTAACCATCGTGTAAAGAACACTGGTGCAGTTTTTTCAACTCTGAAATTATATTTTTAGTTGTCAAACTAGCTTCATGATTGTTTTTAATAAGCACTCCAAGCAATTCTTTGTACACTGGATTGGGTTGCTTGCTGTCATGACGATTGCAGTAATTCATATTTTATTGAAATTATGGGATACTATATTTGAATATATTTAATTATATTCTTTCACTGTTTTGTAATGTTGTTTTCCTGTTTCTTTCTTAATGCTTGTGGTGCTGCTACTTTAGTCAGATTCTGTTGTGCTTAAATGTGCTATAAATAAACTTGACTGGACTTAGAGGCCTTTAAGGTTGCATGGTGCAGTTAATGATGACTCAGTTCTGTTAAGAGCCCCTGGAATCCACCTTGTTTAACCAGCATGAATAAAGGCAGGACTGCCTCTAAAGTGAAATGTAGGTATCTGCCATACTATGATGAAATCTCCTGTACAATCATGAAATTAAAACAAAAAAGATACACACTTTTAGCTGATGCTAATGTTGATCATGAATATAAACTATGGCTTGATTTAAAGAATTAATTCTTCATGCAGTGTTGGCCTGTGTAGATAGGCACTGACAAAACTGGCAAAAACTCACTATTCAACCTACACACACACGTGCAGGGTCATTAATTAACTATAGCCACTGAAGCCTGAATGTATCTATGGTAATAGGTTCGCCAGTCAGCCAGTAGCTTTGCTGATGTTGCCTCATGGACTATTAGTCGAAAATTATAAATCTTGTGTACGCATACTGGACTAGAAGGCTCCCGGCACAGTTAATGGTAGCTTTACGTAGGATTTATTTAACCTATGACCTATGAAAAGTGTACTCTTTGAGACTAACAGGGAAATAAATATTTGAATGACTTAATAACTAACAAATGATATTAAATGAGATGAGAACAACAGATTGTGTTACTTCACTGTCCAGAGAAGTTCAAAAACAGCATTCCCAATCCTGTTTTTCTGCACTTTCTTCTATAAGAGTTGCTGTTTATGTGATTTTTGCAGCATAATAGTGTGTAATACGGGGCACTATTATGTGGCTGCAGTTGTGTTGGTTTTGTGCTTTTCTATGATTAATACTTGGAAGGCTCCACTAACGACAGCAGTTATGTATTCATATATGATAATCAGTAGTTTACACAGGCAACAAAAGGCTTGTCAACTGAGAAGAGATTTACTGTTGTTTTAGGCTCCGCGTAGCTGTAGTGATGAAGGTCTGCAAATATGTACTCACATTTGAATGCGGTTTATTTCGTGAAGGTATACTTTTTTTTTATTTTTATCATAGGGCATTATTAATATATCCCATTTAGAGGCTCTCTCCCAGTACCCTTTTAAAAAATTATGTTTTTCTATGATTACATTTTAATTGACCTACTTTTTACTTACTTTTTTTTTTTTTTGCACTGTTCCTATTTTCACATGTTATATCCCAGCGTTTTTCATTTTGAGGCTTATAGCGGTTGGCTTTGGTGTTGGGTAATTCTGGTGAACTAGCAAACTAGCTCTGGTGATAGCTTCTCGTACAGTGTTTCAAAAATAAACTTGTAATCCTTTAAAATTAGGCTATGTCCACACGTACCCGGGTATTTTTGAAAACGCAGATTTTTCTATGCGTTTGCACCTTTCGTCCACACGTAAACGACGTCTTTGGTCACTGAAAACGGAGATTTTTAAAAACTCCGGCCAGGGTGGATATTTTCTAAAACTCCGTTTTTGCATTTACGTGTGGATGAGAAAAAAGGAGAAAACGCAGCGTCAAAGGTGTGCGCATTTTTTGACGTCACACTGTGCGCCACGTTATTGTTTCGGTGAAATGAATTTCTACAATACTGTTACTGTTAATTGTCTCTGCAGTGTTTAAATGCTTACATATTCACACACAGTTACTGTCCCTCCACACATACGACTTGGTTCTGCTTCTATTCCCCAGCTTTGTTTACTTTTTCCCACCGAGGCTTCTAGACTTCTGATTGGCCAACATTTCTGCACGGTTAGGAATATATCGCCACCTGTTGCTTTGGCATGTTCCTAGCAGCGTTTTCCTTCATTTCTGCCTTTACGTGTGGACGGGATTATTTTTTAAAACGAAAACGGAAAATCTCTGTTTTCAAAAATACCCGTGTACGTGTGGACGTAGCCTTAGTTTACATCTGTCATTATCTGTTTACAGTGTCCAATGTTTTTTTTGTTTTTTTTCTTTAAGGCCTGAAAGGCTAAAAGAAACATGGGAAAAAAGTGCAGATTCAACTGTATGCTAATGCCAAAGATAATTTGGGCAACTTGTAGCCATAAACATCATATGGTGAGGTCCCTTCTGATTCCACCCCCGTTGTCCGAGTGTAGCTTGGTTAGTGTTGTGTACTTGCGTCGTTCTGTGGATTTATTGCAGACTTTCTCAGCCTCTTCGGAGACTTAATGTGCCAGAGTGTTTTCCTTGGTTGGAGCTTAATGGGCTGTTTGTATTTTGTGCCCAGAAAACACATTCTCGAATCCAGCCTGACTTTCGCTCGCTGCCGTTTCTTATCTCCTGTGTTTGGTACAAGCTTTCATACAACCCTGTTTACATGGAAGCAAATCTCTCTCTGTTCATATCCCCGCAAAATTCCGCTCTAAAACGTGCCACAAATTAAAGTCACGACTTTGGTGTGAACTGCTTCATTCAGCATTACAGCCCACGTCCCTAACTGATAACAAGGAATTGTTCTTCTGTATCACATTTCTACCATTGTGGCCAAATCTCACTCCCTGCAGTGCATTTTCACAGCATACATCTATTATTTCTGCACTGCGATCAGATATGGCGCAGCCTTCCCGAAAATCCCCAACTTTAACCTTGTGAAAAAGCTTGCAGATTGAACTATCTCAGCAGTTCCCAGCATGTCTAAGCTGACAGAATGTCTTCATAGCAGTTCAGGGCTCCTCGGTACCCATGGATCTGTGCGTCATCCGATAGTTTGACAGGCAAGTGTGCAGGCGCCCACACGTTCGCGCACTGACACACACACACACGAGTGCACTCTCTAGTGAGAGGCAGGGGGCCAATTATGGGGTACTGTGACAGGGAACGGCTGTGGGGAAGTCACTGTCCCCCCAGGCAGACCACAGTGCGCCCGACATTCTGCCAGCATGTCCACTGACGGTGATAGGAACCCTGTGATACCGCAGTATGGAAAAACAAAGGCACAATGGAAACCTTAAAGCTGTTGTGAAGGATATGTTGGCGGTGTTTTCTCAGCAGACACTATAATCAGATCATATTGAACTGTGCTGTGCTGTGTTTACTTGCCCACTCACTGTCTATATTGAGAAAAAAATTAGTCCATGTTTTCTCATGGGAATCTTATTTCTCAGGCTAAAATCAAAGCAAGGATACATGAAGCATTTGTAACTTGTAGTAAAAAAAAAATCCAGGGATTCTTTTTCTTTTTAAGTTAAACTTTGTATAAAGAACATTTGTTTTGTCAGTGGTAAAAGAAGGCACACCCACACCCAAATGTCATGAAAAATGATCTGGTCCTTAATGTAAGACTTTCAAACTGATACCACGGGTGCTGAGAAAATCTCAGACAAATTCTAATCTCAGTGATCTCAACTTCAAGGTCAGAGATCAAGTTTTCTTAAAATATTGTGAATGTGATGAGGAAGGATTTTCATATTACCACAGATGTATGTGTGGTATGCTACCTACAATATATCTGCATCTACTAGGAGACTGAAGGGTAGCAATGGTGGTCGACAGTATTGTTTTTTTTTTTTAATTGTACTGACATTAACTTTAACAATTAACGCACTAACTGAGGCCTATAGAGTCTGACATGTAGCTCTTGGGGGTTTTTTCCGCTTCTTTGAGCATTGTGCAATGTGACCTTGGAGTGAACTTGCTTATGTCCAATCCTTAAATGTTTTCCACATAATATTTCCTACTGTAGAGGTTGCAATTTAAATGTCAGCTTAGTTATTACCAAAGTAATATCCAAGTAATAAGCATATAATAACTTATGTCAATCTAGGTTATAGCTGAGCAGTATTAAACTGAAATGTATAAATTGGGCATTAAGGGACCAGAAACTGGAGTTAATAATGTGAAAACAAAGATATGCGACTTTCATATCCTGCTTGGATTAAGATGCGTTTGATTAGCAGCACTTGGCTGCAACCTGTTCTCTTGTTGTGATACCTGCTATAGACCCAGTGATTTTCATTATGTAGCTTAGAAGTTAAAGACAATATACTTTCTATTCTTTACTATGATTGCATATTAATGCAGAATAAGACCATTATTTTACATTCGTCAGCAAAGGTCATCCACAGTCTTGCCATCGTTCATAGAATACATCATCAACTAGCTGGATTTGGAATTACAAGAAAACACATGTCACATTCATTTATTTGTCATGCTATGATTTATCCTGGTATTGCTATAAAAAAAACATACTGGGACAAAATATTGTCCCAGTATGTTCTCTGCTATTATTTAAGTGAACTGCAAAGTGCTGCAAAGAAATTGGCTGATTTAGAAATTCTAGGCCAGTACTGATGCTTATAGCATGAATATGGCTCATGGGTTTGTTGGTTGTTCCCGTTTAGTACCTGAGAAAAAAAATTCTTCATAATAATAAAATTAGATTTTTAGTTTTTAGCTCTTCTCAAGGTTAGCTTTAAAGAATTTTCCAGCAAAAAATTGCTAATTTAACCAGCTGATATTTATCTGAAACAGCAGATAAACATCACTCACCGACACCTGTAAATGTCATCTTATTTACCAATAGATCAGTCAACAGCGCTGATATTGACCAGTCAGTAGATCAGATCTATCATTACCCAGTGGTAGTGAAGTGTGAATAATGGACAGTTACTGTAACTACGGCGGTTTCAAAACATGGTGTTGGAAATTAGCATAATAGGTCCCGTCTAATGTGCACAAATAGGAAAAAATTAACTGATATCTGACTAATTTCTGGCAAATAAAAATGCTAAATATCAACTTGAAGTGGAATTAAAGGAAAGCTTAGCACAGACAGACAGATTCATAGGGAAACTCAATATACTGTAGACCAAAACAGGAGGCAATTCGTGTGCAACGCACGTGCTACACACAACTATACATGCTGTGCTCATTTAAAAGCTTTTTGGCCGTGACACTGCAAAAAATGCTAATTAGTAGGGGTGCAACGATACTCGTATCGATATTGAACCGTTCGATACAGTGCTTTCGGTTCGGTACGCATATGTATCGAACAATACAAAATTTTTAATTTATTTTATCAACTTTTCTTCTGACAATGCTGTCTGTGTTGAGCGCTCAGTGGATCTGCGTTCGACTACTCCGCCTAGGCTGCACTGTCGAGCGCAGATCCACTGAGCGCAGCGCAAGCTAGCAAGACAGAAGCTAAGCTGGTTGCAACATGGCAAATTGAACCTCACCCACCCTCATTTAGATCTGGACTTTGGAACTATCTTGGTCTTCATGTGACGTATGACCCTGAAGGTAAGCGCGTCATGGACAAAAGTAAAACAGTATGTCGGATGTGCCACGCAATGCTCAATTACATTGGTGGAAACTACTGCGTTGGCGCAGTTTGCTCGTTAACGTGTTGACGCCGTCCAGCCGCACGCACGGGGTGATCTGCGGTAGCTCGTTAACGGAGATTTGCCGTGTTGTGGCGTTAATGTCATTTCAACGAGATTAACGCTGACAGCACTAGTGGGAACACAACGAATATGACAGCACATTTACGCCGACATCATCCTAGTGCAAAGACAAGTGGAAGCAGACAAAAACAACAAGCACACATGCTACAAACTTTACCCAAGTCATTTAGACAGCCGTTAGCACATGATCCTCCTTATGGGGACCTGATATGTTTAATATGCTGCTGAGAATATAGCCCAGAAGAAGCGTATAGTATAGCTTTTATTTTGGAAAGAGCCATTTCTCTGTAATAAACTCTCTCTAGATGAGTGATTTCTCGATCAGATCACATTAAAGTTTAAAAGTTTAAAAACTGTACTTTTGAATTAAAATATATATTTATAATTTTAATAAATGACAAACTAAAAAAGCATGAACATTTTTTGTATCGAAAAAATATCGTACCGTGACTTCAAAGTATCGAACTGAACCGAACCGTGAATTTTGTGTATCGTTGCACCCCTACTAATTTGGTCTTCCCACATAAGCAGAAGGTGGTTTATTGGTTGAGCACATGTTTTTTGACTTAAAGTGTTGGGAAAGATGCCAAGACGTGAAGCAACCAATAAGTGAGCGCGTTCAAAATCCTGTCCACCCCCATGTTTAATTATCTTTACATGCCAATGAAAATAAATTATCCTCCTCCTCAAGATTAATAATATTGCTTTGTGGGGGCCATAAGTTGTGGAATAATGAATTGTAAGAAGACGTGGTGGCTGGATTGATTGCATGAAATTTTGAGGAGCTACTGTAAGTTCTTCAAAGTTTTGATGAAACGATTTAATTCAGTGAACAAGAGAGCCAAATAGCTCTACTGTAACCAAGTAGCTGTTAGTGATGCACAGTTCGTTCATTGTGTTTCCAGTTATTTTGTATTTTTATGCGTTTGTGTCTATTTCTTCAGGTGTATAAGTTCCCAAACATAAAACCCAATATTATATCCAGACGTTTCCACCACAGCTACAATAGAAACGGCACAAAAGCTTCCAGCGTCGAATTGAAGTGCAGACGCTTCTTTTTTCTCAACATTTTGCACCAACATTCAGCCATCATTCAGTGGCAAAGATACCAATTTCTTTACCAACAGCCGTCTCAGAAAGCAGAGAATCATAGCTGGCTCTAACCTCTTCTTCTGCAGATTAAAAAAAAACAAAAACTCCTCCACTTTTTTCCACCGCTGCTGCTTTGTCCACCCACGCTTTAAGTATAACCCACAGCCGAACACCAGAGATTAAAACCAAATCTCTAGGTGTAGGCCAGCGTCATCATAAGGGAAAGTTAGCGGTAGATACAGGTGAAGTTGGAAAACGTACGTTCTGAGCCAATGGTAGAATGTGTTACATAACTGATATCTCACCGTGTCAACTGTGTGCTAAAGATAGACAAAAAAAATATTTGTAATGCAAAAAAAAAAACAGATCTGCTTCAACTGCAGGATCAGTAGAAAATGTGATGACATGCCTCAACATTTTTGCTGAAATCAGCATAGCACAGCTCATCATATTTGGGTCTTCAGAATATGGATATAAACTTGTAAGGATCGTTGTCAATAAACCGAATATTTGAATACCCTAAATTATATAAGCATAACACTGTGCATGGATGTGACTCATTGCATGCACAACTCAAATAATCCCCTCACGGTGAAAGATAATATTTGACATTTTTCTCATAAAGAAATGCCAGTGAATCTGGAGACAAAGAGGGCAATATCTCCTTGACATCTGCCAGTAAAATAAACACTAGATTGAAAGGAAAAAGCTTTGCTTTAAAAAAGAAACCCTTTTCAGAGCTCTAATATAGTGCTTTCTGTGTGTAGTTTGTAAAATTTAAAACCGCTTGTTGCGGTGACAAATAGGCCTTTCCCAACCACACAAAGAGCTGTATGTGTGGGTGTCGGGGTGCCTGACAACTCTAGCACCCCCTGCTCTCTCATCTGTTGCTGCTGGCATGGATGCTCCTGTCACCAGAGCCACACAGAACCCAAGGACAGGGCACACGTTTGTTCATTTCTAAACCAATCGCAGCCAGGCATCATCCTTTGCCTCCCCGGTTTCTGCTCTGTCCTGTATATCTTTTGGGTTCCACACATATGCTTCTTGTCCAGCTTGCGCCATCTGGACTTGTCAGTGACCCCGTTCTTACTCTCGCTCGTGCTTTTCCGTCTGACTGCGTCCCTCATCTCTCCCGTGTTCCTACAGCTTAAACATTAGAGACTACTGCGGTCATGTGCCTTGCTGCCTGTTGTACATCCTGCAGAGCTCTACTGTATGTTTGGCATTGCTGCACTGTGCAGACCTCTTTTGATTC
Organism: Neolamprologus multifasciatus; assembly: GCF_963576455.1. Lineage (NCBI taxonomy): Eukaryota > Metazoa > Chordata > Actinopteri > Cichliformes > Cichlidae > Neolamprologus > Neolamprologus multifasciatus. Next base: position 36,009,333 of record NC_140460.1, read on the forward strand.
AATATTCATTCCTGCTTCAGCGATTCCCCTCAAGTGTGCCCCGCTGGTCTCTCCAGTAATGGAAATGTTTCTTGAGTGGGCTTCCAAGGCCCACTGTGGATGGAGGCTTAAACTCACTGTGAATGTGCTCTCGATATGTCAGAAAATGAAGTAGGGTTGTCGACTTGCAGGCTGTCAACAACTGTTCTTTTTTTAATTTATTTATTTTGTTTTGAACCTCTTTTTGTTCTTTTTATCTGCACGAGATGACCACCGCATCAGTGTTGGTTTGTTTAGTTCTTTGAATCTGAAATATATAATTGCTTCTGAAACACAACATGGATGTTTCAGTTTTTATGTAACCTTGTTAAGATCCACCAGGTCACCAACTAAATTGTGATCTAGCTACATGCTAAACAAGCAATTATAAAAGCAGTAAATTTTTAAAATGAAGTCTCATATATCCATCTCTACCTTGCATTTTTGTCGTGAGCTTTTGTCGTGTAATATAATAGGCAAAAATGTTATTTAAAGGATCCTAAAGTAACCCTACCCCGAGGGTAGTGACTATATAGTGAATGGTAACAGGTTAAGAGTTCATTTTTAATCACAGTTCTGGCGAACATACTTATGAAAAGTCAAGGAAATCCTGGGCCAACATCCGCTGGTTGGAATATCCGATCTGACCGTTTGCAATTGCAGTGGTCAAACACCAACTTATCTTTCAAACTGACTTGAAATTTGCATCGACGCTCACGCCTTTCCCAACCACTTATCCCACTCACCTCTGATTTGCTCGTTATCACAAGGACATTGCCACGCAACCAGTTATCCAGCTTTCAGTGTTGATATTTCTAACTTTGCACATAGATTTCCCGCTTAAGCATGAATCCCACTTAAAACTAACTCGCAGCTTATGACATGGCTAGAAACCCCTTTCAATAGTACGCCTTAATCTTCCATGCAACCTAACATATACCCAGGGGCGGATCTACAGTGGTGGCATATGCCAGCCTAGAATAATCTCTTGCCACCCCTAGGGCCACCCTAGTTTTCCATATGACAGTATTTATTAAAATAACCTAGCATTAACACTTTGAGCCTAGCCACAATTAACACTGAATATAAATTCTAAAATTGAAAATATTGCATAATGTTGATTTTTGCCACCCCATCTAATTTCTATGCCACCCCAAGAAAATTTCTCTAGATCCGCCCCTGCGTATACCTCTGTGGAAGCTTGTGGTGTAGTGTTAAGAGGGGTTTCCGGTTATGTCGTAAGTTAGGATGTAGATTTCCCGTCTAAATCTAATTCACACTTTACTTTCAACCACCACCTCTATGTTGGATCATTGTTTTCTAATGTTTCTTTTATTTGGTACTAATACTTACATTTTGTGTGAAGAAGTGGGAGCAGGGTGAGAGGTCTTATTGTACAAAACAAACAGGAAATGGAAGAATCCAATGGTAGGAGACCAGAATAGGGAAATTTACATAATTTAGCTTTTTTGAAATGTGATCATACATGGAGTGATCATTTAATTTTGGTTTGTAAAACTTAGTTGGTGACTTGCTGTATTACATTATTTATTGTTAGTATTTGTGTTAGTGTGTCCCCCTTTTATGTGTCTCGTAGGATGGGCTATCTTTATATGGTCTTATCTGTTAGGTTAGTTTGCCTCATTTTGACTTGGGTCCAGTTTAGTAGCTACTTTTCTCAATTCCTTTATGCTGTTTTGGGTTTTGTGGTTAAATTTTGTTAATTTTGTTTAATTGGAATCCAAAATGTACTACTCACACATACTGCCTGGTTCCTGACAGTCCTCTTCCTGACTCTTCCTGAAGGGTCATTGTCTAAATGCAATGGAGGTGATCCACTGCACATGGTGCCAACTGCTCCAGAACAAGTGCTCTGGGTGTGAAGGAAAAACACATTTACTGCACTGCCTTCCTTCACTGTCCAAGGAGATGACCCTGAAGTTTATTTAAATTAAATCAACTCCATTTAGAACTGGTCGAGTAATTATCAAGCCCCTTAATGCCCATGTCTCTTGAACTCCATTAAGAAAAAAGGAACAATTAAAGTTTTGTTATGTGTCGGTAAAACCAACTGGTAGCAAATGGCATGGTGACAGTAGTATGGTGTTTTTGGCTCCCCTGGGAGTAGTTGGAGGGGTTAATCATGTTTTTCAACAGAAAGTTTTTTAAAAAGAAAGTTGGCCATAGTGGATGTTTTTAGATATGACAGCTTTCTACAAAGTTCTTATTGGCAACTTGGCCTGACTGAGATAGCTGTTCATTGTCCCAGCACGAGGCTGACTGATGAAGGTAACGTTTTTTTCCCCAAGTCTGAAAGGTAAATGTCTTATAACATTCACACATTATATTATATGCAATGTTATATTGCATATAATATAATGTGTAGATGCACGTTTTGTGCTATAGGCGCCATTAAAAGCTCATTTTAATTTAAAGTTTTCACATGATTATGGCAGCAGTTGTATTTAAATGTCAGTAAGAGTGTTCAGGTGTTAAGGATTGTGCATTTAAATGTTAAGTGAAACTTCAACCGAATATTCTGCAGTTTTATTGCTTGGAAGTCTTCCATCTTTAAAGCATTAAGCTCTTTGGATTAAGCCGAAGGGGTCAGTGGCTCATTTATCCTTGCTGTGATTGCTTCCAAAATGGCCTTAAGTCAGAAATGTTCATTTTCTTGAACATCTCACTTTCTTAACGGCAGCGTACAGCTGCAGGTGTCAGATAATAAAGTGTATAGATGTCAGATAAGACCAGAGTAGAGAAAACACAGGCTTGTTTTGCTTGGAGCTTCATGGAGGAAAAGTATAACCTCTCCAAAACTGGCCACAATTGATTCGAAATCATAGATAGGTGAGGTAAGGCTCTCTTGTTTTCAATTGCTGTTTTTTGAGTGCGTACATCTATCTTTACTTGTGTGCCAATTTGTGTTGGTGCTTGGTACTCGTGTGCCAATAGATATATCTGTTTGTACATCTACATGTCCTTCTAAAAGCACATATTTGTAGTTATTTATAAGTGTGTGTCTCTCTAAGCTTTTGAGCTATCAAACAGACAGGGATCATTGCCTGTGGAAAACATTTTGCTTGAATATTTTTCTCTTTGCTTTGAGCTTTCTCATGGCTCTGCAGACATATTGGAGTGGGCGGCTGTGCAAACATCAGGACGCGGCAGGTCTCAGCTGTCCAAATGACAGTCACACATTCACTTTGCTGTGACAGTCACACGCTTAACGCATTCAGAATAACACTGATGCATCCATGCGCACAGACAGAACATGCGCAGTCACGCCGCTGACAGTCTCACTTACCCATCTAGGCCTGATATGCTTGCACTACGCGTCTGCACTTAAGTCTCTATAGGCCACTTTACACAACCACACGGTCTTTAAACCAAAACTAACCCACTTCTCTTAGTCAGGCTAACCTTTTTCTCACACACCTTGTACACACACATATTTCTTTAACCTCCAATTGCCAAAAAGAAGGTTGTAAGTTGGATTAATATCAGGAGAAACTAAAATTTGTCACAAAAACATACGTGTAACCCCAGACTCTAGCTGCTCTCACAGGCTCAACATTTATTTGGCAATTCCAGAGTGAAAGCTGTTGACGTGTTTGTGTTTGCTGCTGTTTTCTTCTGGGAATAGTGTAATACTTTATATTTACTTACTTAAGGTGTTTTTACAAACCAGTCAACACAGCTATGACAGGCTAATGCGGTATGCAAAGGTCTGTTTTTATGCTGACTGACTTTATTTGTATTCTGGTCAAGCATATCTGCAGCCTCTAATGAAATCTCTGATGTTGTAATCCATACCTTTAGGGGTTTTTATTGTGCATGCAACATTTACACACACCCAAAAAATATCAAGTAATCCTATTGCTGTTTGAAGGACAGCCCTATATAACACAGCAGGCATTCTGGGACTAAATAATTAAGAAACACCAGGAGTAGAGGAGGGTTGCAAAGCGGCTTGCAGTGATGCTCTGGACAAGGTAAACAAAAGGTTCTTTCAGCTGCTCACTTATTCACGAGGGGTCAGTAGAGCAGATGGATACACCTGTTTAAGATGACAGATTCTTTTTTTTACACCTTCCTGATGTAACAGTCCCACAAATTTATGTTTGCTCTTGCTAACGTGCTAACAACTACACTGTAGGGCCACAGTAAACATTAAATGGTGCAAATGCGCAGAGATAGGTTAACTGGTGATTCTCAGTTGGCTGTAGGTGTGAATGTAAACATGTGAATGGTTGTCTGTCTCTGTGTATTAGATCGACAACATGCCCAGGCTGAATCGGATAACCGGAATCAATTGAACCATCAGCTGCTATATGGACTGAGATGAGCTGATTGTGGTTGAGCTAGCCTGAGTGAACTAATGCTGATGATGTACAGCTCGTGTGTGTGTGTTTCGAGTTGCAGTTTCATAAATATGCTACATGAAGATGTTACAAGAAGTCGGCTGTGCAAGGTTGTCACATTAAATCACAATAAAGGCATGGGAAGCGGAAATATGTTGTCTGTTAGTAACCTCTCTTTCCTTCATTTTATCGCCTGAGTAACTTTTGTTTTTAGTGGTAAATCTCAACTAATTTGCTGCTTCTTTTCTCACCGGATGAGCATTTTAGGTAGAAATGGCAACATCACCTTTTTTGTTTGCAATACTGCAACAAAGAATTTAAACCCGCCACAGAAACCTACAACATTAATTGTGAAAACACCTGTCTAAAGTTTGCTTCTGTGCCTCAGCAAGCTTTTAATTAAAGCAGGCCGGATCAGTTGATCCACCAACTCTGCCTCTGAGAAATGCTTAAATAACTCCAATCTGGCAAAAAAGTTTAGTTCTCTCTGTTCACATGTTCATCCTTTGAGCGCCAGGCGTGCTGACAATCTGCAGTGCTGATTTAAAGTAACTCACTCTTCTTTCTCTACAAGAGATTTGTGCAGTATAGCTCAGCTGGGGAATCATTTTGTCGACGCAGCCAGCACATCCAGCTAACTCAGCATCTTGCAAACACATATACACAAAAATGTCCTTCCCGCTTCCATCTTCAGACTTATTTTATTTATTTATTTAATTTTGGGTTTTTTAGGGGTTATTGTTCACTTTTTGATTTGATTGTTCTTTATAGCACCATCTTGTGTTCTCGGGTTTTTGACAGTTTCTTATCCGGCTCCGTCGCGTTTATGCTTATTATCCTAAATTCAGTTTTTTGTTATTTTATACAAGAGATGTCTCTAAGCTGCTGACATATGCATCATACATCTATATTAGTCTCCCTTTCTTTTAGCCTTTTTATTTTCCCTTTTCAGCACTGTCTAAACTAAAGTGCATCCAAATTACTTGCTGATTTATTAAGGTATATGTCATGGCTGTGCTGAATTGTAAAGGAAATGGAAAGCATTTCTCTCTTAATTCTTTAGAGGGAAATGGACAACAAGTAAACTGAATTACTCAAATTAACCATGGCTTAACTGAAGGACAGGAGGCAAGCTTTCACTACAAGGCCTTTGTGATGGCTTGTGCTACAAAAAGAGCAAGCAAAATGAGGAAATTAATTTAGCAGGTTTGACTGAATAATGCAAATTTGATTCAGTTGTCATTTTGAACCCTAACCCTTGGTGCACATTGGTAACAATTAACCCTGGGTTTACTCGATTTTCAGACAATAACCCTGTAAAAATTGAGGCCAGTGTTCCTCTTGAACAAAGCCGCTCAGGTTCGAATCAGGTTTAACCTGTCTTGGATGTCTTAAATGGTTTTTAACCCAGAGGTAAAAGCTACAGTGTGGGCAAAAAGAAAAACTAAACAGAGAGTAAAAAGGCCAGTTTTATTCAATGGCTGAGGCCATCTTGCAGTTCTAAGAACCTTTTTACTCTTAGTTGTTATTTTTAACAAAACTGAATGAACTTTTTACATTTTCATGATTAGATATATATATTCATGTCTGCAGCAGGGTATTATGATCATATTTGCCTTGTGTATATACATTGTGTATTCCTCTCTTGCAAGGACACGCTATTGCAACAGCAGTATTGGAATGGAAGCACAAATAAAGGGTTGTTGAGCTGTTTGTGAGACAGAGATAGTCTGGCGCTGGCTTTGGGGAAGACTTCCTGCTTTGCAGATTGGTTCCAGTCTGCTAGAAAACCAATATGAAGTTTTAGGGCAGTGATAGCTAATGGAAAAGGAAGGCTATATGTGGTTAAAACAGTTTTTAAATCCCCAAAGCGGGAGGGACATTCTGCACGTGAGACCTGAAAGCAACTCATAGAGCATGTTTACTTCTTAGTGCAATTATGCATCCTAACTGCTCTTGGGCGAGGCAGTTATCTTGGATACACCGATTATGAAATTCTTGGTTGATGCCCGTGTTTAAAATAAGTTTGGCCTTTACCTGATGCTAGTACATTATTTTCCCTCAATTTTATTTTGTTGTTTTAACTCATTCCAGGCAAATACAGTACTGTGGAAATTTTTTTAGTGCTCTTGAGCAATAGTTTCCAGGCTTTCTGAAGCCTTTCAATGTGTTTCTTTGGACACTGACTTCTTTTCCCAGTGATTTTCAGTCCGGTTCTTGTACCTGACCATTTACTGGGGAATGTTTTTTTTAACACTGACCTATGAATCATTCAAGCACAAAAAAAGGCACTTAACGTACGTGATAAATTGGTATTGTGTCTACTCATAACATATAGCTTAGCAAAGAACCAACTTTTTCTTTAGCCACTTCCTAGCAGCATGTCACAAAGAAACATCTTTGTTCCCATTTCTGTAGTTAAATCCATGAAAAATTCAAAAGATAACACAGTGTAACAGGCAGAAAATAATATTTGGCACCAAAGACGTGATTCCCAAAGAGCTATTAGCCAACTATTTGACACAGCTTGGCATGCTATGCAGTGTTTCCATAAAAAATTGAGGAAACTGAACAGTGGAGGATAAAAGAAGTATCGAGGCTAAAAGAAATTTCCAGCAGATGATCAGTAGCTGAAAGTCATGTCTTTATAAAATAAGAAAACATACAGCAAAGACCTGACACAGGGCCTGAGAGATGCATCTGGTCCTTCAATGGATCCATCTGTTCACTGAAGCCTCATCAGTAATGGACTCAGTGGAACGCTGGCTGTCAAGAAGACATTGTTTATGGCAAAAAACAGTTAGCAAGGGCTGAGGTGTGCCAGATTACACAAGAACTGAACTGGAAATTAGTGACAACTGGTCTTATTTAGTAAAGAATTTCAAATTTTTGGTTCAAATCGTCATCAGTTTGAACAGAGATCAAAAAAGAGGTACTACAGTGAGTGTGTGCAGCCTCCTGTATAACACAGTGAAGGCTTTGTCATGATTTGGGGGAACATTTTAGCCAGTTGCTTTGGAAATCTTGTCAAAATGAATGGAATTATGAATTAGAGAGAGTACTTTCAGACTGGCATCTACCATGCAGTGCCATCTGATTGGCAGCAGCTTCCCTTTTCAACATTGCAATGATCCCAGACACACTACCAATTCCGTAAAAGCATATCTTAATAGAAAAACACACAGCGAACACAGACAGTCATGGATGGGCCTCCCCAGAGCCTGAACCTCAACATTATTGAAGCAGTGTGGGATCATCGAGACACAGAAAAGAACCAAAGGCAGCCAACATCCAAAGAAGAACTTTGAATGTCCTTCAAGAAGACTGGAGAACTATTCCTGAAGTCTTCTTAAAGAAATGACAAGAAATCTGTGTTTAGACTGTGTGAAAGAATAAAGGTGTTCAAATACAAAATATCTGCTATAGTTACCTTATTGTATTTCCTATTATGTTTACGTGTTTCAGTAAATCGATGCACCTATTTTTCATTTTCCTAGCAAAACGTGAGGTGTGGCATAAGGTTTTTAGAAAGTATTGTAAGAATAAAAGGAATTTTATGCGGAGTAGGTGAAGTCTTTTAAAGACTTCCTGTTTTTAGCCTGCACTAAATTAATATAACACAACATATAAATATCTGCCATCTTATCTGATGACTTGAGGCAACAGGGAAATATCTGCCCATACGGATATTCAGCCAATATGTGGGTGCATCCCTATGATTAACACAAGTGGCTGTGTAGGAAGGTTGTGGCTCGAGTTGCAAAAGTATATTCATGTGAGGAAAAATTATATAAATACCTCCAGGCTGAATAAATACCTTGAAAAATAAAACAAAACAACAAAAAAGTATCGGCAGCAGCCCAGAATTTCACAATTGGTGCATCCCGAGTTGTTGCCTTGCTTCTTCCTCTCTCTGCAGAAACTCTGCCAGGCTGTCACTGTGGATGAAAGTGTGCTGTGAGTCAACCTGCCCGCCTAAATAAACTTTACATAATGATAGTGCACTGTCACTCTAATTTTCTTCCGTCTGAGTAGTTAGCTGTGCTAATGCATTTCTTGCTGGTAAGCTATTCTTTCCATGAATGAAAGGGGCAGCTCTCAGACAACATGGTCTATTACAATATGGTCTGTTTTTTCAGTGAGAGGATCTGCTGAAATGGGTTTAAAGAACTGCGACGATGACAAAGAGCTGCTTATGAATGTATGTTTTTAACTCTTGTCTTTGTGTGAACATAATTTCTGAGAGAGGAGAGATTTCGACAGAGAGCATTTAACAGTTATCAAGACAACAGCAGATGGAAAATAAAGACATAGTTCTAGATATCATTGATTATTGCCCACAAAAAATACTGGTGCATGGATCCTGAAATATTGATTATTGGCTGGGCCATATCTGTATTTTCATGCTTTAATACCAAGCATGAGGAGTCCAAAAAACAAAATAAATAAATAAAAGCTGAGGTGCTTGTGCGAGAACCCATGGAGATAAGGGAGTAGTCAACTAAACCATTTAATACAGCTATTCGTGTTTTGCTCGAGAGAAATACTAGTTTGTCATTAATATCACTGCTGCATGATATTGGTTCACTGTTAGATTACGTAGCCACCGGTCACTACCAGCCTTGGCAGCCCCACTCCCCCTGTGTTAATGGCCATGATGGATGCAGTAAACAAGCAGGGTGGAAAGTGGGACAAATGACATCTCATGTACTCAGTGCAGTTTGGCTGTATTTTGATGTAGAAAATAAATGGTTGTATAGACTGTGTAAGAATAAACAGACAAATAACTATTCAGCCAAAGCAGTGTAAAAACACTTACTGCACAAGCATTGGGATGCTAACCTAAAGGAAAACAAGACTGCTGGTGCTAGCATTGCTTGTTTTATCCACACACTTAACGTTTTCTGACTTTTAGATTAGTGCACACAGCTAGGGTCATTGTGTTGCTCCCTTTAGCCATACTGTACATAGGCAAATAGTCCACACAACTTCATCCATGTTAGCTGATTATTCAGTTAGCAGGAGTAAAATTCCTAAATACTTCCTCTTTACTTATCATTTACTATTAATTAAGTATTATCAGTGTTATTTCTATTTTTAATATCTAAATCTGAAGTTCTTTTATTGCTAGTGCTGTATAAGTCTTACTTTTTTAACCTCAATTTTGTCAGGAAGTAAAACTTCCTGTTAAAAGGGAGTTTTTCCTTACCACTGTCACCAAAGCGCCTACTCATAGGGTGTCATATGATTTTGGGGGTTTTTCTCTGTTTTTGTATCATTGTAGAGTCTTTATCTTACAGTATAAAACGACTGTTGCTGTGATTTGGCACTATATAAATAAAATTCAATTCAATTCAATTGAATACAGGCGCATGCACTATCATGTAGCACATAGCATGTACCTAACCCTCTGTAGAGCCACTTATGAAAGATGTTAAATCTGTTAAATCTAACATCCTAAAGCTCATAGTGGTAATGAAGAAGGTTGCGGACTGCTCAGTAGTTCTCTGTAGGTCTTAATGGAGAGACTGTTTGTCCAGATTTCATGATGTGTGAATTTGAGAATCGAATGTCTTTTGGGGCAGATGGAACAGGGAAGAAATAGAAGTTAAAGGAGAGAATATGGAGACTATGAAATGAGTCACCCTTGCTGGGTTTTCATAAAGGCTCATTGTTTTTTATAGTTTGTTTTTGAGTTCATAAAATAACTCAGTTGATGATTCATGTGGCAAATATTTAGCTCACGCATCCTTTTTTTTCTGATGCATCTTTTTTAAGTCCTCTGATGGCCAAATAAAAAAGTTTGCGAAAGCTATCCTTTGGCTTGAATTATCACATTGCATCCCTGACACAGGGTTTAAGATTAGTCATTGTATTCTTTAAGGGACTGGGTTTCTGATAATTGCTCAATCACAGACTCTCATCCATCACATCCATCACTATTGGTCAGACAACTTGGACCTATTAACAAAGTCATCTAGCTCAATATACCATCTAGTTTTCCCCATCTAGTACAACCATCAGTGTCTCAGACACTACTTCCATCCATCCAACTTGCAACCTGTCAGTCCAAAGAAGCGGGTGAGACAGAAAGCCTCGAGACTCTTAGGCATAGCGCATTAGCTGTGTTTATACCACAGTAAGGGCACAAGTTGCAGAAGGTCAAGACAGTAAGTGGCCTGATGAAAGTGTCACTCTGGGGAAATTCCGACGATGCGTTGGTGGAGGGTCAAAAATGTCGGCTGGCAAATTCATTCTGATAGCCCTAACTCAGAGAGATAATGTGTGAGAAGTCTGGGAGATAGGGGGAAGGAGAGTTGACTACAAATGCAGAGAATCATAAATCTTTCCTTTGATCACAGATAAAGATGTGGGTGGATTTGTTGTCTCCGCCAGCATGCCTTTGGAAGTGTGTCATATCATTTGCCGCATGCCTCCCTCCTCCTGACAATCACTTCTCGGGCGGTCTTGTCTCCTCGTATTGTTATCTTCTCCTTTATGAATAAAATGGATGAGACTGACTTTTAAAAGAGTGATGTCAAAACAACACTCTTTTTATGTTACTTTTGTAGTGTTGACCTTTTGATGAGTTCGCTATCCTTTTGTTGAGATCCCGGCCGGGCCTCCGCGTTGCTGGGTGTGCTTTCCATTTTATCCTTTCTATCTGAACTCCTTTTGCACTAAGGGTTGAAGTCAAAGGCTACTCTTGTGAGGAATTCATCACAGCTGCAGCTGGAAGTGAAGCAAACGGACACCAGCCTCCATGATAAATCCTGGCTGTGGGTGAAACTTGAGGCTTCACAGTGAGGCATGCTATAATGAGCAGAGAAGTCACATGGTTTTTCCTGTTTTTCCTGGTGCCGGAGCAATTTTTGCCATTTATTTGCAGCATAGACTTCACCGGAGGCTCATGGTTGTACCAATTATCAGGGGACACAAATGTGAGTACAAATGGTCAAGTGGTACCTTACTGCAGTTTGGAAATTAAATGAAATTGTAAGAGCATGTTTTTTTTTTTCCCCCATATCAATTTAAAATTCATTTTCATTTCACCACATACAATCTTTTTGAATCTGTTAAAAATACAGCAGTATGTTTAAAGGGCACTCTTATTAACTACATACCCTTCTTACATCTGGTAAGGCTACGTTCACACTGCAGGCGTGACCATATGCGACCCATATCCGATCATGGTATGACAGTTTGAACAGCACAAGTCCAATATTTTCAAATCCGACCTGGGTCACTTTCGTTTGTGGTACTGAATCCGATACATATCCGATGTTTAGAAAGCGACTGCTGTTTGAATGGTCATGTCGCATTAAATCTGTCTTTTTCGTCACTGACACAAGACAGACACCAATTTTCAGCGCCGGAGAAGACAAACAAGAAAGCATGGCGGCGGAAACTGGAGACGGGGCGAGTCAATGGACAGAAACTGAGGTTTTGGACTTGATTAGCATATGGGGAGAAATTGATAGACTGCTGCAACAACACCTACTGGCTCTGTAGCCGCCATTTTAATTCTGTAAACAGAGCACGTTGTGTGTGACGTCTTCTTTTGCGCATGCGGGCCACTTTGAGGGCCGTGAACCGTTCACACTAGAGCGCGTTTGCTGTCACATTTTATTTGTAGTGTGAACAACTAGCCCAAAAAAATCGGATTTGATCGAAAAATCGGAATTGAGCATTAAGACGTGCAGTGTGAACGTAGCCTAACAGACTGATTCAGCTCTAGTGCCACAAAGATAGATACAGGAAATATTTCATTCCTCATGAAACTCCTCCCCTTATTATTATTAGATCAAACAATTAGCCACATTAGCCACAATCATTAAAATTTACTTCCCATACCTCAGTATTATTTGTTGTGTGATTTTAGGCCGTTGTTAGGTGATTGGTAGGCAACCTGATGATGTCAGCATATATTTTGTATAATTACATTTTGTGAATATAAATGAAATATTATTGTTTGAAATATGTTTGATGCCTTTTTGAGGTGTTGTAGACACCTGTAAACACTACAAATAAATTATTTCAGCCCAGTAGGTGTTTGCTAGGCAACATGATAACATTATAACATCTGATGTAGATCAGGTAACTTTAAGTACCAAGATGTGCTTGTTTGCCAGTTTTGGTTCCTCAACTCTTGATGGTTCACTAGCAGTTTGCAGGCAAACACAGATGAACAAAATACTAGAATTTCACTCACCAAAACTGAAGCAAAAGAGTGAAATTCTAGTTTTATTAGTCCATCCCACTGATGTGTGTTTGGGAGTTGCACCTGTACAGTTTATCTAGCTAGCGTTAGCAGGCAAACCTAAAAAAACAAACAAACAAGAAACATAGCGATTGCTAACATACTAAAGGCTAATTTTCAGGAGTTTTAGCTGAACTAATTCCTGCCACAAACTTTGGAACATTAAGCAAAAAGGATGGCATTGAACAATCTGGTGCGTGTATTTTAAAACAGTGGCAATATGCTACTTTTACCTCCCACGAGGGGTTATAACAGTAGCACCTTAAGTTTTATTTGGTAGAGGTTTTGCACATCAGATGCCCTTCCTGACACAACCCCAACGCAGATTTGTTTCTCCAGCTGGAAGCAAACCAGCAGCATTTTACTTACCAAGCATATGTTTAACCACTAGACCGTTCACAGCAACAGTAATAATATAACAAACCTGAATCGGATAAGTGGAAAAGAATGGATGGATGGATTTAATTTGTCTCTCTGTCACTTTTTAAAAGTAACCCCAACCAGTTACATCATGTCGGACTATTTATAAGATACAACTTAATGCCTTTGTTTTTTCCTCAAAGATAGAAAATATGGTCTAAAACTGTACAGGAGTAAGCTCAGCAGCCTTGGCCTATGCTAATATAAACTGTTTCATGTTCATTTACTCCTTTAATTGGCATTCCTGTGAATACTTCCACTTTCACTGACATCGTGTTCTTGTTTTGGCTCTTTGAGCCTTTAGAGCTGCTCTGCAATAAAACTGGTATTTTAATCTTTGCTTCTTTTCCCAGTCTGTGATAATCGGGCAGACTTAATATATCTGTCTTGTTAGTGCGGCACTCAGTGTCACGCGTGTAAGTTGTTTTTTTTCTGTAAGAGAAAAGGACAAATGCGTGTAGTGCCATATGCTCGAGGATCACGCAGAGAAGCAGAGTGAAGACAGTTACCATTTCGATCATATTAGATTCCATTATGGTTTGTCTGATGGGGCACTCAGGGCCAGAAGCCGCAATTAAACTCTAAATAAAATATTATTTTCTAGCTTCTCTGTGTGCAGTGGGAGGAATCCAAATTCTTTTAGTAATGCCTCATTTAGGAACCACAGTTTTCCCATTTGGACACTTGGACTCATTTAGGACTGCGACACCCATCCTGTAGCTTTAGTCTTTAGCAGTAAAACCCAGTGTGTCAGATCGCAGGCCTCATTTGAGATCGGACAATGGCCGGCACACATGGGTGTGTGTTTGTGTGCACACATTATAGAACAGCTTATTACTTTGTAAAGCTACCTCCCTAGTTTTTATAGATTTTAGCAACGTTGCGTAGACAAACAGGTGTACTAAGCAAAGATACCGGTTTGTTTCGACAGATCCCTACAGCAGAGTGATCAGTGCTCTGTTTGATGAGATCTGACCTAAAGAGTTTATCACTCTGCCTGACCTTTCCCGCACTCTGCAAGTTCCACTCCTTGCCTGTTCATTCCCATCAGGCCTTCATTTTGTTACACCTGTCCACTGCAAATTGCTGCGGAAGAACATCGCTCAAATCCAGAGCTACACGCCACCGTCGCTCCTTGCGCAGCTCGTGAGAAACTAAATTAATTTAGTCTTTAATGTCAAACGGCTTTTGTCTCCCTGTCTTTCACAGTCTTCATAATCAAATTAATCATTACAAGTTTCCTTTTTTTGTTCAAGTCTGTTCATTTAAATATTTATCATCATCTCTTTTGAATTTTTATCAGATATTTATCAACCACCCTCTTTGTTCCCTGATAACCCTGACATTTTGAAGTCCTGGATGTGTCTCTAACATACTCTGTCCCACACTGCTATCATTAACTTTGTCCATCTCTCATCTGCGTGTGGCTCCAACGCCATTATTTGCAATCAGCGCTTCAGCTGAACAGAAATGTCAAGAGCATCCCTTAAAGCTCAGCTCAGCTGGTGCTAGAACAAAGACTCCCCAGTGCCACAATCTGGAGTTTTTGCTCCAGATTAAGAGCAATTTGCTCTTAATGACCGCAATCACCAATGGGTGGTAAGATATAAATGTGTGGAAAGCGTTAAGAAACACATACCCTGAGAGCCACAGTGGCTGTGGTGGATTGGAGGCCTTTTCACACCTGTGAGTGGGCACTATCATTGCATTAGAAACAGAAAAAAAAAGTTTGACGCATATGTTCAGCTATGAACAAAAATAAATCAGTTTAAACCAGGAATAATAAAATCCCAGTGCAAGTCCCTCAGTGGTGAGTATCTGATTATACCCAGCGTGATTGCTTAATTGTATTTTGCATTTAATAATAGCTTAATCCCTATAAGAAGAAATTTGCATATTAATATGCAGAATCTGTAGGCAAGCTTCTGGTTTTCAGCACCACAAGCTTTCTGGTTTGTGTTCGTAGTCTCAGCTCAACCAAGCAATCACATTTGACCAGGCTTTCCGGAAAAATAGTCCACACGTCAACCAAAGGCAATTTTGTAACCTTTAACTGTTGTGTTATGACATTTTCACCTTTTATTGGTTTTTGTAAATTCATATGCATTCATAAACAGTGTTGGATTAACAGAGCAGGAAGTCATGAGGAGGTTGCATGTCAATCAGATTTCATGACTAAGCCATGAAAAATTGGGGAATATAAAGGAGATGCACTTTACATCCAACATATGCCCAAGGTAAGTCTAGTTAAAGCATGTAGTGGAGCCTCAGCTGTACCTGAACTGTACCTCAGTAGAGTTGGAATACTGCTATGTTTTAATTGGTTTGTTTTTCACCTCCCTCTGCTGTAAAGATTTGCAAACAGTCTACTTTTAGATCAGTTGTTGAGCACAACAACTGAGCTTTCAACACCTTCACAGGTTTCCATTTAAATTAAACGCTGGCGATATGAGCGTCGGAAAGTTCCAGGGTTCTATTTTCTGATTATTTGATGTTCACTTTCTTTCTTTAATACATATTACAATGTCACATTATCCTACAGTAGCACTAAGGCAAACAGTGGTTGGAGAAGGTGGCACAGCCAAAATGATCTTATGTGGTTGGACTGGGTTTGCAAACCCTCACAGCCAGATGCCACCTTCAAAGCGACTTTGGTGCGTCAAAATGGCAGTAAAAGAACAATGAGACAAAATCAGTCTGCGATTGAATGGGGTCAAGTTGGCAATTGCATGCAATCAGTTTCTGATTATACAGTAATTATCCATCCATTCGCTTCCGTTTATCCTTTTCAGGGTCGTGGGGGGTGCTGGAGCCTATCCCAGCTGTCATAGGGCGAGAGGCGGGGTACACCCTGGACAGGTCACCAGTCTGTCGCAGGGCTAACACACAGAGACAGACAACCATTCGCACTCACATTCACTCGCACATTCACACCAATTTAGACTGCATGTCTTTGGACAGTGGGAGGAAGACAGAGTACTGGGGGAGAACCCACGCAAACACGAGGAGAACATGCAAACTCCACACAGAAAGACCCCGGCCTGATGGTGGAATTGTACTCAGGACCTTCTTGCTGTGAGGCAACAGTGCTAACCACCGTGCCACCGTGCTGCCCTATACAGTAATTAATTGCATTACATCATAGAAAACTGAACATTTGTTATTGTGTCTTGCAAAGCTGTTGCTGTGTATAAAACAGAGAAATTCACATTACATTACTTATGTGCAATAATAACAGTGTGCAATACAAATACACTTATTCTTCTTTTTTATTACTAAGTTATTATACTATGTTGTGTTGTTTGTGTTGCATTGTGATGTGTCATGTCGTGTTGTGTTATATGTAGTGCCGACGTAGGACAGTTTTCCAATTTCATTGTACTACTGTACTATGTATGACTGTGCAATGACAATAAAGAGTTATCTTATCTTATCTTATCTTATCTTATCTTATCTTATCTTATCTTATCTTATCTTCAGAGTCCAGGCAGAATTCCTCTACTTGTTGCTGGATGGAGATTTAACTTCAACTTGACATAGGTGCTTGCTCAGAAACCCTGCTTGGGTGAAGTTGTGAAGAGCCGCATTGCAGACGCGTTGCACTCATCAGCAAAGTTGGAAGTCTGCCTTTATTATTTCGACAATTAACTTTTCCCAATGTGTTTCAGAGTGACTACAGTCAGTCCAAGTTGGACAACGATTGTTTGGAAACAGGTTGCATCCCACCAGATTCAATGCAATTACAGAGTGACCACCGATTTTTTGAAATTACATGAAGGTTGGCTGTGCCATGTTTGCTCTGGTGACAATGCCATTGGTTTGCAGAATGATCAGCGCGTGTGACAGAAGTTGCTTCTGGTTAAAAACTAGAGCACTCGAAGAACACATGAATCCACACCAAAAATGTAATAAGCGCTTGCTCTGCTTGGAAGGTTTTAGTTAACAAGCCAAGAAAAAAGGGCAATGATGACATCCTTCAGCTATTGCTCTATGATCTATTTTGACAGGACATAAACCTTGCTTACCCTTATGTAAATTAAATGACCGACATACCCATTAATCACCCTGACTTTCTTCTTTCGCACTAGGTTTTATACTGAGTACACAGTGTGTCAGGTATTGGCACTTAATTATCCACTGCAAAATCATCCAATATGAATGATGTTCCAAGTGACTGTGTGTTGCCATTGTGTTAGATACTTTTTGTTTAAGCTGTATTGAAGGATGAGGCTCAAAATTATTCTTACATCCACAAAAGAAAATGTACTAATGACTCGCAGTCACTGGCAAATAAGGTGGTATTAGTAATCCGCCTGTCATGAGACAAATTGTGGTCCAATAAAATATCAAACCATGAAACTACCGTCATGAAACTTCAGTAGATTATACATGAAATCAGAGGATTATGGCAGGGTTGGGGAAGGGTGTAATCTATGTAATAACTCGTGGTATAGAACAATATTGTAATATTGTAAGCAATGATTACGGAGTCCTCATAGGCTAGGATGTTAGGATGTCTGTGTTTTGATAGGCACCGAGGCTTCTGTTATCCCAAAGCAAAATCGTTTTTTGTGTGTCTTGTGCACACTCTTGGATCACAGTGACCTCAGTCCTTCATAGTGAATTACAATTTACAGTACATACCACCCCCAGACCCTCTCAACCCGCTCGCCCACACAACCACAACAAGCACTCATTTCCTTTCTTTGTTGACTGCTCTCGCATTCAAATCTGTGTGTGGTCCGGGCTCACTCTTTTCATCGCCTGCCTCTCTCCTCTGCGCAGCGGCATCGCAGAGGTGAATCCTCTGCTGCCGGGAAACCGAGTAAAACAATGGAGTCAGTGAGACATAGCGAGGCTAATGGATTCACCGCCACCTCTTCCCCACCTTCGCTTTTCATGTGCAGAAGTATTCATCGAGTCTTGATGGCGCCGGTCATGCATGACACTGATTCATTTAAATGGCCCGGCAAAAACCCCCCAAAAAAACGACTCTTTCACACACCTGCAGAGTTAGCAGAAAACAATTCAGGAGGGTCGTATTGAATCAGCAGTTTTATCTCGAGATGGTGCAAACGTTTGTTTACCATTTAAATGTGTCCCTTTATTTCTTTGGTGGGGTTTTATATATATTTGACAGTGATAAATATATACAGTTCCTTACTGTCACACACAGAGTCTCTCCTTTTTTTTACTCTAGTAGCAGCTCTCAACTAGCAATGGCTGGCAGGTTGTATATGGACCTAAGTCGTTTTGTTTACTCCACAAAACAGAATTTTAATGACCAAGCAGAACTTTATTCAGCATTTTCAAAAATAAGGGGGGAAAAAACCCCACCCCCCTGTGCTGTGTACCAATAACGCAAGTTTATACCGAGTAAGTTGTGCTCTGCATCAGCTCTTGGTTAAATTATGGATCAGGGCCAAAATAAGTGCTGAAATACTAAATGTACTGAATGAGGAAACTAGACAGAGATTTAAGAACTGAATCTCTGTCGTGGACTCGTGACTGACTTCATTGGTTTTTCTTTATTTACGTCTCTGTGCTGGCTTTCAGCCTCGCTTTTGGCCATTTTATTCCAGTCACTGTGTCAAAGAGTGCTATCTGTTTCAAAATAAAGGTAGTTCAGTGACTACCAGCTATATCTGGAGGGAAATGGCCTCATTGTGTTCAAGCACCAGGGGCTCAATGCCTAACCTAGAATATACATCTATTGTAGTGGAGAAGCCTGGGATGGTTGTACAGCTTTCAGAAAAAGGCCCAATGCATCAACATCCACTGTATTCAAAGAGAGTTGCTTTTATGCAGTGTGGATAAATTGCTTTTGCTTCCCTTGAGCAAAATATAAATGGACACGTTATTCAATTTGCCTTTCTGTATAATATTAAGCGACTTAAAATACAGTGAGGCTGCCAAGGTAATTTGATAGCTTGCCACCTGTATCAAAACCTGATATGTTGAATATTCTATTTTGTGTAGTTAAGCAGCAAAATGTGCTTCACTGGGCTATTTTCAGCTCAGGTAGGATTGTGTGTAAATTGGTTTGATACAGATGCTGTGTGGCCTCTACGCTTCCTTGCCTTGCTTTGATGACACCTAAGATTAAATGGTTTCTGTTGGCTCAAATTAAAAGCTCTGCAGTTTTGGACTATGCAGTGCACACAGGACATTGTTTTTGCTTTTTGGCTAAAGTTCTTCTGGTTTTGTGCTCATATTATGAGACACTATCCACAGGAAAAATCAAGTGTTAGGACAGTGCTGCCATTATTTTGGTTATCTGTTCCAGATTGAATTCGTAATGAAACAATGAAAATGAGGCAAAATAGCCCACTTAGTTTTTCTGTACTTTTCAAAACCTGAATGTGCAAAAAAGGAAACCTACGGCAAGTCTCTGTTGAGACTGGACCTGTCTTTGTGCATTGAAGTTGCAAGGTAAGAATCGCAATGTTAAGTTTCAGTTACTAACCTGGTCACTTTCAGTAATTTTGTTTGATTGTAACAAAAGGTGGTGTTCTTGTCAATATATTTGTGTCACATGCAAAGGAAGCGATGCATATTCTTGGGACGATTGTGTGAAGACAGCCACGGAGCTAGCAGAAGAAGCTGTAAATAAACATTTGAGGGACAGGGACAATACAGTATACAAAATATGTCACTGCCACACAACTCAATGACTACATTGTGTAGAATGCGAAAATTAGTGTGTTGTGCTTTGTTGTATGCATTATTGTGAAAACTAGTTTGATTTGGTAGTTCTGTCAGGACCGCTTAGTCAAAATAGGATTTTTATCCCAACTACTGTAATGTAATTTTGATGGTATGTCTCCACAGTGTGGTGGGTGCCTTATACGTGCAATTCTCGAACAGCGAGGGGGAGGCTGTTAAACTTTGTGAAAGGAGTTCAATATAAGTCGATGAGTTTGTGAAGCTCAGTTCTGTTTGGTGACAGCGATACTAAGATGAGTTGTTGAGGATATCCTGAACTTTTCTCTTGGTAAACACTGCTGTTAGCCTCTGTTAGCTGCTGTTAGCCTCTGTTAACTGTTGTTAGCTGTTGTTGTTAGCTGTTGTAGCCTTGTTGAACTCTGACACTTGAAACTGTTCATGAAAGAGAAAGTGTGACTTTTAGGATACTCAAACCTAACATTAGCTGTTCATAATATCCAGTTATAATCAGATTTTGTTGTCTTTTAAGCTGTCCAGAGACGAGAGGTTTGCATGTCTTATGTAGGCTGAAACAGCTAGCCATCCAAAACAGATATCAACTGGGCCATAAGCTAATGTAGTCAGTCTAACTGATCTAAGTGAGTAACTAAGTAAGGATGTTAACGTCAAACGCTAACAAAGGTTTTTTCAGAGGAGATGGTTAAGTTGCTATTGTAAGCAAGAATCGCTCTTTTATATTACAAATGTTTTATAAACAAATGTCAGGCAGCTGATGGCTGACCAACGATTGCCTGGGCACACTTTCACAGCAGGCAGGATGAAAAAAGGGAGTCAAGAAGGATGAAATACAGTAGGCAATTGTGGTAATGGTAGGTTTAGAAAGAAAATAAAACCCCTTCCTTTTATGAACCTAATTTATTTGTAGTTTGAGTAATGATGAAAATGTTGAAATTACTTGACTAATTATGCAAATATGAATGTTATTAAACTATCACATGTTTTAAACTCCTTGTTTCATTAAACTTGACCACAGTACTGGTGGTATGCTAGTCCAATTTAAAAAAAAAAAAAAAGAGGAAGAGGGGATTGCTGTTTATTTGAATTAACTTCAATTTAAGAGTGTTAAAAAAAATCCCCTTGAGGTCTCCCACCAGTCGGACTGAAAAACCTCCACAGCATAGCAACCGGGACGGGCTCCAGATGTCCGAGCTCTAAAGGGGGATTTTGGCTGCTTGTATCATAGACAGTATGTAAAAGATGGACAGAGCCACAATCTTGTTACCCATTTAAAGCCTTGATATTAGCATTTTGGCGGACACCATATTTTTTCTGGGAGTCAGAAATATTGGGACGAGAGGGTACAGCAGAAGTTATGAGCTAAGGCTGTAGGGAGCTTATTTAGCAGGATTCACAGTCATTGGCAGTTTTGGCATGACTGTCAATCAGATTTATTCCTTAACAAAATCCAAATGGATAGAGTTGTTATAAAGGGGTCAAATTAGCTATAAAGGCTAAATTATTTCAGTGTCTAGTTTCAAATAATTTCAATCACTTGAAACCAACCTCAAGTGGCCACAGGAGCAATTGCATTTTATTTTTGTATTTTTTGGGGCATTTAAGCTCTTTCAGCAGCAGAGGTGCCAATTGGCTTTTATTTGCATACTAATTGTTTTGGTCACCATCCAAAGCTGATGGCTGTAGGTCATTTAAAAAATATTCCCTGTTATCATCCCTTTTTTTGTCTGTTACAACATTAATTCCTACAATAAATTCATAATATATATTTAGAAATAGTGCCAGAGCAGGAGCTAAAAATGCAGGGAAATTATTAGTATAAAGAATAAACGGACAATTGATGATTTAAATGCGTCAGTGAGCAGTGTTAGTCCTGATATGCATTCATGCATATTGTATGTCTACATCTGTTAGAGTGCAGTAAGTTGAATCTGTGGGCCAAACCAGAGAATTACAGCATGCTTTCTGATTATCATCCCCCTGTGTGACAACCCTGCCTCTCTGGTGCATTAAAAGTCACAAGAGTGGAACAAATGGCACAGTTTTCACAATAATTCCAAATTAATGAGTCTCTCCTGCAAAGAAATGCAAATTTCCAAACACTTGATTGCTTCCTAAAACAGTACTGAGGGGAAGAGGAGCGGAAAAAAAAATCCTTTCAGCCATTTTAGAAACAGGCTTAACACGCCTCGCTCTGGTATTCCCCACTTAGAGAATGCATCCCCTTCATAATGCGAGCCTTATTGGCGCTGGGGCGTCAGAGTAGCGGGTTAGTATGTGGAAAATTTTCACAAGTTGTTTGTCGCGAGTTGCAGTGCAGTGAAGTTGCACAATCTCCTGTTTGTTAAATTTTGATATTATTACAAAGTTATGCAGGACATCTAGTCTAAAACGAGCTCCAAGAAGGTCAAATATGTTGAAGTGAAAAAAATCTGAACCACATGGACTGTGGGATAATTTAGTATTTGTACTACACACAGCATAATACTACTGATATTAGTCAGCTGAAAACACTCTTAAGTCTATTTACAGTCAACGCAGCCTGTACATAAAGGATGAATGTGGGCTCTATGGTGTCACCCACTATTTTTGGGATTTTTATGTTTGTAAACTTCATCAATTTGGTCATTGCCAAAATGTATTTTGGAGTCAGAAGAGATGATGTTTGGACTGCAGTGTAGTGTGCTAGGTTATCAGCTAATGCTTGCACATTCGGAACTGCACAGGAAACACACAGACTCGCTAAGATGCAAAGTAAGAAGTTTCCCTGTGGAAGGTCCCTCGCCACATCAGTTTGTTTTACACAGAATACCTTTCCAGAATCGAACCACAAAACCAAGCAGAAGCCCTTTGGTTGCTAGATGAATGTCATAACTACTACCCTAGTGACTTCCCCTGGTGAGCCACCAAGGTACTGCAGATGGACCACAGTAATAACAGAAATTCAGTTTGATATTGCTCACAAGTATGTATGGTTACATATCCAAATAAATGTATTTATTTATATGAAAAGGATATGCATCACACTGTATTTTGATTAGAGTGAAGATTTAAGATTGGCCGGGCTCTATGGGATTTTCTGGTTTTTAAGCGGGCCCCAGCATTCATGACTTTGGGAATGCCTGCACTACACCATTAGAGATACAAATTGTTGCTAAGCAACAGACTAATAAACGTTTCCACTTGAGTGGCTTGAATTTGTGGACGTGCCCGCCATACAGTTGTTGCACACCTTTTTTGTTCCAGCCTTAGTTTTTAATGCTGTTACATTATGATGGGCATTTAACGTGAGAGTCCAAAACTATGGCTCACCATTGTAGCCAGCCTCAAGTGGCCACTGCAGGAACTACAGCTGGATTAATGTCTTGTTTTTCAAACTTTCTACATTGTCTTCATTTATCTTGATGGCCACATTTTCATATTTAATCCAAGAAAGGTGTGCTACATTTAATCTGAACTGTTTATGACAAGACAAGATTTTTAGGCATCGATCCCTTGCCTCAGATCTCCTCCTGCACTGTAGCTTGTTGCTAGCTTAACTGAGATATCTTCCTCCCAAAAGAGAAGGAGGACAAAAGCGGAAGCAGATGACTTTGATGCTAAACTTTTTAGAGGCCGGCCAACCAGCGGTTCATGCTTTCGTTTCCGATTTATTATGGCGAATACTGCTGCATCAGTGTGTTCCTGCATCTGTGAGGGATGACTCTGTTGTGCTATTGGAGCGCGAGCTGCTGTCGACTCCATGTCGGGTATCCAGATCTCAACGGGACTTGGCCTGTACACCAGCGATGCATGATGGGTGAGACAGAGATGTTTGATGTAA
Source organism: Neolamprologus multifasciatus (assembly GCF_963576455.1). Lineage (NCBI taxonomy): Eukaryota > Metazoa > Chordata > Actinopteri > Cichliformes > Cichlidae > Neolamprologus > Neolamprologus multifasciatus. The sequence continues at coordinate 36,032,899 of NC_140460.1, forward strand.
ACTGTCATATCTCCCCACTGGTGTCTACCACATAATGTGCCACCATTTGGGAAAGAAACAAGAGCAGCCCTCATTACAAGGGGAAAACCACTTTTTCTTTCCTCGTGCACTGATTAACCTTGAGCTGTTGGCCCGTTGGGGCGGCGCAGAGGGCTTTGTTCACCTTTAAGTAATGATGAAGCCACCTTGGATGGAAACCCTTCCCCTGACATGAAGCCCAGCGTGTGTTTGTGTAGTTAAAAAGCACTGCACGAGGACATCGTCAGTCTGGCTGTTAAGCTGTGACCTTTTTTTTGTTTTGTGTGTTGTTGGTTTTTTTGGCGTGTTGAAACGAGCAGCAGCAGAAGCAGGAAAGGACACAGGCAGGAAGGCAACTGGAAAATGTGTCATTGGCATTTTTCCATTAGTCAACAAATCAGTGCACGGCACAGGATGGATCACTAATGCGGGATTTGTGGCCCTGCATGACACCGTGTAATCCGCCGCCGCCACTGTTTTCCTCACCTGTTCAGCAGCAGAAGAGGAAAGAGGAGGTGGAGGCTCGTCACATCGGTCTACACCTGCCTCTCGCTGCACACGGCACAGTCTCGGGCCTTCCTGACGATGATAGTCTGAGTAGTCCTATAGTGTTTTTTGTTTTTTCCACTGTTTCTGCAGTGTTTGGCTGGTGCTCGTGCTAGCGGATTACAGCAGATTTACATACACACTGCAATAAGCAAGTCCTTCACCTCGGGACCTTTTTTAATCTTAATTAATTTCTGATAATTCCTCATTAACACTGCAGACTCAGGGGCTCCGTTGCTGACGAACAATCATGGCGGGCCACATTTGAAGCAACAGCAAGCCTTAACTCCACCCAAGAGACAGGAAAAGAAAAACCACGGACAGACAAATACTGAGAGGAGGTGGAGGATGTTGTTTTTGGGTGCGTTTTGTTGAGCTTGAATTGTCTTGATGGGGACAAAGAAGGGGAGGAAAAATAAGCAAAAATTGGTTGTCTGTTTTTCTTCTTTCCATCTTATGTGATTTGACCTCGCACGCGTTCATTAGAACCCAACCATCTTTGCAACAGCTAATCCCGGTGCGGGTCTCTACCTCGCAGCCCTGCATTGCCTAGCAGATAGTTGAGTAATGACTAATGCATTCGCACGGCATTATGGGTTGTGGTTTATTTTTTGTTTGGTTTTTTTACAGCTAGAAAGGAAGAGGGCGAAACGAGAAAGAGACGCTCTGGTGGATTAATAATTCATGCTTTGCAGATGATCTGCGAATAGCAGTGGTAAACAGGCTTTTATGGCTTTTAAGTCAGCTACATTACACGCCAGCAGAAAAAAAAACCTGAAAATGACCAATGAGTCCATCATGGTGCAATTTCAATTCAACTCAACTCAAACAAAAAAGAAGAAGGAAAAAAAAAGGAAAGAGAGCCCCCATGAATAAGAAGCCCCACTTTGTTATGATATTTGCTCGGGACGGCTTTCATATCCGTCGAACGAGGGGAATATTGTAAGCGGTGCACCATTAGGCAGCCGAATCCTTTCCTAGTTCCACAATATCCACCCCACCTCCCCTCTCCTGTGATGACTGATAATGTGGAAATGGGGGCACGGCATGACAGGCATCAATTTAATGGTAATTGCATTGTTTTTTCATGAGGAAACTTCCATTTGAGAAGTAATATCAGGAAGAAATGAGTTTGCACCGCGCAACGCAGTACACATTATGTAGATGTAGTGGTGGATATGAAAAGGAATTGTGCAGCACTTTGTCTCGCCTGTACTACATTTCAGAGGCGAGTGCGAGGCGCCAAGCTTGTTGTGCGCTCATGGCACATGTAGTTGTATTTGCCCCCTCAACCCACCCCCATCCCCTCTTTCACCACAGTCTTTAGCTATTTTTAATTTGAGGTTCTAGCCCCCATCCTTCTCTTCTTCTTCTCTCCATAATAAGAACATGCAAAGTGTGAATTTTTTATTACGTTATATAAGAAGCCCCCTGCACCCCAAGAGACCCATGTCCTGGTTCTGGTGTGTTCAAAACAAGCACACGAGAGGGAGAGAGCAAAAAAAGAGAGAGAGAGAGAGAAATGGGGTGGAGGGGGGATAAAAGTTAAGAGAGTATTCAGAGAGATGGAGAGCACTAGAGAAGCGAAGGATAAGAAAAGACAGGGAGGACTGCAGAAGGAGAGAGCGGAAGGAAAAGGGAAAAGCATGTCGGAGGGGAAAAATAAGAGGAGCAGGCGAGGGGAGAGGATTAAATGAAAGCAGGGGAGAATGCATGGGGTAGAGGAGCCTGTGGGGGGAGATCTTCCCATTAAGAGGCACAGTGCTCGGGCTCTCTGATCTCGGAGTTGTGTTGTGATGCCAGACAAGAATACTCTAGGGCGACAACCACTGCCACCAGAGAAACAGCTCCTCGGCGACTGATATGCAAATACCGTGTGCCGCTATAGCGAGGAGAGGAGGGAGGGACGCACGGGGAGTCAAAAGCGGAGAGGGATTGAAGGGGAAGGGAGTGAAAGAGGAAGAGGAGGAGAGGGGATGAGACGGGAGGCGATAAGCCAGTATCCCAGCATGCCTTTGTATGAAAAGCTAAAACTGTGACACAGAAACCTACCAAGCAGTACACAAACATTTTTCTCCCCCTTTCTTTCTTGTTTAAGATCTTTCACAGGTTGAACAAGGTAATATGCAAATACAGCATTTAATGTAACTCTGATTGTACGCACAGCAAGAACAGTGTGTGACACATGATGCATTGAGAATAGTTGGCGTATGAGACTTTGACTTTAGAGCGTTCAGGTTTAAGATCTGCTGTAGAGAAGTTTCCAGGCGAGGGATTTCGTGCTACTGTATATGCTCAAATCCCTCGCTGCTGCCGTTTACTGCGTATCCTGCTTATTCCTCTGTGCCACAGAGTTCTGTTGTTGTCCAACTGTTAATAAATGTACAACAGCGTCATGACAGCAAACAGTTGCTATTGCTGTTAAATAGTGCAACAAATATGTTAAGTCGCTTGTTGTTGCTGTTTCGGTAATATCCTTTCCTGTCACATGGGATTGTAAAGGTGAGTTAGGGGTGTGGCCACTTTGATTGACAAGGCAGAGATTGTTGTCTGATAAGTCACGTATGCACTGATCAGAGTCACTGAACCGGATCTTGTGATTTTGTGCTGTCGGTTGCTTTTGCAGCATTTTTAATAGGATAATGTGACTCGTATTATGGTTTGATGTGTGATACCAAACATCAAAAAGTCTGTGCTTCAGTTTGGTTGAGGAAAATTCTACTGTTTTATTAGTCTGGTATGTAATGCCCTAATTAGCAGTGGCCCTGTTTGTTTTACCTGCATTCATTACTTCCACCAAAATTCCCTCGTGTATAGTCTTGTCTGACCCCCATAGACCCATTATACCTGCTACTGTTGCAGTAGCAAAGAGATGCAAAGGTGACTTGTGTCGGTTTTTAACACCATTTCTGAATGATGCAGCAGTAAAGGAACTCAAAGACTTCCAAATTGCACTGAAGTTTGTGCAACGTCTTCAAAAGATGTGAAATCTCACTGATATTGCATTGCATCTTCTTTTGACTTTTTATACTTCTTATACTTGTTCTGAGATTTTGGGGATTTTTTTCTGGAGAATGCAACAGTAAATCTGGCATGCCCGCAGCGTTAGTTTAAATGGCGGCTCGTGACACAAAGCGGCGAACATAACGGGCCTTTCTGTCTTCACTCCATTTGTTGTCCCACCTGTTTCTTCCTTCTTCGTTCCACTTTTGTTTCTACGAGCTCTTTGGACTCTTTTTATAAAGTTTCATCAGGTTGATTAGAAGTTGCTTTCTCCATGTTACACCCATCCTTCATATGTCTGTATGTCCAAAGCAAAGCACTGGAAATACCTGATGTAAAAATGTTCCAATGGAAGCAAATGTGTTAACATCGCCAGTATGCAAAAAAATTTATACATTGTACAAGTATAGAGAGTGACAATATTGCATATGTACTCCCAAAGGAAATGATCAAAATGGGAAAGATGGGAACTACAAAACATTATTTTTTTAAAATAATAATAGACACATGGTAACTATGGAAAATCAGAGTTTCCTGACTCTTGTTCAAATTCTCATTGTGTTTTTGTATTTTAAAAAAAACATTTTTCTTTTATTATATTTTTTTATTTGTCGTGGTTACCATGTTTTGGATTTTGTTGGATCAAAATGGAATAAAGGCAAGTGACGATAACAAATAAATTAAATACAATTGCATTTATGAAAAAACCCTTTTGGTTAACAGCATAACAGGAAACCAAAAATGTAAGTATAAAAATGTGTGACAAATTTAATAAAAGCCAAATGTTTTAAAAACCACAAGCACAGTCTTGATTTGAGCAGAGGCTCTGCAACCCTGTTTGCTGTAAATTGTAGTGAAAAGCATCCTGTCACATTTAAATGTGTGCGAGTATAACAGAAATGTGTACAAAAATACCACTTCTTAAGATTTCCAGACTGTGTTCTATTTTTGCCAGTCTTCAAGCTTCTCTGCCCTGCTATGCAAGTCTCCATATTGTTTTAATGTGATATTTCAGATACCATTATCGCTGTCTGAAGTGAGATATTGAATCTTCTCTGAGGATAGATGTGGGAAATATGCTCTCTCTTCTTAGAATACATCCGCTTTCATGACACAAAGATTAAGCGTCTCTGACAGCTGGGCCCATTAACCAATATTGAGTTTTGGGCAAGAACCAAAGGTAGATAAGTCATCTGAGGAGGTGTGACACAGAGCAGTTTTCCCTTTTTTAAGGTTTGCTTCTGCAATTGCGTATCTTCTCTGAGGAATATTCAATGCACAAAAGCAGTTTCCTTTTTCCTAAAACCATCCATTCATCCTATTATAGTGAAATGTGAAAAGCATAAATTTATCACTATAATTGCAGGAAGTAAGCAAAATAAGGTTTGATACCTCGGTGATAGCTTTGAATTATGGATCAGCTTGCATTATCATGGTCATTATGGCCGTGCTCCCTTCATGATCCTTACGTGATTGTCGTATTCCAGCTAATGAATCTGCCTCCATGTGCCTTGAAAACCAACAACCCTGCCAAAGCCCTGCCTCGGCTCGATTGCCTCTGGTCCAACTAATTTATTTGTTTATTTTCATTAACAGAAACATTAGGTGTCTTTTCGTACTGGATACGGCAAACCCGTTAATGAACATGCCAGTTAAAATGAAGATGAAAGAACTAGTTAATTATCTCCTCCAACATTCTGCGAGACAGCTTAATTCCAATAAAAAAAAAGAAAAGTCATTACCGCCGACTCGACTTGTCAATGTGTTGATCTGAGAAGCTGTTTACAAGGTTCATAGGATAAGAAATTAAATTGAAATGTACTGCAGGACCTCATTACAGTTATCATCCCCCTGTGGGAAACTTATTTGGGGAAAAAGGTATGGTGCTAAATTTAAATTCAATAAAATTATCATGTTTCACTAGAAATCTCCCCCAACAGAGTTTGGTCTGAAAATGTGTATCTTGACCATGGGAGGTGTAGGCGGTACGATAGTAATGTTGTATAGCAGTGGTTTCTATTTAAGCACCTACTGCTGTGCACAGAGGTAACAAATGGATCCCTGCAGCCTGCTAGTAGCCTCAAAAAGGTCAACCCAACACAGGCACCTGGGCTTAAATTTTGACAACTGCTGATTAAATACCTCTCTTGTCACTAAGACCTTTCCTTTCAGCCAATAAACGAACCTTTACCCCCTGCTGTAACATGTTCACTGCTCCAAAATATAGAACCAAACTTGCACAAGTAATCGATTGTTGGGAGCTTTATTTATGTATTTATTTTTTTTAAAGAAATGAAAGGGATCATTAGGTCATGGTCTTTCTTCATCTATATAATCCAGTTATGCTCTCAACACCTGTAATAAACACAACTGAGCAGTGAAATCAACAATATTGCATGGTGTTTTGGCAAAAAGTCATTATTCTTCATCCCAATCACAAGGTCTTGAAACAATCAGGCTCTGCATAAATCCATCCATCAGTTTGGAGCCTATCCAAGATTGGGGTTGTACTCACTAGACCTAACCTGTCTGTCACAGGCCTAAGGCCTGATTTAGACTTCTGCAGTCGATCTTTTTTAAGCCTACGATGTAATGTACGCAAGTTTTCATTGTACATTCCCACATGTCAAGCCCGATACTTTCAGCAATCCCTCTCCAGGAATTGGCTGATATTTGTGAAGCTGACATTGTAGTGCTGCGATTATTATTCATTATATTAAGAAGGTAATCTCTCACTGATACTTTTTTTTTTTAAAAAACTATGGAAAAATAATAACCGGAAATGCACAGAAGAAGTCAACTAAACAGCGGTTGTTGAATTGACTGATGTTTAGTTACATTTCTATAAGCACAGGAGGGTCATGGCAACTTGGGTTATGGCGATGTAGTATACTTGCCAAAACATGTGCCTTGCCAACAAGGAAATATTAGAGTGACCACTTGTGGACAAAATGTGCAACGTCAATACTCATAACACAGTTGAAAGGTGTTTCTTATGATACCTACAGATGGAGCAATCGCTGATGGCGACCGATAATTTGATCGACCGCTAAACAATATTTACTCTGATGTTGTCACTAAAGCCATGATGTCAGTACTGCCATAATTTTAGTGTGATGGCAAAGAACTCCTTGTGCATATCTGTGAGAGCATCTTTGAGGAAAACATCACTACACTCTGGAAATGAGCAATTCAGGAAAATTGGCACTATGGTAAATATGAGATATGTTTCATATTTTAACCTGAATCAGGATCTTTGCTTAAACCTAACCAAGAAATGCTGGCGCCTCAGCCTAACCAGGTGAGTAAAAAGCAAAAGTAAAGTGAAAGTGAAAGCAAACACAAAAGCAACACTTAGGGCATACTCACACCAGGCTATCCGTGCTGTGCCTGAGTGCATTTGACACCAAAATTCCACTTTGCTCACAATGTGCTTCCCTATTTGAAAAGGCGGAATTGGGCGGAAGTAGGCATTGTACTCTGATCCCTACCTGCAACCCAGCAGGGATCTGCAGTGGTTCCTGACTAACTATGGCCTCTGCAAAAAGACTTGAGTGAAGACTTACCAACTGTGTCTAGTGTGAGTAAAATGTCAAACTCTTTGCTACTGCAGGGTACTGGTCACACATCAATATCATTAACGGATCCTCTCAGATGGTCATTTGATTGGAATATTGTTGCAGGATCCCTGTGTAGGAAAGGAAAAGTTCTCCTGAGCCAGCATACAGGTATATTGATACCGTGTAACTAGTTTGCCATGGGTTTTTTGTCATTTCCTGCATGATAAATAAGCCAAAAATTCACTTTGGCTTCTTTGATAAATGGTGCCATTTATCTGGGGATCTATTATTCCTGGTGGTTCCTTAAATAGTGGATAATAGATAAAGTGGGAGGAGGAAAGGCATTTAAAAAAGCCTACTGACAGTCTCTAATCTGCACGTTTACTGCCTTCATTAGAAGATCATCAAAGTGTGGCATCGATTGTGTAGTAGTTTCTCAGCGAGGAGCCGTATATTCAGACTCAGCAGGAAACTTTGGTTGTTAATCGAAAGGGAGTCGTGTGCCGGGGGATGTCTAAAGGAACTTTGCCGGTGTGTGTGTGTGTGTGTGTGTGTCAGAGTCATTGTGTAGCTGCAGCTTTTTTTATAGCAGCACTCCAATCACTGCATCTGGGTGTGAGTAGATCAGCTTGGTGAGCAAGGTGCTTCCAAGTACATCTGTAACTGTGTTTCCCAAAGTCTCTTCGTAAACTCACAAACAGCTCTGCCTGCCTGCCTCCCGTCGCCAGCAGTTTGTCCCCAGGATGCTTTACGACACACTCCGTATGTGCTTCAATCTAACCTGCTAGCTCTGATGAGCGAGCACGACAAATGCTAATGTAATGTACTGGCCTAAAATAGTCCATTAATGACACAGCTTGTTTAATGGAGGTGTTTTGGTGGGGGGGCGGTGTCTTTAATCCCTTTCTCCCTTTCTGTCATCCCCACCCACTCTGCTGGGAAGAGCGAGAAAAGAGAGAGAAAGGCAAGAAACTCTGTCTTGTTACATCATCGCAACCCCGAGTGTTTTGTGCACGCTGTTCAGAATTGATACATTCAGCCCGCCCTCCCACTCTCGCGGAGAAAGAGGCGACTTGTTGTTTCGTTAGCGATCACCAGTCGGATTGAGGCCGACGGTTGCATGGGTGAGCGCGAGGGTGAATGTAGCTGATGGTACGCTACGGCTAGGCTGATGGAAGATGAGAGGAGGATGTCTCAGTAATCATTGGCCATCCTGTTTAGTCATGGTTCTAGTAATCTCTGGTGACCTTGGCTGCTGCCTGGCTGGATTTCCGCAGTGCTGCATTAATATGCACGTAGTTTAGGAGATGGGCTGTCTTTGAGCCTTTGTACTCATCCGTGTCTCTCTCACACACACACACACACACACATGCTCCACCCATCGTCTCTACCTCTCTTTCCCCTCCTTAATACATTACTGGCAACCGTCTCCCTCTCATCCATTTAGCTCACCTCTTCCCATACTGTCTATAAAGGAATCACAGACTTCAGAATTTATGATGGCATCTCAATTGGGGCCTGTGTCAGAATTTGGCAGGCTGAAGGGTTTTTAAGGTTATTTTTATGGCATTTCTGCTTTATTAGATAATGCGCAGCCTGAGGAAGACGGCCCGAGACGGAGAGAGAGGGAGAAGAGGAGGAGGGGGAATGACAGAAATGGCAGGTCTTTTTTTTGATAAATAGCAAAACTCTGATATTTGCTTTACTTTTCCTCTTACACGACATGGATCGACGTTCCATATATCACAGCAATGAAGTTCTTGATTTGCTTCCTTCCTTTTAGAGAGGTCAGAGGTCAGGGTTGACTACCAAGCATCAGCTATGTATCTTGATCAAGGACAGGCAAGGCAGAGGCTGGGAATGGTTAGGTTGAAATACACTGGGGGGGGGGGGGGGGGGGGGGTTCTTCTTTTTTTGCTCAGTTCTGCATTATGCATCGGGAAAAGGGTGACTTTCAGACAGGTATGACAGCAGGTTTGAAAGTGTCTGGCACAGTGGAGGGAAGAAGAAGTCAGTACCTATTAAAATACCAGTGGTGCATTTCACATTGTAATTTTCTCTGCAGAGCGAAAAAAGGGGAAATGACAACTTGTCTACCACGTATCATTTGCACCGACTTAAAACTCAGACGGGCAGAACTGACGGGAGGAAGGAACAATGAGGGTGCGACTGACACGTGAGGTAAACTTAAAGTTCAGGTCCATGCATAAAACCTGATTAGGTTTTTATCCCTTAAAGGTCCCAGAGTTCCTGAGAACCGTTCTCTCGGTTGCTTTATTCGTCGAGGCGTATTTAAGGCATGGAGGCCCTATCCAGACGCTCAACCACAGCGGAGCCTATGAGGTGATTGGTTTCTTTGTCTAACTTTGTCGTCAAAACCAAACAATGGCTGTCTCTTTTCATTACGTTAGACCGTCTTAGCGTTCAAGAAAATCCAATTCATTTTCTTTACAACGACCTAATCATCTCAGGATGAATAAGAAGGGTTTTTTGGTTGTTTTTTTCATAGCTGTTTTACAACCCAAAGTTTCTATTGTGTTTCTTTTCTTTAGTCCAACCAAGGGCACTGCCTCCTTGATCTTCTTTGATTACCTTTTCATGAGAAAGCCAAGGGAGGATAAATGAGACAGAAGCTGATTCAAATAAGGAAAAAAAAGAGACTCTTGATGTTTCCAGCTCTAGTCCAAAAAAATAAGGAAATGTGCATTTGCAGCTCGTGCAGGCATGCTATACTGTTGATGGCTGGGCAGCAGAGCTGCTTTGGTTTGATTGATGTTCCAGGGCACCAGTCTTAGGATCTGATCAATATCAGAGGCACTGCTTTTCATCCAGTGCTGCTGCCTCACAGGACGCACTGTAGCTGGAGTTGTTTCACTCTGACCTTCTGGACCTTTCCGCCGGTATCTGCTGAAGTAGCCTGGAGGGGGCGGGGGGTAATAGGAGGGAGAGCTCCGGGTAGGTCTGTGCAGCAGTTTAGAATTTTTCTTTAATAGGCGCAGATGACATGTGTCTTTTTTTTTTTCTTTCACTCCCACGTTGCTTTTGTAGATAGCTATGCTGCTTTGTTTAGCGAGGTCAGATGGTCGGCTGTCGACGGAGCCTTCTAGTATATGGTTTTCAGTGCCAAACAGCCTTGTCATCATTGCTCGGTTTTAGCATTTGAAAGATGTGGGAAATTTCTTCAAAAAGAAGAAAGGAAAGAAAAAATACCTGAAGACTTGAAATGTAACCTTTTTCAAAGTGAATGAAAAACTCCCCGCAGAGGAGTCATTTCAACATTTAATGTCATTGTGCAGTTTTGTAAAACATGAACTTTTAAAGAATAATCATATATGTATATAATATGGAAGATGTGATTAAACACCAAAACGTCAATCATTACAAAAGCTTTGTGATAAAGGTTGGTGGTCAATGGTCAAAAAAAATGTGATTTAAATGATTTTTTAGCAGTATCTGTTTCATATTGATTCCGTGCTCTCATCCCATTAATATCAGCTGTCCACTGACATCATATTTGAACTTACTGGGTAACTTACTTAACCAACAGCCTGTTGGTGGAACCAGCTCCAATGCCGCCTCCTCAGCAGACCACAGCAAAGTACACTGCACACATGAGTGAGTACAAAATCTCCATCATCTCCGTCTACCGTGGTCAGTATCTTTCAAAAGTGATCCAAGGAAGGAACAGTGTTGAACCAGCGACAGGGTCATGGGCTGCCAAGGTTCACTGATGTATGTGGGGAGCGAAGGTTCTCCTGCATGGTTCAAATTATTGCTCACATTGCAGAAAAATGTAATGCTGGCTCTGTCAGAAAGGTATCAGAATGCACATTGCATTACAGATTGTTGTTTATAGGGCTGCATTGCCGCAGACCAGTCAGGGTGTCCATGGTGACCACTGTCAACCGAAGAAAGCATCGGTATTGGAGCAATAGAAGAAGGTGTCCTCGTCTGATGAATCATATTTTCTTTTATACCATGTCAATGGCTGGATGTGTGTGCATCACTTACCTTGGGAACACCTGTCACCAGGGTGCACCATGGGTAGAAGGCAACCAACAGAGTGATGCTTTGGGCACTGATATGCTGGGAAAGCTTGCGTCCTGCCGTCCATGTTGACTTCTTTTCTTTGTTGTAAATCATTTGAAGGCAGTCCATCATTTTGAGAGAGTAGAACACCAGTGGCGATCTACTGTAATATTAAATAATTCACATGCAACACCTTCAAGAACAGTGCTTTCGGTACTGATGGTCCGTTTTATTTAACATAACATTAAACACTATACATTTTAGAATCATCCATCATTGTCTAGATGGTCACAGGGGGGTACAGTTGTTTTCAGTACAGAATGAGTACACGCTGAAGGACTTGTTCTAGGTAAAGTAAGCACTTGCAGGATTGGGAACTTTCACTGTCAGGTTTTGGAAGAAATTTTATACTGCGCTTAGAGACATGCTCCAGGGTAATAAAACCCAGAAATCTCAGAAAGAAACCGTAGAAATCTCCCTTCCAAAAGGGGATGCAAACCATTGACTCTTGGCTGGCAAACCTGTAACTTCTGCCACCACCAGCCCTCTAACAGTCCTATCGGGCCTTTATAGGACTCTAAAATGGGACTGATTCACGATGCCAGATAGCACTGCAACGTTTGAATCACCCATGCCAAAGGACACCATGTACAGGCACAACAGGGATCTACACTATATTACTCCCTTGCGTTGAAATGCATTAGATTTGGCATGAGAAATGAATCACAGTAGGTGTCTACAGTCATGCCATAAATACATGCTGCGTTTGTGTAACAGTTGTTAACGTAAAGGTTGTTGTTTGTTTGTTTGTTTTTTTAATTAAATGATATTAAATGTCACATTTAAAATGGTAGGAATTATTTTGGGTCAGGCAGTTTAAATGTACCGGGCGACTACAACCCCTTTTCGTGGTGTTTGCATGTTTTCTTCATCTTGCTCTTTCCCCACGTGATAGCTAGGATCGGTTCCAGTCCTCCTCTTAGTGAACTGGATACCCAGTTAGGGTTGATGTATTACTAAAGTGACAATGAATTGCAATTCTGTCTATCAAAATGGCAGATACATAGGAAGTCTAATCCAAATTGTGTTGAGTGACCTATACTGCTTTCTTACTTATAGTTTCTAGGATATTCAAAATTGAATGGGAGGCAGAGCCTTCAGCTTTCAGGCCCTCTTCTGTGGATCAGATGACCCTGAATCAACCTTTAGGTATGTTGCAGTAGGTCGAGACTGCTGAGGGCTTCCCCGTGATGCACTAAGCATTTATTCTTCATTCACCTTGTTTTCGCATTTAATCTCTGGCTCTCCTCCACAGCGTTTCTTTTGTCCAGTCTCCCTCCCCTCACCACCAACAGGTCAGAGCAGAGGGCTGCACCTCCCTGAGCCTTGAACCTGATGGATCTTTCTTCCTTAAAAGGGAGTTTTTTCTTCCCACTGTCACCAAGTGTTTGCTCAGACCAGGTTGTCTGATTGTCTGGGTTTTCGCTGTATTATTGTAAGGTCTTTAGTTTGCAGTATAAAGCTCCTCAAGGCGACTGTTGCTGTGATTTGGCACGATATAAATAACACTGAATTGAACTGAACATGTAAAGAGGATTTAAATTACTCATCTGGCAAAACTGTTTTCCACTATCCTGGAAAACAGTGTTCAGTACATTAAAATGTGACGAGATGGGGTCCTGACTAAGCATCAGCATATGATATGTTGAGGTGAGATTGCGTTGCTTGTCTTGATATTTGCTTGGAAAGCAAAATGCAATAATGAATTTTACATGTATTGTAGCATGCTAGGATGAGTCCTAGAGCCAACTACAAATCCCTATCCACAACGCTGTAAAAAGGTACGCAGCATTTGGAAGGAAGTATGAATAATAGTCCTTTTTTATTTCTTTTGGAAGCCGGTGACACCTTCGGTGGCCTCACTTCTCAGCGTGCCCATGTTGAGCAGCTACAGTGGGAGCACATAAAATGAGAGAGCCGGTCTGAACAGCCCAGGAACAATTGAATTAATTTAGTCGACTCAACCACCTCTGCAGGTAATTTGTTTACAGTGGATTACCCGATGTTAGCTAGGCCACGTCTCACTAACAAGCCCTACTCGTTTCCCGCGGGGGTGATGCATTTTACTTTTGATTTTACTTTGCCACTGTAATACTAACTGAGTTGGTGGTGCTAATTGGCAAACATCCCTTTAATTTATTGGGTCTTTTTTGTTTTCTTTTAACATGAAATCCACATAATATGGCATGTATCTATAAAAAATACATTAAGTCAGCTCTTGTCTTCCCTTAAATAAGAATAATCTGTCCTTTAGCCTTCCTTCAGCTTCTCTGCTTTCAGTAGCTTCCTGGTTTCCCCTCAAATGGTCATCCATCTACAGCAGTGAAGCCCGGTTTAATTAATTATGTGTATGCAAATGTGGCCTCATAGTGCCAGGATCTCCATTTTCATTTTCTTGGCTTTTTTCCCACCTGTGCTGCTTCTTCTTTTTTCTTTTTTCCCTGACTTTCCGTGGCAGCTCCAGGTAGATTGATTGTAAATTCAATTTGCGTTAAGGTTCTAATTTGCTGACACTGTGCACGCATACATTTTTTAAACTGTTATGCAGCTCGGCACAGACAATTGCGTGCCCCTCCCCGCCATCTCTGCCTGAACCGTGGGTACATTTGGAGGGTGGGTGGAGGCGAAGATGTAGCACGCGGTAATGGAAATTCTATACTCAGCTTCTAATTGGAAAACCAGGATGGCTTATTTTGAATCAGAAAAATGAACCGCTTTTTATCAGTGGGTTAGCTGAGGGATAAGGGACTTTCAGTTTGTGTGCTGAGAGCCTTGTTTCTTGTGTGTAATGAGTAGAGTGTATAGCTCCATTTGTGTGCATCTGTATGTGGTGCCTGCATGAATATATAACTAAAAAAGAAAGTAGCTCAATATGACCAGATTGGGTTTATCTTCATCTCTTATTTAATTACTTTCACAGTTGAAAGTATTTGTGACCCAAATACAAGTATTCCTTCCCGTTCACAGCGTTTCAAAATGATTTGTGTAGAATTTGCATTATTCTGTATTTATTTATCTTAGGCGGCGAAAAAACACTAAAGCTATTCGATAATGCCGGACTTTGGGATGGTCAAATGTTTCGGAGACATTTTCTGGAGCATCTTACACCTAAACCAGCTTTTTAATAATTCAATATCTGAAGGCTTGCAGCATGAGTGGTGCAATAAATGACTCACTTGCCTTTGAAGATTTACAGTATGAATAAGTTAATGTGTGATTTGCAGACCTGCTCTCTTCCACAGTCTTCGCTATAATTGGAGTTGTAATGTCAGGAGAATCTCCTCCCAGAGGTAAAATTGATTTAAAAAGGCTTGTTTGAGACTGTTAGTCATGTTCAAGCCAGAGAGAAAACGGGAAATGGACACAGTGTGGTAGTATCTGCTGATGGCCAGCATTTTCTGTCCATTAGTTTTTTTTTTTTCACTCTCCGTTATTACAGATTCATTAGTCACCTTTGTCAATCGTAGCTCAGTCTTAGCCTGAGTGGAAGTGGGAGAGACAATGTTCCTCTCTTTCCTGACATTCTGGTCAGTTCCTTGATCTTAATTATACAGTTGTTGATCAATTTGCATAATTAAGACTAAGGAACTGACTTCCCAGCCCATTGTTCCTTCACTGGGCTGGTTTCAGTCATTGTGCAAATGTACTGTTTATAAGGTCGGGGAAACCTGCAGTCAGCTGAGACTGAAGAAGTCACTTGGATGAGTGACGAAACGTTTCTCCCACAAAAGCTACATCCAGATGAACAGAATCAACTTAGGAAATTTACTTACCTGGATGATTGAGAATGCATCAAGACATTTGGGAGTTTTATTTTAACAGACTTGAATGATTTTTTTTAAATGCCAAGGGGTCAAAATGATTATTTCTAGTAATAAATAAAATGAAAAAATCATTTTTTTCAATTTTTTTGTTTGTTTTCCCACAGTTTTTTTCTTTACATGAGTAGTTCATTTGCATATTTTTGGTCTTTCATAGGAAAAATGTAATTCACAGTAAAATGCCTGAAGAATGCTTTTACACTATTCAGCATCAGCAGGGAACCGTGCTTGGATTCAAGTAAAGTACTCATCAAAGTTACCTTAGCACTTTAGATTTTTTTTTGGAAAACTGTGTCTCAGTAATTTCAATAACTCTGAAATTATAAAACACAGGACAGAAAAGTTGAGTTTTAAAGTCCAAAGGTTGTAAAACTATTAGTGACTGTACCATTTAATGCCAAAACCTGATCCCATTCCAGCTTTTAATGTCAAGAAAAGCGAGAAATTTTAATGCCGACTCTGCTAATGATATAAATTTACTCACCCCCTTGGGCTGTGAGATTGTGCTGTCCTTCCCCTCAAAAGTCCAATGAAAACAGTGGATGTGCCAGTTAAACAGAGCCAAAAATACCACATCAAGCATAGAAATGTGAAAGAAAAAAAAGAAAAAGAAAGGCATCTGCATTTTCAGGAAACATCTCCACAGCTGTCATCACATCCCTATGTCACCGGCTGAACGCTGTCAAGGCGAATGATTGCAGTGCATCATATTATCCAGTTTGTAATTGAATTGTAGCGGGAGGTAGGTTGGTAATCAGTGTACAGCAGGTAGTTTTCGTTTCAGTATTTGACAGTAATGTCCTCTAATGGGAAGCTCTGGCTCTGCTCTTGTTCCAGGCCACTAGGTTCCCCTGGATCCCCGTCTCCCTGTGCCTGTGTGTGTGTGTTCTTTGCTGAATGTAAGTGTGCTATCATATTTGTGTGCCTAGAAAATGTGCAGGTTGTGCACGCCTGGCACAAACGGTTCATTTGGTGCTAACCTCTGAATTCCTCTCAATATTCCCAATTTTCTTTTTTGGGGGACATACACTCGACCTTGAAGTCACATCTATCAGGAAATCGAGTGACCGTCCTTTGCTGCTGAATTATTGGCGATTGCCCCGAGTGATTTGCAGAACGCATGCCCTTACTGGTGTGGCTTTTGGGAACCTTACTGTCCTGGAGCTTGAATCATCTCTCAATCATAATTTTCTTCCCTTCTCTTTGAACTGCCAGCACCACCCTCCCCTCACCCTCCCACTCTTGTGTTGAAGAATTGAATAGCTCAGAGATAGAGGAAGAGTAAAACAGCGAGACAGAGGAGAGAGCGAGTACAAAAGGCATAAAAAAAAGAGAGAAAGTGATAATGCTCTGGTAGTTAACAAAAAAAAAAAAAGGTCAGAGTTGACATATGAGAGCTGACACAATCGCCCATCAGGACGGTACCCGCTCGCTTGCTTTTGTTACATATTCTTGCCATCTTATCATTTCACAGACGGCTGGCGCAAGAGGCTGATGTGACAAGGCTCTCTATCCATCTGGGCACGCTCTATTTTCACCAACGCTCATTTCGCGGGGGCACCGGAGCACAACGCCCAAATGGTGTGTCGGTGTCTGTAGTGGACCAGCGAGGGTCTGAGTCACCGGCTTAGCGCACCCACACTGCCATGATACAGCATAGAATAACAGCCTGACAGGGCTGCCTGGCGGAGGCAGTGTGGATTGTGTGGCCCGTTCTTTGTGTATTTGTGTGTGTGTGTGTTCACTCTGTGTATTTTGTACCTGTGTGGGTGGGTGAGAATGTTTAGGGAAAAAAAAGTCTTATCCACACTTTTGTCCTATGTGCGCAATCATGTCTGCAATGCAGCACTAGGATTTCTTTTTTTTTCAGGAGTCAGTATTGTTTATATTGTGTTGTCTCAACACCTCCCAAGGCTGTTTTGTTAGATGAGAGGATTACTGACTCCATGGGGAGCAGAAGGATGATTTTCTGATTATATAGTGCAGACACCCCAGCCATTACAGGATCGCTTTTACATCTGCTCCTTGTCAAATGTTCCCCTGAAATAGGCGTAAACCGGGAGTAAACATATGGATACAAGTCAATTTTCACAGTTTGATCGCCCAAGAGAATCAAAATGCTGTACGGGAGACATAATCACCCCTGTGAGAGACAAAGTCAACCCCCGATTCTCGTGCTGAGATGATCTGATGGGATGATAGGACACATTTAGATCTAGATGAGCTTTGGACAGTGATGTTTTGTTTCTCTGTCTCTCTCTCTCGCTCATAAACAGACGTGTGTACCATTGAGCATGAAAGGCAAAACAGCCATAATCACCTATATATGAGTGAAACGGGCTGATTTACATACTGCTTTGAAGAGTAATGTGCCCGTTTCTATGCAGCTGAGTGCAGTTCTACTTCTTAAGGAGTTAGTGTACTGTATCCTCCAAGTGCATTTAATGAAAGAAAAGTAGTGCAATATTCATAAGCAATTTTTTTGTCATTTCACATTTAGAGGATACTTGCTACTCTGTTAAGGGATTCAACGAGCAGCAACCTCTTGGGCTGGAAAGTGAAGACAAATAGACTCCCGTGCTAAAATTGGACAATTTAAAGCAGAAATTGACAAGTTTTTAGCCTGGTACAGAGAATCGCTTTTGATTTGTATTGCTAATTTCTCCTTCCCTGACAGCTGCAGTCGTGGTAATGTGATCTAAAGTGGTTCAGTCACAGTAGAGTAAAAAATCTCCTTGCGACAGGGAAAAATCGGTGGTTGTCCACAGATTGTGCTGAATTTTTTTGCCTTCAGCAACTGTTTGCAAGTAGTTACGACCAACTAGATGTCCAGAGGTTGAGTGCGGAACAACTGCAATCTCTGGGCGACCACTTTCAATCCAAAGTCACCATGGGGCGATTGTGGCTCAAGATTTTGGAGTTCGTCTTGTAATTGGAAGGTTGCCGGTTCCGGCTCCGACAGTCTCTGTCGTTGTGTCCTTGGACAAGACACTTCACCCGTTGCCTACTGGTGGTGGTCAGAGGGCCCGGTGGCGCCAGTGTCCGGCAGCCTCGCCTCTGTCAGTGCGCCCTAGGGCACTGTAACTTCCATCACCAATGTGTGTGTGAATGGGTGGATGTAAAGCACTTTGGGGTCCATAGGGACTAAGTAAAGCACTATACAAATACAGGCCATTTACCATGTGGGAGGCAACCTGTCTCCAAACAGTCGCAACCTGACTCAAACAGACTGCAATCACTCTCAGATAGGTTGGCGAAGGTTTGCAAATAATTGTTGTATATAAACACATGTTGTTTATAAACACAGATTGTGTCAGATTTATTGCAGTTTGTTGGCAGTGGTAAAAACTCTAAATGCAAGTAGTTGATGTGAATTTTTGTTTGATGTGAATTTCTATATATGTAGACAGCAACAGCAATTTTTGCCAGTGGATCACAGTTAATTGGTGTATTATAACAAACAGTTTGTCTGTAATTGACATCTCGACCCCATTCAATCTCAGACTGATAGCAGGCTGCTTTAAGAAATTCCAATTTTGATATGGTTTACATTTCTACTTGGATGGTTAGCTTAAACAGTAATGGTCACCGCTCCCTCAGGAGTTCTAACTTCTTCAGCTATGATAAATGAAATTGCATAAATTGTTTTGCAGAAAGAGCACTGTTAGGGTGAATTGTTAAATATTGTCACTTTTATGTTTGCCATTTGTACATTGTTTTAATTCTGTGAAAGGACTTATTTTTGTCCTCCCCTCCCCAGATTCTCGAGGTTCTAGGTGGGGGGCTGTAGGGCTGTAGTCTTTTATCATCTTTGTGCTTTTGATGTAAGCTTCCTGCGTTTACGACCCTTTGGTCAGCAGGAGGTCTAACACACACACACACACACATACACACACACACATTCTCACATAACACACACACAGTGCCTTGTCTTTGTAACCAAGGGGGGTTACGTGGGGAAGGTACGTGTTATAAACTATTGTTTATTGTGTGAACGTTGCCAATAAAAGGGAGCGAGAGGTGGCAGTCGGAGAGGTCATTTTGTGATGTGCTAAGGTACCGACAAGCCTCCCTTGCAAGTAAAAAGATCGATCGCTGTTGCCTTGTCTTTCTTTCATGGGAATAAGTTCTGGGATCAGCGAGGTCTGATTTAGACCCAACAAGCACCCCCCCCCCCCCCCCCCCCCAAACCCACCCACCCCTCACCCCAGATCTTCCTGTTAAAAAGGAGTTTTTCGTTCCCATTGTTGCCAAGCGCTTTTGTGATATTGAACTGAATTGAATTGAAATCACCCTTAACTGCTTCAACCCATATGCAGAACGTTTCAGAGTTTAGTATCCGTTATCTCCATTTGAAACTGAAACTATTATTTATTTAACTTGCTCACACCTCGATGAAGCTCAGCCACGACGTCATAGTCCTTCTGTTACCTGGGAATGGACCCACGTTCTGTTGTGTTGCATGAGTGTGACATGCTGGAAGATAAGGTCCAAAGCTATATATGGTACAGGTGAGGTCATATTTATTTTAGATATGAGAACCTGGATGATTTGTACCTGCTACGCTGGCTGCATAAACCATAACAGTAAGAAGGAACAGACTCTTCTCACCTACATATAAGTGTGTGTGTGTTTATTTTCCCCTGCACTCTTTCCTTATTCTCTTCACTGCAAGGGTCCGCTCTGGCAAAGTCTGCATTGTCCCGTTTCCCATCAGCTACCCCTGTGTGCTTCCTGTCCCCATCAGCGTTTAACCCGTGATTGGAGACAGCAGGCACTGCTCTCTCTGGAGGCCATGTCCAATCAGTAGAACTGAATCTGATACAGAAGGGAGAAAGCCAGGCAAGATCGTAGGCAATGTTTATTTTGTGATAGGAAGAAAAGCTTCTTTTTTAAAAATCACATATGAGTATTTGCATATAAATAACAGCCTGCTGGCTGTCAGGGAAGAGAGGGGTTTGAGAAGAGAGAGACAAATGAAGATGAAGTGTCAGGAGAGTAAAGTGCAGGCAAGATGGAGGGAGAGAGAACGGTTTTATCTGCTTGGGAGTAACGGGGGGAGGAGGATGGGAGGTAAATGTCACAGTAATCATTTAATAAGCTGGCCAGCTGGAGTCACCATGCAAAAATATCAATCTTTTCATCTTGATTAAATCTTATTTTTCTTGTATTTTACTAGAAAAAGTCAAAATGACATTTTGTTGAATTCTGAAGGCAGACGAACTGTTTAACTTTCCGTGGGTGCCATGGGAATCTTCAGGTCCTGTTTATAAAAGAGAAGTGTGGTTTTTCTTTTGAATCCGCTGGACTGTCGTGGAGGTTTGATGTTACCTCAGTGTCAGACAAGCTTACCAGAGATGTGGGATTTAGGCTGCCTCAGTTGCTTCTGTCTCCCCGTGTAATCCCGACTGACTCAGAGGTGTTAAGGTCGGGGTCCTGCGAGGCCAAACCACATGTTTGCTGAAGATGATTCTTAATTATTTTAAGCTCAGCGTTTGAGGTAAAGTTCCTGGAAAAACACCACCCAGCTTTATGCTGTAGGCTAATTGCACCCTAATTCTGTCTCCATATGATTATCTTCTGTTTTTTGGGCCCAAATACAGGACACAATGTGAAACTGACAAAATTAGCAGGTATTAGGTAGTAAAATAGTCAAATTAAAGTATTTTAGTGATGTGAAGACGAAACATGCTATCAGGAATAAAATGTCAATAATACGAATATCTGGTAACAACCAACGTAAGAACATATACTCTATAAAAGATGGAGGTTCACTGGTTTTAAACTCCCCATTTTGAAGCCATCGGCATTAATGTTTTGGCCACAAATTATTTAAAAAAAAAATGCGGGAATAACCTTCAAAATAAAACAGGAAGTAACAGGACAGAATAAACGCATAAAGACGAGCCAAACAACTCATATGAGAAAGAAAGGAAAAATAAAAATACAGTAACAAGACCCATAAAAGTGTGATCACTATAGAAACTATGGCTTCAGTTAATGTATAAAACCAATCTTTTCTTGGGAATAAGTTGAGTTTTCCTGTGTGACAAAATGTTAGACAATTCCTTGAACTGTCTTGCTCCCCTGCGTCTCTCTGTGTATTTACAGACCCCTCTTCACACCCAGGTGGTTGTAGATTCTCCTTATTGTTGCCATATGGCCCATAACTGTAGTCATTGTAGCTTTTGCAGGCCCTCATTGAAGCTGTGCCATTACCTGCAGTAGACACCCTTTTATTTCCCTTCTGCATTGTTGAATTCTCTTCTTTTCATACACTATTTCTGAGCCCTGCTCGTTGTTCTAGACATCCTACGGTGTGTCCATGCATATAGGTTACGTCTGAAAGGTCTCTTGCATGCAGAGGAGCAGAGCTGATTGCTTTATTGGCTGATGACTCATTCTCTTTTTTTCAACGTGCTGGAGGTACTTCAATCATGCAGGTAATCTCCCCCTGCACACTGGCAGCCGAGAGGTTACCTTTTCCACACATCAGAGCTATTTTCCTCTTAATTGAGACCCACTCTGCTGCGACAGCGTTTTCACAAGGTGGAAAATGGCAGGTCAAGATTTCAAGACATCTTTCTCCTCCACGCCTTCCTCTCTTGGCAAAAGTGGCTGTGAAGTTGATAAGTTCCTTCAGGGATCCTGGAGCCAGTGCAGCTAAGACACTAGACTTCTCGAGGGCAAGTAAAGGTTTATGTCGCATCACCTCGTAGATTGTATGCGCGTGTAGATTTGACTGCCGATCCTTGTGTGTTTATTTAATCAGCCCAGGCCTAATATATGCGCACTTTTCTGATTGAATTACGCCAGGACTTTATGGAGGAACATAGTCCCAAACCATCTCCTTGAGAGCTTATGAGAGAACAGACACTTCGCAGGAGTCTCTGTGGTGACCTGACTCAATCTGCATACGATTAACCCTCAGCAGACCTGTAACCCGCTTTATGAGCCCATCACCTCGTCTCCAGAAGGAGCACACTCTCACTCTCCTGTGACAGAAAACTGTGGAAGGAACATGTGACATTTGTTTAGCTTTATTGTGTTGCCCTTTACGCAAGTTCATAGTTCTTTAATGCTTGTTTCATCTTCACATTTGTGCTAGATCTTTACAACATGCAATCACGGACAAGATCTTCCATAAATATTTAGAGATTTCATTTAGAATACATTTTCTGGTTTCTATAAAACTATTCCCACAAAAGTGGATGCTAATTCAGAAAAAGTAGTTTAGTGGAAAAATAGCTGTTGCTTGATTTGCAGCCCGATTGTTTTGAAGATGTGGGTAAAATTAAAAGAAGAATTTGTGTTTCAGTAAAAGGAAATACCTTAAATTGTGGCATGCACCGATTTAGTGTATTTATTTTAGTTTTTAAAGAAGTCTTTCTTTGACTTGAACTTGCTTTCAAACTTTACTATGCTCTTGTTTTGCCTTGAAAGCTTTGCAGATGATATACCCAAGTAGAAGTGATTACCTTCAGCATCAAATTGCTTTCAAGTGAGCACCTTAATATCCACCTTAGTTCTTCATGGCATAGATTCATAAAGGTGCTGGAAACATTCCTCAGAGATTTTGGTCTATATTAACATGATAGCAAGTTTGTTGGCTATACAACTATGAAACAAATCTCGTGTTCCACGACATCCCAAAGGAGCGCTATTGGATGGAGATCTGGTGACTGTAGAGGTCGTTTGAGTACAGTGAAGTCACTGTCATGGCTAAGAAACCAGTTTGACAAGATCTGTGCTTTGTGAGGAGAAACATGGTGAACAATAATGCTCAGGTAGGCTGTTGAGTTGAACTGTTAAACTATTGAACTATGAAATTTGAGACCCGTAAGACCTTTTGTGGGGTTTTTTTCAATTGTTTCAATCTTCTAGTGTTTTGGTGAGCCTGTGTGACCTGTAGCCAGACTTCCCTGTTCTTACCTGACAGGAGCAGCAGTCAGTGTGGTCTTCTGCCACTGTCGCCCATTTGCTTGAAAATTTGAGGTGTTGTGCATTCAGAGATGCTCTTCTGCACACTCCAAAGCAGTTCTGGACATTGTCCTATGACCTTTGACCACTAAAAGGTATTTTTACCAAGACAACTCACTGGATGTTTTCTCATTTCCCCAGACTATTCCATGCAAACCTCAGAGATGGTGATGTGGAAAAATCCCGGTGGATCATGCCATGCTATGTTCAAAATCCCTTAAATCACCTTTCTTCCTGATCCTGATGCTCGGTTTGCTCTTTAACATGTCATCTCAACCCACATTGAATTGCTGACCTATAATTGGCTGATTAGATATTTGCATCCACATGTACCTAACAAAGTAGTCAGTGAGGGTCTGTATCACCCTCCTGGTTTGGGTTTTGTCACAAGCATAAAGCATGAAGGGTAGCCTTTTTATAAATGAGGCCTGTATATTTTTGCACACTTGGACAAATGAGACAAACATGGCTAACATAAAAACAAGGTGTGCTTGACAAATGGCCCTGTCTTTGCTTAATGGTGTCGTTAAGTCAGGAACGGAAGACCCTATTTCGATGTGTCATTGAATGCAGCTCTATAAAATCCTGATCTTGATGCAGAGTGAGGTTCAAACACTTGTTCTGTGATCATTTGGCAAAACGTGGCAGCTGACACTTAGCAGTGACCATTTGTCCAGCTGACAAGCAGGACCGTTGCGAGCTTGGACAGACTAAACACTCCCCCCACCCCTTTTCTTAAACGTATGCATCATGGGAGTTTGAGGATGAGACACAGGCGCAGACATTGGTTACGAGTGTTCCAGACGCTGAAGTGCTGCCGGAGTTATTATCACTCAGCAGATTGGCCAATTCCCACACCAATTGTGATCCAGCAGAATGGAAATCTGGTGCGCAGGGAAATGTTCATCGAGTTCAATTAGGCTTTGTACCATGTTTGTTTCCTGCCAACAGATCATGCAGAATGCCTACCCTGGCTTGCCGAAATGAATGATAACCCTCTGTCAAAACTCTGAAATGGACAATTTGAGGATAGGTGGAAGATAAATACAACAAGACCTTTAAACAGCCGGGCTGTAGTTCAACTTTACAGAGAAATTAATGTTTTTCTCTTTACTTCTTCTTTCTAGAGATATTTTCAAAGCCATCCAGGTTGGTCAGAACATCTTTGATCTCACAGTAATTTCACGGCTGAAATGACCTCGTGTTACATCTTTAGTGCTGTATTTCAACTACTGGACCTTTTTATCAGACACCCACGAATAGGTACAAAATTATTTTTCAGTCTGACGATTGTCACTTTGATTACAAATACCTTTTCTTTCTATGTAACTAAAGAAGTTTAGTCTACTGCCTCTCTCTCATTCTCAGAGAAATTATTTTTCTTCAATAAAATGGAAAATATGCAGCTTTAAAGAAATGAGTGGACTGAATGTTTGTTTGCAGTCCTGATGGGAAAGGCAGTGACAGAGCCAGGCTGGTGGATGTTTAACCCTTTAAAACCGGTGGGAGCGGGCACGCTCTGTTTTGCTTAACTATTTTTAAATCCCGGTAGCACTGCAACCACGTAAGCTAGCGCAATAATTTTTTTTGCATATGAAACCAGAGGAGTTGTACTTACGTCTTATGCCATCAGCTTGTCCTCGGTCACAGTTTCCTTCCACATATAGCTTTGCAAAAACTGCATAAAAAGCTCTTGCAGCAACAAAAACATAATATTCCAGAAACACGCTTTGCTGATCCGATCAGCTGTTCATAACACTTCCTACGTTGGAATAGACGTCAGCGCGAACTTTTGCATGTTCGCCATGACCTGCCCGAAACCGGAAGTGACGTCATTTTCGCGGAAATGTAGTTTTTTTTACCATATAGCCTCATGAGCCCATACTGGTGTTTTTAAAAGTTATGTTTGACTTTATGACTTTCTGTGTCGTTTCTGGGATGCTTAGGACTCATATTGCACTGCTGGAAATAGTTTATTTTGATGCATATGCTGCTTTTTTGCAAATTTGCACTATAATATTTATTTTCGTTTTTCCTGCACTATATAAAAATTGGTGTATTTCAAAAATAAAACTATGAAGACACTCAAAATAAATTTTCTGTGGTGGGAAACTATTTTGTGCAACTTTTTTGTATTTACAGTTTTGAGGGATAAGCCTCTTAAATTTCTCTTACTAGAAATATATGTTAAAAAAGCAAAAACGAAATTAAATTTTTTTTGTAGTTTATTGCACTTTTTTGCAATTTATGTAATTACTATGCACTTAATGCACACATATTATTAAAATCTGGGCTATAATGGTTGTATTGATGTATAGCAACTTGAAATGCTCCCAAAAATGGCTCCACAGCATGTAAAAATATAATATAAGCTCTGGCGGACTTGGTTCTATGGTAGGTCTTAAAGGGTTAACAGCAAAGCGTTTACTGTGGCCTTTTTTCTTTTCTCCTTTTTTTTTGGTACCAAATCCAGTCTGCTCAGCCAAAAAGTACTTCTGAGTAAATCTATCTCTTTCTCTTCTGTCTGGGCTGCCAGAAAATGTTAGAGGGTGGAAAGACAAATTTATTGGTCAGTTAGCAGAGCTTAGAAGAGTAGTAGATTCCCCTTCATATTTCTAAGTAGTTCAGATCCCTCACTTAAAGATCCTATACAATACAGTTTCCCTATTTCATTTAAAAATAGCATTGATTTCCGTGGTATACAAAACAATTGCAACTAAGCCACATGAGGATTTCATTATAGTTAGAATTTGCCTTGGGTATATACTGGGTTTCCTGGACAAATTTCAGAGAATCATCCCAAAGAAATCAAAACAATCCCTGTTTTAAAATCCCGCCTCCTAGGTGGTCTTCAAGAGATCACCTGGTTTTCTGAAAAGCCTAGTTTTAGATTGCTCTGACCCACTTGCATTGTTAGGGTTAATGTAAGGGTTCTGTGTTGTGCAGAGCCCACTGTTACATTTAGACATTACGAACTCCTCTACTGATGACCACTGTGTAGTCTCTAGGGGTGGGGAACTTCAGGCCTCAAGGGCTGGTGTCCTGCAGGTTTTAGATATCGCCCCGGGTCAACATACCTCAGTCAAATGATTAGTTCTTTAGTTGGCCTCTGGAGGACTTCAAGACATGTTGAGGAGGTATTTTAGCCATTTTAATCAGCTGTGTTGTATCAAGGACACATCTAAGACTTGCAGGACACCGCCCCTTGAGGCCTAGAGCTCCCCCACCCCTGCTCTAGGTGGTGTTTTGATGCAGTTCTCATCTGCAATGATCACCCTCCATATAAAAGTTGGCTAAGTTTAATACAAATGTTATAAACCTTAGACAGATCATGACCTCAAGGGACTCATCCAAATTTAGCAGGAGTACTGGAACACTGGCATCACTTAACAAGTTGATATCCTGGAAAGGAGACGGGCATATATTTGTCGTTAAACTGTTAGAATGGGTCTTTGCATGAGTAGGAGTGACTCCTGTCGGAGACGTTCAGGGTCTCCAGAGCAATGAGTTGCAATGACTTTCCATTGACTCATTGGGTAAGAATGTGAGTTTATCCATATCTGTGTTTTGGTCCTAACACCTGAAAAGAACAGTAGAAGAAGCCTCACAGTATCTCTGTACCATCTGTGTAAGTAAAAACCCAAGAGACGTATCAGAAACATAATCTGTTACTTTGTGCATGCTTTTGCTAAAGTATTTCATCTTTGTTGGAGCTGCTGCCTGCTTGTCTAACCTTTTACACTCTCCTGATGTTTTTATTAGTTGTGAGATTAAAACACTTCAGAGTCTCAATTAGGACACATGATTAGAAGCGAAACCATCTTGGCTGTGGTTGTCTTACCTTAAGCCTTCAAGTTATTATCGTCCACAAACTAATTAGCAAGTTCTCGATAAGCGAGGCTAGACCCGTTGTTGCCATAGAAACTGTTAGACTTAATAACAGTGAAAAGGATTGTGCTGTTGGGCAGCTCACGGAGCGCACCCCGCCCTCTCCATCATTTGAATTTGCTTAATTCTGTTTCTAGTTATATGCTCTTTGTACAATTTTAGGTTGTATTTTTCATTGTCTTGCTGCCAGAGAGACACATTTAATTGAGGAAATCAGAGAAAGGTTTAGGGGGTCGCGTCAGAGCGTTGCATCTGAATGCGGGCTTCTCAGACTCGTTTAATGAAAGCAGCAACTTATTGTTGCTGATTTATGATGAAGTCAGATGAGGCAGATTTGGAACGGCTGCTGCCTGTAGGTGAAATGAACTGTCAGAGCTGCCTAACTGTGAAAAATAAAAGACTAATAACAGAAATTTAAAGGCATTGTTCAGCCCCAAGTTCTATAACGCTGCGTGTTGTAATTGAGCATTTTTGATTAGGTGAATTCCAGAGTTAGTTTTGTGACAAAGTGCTTTCTTTCTTTCTCTCTTTCTTTCTTTCTTTCTTTCTTTCTTTCTCTTGTCTATACTTTTTGTTAGCCTGTCGCATCCGCTTAACTGATTTCCTGTTTCCTGTCTTATTCTAACAACTTCAGTACGACATAGATGAAGTGAACTATTGCTGAACTGAATACCAATTAAGTGACGAACAGAAAAGAATCACCTATCATGCAAGGAAATTAAGCACGGACAAATTAAATTCCTAAAGTACTCAGGGAAGAAATGACCATTTGGGCCTGCGTCACCCCCTCACTCCTAGGCACATAGATTGGATGTGCTAAAATAAGTGCAAATAGGAGACAAATTAAAGGAAAAAGATTTGAATCCTTGAAAAAAGCAGGAAAATAAAAAATTGTGAAGATGCAAATTGACTGATCTGAAATTGTCAGTTATGTTGTCATAATATACAGAACAATATCTAACCATGTAATTTAAAACAAGAAATGACTGAAAAACATGTATGACACTATATATATATATATATATATATATATATATATATATATATATATATATATGTATATATATAACAATATTATCTCTTATCTCTTATTATAACAATAATAAGAGAACAGCACCACCAAGGCTGGAGACGGAGCAATACTGGAAGAGCATATGGGAGAAGGACGCAACCCATAACGGCAATGCTCAGTGGCTAGTGGATCTGAGAGCTGAACAGGGTCCAGTAACCATCACAGTGGCAGATATCCAAGAAAGGTTCTCCAGTATGAAGAGTTGGACAGCACCAGGGCCCGACATGGTTCACGCCAACTGGCTAAAGAAGCTGACTGCACTCCACGAGCGTCTGGCAGCACAAATGAACCAGCTGCTAGTTAATGATGGCTAACCGAAGGTCAGACGGTCCTGATCCCCAAGGACCCCAAGAAGGGACCAGTCCCCTCGAACTACCGACCAATAACCTGTACTACATGGAAGCTCCTGTCAGGCATCATATCGGCTAAGATGAACAGGCACATGGGTCAATACATGAGCGGGACACAGAAAGGAATTGGCAAGAATACCAGAGGCGCAAAACACCAGCTACTGGTAGACAGAACAGTCAGCCGAGACTGCAAGACCAGACTGACCAACCTGTGCACTGCCTGGATTGATTACAAGAAGGCCTATGACTCAATGCCCCACAGCTGGATACTGGAATGCCTAGAATTGTACAAGATCAATGGGACCCTAAGAGCCTTCATCAGGAACTCAATGGGGATATGGCGTACAACACTAGAGGCCAACTCCAAGCCCATAGCACAAGTCACCATCAAGTGCGGGATCTACCAAGGAGATGCTCTGTCCCCACTGCATAGGCCTGAACCCCCTCAGTGAGATCATTAACAAGACTGGCTATGGATACCGACTACGGAACGGAGCAGTTGTCAGCCACCTCCCATGGATGACATCAAGCTGTATGCCAAGAGTGAACGAGACATCGATTCACTGATCCACACTACCAGGCTATACAGCAATGACATTGGAATGTCGTTCGGGCTGGAGAAGTGTAGTCGGATGGTAACAAAGAGAGGGAAGGTAGTCAGAACTGAGGGGATTGAACTACCAGAAGGCAACATTGCAGACATAGAGGACAGTTACAAGTACCTGGGGATCCCGCAGGCGAATGGGAACCATGAAGAGGCCGCTAGGAAAGCTGCAACCACCAAGTACCTGCAGAGGGTCAGGCAAGTCCTGAGGAGTCAGCTGAACAGTAAGAACAAGATCCGGGCCATCAACACCTACGCCCTGCCCGTGATCAGGTACCCTGCTGGGGCAATAGGCTGGCCAAAGGAGGAGATAGAAGCCACTGACATAAAGACAAGAAAGCTCCTTACCATGCATGGAGGGTTTCACCCTGAGACTCTACGCTAAGCGGAAGGAAGGGGGTCGGGGACTGGTGAGTGTCAGCACCACAGTCCAGGATGAGACAACGAACATCCAAGAATACATCACGAAGATGGCCCCAACTGACAGCGTGCTCAGTGAATACCTCAGGCAGCAGAAACCCAAGAAAGAGGAGGGAGACGAGGAACCATCATGGAAGGACAGGCCCCTGCACGGTATGTACCACCGGCAGATAGAAGAGGTGGCTGATATCCAGAAATCCTACCAGTGGCTGGACAAAGCTGGACTGAAAGAAAGCACAGAGGCACTAATCATGGCAGCACAAGAACAAGCTCTGAGTACAAGATCCATAGAGGCTGGGGTCTATCACACCAGGCAAGACCCCAGGTGCAGGCTGTGTAAAGATGCCCCAGAGACAATCCAGCACATAACAGCAGGGTGCAAGATGCTAGCAGGCAAGGCATACATGGAACGCCATAACCAAGTGGCCGGCATAGTGTACAGTAACATCTGTGCCGAGTATAACCTGGAAGTCCCGAGGTCAAAATGGGAAATGCCCCCAAGGGTGGGGGAGAATGACCGAGCTAAGATCCTGTGGGACTTCCAGATACAGACGGACAAAATGGTGGTGGCTAACCAACCGGACATGGTGGTAGTAGACAAACAGAAGAAGACGGCCGTAGTGATCAATGTAGCGGTTCCGAATGACAGCAATATCAGGAAGAAGGAACACGAGAAGCTGGAGAAATACCAAGGGCTCAGAGAAGAGCTCGAGAGGATGTGGAGGGTGAAGTTATCGGTGGTCCCCGTGGTAATCGGAGCACTAGGTGCGGTGACTCCCAAGCTAGGCGAGTGGCTCCAGCAGATCCCGGGAACAACATCGGAGATCTCTGTCCAGAAGAGCGCAGTCCTGGGAACAGCTAAGATACTGCGCAGGACCCTCAAGCTCGAGCTTGAAGGATAAACCGCCCGCAGGGGCGTGCTGGGTGTTTTGTTTTTATATATATATATATCTTTGAACATGTGTGGATGGAATCTTAAATCCATGTCTTTCTATCACAGTTCCTTATGCTACATTACTGTGCAGAAGTCTTTAGCCAGCCCTTAATTAAAGATCACCTACGTGGTCATTCCCAAAGAGTTATTAACATCAAACTTGGCATATCTTGTCATGGTGTGTTGTATGTCTTATGAGGAAACTGGACATGTGGAAGACAAAAGAAAAAATGACAGACTAAAACAAAAAAAATAAAAACTATCCACAACAGTATCTGAAAGTCATGTCCTTAGGAAGTCCAGCAAATACCTGACACATGACCTGAGAGATTCATCCATCCAATCCAAATGTCAAATCTTTGGTTAAATTCTGCTGTCAATATGTGCAGAGGAGGTGAGAGGTACAACAGTGAGCGTCTATAACCATCTGTAAAACATGATGGAACCGCTGTGATGGTTTGGGGCTGAACTTCAACCAGCAGTGTTCTATCAATCAAAACTGATGGAAAACAGAAACGTACTGGCAGATTCTGATCTGCAATGTAATGCCATTGTATACTGTATAAAAGTATACCTTGACAGAAAAGCACACAATGCTACACAGTCAGTATGGCCTCCCAAGAGCCCAAACCTCAAAGTTATTGTAGCAGGCAGCCAACATCCAAAGAAAGTTTTGAATGTCCTTCAAGAATTCTGGAGAACTATTCCTGAAGACTACTTAAAGTAATGACAAAGCTAGCTAAGAGAGTTCAGGCTGTGCTGAAGAATAAAGGTGGTAATACCAAATATTTACTGTCGGGCTTGTTAGGATTGTACCAACTCCAATTTCCCCTTATATACTGCATTTCCATGTACATTTACATATGAAGAAATGAAGGGTGACTCAACACTTTTGCGTAATACTTTATATTAAAGGTTTTTCAGGTGGAAAAGTATATATTTCATGAGACTGTCGTGAGAAAAAGCAAAGTCTTCCTCTTCAAAGTCTCTGTAATTGTGATGGACTTCCACTGGTTCAGATTCAGGTTACTATTTGTTCCCACTGCAGTCACGAGTCATCCATCGTCACATGCAAACTCTCAATACGACCATAACAGACAATTACTAACATAGGATTTGCACATAGTACAAAAAGGTTCAGAAACCTTCGCCTAGAAGGAAAAAACTCTGAAACTCACTCTGCAACGGGTGTGAGTCGTAGAGAAAAATTAAAAAAATCTGCCAGCCAACTGCCTGGTGTACATGGATGCCAGGTTCAGCTGTTCCACTGCTGATATCCTGGGAACATCTCCGTGTGCCGTGATCTTGACATCTTTTTTGTGTACTGTTCTCTTGAATTTCTTTCCCTTTTTTCTTGTTTTCTCCAACATATTAAGCACCCACAAGCACTGTTTCCTCCACGCTCAGCAGGACCCTTCCAGCCCCATACAGTACAGTACAATACCACAAATCAGCATGGTTAATGAATTCCCTGTTAACACCCCTCCCACATTTACCCCCATTAACTGCAGCACGCAGCACACCTCGCTGATTGGCGGTTGAGTTGCTTATTTGGTAAATAAAACATTTGTAGAAGCTCAATTAGCGAGGCCTGTTGAGTATGAGACAGCTGTGCTCACCAGCTGCTTTTTTAAAAAAGAGCTTTGCTGCAAGGTGAAGTGAGGAGAAAAGAGAATGTCAGTAACAGGAAGAGTAAATAGTGAAAGTAAGGTGAAGTAGTGTGAAAGCTTGTTTTTCATCAGAGTGGCCTCTTTTTGTTTCAAACATTTAAAACTGTTTGTTCGTAGCTCACAAGCATAGGTCTTCATAAAGCTTTAGCTTTATTTAGAAAGTTGAAAACTGATCATTTTGTTGCAGCAGATTGCAGAAGAATTTGCAGTCTTGGTATAAACATGCATTTTTTGCCGATGCACCAACAAAATAATGAGTAGCTGTTGTGTCAGATATAACTGGAACTATATAAACATGATTGTTTATTCCTGATATTGTCACATTTACATATTGTTAGTAGATTAGACATGTGACCCACCCGTCTTTGGACAGCTGACAACAAACCGGCTACAACAACAACAGCTGGTTATAAGCTGTTATGGCAGCTAACGTTAGGCTCAGGTGTCCTAAAAATCACACTTTCTCTCTGATAAGCAGTTTGCTTACATTCTCACATCATATAAGTGTCAGAGTCCAACACTGATAGCCAATATTAGTGAATCTTTCTTTGAACAGCCAACAGAAGCTAATAACAGCTAAACGCAGCTAAAAGCAGTTAGCAAGAGAAAAGTTTAGCATATCCTCTACAAGTCGCCTTAGTATCGTTGTCACTGGACAGACAGCCACTTCAGTGACTCATCAAGTTGTATCAGATTTCTTTCCAAATGTTTTACAGCCTCTTCAGCTGGTATCCAATACGCATGGGCACCAGCAGAGGTAAATAGCAGACTGACGGCCTGAACTCACTACAGATAAACAGTGATCAGAGTTGTTTGTCCTACTGTGGCCACTGTAGCTAGGATTATGCACTTGAATCAAGAACTTAGTTGGCTGAAAACTACAATCTACTGACATCTAGTGGTTAGATTTTACACAGTGTGCCTTTAAGTCTGTTTGTTAGCAATCCTTGCCCTAATTTTGCATTGTGATACAGAGCATATCTCCAGAAAATGCAGCTGCAAAGCATAATTGGTACTTTTTTATTTTTCAGAGAGAGAAACCTGTCTGTCTGTATTTGCTTGAGTACCTGGATAGCTGTTGATTTTTGTCAGTTCGACAATGCAAACTGTCCAGTGTTCTCTTGA
The DNA here is from genome assembly GCF_963576455.1 of Neolamprologus multifasciatus. Lineage (NCBI taxonomy): Eukaryota > Metazoa > Chordata > Actinopteri > Cichliformes > Cichlidae > Neolamprologus > Neolamprologus multifasciatus. Next base: position 36,065,979 of record NC_140460.1, read on the forward strand.
ATTTGCAATGGATTTGTGATTCTATATATAAGTACATACATAAAAAAACAGGCTTTTGGGGGTGATCACGCATGCAATCGTGATTGGTCAGCATGCTTGAAGTCTTTGTCATTTAATTGCTATTTTTGGCTGTTTTCAAAAACAGCTAAAGTAAATTAAAGTCCAGTTTAAAAAAAAAAAAAAGTTTTTAAAAATACTATATACATGTTTTTTTGTTTGCAGGAAAACTCTGAGCAAATGTATGAACTACATACCTAATAGTCTGTATATGCTAAATGTATATGCTAAGTACCACAAAGTTTTTTGAGGGGAGTACTTTGGCAGGTCTGCGAACAGGCAAATAGAAATACCCGGTGTTGTCAACATGGTAGCAGAACAAGTATGAGAAATTCAGTACACGTGTCAAAATGAAGCCCCAGCTCGAAGACTGGTGTGGCTTTGAGAAGTCATCAGCATCGGTGTTGAGATTTTTCTTGCCAAATCCTTGCTTGTCACACTGATGAGTACTTACTGTACTTCTGTCTTTTTACATGACTCCCTGCATATTAAAATCTCAAATAGCAACTCTGCTGCTGTTTTTGTGTGTGTGTGTGTGTGTGTGACAGAGAGAGAGAGAGAGAGAGAGAGAGAGAGAGAGATTTCACTGGTATGCAAGAGCTTGGCAAGGATTAAGTATCAATTTGATATTTGGACTTTCTCATGAATCTCATATACACCTTAAGAAGGAAAATAAGTCTGGGAATCCAAAGCACCTCAATGCTCGCTCTGCATGAATAATGCTTTTCCTATTTAATCTTCATAACTTCTTTTTTGACTGACAGTTGGTGGGCTTTATTAGATGTCTTAACAGGAAGACCCCTATTGCTCAGCACTGGCATGCGATCCGGCACCATATGAGACAAGTTACTTTTTTCCATTAAGAGGAAAGTCTGATAGGTTTTGGAAATGAATGCAGACATACAGCCGCTTCTAATTTTCTCAGGTCAAATGTAGTTTAGTGCCATCACTGCCATTTAAACATATATTGATGGTGGTTTATGCAGAGTTTATTGCTGGTAGAATCAATTCAATATGTGCACTAGTGACACACAAGTTAAATATATAAATATGGAAATATCCGTAGGTGAAGGCAGGAACCGCTGATAGGAGCCGACAACTTGTGTTGAGGGTTATTTTTAACATTCAAAGGGGCACAGTGGAAATAAAACACTTTAATAGCACATGAATGCATTTTTTCAGGATATAGGACACCTTGTGTCAAAGGCATGCATATATATCCACTTGTGTTCATATTACTGTGTACTTGAAAGGCAAAAACGGGGCTACGATTTTGTGCCGCCTGGAGGAAACAAGCATCATGATTGATTGTAATACGAGGACTGCTTGCACATGGTCCACGAGAACAAATCCCCACTTCTGTGCTTGGTGATAATGCAAATTGGTACATAAAATATCCATGTTTCAATTTCCCTTTTTTTTCCTGTGCTTCTTTTTCAGTGGAAGGCTGCACAGACTGGTCGGTGGACTACCTGAAATACAAAGTGCTTCTGGGGGAACCTGTAAGGATTAAATGCGCTTTATTCTATGGATATATTCGGGCCAACTACACCCATGCACAGAGCACAGGACTTAGCCTTATGTGGTACAAAAGCGCAGGACACGGGGACTTTGAGGAACCCATTAGTTTCGATGGCACAAGGATGAGCAAAGAAGAGGACGCTATATGGTTCCGACCAGCAGAGTTGGACGATGTAGGATACTATTCCTGTGTCTTAAGGTAAGTTTTTTTAAGCAAATTGGGGATTATTTTTTTTACCTTCAAAATATGGCATTCAAAGAAAACCCTCCCTCCATTTCAGGATTATTTTTCCAGCAGTATGTCAATAAATAATGGGGTAAATAACATTTTCTGGAACCCTATGGGCACAAGTAAAGCTGTGTGAAAGTCCCCCCCTGTTGATTTCTAATGGAGTCTATCATCTTTGGCCAAAGGAGCACTAGTCCTTGGTCCTCGGAGTGTCATCTCACAGTACGAAGTCCCTTTGCTTCACTTTATATGTTAAATTATTTCTTTATTCTCCTCTTGGGGACTTTAAGCTATTAGGGGCAATTGTTGAATGCATAACTCTTCGACCCTCACTAGTCTTTCTTTGAGCGAGGAGAACGAACAGAAATTCAGTGCGAGGGGAAAAAGCAGTGAAGATAAAAGAAAAGAAACGTAAGGGACTCTTGCTATCTTCGTTTTACACATGCCTGATGGTGGAGGCAGACAGCTGTTTGATTTATGGGTTCCATAAAGTGGTAAAAATTTCTGGCTTCCTAGACGTTTTCATTAACATGAAGGTTGTTGGTGGTCAGTCAGAAAGACACCCGTAACCATTTCTTTCCCTTTTTTCCCTACAGAACAAGGGAAACTTTGTTACATATCAAAGATAGGAGGGTAATCTTTTAGAAGTTAGCAGAATCCACAGAAACATTCATATTTTATGAATGACAGATAATGCGCTCTTGAGCAGTAGCTTTTAGCACAGGGTTCCTTGTGTTTCTTAATTCTAAGAGTATCTAGCCATTACTATTCAGCACCATTAGCACTCTCCCCATTGCTGTGGCAGCCGCCGTGAATAGAAACGGGCAGCACCAATCCAGCCATTCTCTATTCAGTGTCGTTGGCAGCATTTTCAGGAGGTAGGCAATCAGTCAGCTCTGAGTTATTGTGTAATCACGCAGAAAGTAGAGCCATGAGATTTGATTTGGACGAGTACTGTTGCTTTGTCACCAGTCTGCATCATTCAGAACCAAATTAAAGGGCAACACTTATTTGCCCATCATGGAGAGAACTAACAATAGTTCTGTATAGCGAGCACTTTTCCATCACAGAGGATTTCTCTCGGCGGGCATTTCTTTGGACGTTTGTTGGCCGTTTTTGCTTTCTGCGGATTATTACTGTTTTGTTGTCGAGTTGGGAAACAGTTCACTTTAACATGTAATATTTTCAGCTTTAAGTTTGGCCACAGAAATGGAACATTTATGGTTTGGTGCTACAAGCAGCTCTGAGATCAGGTCCAGTTGGGGGAATTCAAAATTATGTTGATTAGCTCTGGCCCACTGCAACTGTTTCTTAATACAACTATCCCATAAGATTTAGTTGTATGTAAAGACATGATTAAATAATTTTTTAAAGCGCTTTCTGCCATCTCAAGCTATGTTTCACTCAAACAGCGTTAGTTCAGGCAGGCTGTCGAGGTCAGCTGAAATCCCGGCAGATCAGCTGATCTTTTTTTTTTTTTTTTTTTTTTTTTTTTTTTTTTTTTTTGCCTGTCCCGTTTGGCTCTTTTGCCATCAGAATTATTGTCTAAAGGCGAAGAAAGATGCCCAACGGTTTTTCTTTACCAAATTGACCATCCCAGCTTTGCCGTAATGGTCCATTTGATTCACCTTTTATTCTTTATTTTATTTTCACTTGCTGAATACGGGACAGATTTGACTGGGGGAAAGAAAAGGGAGAAAGAAAGAGGGAAAGAAAGACAGTTGAGAAGAGGGACGGGGGAGAAGGGCAAAAAACAAAAACCAACAGAATAAGCAGAAGAAAAAAAATAAATAAATAAAAAAATAAATACATATATCGATCACCTGGATCACCTGTTGAGAAAGAAAAAAGAAAACAAGCAGAAGAAAACGAGAGTAATACAATAAACCACATCACAATGATATATGGGAATATGACAGTAACTACTAAATATTAAACATTATTGTGCAGCACGTAAGATCGACAGCACAGTGTGCATTGAGGTAGGAGCCAAAAAGGGTGTAGTTTGTGTGTGTGATCACCCGTGTGTACACCTGTGAGCATGGACGCGCTTGTTTTCTTAAAAGGTTCCCTCATGTAATGATCTGCTAGAGGGTGTGGGGGGCCACTGCCCCGTCCTCCAGGGCATGAAGCAGGTATGGAGGAGATCAAAACTCCAGACATCCAGAGGCCCCCAGAACACAAGAGACCAAGGAAGACCAACAGAGGGGCAGCCGCGCCACTGTCCCAGAAAGAGCCGAGGAGAGTCCCAGATGAGGGGTCACCCAGCAGCCACGGAGCAGAAGCCAGGGGGGGCTGCAGTGACGTGCCCGTGAGCTCCGCCGGCAGCCAGCTGTGCCTGAGTGACCGAGCCCCAGGCCGAGAGGCCGGGGGCACCCCACCTCCGAGGTGGCCCAAGCGAGCCCCAGGCTCCAGGCCCCGATAAGCAGCCGCCAAGGAGTGAGCCGGTGTGTACCCGGACGCCCACCCCCGGACACAAAGAACCACCAACGCACCGATGTCTGAGGGAGTCCGCCCCCGGCAGGGGAAGTGGTGGGGGGAGATAGGCCTCCAAACCTTGGAGGGCCTGAGCTGTCCTCAGAGAGGTGGCATCTGATACCCAACCTGACATATAGACACAGACATACAGGCACACACAGATACAAACATCCATTCCCACCCTCATGCTCTCATATGCACTTACTCCACACTCAACCAACGTGGAGACAGACATAAAGAGACGCTGTACACACAATCACACTCCCCAAGCGTACTCTACGAACCGGGTCTAGGTACCCTTGCCCCTGGAGGGGGGAACCGCACCCAGACCCAGGTTGTGTTACCCTTTTCCCTGCGGTGGGGAGAAGCAGACCGCCCCGACTCCGCAGCAGCAGGGAGGCCCCACATTCCGGATCCCAGTCGGACGGCCAACTCCTCCTCCTAGCCCCCCTGCTCCAGCAGGAAGCAGAGAACGAGGGTGAGAGAAGACTCCTAACCTCCCTCCACCCGCTCATTGTAGTGTTGATGTATGTGTGTTCTAAGGTGCATTTAAAACCCAGGAGGGCATGGAGCTACCTGCCAGAGAGCAGCAGGTAAGCGCATAGTCCCTCCTGCTAGCCCTCAATGTCTACGTGTATTTAAAATTGAGAGGTGGGCAACGACGCCGGGGGTGAGGTGTACACCCTGATGGTAATTGGGATTCCGTGTAGCGTGCCCACCCCCAAGATCCTATATGTATGTGTAATGAGAGTGTGAGTAATGTGAATGTCTAAGTTGCGGGATAAAATTGAGGCAGAGGCAGCCAGAAGGGGACAGAGGGGGGGGGGGGTTACCTCCTCTGCACCCTGGTGACACACCCCTACTCCAAGGCCCTGCATGTGTGGGTGGTTGTGGTGGAGCGGGAAGAGGGAGGCAGCTGGAGATGGGGAGGGAAGGAAGGGAGGGGCAAGTGACCCCTCCCTGGGGCCAGCTCCCCCGCTGACCCCAGTAGGCACCCCCATACTCCGCGACCCGCCAGGGAAGGGGGGCCCAGGCCCATCCGAACCGGGGACCAGTGCAGCGGCGCCGCCCGGCCCCACAGAGCCCGGGGCAGTCCACCCAACCCCACAACAGAGAAAACTACACCCACCCCATCATCCACTCATCTTCCAGACTACATAAGACAATAGACGCCCAGGCTGAGATCTTCCTCCACCTCTCCTGTATCTCCCCCTCTTGCAGAGAGAGTTCCTGAGAGAGGAAAGCTCCTGCAAGATGTGACAACCCCCCCCCCACCAGTTGAAGAGCCCCCCAGGTGGCTCGGCGCACCGGCGGCACCCCGCGCCAGTGGCGGGCCCCCATATACCCACCGGCCCACAACCCCGGCAACACACCAACCAGGACCCAGGCCCCCGAGGCCCGGCCAGGGCCCCAGGCCAGAGCCGGAGCGCCCCCAGAACCTCACGCCCGTCCCGGACCCACCCAGGGGCAGCCAGGCTACCAGGTCAGTAACCCCCGTCCGTCAGCACAGACCCTCCCCTAGCCCCGCTGCACGTAGCCACGAGGAAGCCGTCACCTAAGAGCCAACAGAGCCCCTAATTGGCCATGACCGCTACCCCGGGTTGAGCCCCCCAAGGAAGATGCTCCCGGGGAACCGCCTGACGCCCTAAGCCCGACCCTACCCCCACACCAATCACAACAGTGAAGGCGAGACCAAAATATGACCCCCCACCCCCACTAGGTGATGGAGGTGATCAAAGGAGTCCAGAGCAATTGATCTGATGTGGTGGCAGAGGCTGTATCAAGACTAATGTAATCTAATAGATAATTTCTATATTGGTTAGAATTAAGATTGTTTTTATTTTTCCAGTTCATGAGGACTGTTTTCTTGGCTATGCATAGGGCAGTGAAAACCATATGGGCTATATTCTTTTCTGAAGTGACATTATCTAAGCTGCCCAACAAACACACTAAGGGGGAAGTTGGAATGTTACATTTCAGACACTTTGATAAGTCTTCACATATCTCGCGCCAAAACTTCTGAACTGGTGGACAGAACCAAAGAGCGTGGATATAATTGTCCGGTGAATTGGTTTGGCAGTGTGAGCAGTTGTTGGTAGATGCAAAGCCCATCTTGAACATCCGATGACCTGTATAGTGCACTCTATGTAGTATTTTGTATTGAATTAATTGAAGACTGGGATTTCTGATTAGATGAAAGGTTTTTAAGCAAATCTGAGACCAGAAGTTTTGGTCTAAGTTAACTGATAAATCCGCTTCCCATTTTGCAATAGGAAGTGATATTGATTCATCTGTTTTAGAAAGCATTCTGTACATTTTGGATAGTAATTTGGGGGTTTTAAGAGTAAAAAATTGAACCACACTTGGTGGTGTTTGTAGTTCAACTTGACCCAGTTTAAATTTCTTTTTTATTATGGATTTAATTTGTTGATATTCTAAAAATCTTTTCTTGTTGATCCCATATTGTGTAACTAGTCTGTCAAATGAAATAAATTCTGTTCCTTCTAGTATATGTTCTACATATTTGATTCCTTTACCATTCCAATCTGAAAAGTTTATCATATTATTGTTTTGTAATATGTCAGGGTTGTTCCAGATAGGTGTACGTTTGCATGGGATTAATGAAGACTCCGTCAATTTTAGAAACTCCCACCATGCTGTCAGAGAAGAGCTGATGTTGATGCTTTTGAAGCATTCATGTCGTTGGATGTTTGAGCTGATAAATGGTAGATCTGAAATCTCTAGATTATTGCAAAGTGCTTGTTCTACATCTAGCCAAGGTTCATCTAAGAGGGTATGTTTTAGCCATCCTGAGATAAACTGAAGCCTGTTGGCTAAGAAGTAGTGCTGAAAGTTCGGTAGTTCTAATCCTCCTTTATCCTTGGTTTTTTGTAGTGTTTTTAAGCTTATACGTGGGGGCTTATTTTTCCAAAGGAATTTGGACATATATGAATCTAGAGATCTGAACCAATCTTGCGGCGGTTTAGTTGGGATCATTGAGAATAAATAATTTATTTTTGGTAATACCATCATTTTTATAGCAGCAACCCTTCCCATGAGTGATATGGGTAGACATTTCCATCTAGCCAGATCACCTTCTACTTTCTTTAAAAGTGGGGTATGGTTTAATTTAGTTAGATCTGCAAGCTTGGGAGAAACATTAATACCTAAATATTTTATATTTCCCGATTGCAGTGGAGTAGAAGAGGAATTATGAAAGCAGCAATTAATAGGAAGGACTGTAGATTTTGACCAGTTAATTGAGTAATCTGATATTCTTGCAAAAGAGTTTATCAATTCAATCACCCCAGAGATATTGGTTTGTGAATTTTGGAGAAAGAGTAACACATCATCAGCATAAAGGCTGATTTTATGTTCTACGTTCTTGCATTTTATGCCCTTAATTGCTGAATTCTGTCTAATTGCTGCTGCTAGTGGTTCGATAAAAATTGCAAACAGTGAAGGGGAGAGTGGGCATCCCTGCCTGGTGCCCCTCAGGAGACATAAGCTGGAGGATGTCTGGTCATTTGTTCTGACACAAGCTGTTGGGGAATTATATAATATTTTTAACCAGTTGATGAAAGAAGATCCAAAACCAAATTTGTGTAAAGTTGCAAATAGAAATTTCCAGTTAACTCTGTCAAACGCTTTTTCTGCATCTAAGGAAAATATTGTAGTTTCAAGGTTTTTACTGTATGAGTAGTCTATCAAATTAAGTAATCTACGTGTATTTGTTGATGAGTGCCTACCTTTTATGAAACCAGTTTGGTCAGGATGAATTAAGAGGGGGGTTATTTTCTCTAGTCTCTTCGAGAGAGCTTTGCAGATTATTTTGAGGTCTACATTAATAAGGGATATTGGACGATAGCTTGAGGGATATACAGGGTCTTTGCCTGGTTTTAGCAGGAGATTAATGTTTGCAGAATTCATATTTGATGGAAGTCTGCCCTTTTCTTTGATTTCTAACAACGTTCTGTAAAAAACTGGTGCTAGAATCGTCCAGAATTCTTTGTAGAATTCTGCAGGAAAGCCGTCTGGACCTGGAGCCTTATTATTGGACATATTTATCAGGGCTTCCTGGAGTTCACCTGATGTCAGTGGCGAATCCAGTGCCATTGCTTGAGAGTCTAATAATTTTGGGAGAGTTATGTTGTCTAAAAATTGATCAATTTCCTTAAAATTGATCAATTTCCTAAGATCAGCTGATCTTAATGACAGTCCACATCAGCAGATAGCTTAGCTGATGCCCTTATATACATCAAATTGTTAAATCTCATATGAAGTGTGATATTCATGCTTAAAGTACATCCTCATAATTGCCAAGCCACTTTGCAACCCAGTTCCACCTGTCATTTCTGTGCTTAGGTCTTGCTGCTGCTCTCCTTGACTCTGGCATTCAATGTATGATTATGAAAATGTTTGAAGGCAAATCTGAAAGTTTGATTTATTGATAGATTAACGTTACAGGGAGAAACACCCTTCAGCTGTTGTGAAGGTTGATATTTGATAGTTTGTCCACCAGAGGGCACTCTGCAACTTCCCTGTTGCCAACACTGGTGTTTGAAATGCCACAAATGCAACAACCAGCCTGATCCGAGCATTCAGGCAGAACGTAGGCGAGTATATAAACTACAGACAACTAATGTTATGGAAATCTGATTCATGTGTCTGAAAGAAACAGAAAATATTGCCACATATTACTATATCAGATATTTGACTCAACACATATCGGTGTTACTCTTAAAAATCCTCTATAAGTTGGCCTCAAATCTAAATGACTACAGATGTCAGAGACATCTGCTTTTGACTGTAATGACCTGAACTGCAATAAGGAAATACTGAAGTTTACTTTACAATGATGTAGCAAATTACCACATCAGATAAAGTTTAGGATGAATTATTAGTCTGTTTGATAACTAATCATAATTCATCTTTTTATGTGGCATTTGTTTTCTGACGCTTCTGCAAAGAGCTTCACAACAAAGAATATAATCAACATTTAAATATAGTTCAGTTAAGTTTATGCGGTTGGTTATGGCTGGTTTACTCTGCTTATCAAATTATTCTGGTGTGGTCCAATGAAGTTGGGGACTTCTCACTGCCACTGATGACGTATATGACATGAACTTGACATGAGATTAGACTTTTTGCCAGGTGATCATTTCCATAACAAACTCACTGTTATTTGACCCTGTAGGCGAGATGATCTTAAAATGATTCCCTTAGAAGGTTAGGAACGCTCTTCTGAGGTCACAGTATCAATGGTGGTGTGTTAGCTTCCCTTTTGTGAAATGAATCAATAACTTTTCATTCAACTCCCCAAACATATAATACACAGAGCAACTTGTAATTTGTCACAAGGTGTTTACTGTCAGTTTTAAAACAGTCGGATTGAGCGAATAGACTGAATACTGTGCAGAGTTGCACATGCTTGATTATGTAATAATAACTTATTAACCTTGTAGGTAAAGGGCGTTTTCTCTTGACTGGCTCATTAGTCAGCTCTATACAGTGACATACGGTGGCTTTTAACTGGGGGAAGGGCCTGCTTTAAAAAGGCTTGGGAGGATTATGTTATTGGATACTGTGTGTGTTTCTTTGTGTGAGTGTGTGTGTGTGTATTTTGCATGTTGGGGTTCATGCAGTGTTCTGAGGCACATAGCAATACATCAAAATCGACCACATGGGACCATCAAATTAAGAAGATTTATAGTGTGGTGTTAGCATATGCTGTGAATTCTGGTGATTGGAGTCGCAATAATAAGCCCAGAGGACTGATAGTGGAGCAGTGGATTCTGTGGAAGAGGCTTTACATTGCTTCCTCATACTAGATTTAAACAGAGTCTGTGCAGTACATGGTAGAACATATAGCTACTATAACAACTCAAAGATGAAGCTGATAATGTTGATTATCACATAAAAGTCTGGCACATGTATCAGCTGGATCTCATAGTTGCTGTGTTAGATGCAACAGCAATGGGAAACTGTACAGATGTGAGTGAGTTTGACAACAACCATATTGCTATGGCCTTGAAACTTATGGACTGTGTTGCTAATTCCTTGCTGCCAGTTACCACAGGGCAACTTCAGAGGTCTTCTAAAGTCCAGGTCTCAGCAGGTCAATTTCTTCGGGACGGCGGGGCATCATGCTAACAGGAGTTGTTATAACACTGTGATTCATCAGCGCACATATATCACACGGTGTGCTGCCTTCATGACGTTTAGTGTCAGAGATTAAAGAAAGAAACCTCAAAGTGCTTCTACAGGGACAACACATGAGTATGAACTGTTAAAGACTAAGCTGTTTACTCATAGAGCTCAACAGCCTGAGGTTTTAGCCATACTTGGTTTTGTCACATTCGCATCATTTTCCACTCAAAGTTTGAAATGTTAAAATTTGCAGACATACATTCGATGTCAACAGCAAAGTGGAAATGCAGCATTTTGCAAAGTGCATGGATGTGCGAGCCAAAAGGAAATAGTTAGAGCACTTGCAGTAAACTAACTCAACCAAGTATCTAGTGTCTTCTTTAAGTCTATTGTTATGTATTTGTGGATAGTTTTGTCCTGGGAGGGAAAAGTGTATTTTTTTAAAGGGTAAATAGAAAAACATGCAAAAAAAACTGCATAGTCGATGCAGATGTTTTCATCACAGCCCTTCTTTCCTCAGATCGAGTGAAAGTTGGATGCTTGCTGTTCACACTGTGATGCCACAGAATAGCCAAAAAACACGTCCTCGTTACCGCATCACATTCCCGAAGCCAGGAGAGACACTTTAAAGTGGAGATACATTATTCAGGAGTAAATGTTGCAGCTTCGATGCAGATTGTGCTTATTTCTCCAAAATTATTAGGGAAAAACAACCATAGCCATATTATGTCTCGTATCACTGGAGCCTGAAATGTCTATAGGGATTTACAAGGTGCGGGAATTATTTGTTGGAGCTAATTCTGGAGCTGTCAAGATGAGCATCTCCTGTTATTAGCCTAGGAAATTGTATGTATATAGTGCGTTTTCAGGGTTCAAAGGTATTTTATAATTTTATTTTAATATTGTGACATGCTGAAAGCATGTTTGAGAGTTATGTCATGTGATTGGCCTTTGTAAATATATAGCTGGAGTCATAGACCTGCTACCAGCGAGGTTGTTCCCAGCTCTTCCATAAAGTCAAAATGTTCTGTTTCTGAGCTATAATATATGAATCCTTAAAGGATACCTGAAACATGTTTTTCCTGTTGTTGTGTAAAGATATAGATTTATGAACCACGTCACAGCCTGTTGAGCTGTTCTGTCAGTGTGACTAATTTCAGTTCCCAATCACCGCAGCCAAGCCAGGGGATCTTCTTCTGCTTTGTGTCAGGAGCGTGGGTCCTATAGATGATCACGCTTGCATATGTTTAACATATCACATTTGGTTTAGACACTTGGCAGTGTTTTTAGGTGACGTTCCTCACCGTTTCAAGCATGAGGGGTCCAAAGGAATTAGAGCACTCTGGTAGAACGAATGGATCTCAGCATAACAATAAATCATCACTGGATACAATTCATACTCGAGCACATTGCAACAATTGAATCCCCGCTGCTATGGGCTCTCACTATGTTATTGTCTCAGAACAAGTATTGATAGAGACAAGTGTGTCCACGAATGATGTGCGTTATTGTTGTAGATGATCTCATGTAGACGGAATCAGAAATAATCTTTTTATGGGCTTATGTTTGCATTTTATTTTTTTCTTATATGAGAATAAATGTGATTTAATGAGGTCAAGTCTACTTCAAATTAAAAATTGCTAATTTATTTAGATTTTTTTAGATGTTAAAATTTTTAATTGACATGAAAATTTATGAAAAGTTTGACTGATTAGGAATATCTATAATTGAAACGGCATATAGTTTAGTAAAAAAGAATGGCAATAAAATGGGTTACATTTGTGTTTACATTTTTTTCAATGTATTGGAAAGTTAACAAGAAACGCAAACGGGAACATTCAATGATAAAAGTGCAGTTGCCTAAACGCCCACTTGTGGCGAGCTAAGAGAGCAAGTTTTTGAGTTTTATATTAAAATGCTTTAAATTGAAGTTAGCATTTTTATAGGCTTCTACAATGCGAAGGTTTGGCCTTTATTGTTGAACAGAGGCTGATTTCTTTTCCGTTTCTCACCTGTTTAAATTGCATATAGACTTGAAGTTGCATTGTTAGATGTGTGGCTTCTTTTACAGGTCAACGCCTACCATGGGGGTGGCTGTAGCTCAGGTGGTAGAGCAGGTCACCTACTAATTGGAAGGTTGGTGGTTTGATCCAAGTATTGATGCCAAGTATTCTTGGGCAAGATACTAACCCCATGTTGCCCTCCAATGCATCCATCGGAGTAGGAAGAACGTAGAAACAGCGTAGAAAAAAGTGCTTGGGTGAATGTGCAAGTTGTGTTAAGTGCTTTGAGTGCTCAGAGTAGGAAAGCGTACATAGGAACCACTCCATTTACAAAACTCAACTTATGCCTCAGTCACTAGACTGAATCCATCTTACTGCTGTTAAATCGCTGTCTCCACACACCAAAGTTCATGAACTGGTCCCCGTTTTTTGAAGTAGCCAGTTCAAAGGCAACACAACCCAAGAACCAAATGTTCTTCTGTCTCCAGCCACTGTTTTCCCCAGCGGGATTGTAGTGTTAGCCAGCTGGAGTTACTAAATTGGGTTCTTTTGGTTGTGTTTATAGTGCTAGAACCTTTTTATGAACATTTTAATGTGCTTATTTGCCAAATATTATGACTTAGTGTGTTGCTAATTGTACTAAAAAGACTGTCAAAGCAGTTCTATACATGACTCAGTTGTGAATTCTAATATTTTATTCATACATGGTACTAATTAGCAGGTATTTCTCTATTTTCATACAGTTTAAGAGTGTAGCTTCCTTGCCAAGTTTTGAGGCATTAGCTGTTATTCTAATAAGGTTACTCCTGGCTCCTAAAAGCATTAAAAGGTGACAAACCTATACCGTGAAAATGGCAGTCAATCATTGGGTGATGTCTTAGTGCCTTTGGTAATTTTTGAGAAAAAATAAAATGCAGCTGTGTAAATTTTTTTTTTTAAAATGTTGTACTGATATAATTTTTATGTTGCTCAGGACTACTAAGATGAGTGTGAAAGGCTAATACAGCTGTTAAGAGCACAGGATGCTTCTCAGTGTATTGCCCCTGTGAAAGAAATCCCAGGGAAGTCTTGCAGGAATATATTTCCGAGCAGCTTGAACACCATGTGGCATAATAGACACGTTGACAGAGACACATCTGTACTGGGTAAAAAAAAACCCAAAAACAACCATGAACATCTCTATAAGTTTGTCAGTTTGTGAAGTTTTGAGTCTGGAAAGCAGCTGGAGAAAATGTGCTAACAGGGTGTAGATAAACACAATTACTTCCAGTCCAAATCATCAAGTTTTGACTGCATTTTGAATCAAAGGCAGGTTGCTCGCTAGTTTTGGGAAGTTTTTCATCTTCCTGTTTGTTCATGCTTTCAAGACTTGTGTGAGTTCCACAAAGTGTCACAGCACAAAAACTTGCCATTTGTTTGAAAAATTGGACTAAATGTGACATAAAATTGCCTGTAGGAAGGATGTTCTCTTGGCATTTTGGAGTTATTCATCATTCATTTCTTTCGTTCTCTATAGTGCGCTGACGCACAAACACGCTCTTACAAATATGCTCTTTTCACCCTCATTTCATATGCTACATTATACCCTGTGACTTCTCATTCCTGGCCTTTTGGCATCTAGCAGCGGGCCTGCGCTCGTCACATTTCTGTGTATTTGCTCAGCTGCACTTAAGGGTGTCAGAGGGCATCATCATACACCAACACGCGCACACACACACACACACACGCACAAAAACAACATGTCAGTCCTCCACTCCCCTGAGACAAGCTGCCACTGACAGGAACTTAAAATGCCTCCGATGCGTATGTGAAAGCAGGCCATCATCAACAGATGTGCTCGCTCATATATTCGAAGCATGTATGCCTGTCTCTTTCACTCTCTTGGATCATACTTATGTGCGTGGACATACAAATATCTACACGCGTTACAGGAAATATGATGAGGCATGCTCACAACGCATACAGTGCAGGAGTGGAGGGGAGCAGACGACTGGAGCCGCGTGTGAAACCGAGGTCAGCACTCAGCTGTTTCAGACGTAACACCCCGAGGAACTCTGTCGTGTGCGGAGCAAAAACATCTGCAGCGGCAGGGCGTGCTACTTACTGTACCATGACACAAAACACAAACTCACACACACACAAATTCATGCACATGAGCCGTCCGGGAACTTGAAGGACAAAGACTCCCCAGCAAGTGCTGCAAGTCTCTTTAAGCCTATTAGCATTTCAAAGTTTGCTAATTCCTTCTGTTTTGTGCTGCTCTGAAAGCTGAGAAAGTAAACGCTGTTGTGGCTAGCATGGCGGGAAGATAGAAAAACATAGGTTGAGATCATTAGTGAACCAATGTCTACTCTGTGTTTTAGCGTCGAGTGAGATCATCACATTTATGACCTAGATTTCAGCACTGGATAGATATGTTTTCCACTGATAGCGCACCAAGATAGAAGTGCCAAAGAACGCCTTTTGTTTACTCAGACACACATCAGAAGAGCAGGCTGGTGACCCCAAACAGCTGTGGCAGATGGCTGCTTTTCCCTCAGTCTAGTTCTTCCTGTTAAAAGGGAGTTTTTCCTTCTCACTGTCGCCAAGTGCTTTCTCATAAGGGGCTGTTTAGATGTTGGGGGTTTTCTCTCTACCTGCTGGGTACCTCCCAATATAAAGTATCTTGAGGTGACTGTTGTGATTTGGCACTATATAAATAGAATTGAACTGTATTGGATTGGCCTGTTATGAAACAGTATTTTTTATGCTATACAAGAGGGTGTAAACAGAAGGAACAAGAGCAATGAAGCAACTTGAAAATGGCCAAGAAAGTCCAATAGAGATGTTTGCAGTTTCCAAATTCTTCTTCTTTTTCTTCTAGTTATACATAGGTCACTCTCCAGTATGATCAGTGGTTAAAGTAGGATTTGGCATTTGGTGGATTTGGGCCTTTTTGAATTTAGCTAACTGAGTTTGACACAATATAAGCAGATGTTAGAGCTGTTATGTCATATGGCTAATTTCCAAACCTTAGACACAATAAAGTTAGTATTAAAGGTCGAATTTGGTGAGTGAATCTAGTCAGCATAATCCCCTGAAATTTAAATTGACCTCACACTGACCATGAAGACAACCCTCTGCTCTGCAACAGTCCAACTCAGTGATGCACTGTGAACTTCACCACAGTACTCCAAACTAACCCACTTATCCTGCAGTGCTTCAGTTTTTTCAGGAAACCCATTAATAACAGAAAACATTTACGTCAAGTTCTTTTGCAAGATAATTCACAAAAAAATAATTCATCATTGCTATATATCCAATATCTGTTTTAAAAACTCTCAAATTAATTGGGAGATTGAAAGTAAGCTGTAAATTCCCAGTTTGTCGAAATTCACTTGGTGGGCACACCGTAAAAAAAAAATCCTAAAAAAACAGTAATATTCCGGCAGCTGGGGCGCCAAAATAATACCAGAAAATACCAGAAAATAACTTTCTCATGAAAATACGGTTATTTTCAGTAATGACAATACAGTTTGTTGCCCTAATTTTACATGGGATTTTGCCTTTTTCAAGTGCTTTTAAACATTAAATTAGGAACATTTTAATGTGATTAAACAATGAAATTACCTATAAACAAGGTCAATGAATGTGGCAATATGAATAATAATACTTAAATGTACAGAAATATACAGTTAACAGTTGGTTTAAATAATAATGGATTGCATTCATATAGCGCTTTTTGAGACCCTCAAACACTTTACAATTCCACTTTATAATTCCCCTCTGGCCATCACCAGTAGGTGGTAGGTGAAGTGTCTTGCCCAAGGACACAACAACCGAGAGTGTCTGAGCCGGGGCTCGAACCGGCATCTTTCTGATTACAAGGCGAACTGCCAACTCTTGAGCCACGATCGCCCTAAATAACAATAACAATAATAATTATTTTGATGTAAAAACAGTTTATAAGAATCATTTTAGATATTTTTCCATAGCATTACATTTGAATTTAACAGTTCAATCTTTCAAATAACGGACAAATATTTGTGAAATTATGATACATTTGTGAATGTATTTTAACAATCTAAATATGCATACGTACAAACAGATACATTTAAAAAAACAAGAAAATTAAGTTTTATTACATTTACAGTGATTTTACGTTAATTTACATTTGAAATGTAAAATCACAGTCTATTTATGTGAATTTAATGATATTCTAGAAGAACAGTACAAAACTGTAAAATACACAGTAAAATACTTTTATATTACAATTTTCTTTTTACAGTGCAGTCCTTGCCTTTGAATATCTCCGCTCCTCCCTTTCTTACTTCTTTCTCCATCTCTGAGTGTCATTACACCCACAATAACATATTTATTTTCCTCCCTGGAAAGTGAAGTAACTTTGCATTAGGTACCATGACACAGTGTGCAACAAACCTGAAAGAATAAAGGCTTGTGTTGAAAAGAGGCTATTTGAAAAGATGCATTTGAAATTACCTCGTCACTTGAAAAACTTTACCGCTGAAGTACCATAAATGCAATATTGACACTTGCACCGTGAATACATCACAGAGACGACATGAAAAATGGATCGCTTTAAGGGTGTAAGCGGGAATATTGGATGTCATTTTCTTATGACTGAGCAAGCATCACCAGCATTGACTGGAAGGAACAGGGGGATTAGGCACACAACAACAAAAATGAACTCTTTTATGTATTTACCTGCCTATCAGATTGAATTACTCGTCTAGAAAAGGTCCTGACATGTAATTCCAGATTGTTCCAGCCTACTTTAACCACTGGATATAACCCAAGATGCTATCTCATTCACTTTCAGGTATCATATCTTTCTCATGACATCAAAGAAGGAAGTAACTTCTTAAATGATGTGTGGTAGTGATTGTTCACATATAAAGTTTTATACTTTTTATTAATGTAGAGTTATTCAGTTGCAGTTTTGTTTCTGTTTGTTTTTATTCACCAGGGCATATAGTGAGGCACAGAATGTAAAACCCTACATCTCAGTCTAAATGTTTTATTATTCAAATCAATTTACTGGAAATATTTTTCAGTGAGTCATGAAAAATGGAGAGTCAGTAAATTATATAAATTCTAAATGATAGAAATTAAAATTATATTAGATTAATTAGTTATAATTAGAGACATTATTTAGACACATACATTCTTCATGATCATGACTGATATGGGCCAGGTGTCATTTACTCTTTTCTTGTTACCAACTTTATAAGCCAGCAAATACATTAAGGTACAGCAGATACTTAAAAGAAGGCGGTTTGTTGAAAATGGTTGTGTGGGTGTAGCCTCAATGTCAAAGAAATAGGATTAAGGTTTATTGGTTTTAAATCAACACATTAGACTTGAAGATCCAAAATTATGAATTGCACGTGTCAAAATGGACACATGCAATAGTTATAGGGGATGAAGGTGGATTTCAGTCACAGAGTTTATATTATAATTGGACTTGGCTTAAAGGTGTCCAAAGTGAAGCCAATCTGACTTAAACTTATGTTCATTTAAAGATAAATTTTATCCTGCATCAAAGCCTCGGCTCAGTTTTAGAAGGTGGCCAGTGTTTCACCTTTCACCCTATCCTCCAGTTCTGGCACGCTGCCACTGTGTCTGGTTTATTAATTGGTTTCCTGCATGTCCTGCAGATCTTGGGCTGTATCCAGCTAAGGGCAAATGGAGGGGGAGATAATTCCATGTGCCTGTTTAAATCTAAATTGCACATGTGAGAGACACACACCTAGCAACTGTGTACCTACCAACACTGTGCACATTCAAAATCTTTTCCCAACTGTCCCAGGCTGCAGCCATGTTGGCTGTATTAGTATTCGTGGGCAGGAGTGGCTGGTGATCTCTCAGGGAAGTGACAGTCAGAATGGGCCGTCTGGAACACTCTGTCATTCAGCCCCAGTCAGGGCCTGTCCAATTGATCCAGCCCAGCTGTCAAAGCCAATGAGAGACGCTAGACTAAGAAGCAGCAGGGACGGTTTGTACTGCCAGGGGTTATGGGTGATGTATAATATAAGGATGGTGTTTGTGTTATAACCTACCTGGCAGGAGTCAATCAGTTAGCTTTGGCTCTGTAGAATATCTTTGCTGAGCCGTGAACACTGATGTCCCGATGAAGCGTTATTCTTGGAATTCAATTTGAGATGGCGTACTGTCGAATGAATATATGTTCCAATTAAATCTTGCTAAAATTGTTATCAAATACTGAAAAAATACAATAATTAATGATAATTGATACCTGCTTCACCCACTGGTTGTTAGATTCAGTTTTCAAAAGATGTGTAACGGCTCTAGATTTTATTTCACAACAGGTTTTACTAAATTGGTTTTTTTTATTCAGTGGGAGCTATTTGTAGGTCAAAAATGAGAAGGTAGTGAAAAAGCTGATTTTTAATAGCTGGTCATGGTTTTGCTGCTCTTGGTAGCCATCTAAAATAGAAAAGTAGAATTAGCACACATTGTCCATTCATGAAAGCTGAACTGCCCGGTGATTACCCGTTGCTAGGAAAAAAAAAAAATTCCCTAACTAGTTGCAAATGATTGCTAGCTGTTCCTCTACTAAAAACCTCGTCACACAGGCCTAGAAACCAGTGATTGATCTTCCCTGGTAATTGTATCTTGTTAGAAAAAAAAATGTTGTCTTCCCAGACTGGTTGGCAATTGTTTTGGTTGTTAACAGACTTCCACTGTCATCTGTATTTTGAATGGAAGATGGCGAATATTACAATGCTAACAGCTAACATAGCACAAAACACAAAATGCTCTATGGAAAAGTAATGTGGTTTGCAGGTTTATTTAAACTGCAGATGGTGTTCTGTGAAAGATTGCCAAAGTCATATTCCTTCTCTAAGACTGAATTTGATAAAAAAAAATCCCACCTTTAGTTGAGCTATTTGACAAACCATCAGACAGTTTCAGCTGCTAGCACAGTAAAAAATATATGAGAACAAGATCTACAATAAACTTTATCATCAAATTATCCAAGAAATGCACAGTCACACCACAGCGGTGACTGATGGAAACAAACAAAAAAAAAAGCATCGTCCAAACTACAACTTTGAGAGGTTATAAGAGAGTTGGCGCCAAAACTCTGGCAGCAGTTATTCTCAGCACCCAGGTGGAGTTTTAGTTAATTGTGTGATATGGATTGGCCAAGCTGCTTCATCCACCAGCCAGGGGTTATTGATGATGCTCCCCTATATTCACTATTTTGTACACCTGTATATAGAGAGCGAGACCGCTCTGTCGACAGTGCTTGGACAGCCTTTTAGTTGGCTCTATGTGGTTTAGTTGAGGATTTTTTCCAACAGCCATTGTCTGATGATGTATGGGCTGCTGTTTGGGCTCAGGCCACCTTTCACACTGTGCTTTATCCAGCCTTGATGTGGCTGTGTGAACTTTGCCAGGTATTCACTGAGGCTGTCTGGTGATACAATAGCAGTGTCAAAGAGGAGTGTGCACTTGAAACCATTTTGGGGCCAGGGCCTGGTTAGTAATAGACTTTCATGTATGGAGAAAAGGCATTCAAAATCCCAAAACTGTTTAAAAGTTTTCGGTGTATAATTTTTCATTGCAATGATCCCTATTCAGATTCTTGCTTTAGAGCTTGTTTGTTAGTAATTTTTCAGCGAATGGTTTCATCAACCCAAAGGAAGACTATAGAAAAAGGAATCTGATTCATATGTATACATTATCTGACTCCAGTGATTCCAATGGCTCCAGATCTTTCTGTAAGACTAGACTTTTTCAAGATATCAGGCTATTTGCTGCTGCATGTATTTAAATGTTAGTAACTTAAAATTCCGCCTCAATCATTTTACACTCTGACACAGATACTCCCCTCAAAATGCCTCCACTTATCGTCATTTGGCAAATGTATTTGTTTGAGAGAATGCTGAGAAACGTGTTTATTACTGTACTGTAACTAGGGATGGGTATTGATAAGATTTTCACGATTCCGATTCCATTTTCGATTCTGTTTAACGATTCGATTCTTTATCGATTCTCTTATCGATTTTTTTTTTTTTTAAAAAGGAGAACACTAAGGTCGATTAGCTTAGATCTTTGTTTTATATCTTCTCTTTGAACAAGATAGAAATTTAGGAGTAACATGGCCTTACAAACCCAACAGTGAGATCTTAATAGATCCAACCTATGGCTCTTCAATGGGGTGTCACAGGGTCCCCAGGAAAAAAAATTGTGAATGTAAAATAATAAAATAAATATTCTTCTGTAGCAATTACACAAGAATATCCAATAATGTCCCTGCCTACAATTAAACACATTCACTTACCAAAAATCGGGGGCATCTGCTGTGGCAAATGGGTGCAAGCCTTTTACCACAAACTTAGTCACTGATCGGTGACATTCGTCTATCCTGGCCTGAAAGGAGACGCTACCGGTAGACTGCAGTGAGAACTGCCAACATCTGAGCCAGACTCTCTCATCATGGTCACCTAAATGCACAGTAATGGCAGGTTTTGTAATGAGGCAGATCGCGCTAACATAATATGCACTGTTAGTTGATTATTTACCTGCCGTATTAACAGGAGAGGACCTGCAAACGTTACCGCTGCTGCTGGGTTGAGATTCACGAGTCCGGAGCGGAATTAAAAACACGACATTTATTTAAGGTTATCGCGCGTTTTGTGAGCAAATGCTTTTGCATATTCGTAGTGTTTCCTCCCTTAAATGAAATATCTACTTTGCAAGTATTGCAAGTTGCCCTGTTGTCATCCGTTCTCGTAAAGTATAACCAAACTTTTTAGCGTTTGAGCCGCCATGTTTCCTGCCAGGTAAATGACGCTCCGCAACGTGGTGACGTCATTCGGGGCGACTGGAATCGATAAGGGAATCGTTTGCAAAAATGACAAACGATTCCAAGGAATTGAAACAGTGGGAACCGGTTCTCAACAAGAACCGGTTTTCGATACCCATCCCTAACTGTAACAGTAGTTAAGCAACCATTTGGGCTATTACTTGTTTTTGGTAATTTGTTGGGGTTATGCTTATGTTTGTTTCATGCTGTAGAAAAGTGAAGCAATTCCATTAACACTTTCTTTTACCACCATTGGAGCAAAGCAACTGCATGGTTGTATTTAAATCGGGGCAACAAACACAAGACTAACAAAAGAACTGGCCTAGAAAACAATTCATTGTAGAGCATTCATTAATATTTCTAATTTTTAACCAGAACTGCTGTTTATGTTTTCAATATAGTGTACCTGCATAGGGTTTGTATCTTTGTAGATTCACTGGTCTGTAAATTGTAACGCGCATGGACTGGACATGCTCTCTTCTAGTGATGTGTCGGTCGCGAATGAAACAGCTCTTAGAGCCGGATCTTTGACGTGAACGACGTGAGCCGGCTTCTTATCGCGAGCCGTGGGGTTTTTTTTTTCTTTCTCTCACCCTCTCTCTCAGTTTTTTTTCCGCTTCACTCAGCATGCGAGCCTTGTGCTTTGCGCTGGGAAGAGGGGGGAGGGTCGGTAGTTACACTCTCAGTAGCACAGGAACAGAGCGGGAGGGAGAGAGAGAGAAAGAGAGCCAGGGACAACAACGTCACATTAGAAAGGTATAGTAATCATCCACAACTATTTTCAGTTGCCGATGATAAAGGATTCAGAAAGTTTATTCATGCAGGCCCATATGACAGAGAATGTGCATCTTCTTTTTGTTTTCATATTTATATTTAATTGTGTTGTTGTTTGCAGTGTTTTGTGTTGTTTCACTTTAAATTTGTTTAAAAGGAAAAAGCTAAAAATTTTAATAGTTAAAAGCTGAAATGTAAATAGTTGGTTTTTGTATTATATGATTTATTTATTACATAAATAGTGAATAAATAAAAGTATATTTACGGTACCCTACAGACAAAGCACTACAAACTCCAAAACGCGTTAAAACTCAGAAGCACGTAAAAACTCCAAAACACGTACAAAAGACAACAGAAGTGCTCCAGGATGCTAGGCGCAGTGTAGTGGCTACACAAGCCAGGAAGTACCAATGACCGGATTTGGTGTGTGGTAGTAACAGGAAAATGAACATTTTTTAAAATTATTTGAATATATATGAGTGCTTGTGTATAAATACACAAACAATACACATGTGCTTTAATTGTGTAATTTAGGTGATCTAGATAGCTCTGTTTTGGAAGTTCAATTAACAAATAATAACTAAAACCACTTTTTTTTAACATTAGTAATTCCTTTTGTGCATAATTTTATATTATTGTTAATAATAAAATTAATTAAAGCTACAAAACAACCTGAGGAGCCGGTTTGGAACCGAAAGAGCCGGTTCTGTAAAAAGAGCCGTAAATCCCATCACTACTCTCTTCCACAGCATGTCTTTTATCCTGTCTTCCTTCTCTCAGCCCAACAAATTGCAGATGGCCGCCCCTCCCTGAGCTTGGTTCTGCTGGAGGTTTCTTCCTGTTAAAAGGGAGTTTTTCTTTCCCACTGTCGCCAAAGTGCTTGCTCATAGGTGCCCATATGATTGTTGGGCTTTTCTCTGTATATATTATTGTAGGGTCTAACTTACAATATAAAGCACCTTGAGGTGACTGTTGTTGTAATTTGGCGCTGTATATATAAAATTGGATTGAATTCAATTGACAATTGGTCCATAATTTACATTATAGCATTGCATGCCTGCCGCAGATTTGCTCCATTATCCCTAAGTTTCTCTCTGGATTGATGTCTAGTGATTGTTACAGTGAACTCAATGTCCTGTGGTCCAAAAGGACATAGTCAGCAACAATACTCAAAAACATCTGCCAAGAAAACATCTCCCACAGCATTACATCACTGCCAACAACCTGAACAATTGATACAAGTCAGGATGGATTCATGCTTTCATGTAGTTTATGCCAAATTCTGACCCTAACGTATGAATGTAGCAGCAGAAACTGACCGAAGTCTTCTTTTGTCCAATTTTGGTTAGCCTGTGTGAACTGTAGTCGTTTCCTGATCTTGACTGACAGCAGTGGCACCTGGTGTGGTCATGTGCTGGTGAGGCCCATCTGCTTCAATGTGTTGTGTGTTCAGAGATGCTCTTCTCCATACCTTGCTCGTAGCAGGTTACTGTTGCCTTCCTATCAGCTGGAAGTAGTCTCGTCATTCTCCTCTCACATCAACAAGGCATCTTTACCCAGACAACTGCCGCTCAGTGGGTGTTTTCTTTTTGTCAGACCATTCTCTGTAAACTCTAGATTTGTGTGGGAAAATCCCAGTAGATCAACAGTTTCTGAAATAGTCAGACCAGGCCATCTGGCACCAACAACCATGCCAAGTCACTAAAATCACCTTTCTTCTCCATTCTGATGCTCGGTTTGAACTTCAGCAGGTTGTCTTGACCATGTCTTCCTGTCCAAGTTGATTTGCTGCCATGTGATTGGCTGACCAAATTTTGGGGTTATCAGTTGCATTAACAGTTGAATATTAATACCTGATGGAGTGGCTGGTAAATGGAGATTTGAGATGCCGCGTTTGTTTTCTCGATGAGTGTTTTTTTTTCTTTATTTCGCTTAGCAGTAAAGAAAAACTGGCTCTACATATATTTATTGGGTATGTTGAGTTTTTTTGCAAAAATTGGAATATCAGTTTAATTCACCATGTGCAAACATTTCAGTTCAAGTCAATTTCATTGCCTGCCCTTCACACGGCTTCTGATTGGACATTTGTCCCACACTCGATTCCATTTGATTAAGCTGAGCTCAAATGGCTCTTGGCTACAGAGAGCAAAACGAGAAGTTGACTGTTATATGGAAATTGTGCTGAAATAGCTTCAGAAATTATTGTGCAGAATTATTACATAATCTAACCTACTACCATTTGTCTGTCAATATAGTTAGAGAAAATTGTAATGGATACTGTAATGGTGATGCAGCAGTGGCAGTGATTGCAGTGTTGGGTCTGGTGGTAAATGGGTTCAGTTTAGGCCAAGTCCTTCCGGCTACAAAGGAATTCCAAATGGTGCTTTATGGGACAGACTTTTAAAGACGTCGAGAAGAAGCAGTGTGATAGGTGGGTATTCTCCTCCAGGATGCCACGTTATTGCCATGGAGTCAAAATCATGTGAAGCACCTGACATAACCCATAAATATAAATTATTTAGGAGTTGCATCAACGTATAAATAAAATGGGAATGTCTTACAGTTACATAGGTGGTGATATTTTTATGTTGCTTTAAATCTGTGTTACTATAGGAAGGTACGGGTTCCCTGAGACCCCCTCCAACAGGTACAGACCTCACTGTTCTGACAGCTAGCCTGTGTTTTACATTCAGAAAGAAGGCCGGGGTCACATCTGGTGTTATTTTCTGATTCCGAGGTTAATGGAGGTCTGAAGTGTTAAGCCTTGTGTGAAAGTCTGGTAATCAAAGGGCATTCTGGAGCTCGCTGTCTCCCTTTGGTTGTTGTTTTGCATGTTCAGTGCAGCTGGATTAATCCAGCACTGTGGTAAATTTGTTGTACAAGAGCTCTACATTCAGTTGTTACACTTCGCAGGACTGTTCAGGGCAATCTAGGAGGTTGTATATAGTGAACTGCAAAACGTGTTCAACATACTGTTAGATGTTTTATTCATTTACTGCAGTTGAGTTTTATTCCACATCAGAATTGCACTCAAGCATCACATTCTGGGGGATTTTATGTAGTTGCATCCTCCCAGTCTGCATGTCTCCCCGTGTGCCCAGCCTCTTGGCTGTTTGGACCAAACTGAGGGGAGGGAGTCATCAAACAACATGCCAAACCATCGCCATCTGATAGCAGGGACACTGACCTTCTCTTCCTTATATCTGATGGTGGTTTTTATCTGCCAGACAAATGTCAGAAATACCATTCCCCAAGCACAGTCGCTTTGGCACCACCGCCAACTTTTCTTCCCCACTCCCTGCCTTAGCTCCCTCCCCAACGGACTGTGAACAGCAGAGCTCCAAGCGAGACATCTGCAATACCACAGCTGTCAGTCAAACCGTGATATAGAAGAGAACTCGCACAGCTCAGCTGAATCCTAAGGGCGAGAGAATAATAGGAAAGTGGCTGGGACCTGGGACAGAAACTTCATTAAAATTTCATAAAACTGAAAGAGCTAATTTGAATTTTACTTATGCCACATATTGTGAGACATTTGACAAGATAGTATCGCAGTTGAACTGGCTTTTGTCGAAGATTCATTTATTTTTCAAAAGCAAATGTATTAATTTGGTAGGTCATGTATAGCACCAAAGGGAATATGAACCTTAGCCTACATTAATCCTAGTAAAAGAACTTTACACCAACATTTCTGGTTTGTCTTTCCTGCTGAATATTCTTTTGATTATTTCTAAATTTACCAGCTAACGGGCTGACTAACTAGCCATGTGTAATCCATTTTTAAATCGAATTTATTGATGTAGGATGCTCAACCACAAAGTGCTTTTTGTACAAAAAGTGGTATTTGTAGAAGAACTTTAAATTTGTTGAAGGATTGAATCAATCTGGCTACAATACATGGAATCTGTGTGTTTGTTTCTTTGTCCGTGAACATTTTTTACAATAACCAAACTTTGGGGGTCTAAAGTGTACCTGTGTGCAAACCTCCTGCAACTATGAAAAATAGTTGCCTGGTAACCAACTATTGCAATTACAAGTGATAGTGTCAACAATCAACAAGTCACCCAAAGACTGAGGGTGTTACAATGGGCCAATATGACCCATTCTAAGAGTTTATGCACCTAGAACACTTGATACAAGCGTTCTGGGATTTTAATTTCACAATAACGTCTCATTTAGATCCACAAATATATCGTATATATATATCGTGATGCTTTCACTAAGCTAAAATGGCCCAATTCTTTGCATTTAAACATCTACCCTCTCTCTGTTTTAATATATATATTAATTTGCAAACAGAACAGCATAAATAGAACAAACAATGACGGAAATGTGCATATGGAAAGTAGTCGATTACTTCTGCTGTTGCATAATTAGTAAAGCAATGTAATTACCATCTTAAGGTAATGAGTAATTACTTAGTCCTCCGTTTTACTGCACAGAAAAAATTCCAGATCCAGTTGCATCTGGAAAGCTGTCTCGCCGTGTGCCTTCCTTTGTTGCAAGTTGCAGAAAACATTTCTGGCTTTCACCTCCCAAACAAAACTGCTTAGTTTGTTCAAAACCGTAATGACATTCAGCAGCTACACAGTACACACCTCTCCCTGGAAACACTAATTTGCATTTTCTCACCAATACAACCCAAGCCCTCAGTAAAACAGGCCATTCTGGCAACAGCATTTCTGGTATGTGATGGTTAGTTTGCATTTGATATGCATAGCAGTATAGCTGATCATACATTGCACCCAGAGGGTCTGGGGACCAATGAATAAGGTCATGACGGATTTAGAAGAAGAATACAACGGAGACAAATTGTTTATGCTTGTTATGAAATCAGGTTGCTAGCATAAAGATGAGTTGAGGGTGCTGTGGAATAGAAAATGAGCTCCCTAAAGGCATCGACTAGAAAATGACTGAGTAATGCGTTTGCACACAAGAAGTGCTATTGTCAGTTTAAGACACGCTTACTTAAGGAAAGGCTTGCAGGAATTCTCCGACTTGTTGAGAAATAAGGTCTTTGGTGAATGTTGGTATCTGGGGTAAGGTGATTGTTTTTGCATGTAAATTTTTATCATATTTAGAGAATGAGTTGGATGGAGCATGAAGTAGGGGAAGGAATCAGCAACCAGTTCCCCAAAATTATCAGGATCTATTGCAAACACTAGAAGCTCAAATACACAATGAAATTGAATAGATTAATTCTTCTTGATTATATATCTTCAGTTCCTCTGACATTTTCTTCTTTTTTGAGTTAATTAAAGTATTATTTTATTTTTAGATAACTTGAACTGGTAACAGTTACGAACATTACTGCAGAGTGATTCTCTGTTTAGTGTGGAGGATTTTTTTTATTTTTTATTTGAGTGAACATCACTCTAAATGAAAGCAAAACAATAATAATGAGTCATTTTCCAATTTAGTTATCAGTAATAGCGATGTTTCAGAAGGTATAGCTATATTTGTCTAAAGTAATCGAATTGCAGTGCTGCGTGGCTTTTGTGTAATTAACTGATTTTTCAAAAAGATATTCAGAAAGCAAAGCTTTTTTTATTTAACCACAGTGAGTCAGTACACATACCGTGTAATGAAAATAAATTCTGAATATATACTTCATTAACTTGAACAAACTCAAGCAAAAGTTGACTTGCGTTTTTCTTTTTGTTTGTTTTTAATTTCTAAATTTTCTGGATTTATGGGGCCCAATACCAAGAGCATCACCATACGATGAAAAATTAAACTACAATATATCACAAAATATTTGTAAATAAATAAATTAAAAAAATACATTTAAAAAGTCCCATATGGTCAGGATTTTTCCACTGTAAACAACACTCGTTGCTCCATTACATTTTTAATTGAATACATAAAATGCAAGGAAAACACTTGGGAGACAACAGCACGACCACAATTAGAGTGACTTTGTGCAATCAACTTGCAAACTTGTTGCAGTTGAAATGGCAGCTTGAAGGCAGGAACCAGGTGTTGTCTATCATGTGGGATTTGGTCTGCTTTCAGTCTGCAATTAGTTTGTGATTGAATGGATTAGAGTTGACAATTACATGCAATCTATTTGTGATAATATGGTAATACAACTGATGTAACTCAGTGGACGCTGCAAATCTACTTGCAATTAGTTTCCAAAATTCAGTATAATCAAAATTATATAACATAACAATATAATTTAAAATTCAAAATAATCACTTAAACCCAAGAAGGTTGCCTGAAAGCATTCACGTGAAACTTTACTTATTAGTGGACCTTTTTTTTTCAATAAATCTACATTACATTATTTAATGTATTTTCTGTAGCCAAGTTAGTACAGCTTTACTGCTAAAGAAAAAAGGCATTAAAAATAAGGTATCACATTTCTACTGCATAATGAGCCACATAATGTGACTAAAGCTGTGTTGAACTTCAGTGGGGTCCCTTGTAGTTAGTCTTGTAAGCACTGCGTATTGCACAGTGCAGAGATACTGCTGCTTTTTGTGTTTTTGGATGTGCATGCTTGTGTGTGTGTGTGTGTGGATGCAAATGTGTAGAGGGATGCAGGCGTGTGTTTTTCACAGCGTGGCTAAACTAAATTATCCGCAGAGGTGTGCATTCCACTCTGAGAAATTGTGTACTACAAGACAGGCGAGTAAAGGGCGGCTGGGCGGGTGGATGCAGAGACAGAGACAAACCACAAGCAGAGAGGAAGGAGAGAAAGAGGAAGAGAGAGATATAAAAGGTGGATGGTTGTTATTGAGGAAGGAGTCTGTTGTTCCAGTATGGCAGACAAGTGCCACACTCTTAGACAGGGGCTAAGTAGGAGCAAGTTGGCCCACAGTCAGATTTGGGTAGCCGCGGTGCTTAATCATCCTAGGCTTGGTGCTGGATTTGACAGGTGAGTTATGACCAGACGCTACAGGTAGGAGCCCCAGTCTTCCCACCGCTCACTGTGACCTTCGCTCTGCCCATAAATAATACAGAGACCATAAAAACCTGATTTAGAGTAACTGGGCCGACTCCATCTTTGCCTGGGTTAATCTTGGCTAGGTGTGGACAGGGTAGGTAGTGCAACACACCTGGGGGCTGACACAGATGACAGTGTGTCATGGAAACTTTTGTGCCCTGCTACAGTTTACACCTATATCCAGATTTACAATACCAACATCCGAGTGCTGCTTGGTAGCAAGTTCACCTTCTGACCTTTACTTTTCACAGTTTTGTACCTGTTGCTTTGAATCGCTATTTGATGTTTATCGGCCTTTTTTGTAAAGCCATTGCTACCTATGTCACTTATAGTCTTCCTCGCCTCTGTTATAACTGCTTACAAGCATATAGACTGTTCAGGGAGAGAAGACACTCTATATATCTGACATCATGAATTTGTAATGTTTAATGGCGAGAGGTTAAACATTATGGTGAGACTGTGGGTTGTCTCTGAAATTCAGTGACTCGTAGCAATGATAGGTGAATAATGGTTAGGGATACAGAATGGGAAGGTTTCATAACTTTCAGGCAAAGAGCACTATTACCTGATTACATTAAAGCATGGTAAATGCATTAGATGGTTACCTATGCAACCACAGCCTGGATTCTCCTCTATGGTGTCCAAACATGAGCCACCAATCATAAACCTGTCACCATCTTAGCTTTTTAAAAATCAAATGTTCCTGACACACTGAGTCATAAAGTAACCACACTGCTTTACCTTATTTGTATCTAAAATTTCTCTCTTGGCTTGCAAACGTGACATCATGCTTCATTAAATAAGATGTGAAATTAGCAAACGAGCCCATTAACTCATCAGAAAAGTTTGACTGGGGACATGGGTCAGTGGAGCCTAGGGATTATTTATTTTCTAGAGACTTATTTCCCACTTCTTTTTTACAACCACAGGAGTTACCCCTGTTGGCCACTAGAAAGAAAGAACTGGTTTCCTTTATAATGGGAAGGAGATTTGACACAGAGACAGAAACACGACTGACTGCGGAGACAGAGGGAACAAGGAGACAAGATGAGAAACGTGGAACACGGGGAAGGCAAGGAAACGGGAACCTAAAGCCTAAGAACAAATAGTATAACATAAGAATATAACATAAACATAATAATGAGAATCAAAACCATGAATAACAATAATTAAGGAATATAAATTAATCCACAACCACAAAACCGAGACATTTTGACTCTTTTGACTCTTTTGACTACTAGTAACCACTGGTTGCAAGGGAATAGTGTGTATTTCTTGTACAGTTGGCAAGTGGTTACAAGAGGTTGCTACAATTGGGTAACATAGGTTGCAAAGAGGTTTGTAGCGCTGTCACAACATTCTCCTTGCAATTGCTGTGGTTGCTAGCAGATTGCCATGGTTGACGGTAGTTTGCATGAAAGAGGGCGAGTGGTAGTGGAACAATGAAGTGCAATGCAAACCTTTTGCGTCAAGACAGCAAGATTACTCCCTTCCAATATTATTTTTGAACCAACACCAACACATCAATTGACACCAAACTCTAAAAAGTTATATTGGTGGAAGGAGTACCAGGGGGTCCTTGGACAGTTTTCTCCATTGTAAGAACCCTTGGACTTGAAGATATATTAGCTTAAGCTGCTGTGTTGGTTCAATTTTACTGTGCAACATATTCAATATTCAAAGAAACCACTTGCCTTTAAAGTAAAAGTTGAACCTTTTGTTAGGTGCCAGCCGGTTGCAGCAGTAAAGCGCAACGTTTGCTTTGAAATCAGACATTCTCAGTTTGTTTTCAGTTTGTTTTGCACTTTGTCAAGTTGCACTTCTACATGGTGTTTGGTTGGCTGCTAGCAGCCAACAGAAACATAAAAAGGGTTTTGATACGGGACCCTTTTTGGGACCAATTATATGTAGTTACAACCTGCAAACTATGTGGGGATTCTCATTTTTCCCAGTTAGCCAGAGTTGCCAACAAGGTCTATGGCTGTGTGACTGAGACCTTAGCTTTGTAGCCTTCTTGCCTCTCTCACCAATAACAAAAAAAAAAGAGTTTAAAAAAAAAAAAGCATGGACCCTAGATTTCTCATAACTTTAAGCTTCAAGTGGCAAGCAAAGCATGTAGCCAGGCTTGTTCCTGAATCTGGTATATGACAATGGGGTCCTAAAAAGACGTGTCAAAAATGACCTTCAGTGTTTGGGTTTTTGCTCAGACTGCTCATGCTTAATTTTCACACAGGAGCTAAACTATTCAAGGCTGTTTGCATCTGTATGAAAGATCGCGACCTCCAATCTCATTAGGACTCTTTAAAAGGATGGTTTTGTGTTGATTTGATCATCCTTTTTCCAATTTAGACTCCTGTTTAAGGGGTTTTTATCAATTTATCAGGACTCATTTATCAGGACCCAAATAAATTCTAATAAATTACTTTTATTAGAATTTACTCAGTTGTAAATGGTAAATGGTAAATGGCCTGTATTTGTATAGCGCTTTTAGTAGTAGTAACAATCCCTCTGTACAATGCACGCCGACAAACTCTGTCCTGGTTGCTGTAAGAATTCCTTTTAAAACTATTTTAAAAGAAAGAAATACAAACTGCATCGATGAAGGACGCGCATCCATCACCCTGGATGTTGGATTTAATTTTCCTTTGGATGCTAATGAGATAGTTGGAAAACTTCCAATGACAATTTTTCTAAATAGATTGTTGCTGTTTTCTTTTCAGCAGTTTTCAAGCTATTGCATTTTAAAATGACTGTAAGTAGTTTCACAGAGTTGTTAAGAGGCAAAAATATGAAAAGAAACCCCACTATTTTTGTGCAGCGTGTTATTTTATTGCAGCATAAACTGTTACGTAAAACATCTGTACCAAGGTAAACCTCAGACATCTCTATTTAAATGCTAATAGCAGCCTAAGGTAAGACCCTAATGTTACTGTACAGCATATCAGCTGCCTGCATTAAATCTCTTAGGGTTAATACCTGCGGTGGGTTCATTTCACTGCCAGTAATGATATTGTCTCAAGGTAACCTTTAATCAACCTTTGGACTTTCTTTCTTTTTTCTGCCTCGCGGTGTCTGCTTTACACCAGACGATTCCCCAACAACCTTATTGTTACTCGAAAGTCAGCTGTAATAAATCGTCAATTACTTCATCATGCGATTTATATTGGAGAGGAGTTATTTTAATTAAGAGATTCATTAAGTTAGTTCATTAATTTCCCCACAGGTGCCCCGGATTCTCCGGAGAATTTTCAAATCAATTCCGAGCCCTATTATTTAATATCAGATGGAAGACTTGCAGGGCAAAAAAAAGGGGGGCAGGTTCAGTGTGGTTTAATCTTCAGGTGGGTTATTCTCAGTCAATAAAAGAAATTAAAAATATATGTATCAAAGTTTATATATAGTCAGCTTTTAATTATCCCCTTATTTCAGCCACTACCATATCCCCTTAGTATTTGCCAGTATGACAGCCATAATCTTTTCTCCAGGCTGCTTAACTCCAAACTGACCATTGCACATAATTTCACTGAATTTGCCGCATATTGCATCTCAAGTCCTCTGCCTGCCCTCCAGCTGTGTACCATAGCTGTCAGCCTTACTCTTCTCCGGGTTGATGTATGCAGGATGCTATCTATCATTGCCATGACATTGCATATCCTCTTCAGTCTGACATGTTTGACAGGCACTCGTGCCCATTAATGCCATGGTATCACCTAGCTTGTTATCACTGTATCCACAAGGAGTTTACATTGCATGGCGTACAGTCGAGTCCTCCAGTGTGGTGCGGGAGGATAATTTTCCCTGCTCTATTCTTTGAGCGAGCTTCTTGAATATGACTGCACACATGCTGAGTGGATAGTCAAGAGATCGTCCAGCTTCTCCAGGCTCAAAAGGCGTCAGTGATGGATGTGAAATGCTGGAAAGACATCGTAGGACAGAGTGTTGGCCCGCACCATCGATCACTCATGCAGAGCAGATGACACAGTTCTCTCTTGCTCTCTATCTCTCCCTCTCTCTCGCTACCAGCCTGCGAGTTTATCAGCACTGCCCAGAATATTTAACAGGGAAGAGAGCGCACCCGTGGGATCTCATTTGCACAGGTGTCCATCTGGTAGAAGTTGTCTGGGATAATCTCCACATCATGTCACATTTGCATCCGGGCTTCAGGAAAAATGGCACACTTTACAGTAAGAGGAGCGTGTGGAGCCGTCCAGTTCGAGTGTAGGGGGGTGGTGGTGGTGGGAGGGGAGGGGGGGCGTGGGATTGTTTGCAGACACTGTGGTGAAGACCAGTGTGTTTTCGCGCTAATCCACGAGGCAGCTAATGCCTCGCAATTATGTAAGGATTTAACATGTTTGTAATTGTTTGTTGGTTCAGCTCAATTTGTGTAACCAGCTTTAGTTGGAAAATTAGCTGTGAGATTTTCCTAAACACTGCCAATTTGTTGGTCTTTTAACCAGGAGGGGGATTTGCTGCAGTAGGGCTGAAGAGTGCTTGTCAATTGTGACAGTCTTATTAGGCGGTTTGGGCAAAGAAAAGGTGCCCCTATTGAATAAATTGATCATCAAGGACCTTTGCTTCTGTTACCCCCCCCCCTCCCCTCCTCCTTTAAATAGCACAACTTTCCCAGCGAATCAATGGCTTCATCGATTCCCCAAGTTGGGTTAAGAATTACTTGAGCAGCAGATCCGATCTCAAAATCGCTGTCACATTAATGACACAAAGAGGATCGCTGCTCGTGCTTAGCAGCTGGACCGCTTCTTCTCACGGGGCTGTGCATGAAGCGACACCCACTCAGGCAGGCCTAGATCTCATCCAGGATACCTCGAGCTTCTGCATATGCAGTGCGTGCCTGCATACGAGCGCTCGACTCACATTTAGAGACACAAATCACTGAAGGTGCGCGCCGCAGTGCCGAGCAGTAAAATGAATTGTTTATTCCAGCGTGGATAAATACTCGGCCGTATCTGCGAGGCCAGACGAGCATGGAGTCTCCAAACATCACGAGTAATCTCGCTTTTTACGCCGTCTCTCCCTCGCGTTATAAATTCTCTTCTTTATGTGTATGACCTGAGCACTTACAGTACATCAGTTGTAGCAAGTCATTTTCTGCTAGCTCACACTGTATCTGCAAAACGCATGAAAACAAAAGGCAGTCTTCGAGTGCTGTTGACTGTAAGCGCTCTACCTCTTCATTAACACTCATTGGTTTTTCATTAGGACACATGTACTGTATATATACAAATATATTTATTCATATGCACAGATAAGCTGATTATGCATCACTGCTGTTCATTGTTGGAATCAGTAGTTATTCAGCATTAGGCAGGTTTTCCTTTAAAAGAAATCAAAGGTTTCTCTGTATCTCCTTCTGCTGCATTGAATGATTCACATTCAATCCCAGGAATTAGCCCAGGAATTTTTGTTTGAGCGGCTCGGAGATGGACTGCTGACAGCTTCTCGGCTCGGCAGCTGGCAAGAGCTTAAAAAGTGACACGGGTCCATTTGTTACACTGACCGATTTGTTAACGTTTTATCTTTTGCAGGAACTCCACGTATTGCATGAAGGTGTCCATGTCCCTCACGGTGGCGGAGAATGACACAGACCTCTGCTACAACTCCAAAATGAGGTTCTTTGAGAAGGCGGAGCTGAGCAAAAGCAAAGACATCATCTGCCCAGGCATTGAGGATTATGTACAGCAAGGAATGGAGCCTGAGATCGTGTGGTACAAGGTATGGTTCGAGTTTTTCATCAGCTATCACTCTATCAACAAAGGGTTAGGGTCGTGTTTAGGTTAAACTTAGCTTTAAATACCACATTTTCAAGCGGTCAAACAAAAGGAGAAAAATATTGCTTGCTGTGTGGAGAGTTGGGAGGCCCACAGTGGAACTGACCTGGCAGGCCTTCTGTGTCCAACAGGCCTCTTTGCCAGAGCTCGTAAGCGCAGCTCGGGGGCCAATTTATCAAATGTGAAAGTGTGCTTGATTAGGTGGCCACTTCCATTTCCCGCGGAATCAAATTAAAATAGCAGATAATGCCAGTGGGATCCACACCCTCCAGTTATTGGCTCTCACTTTGTTGGTGGGCTGATTCAATCCTGCAAGACGCTTCCCACAGTGCCCTAGTTTCTTTTGCCTCAGGTGGCCCAAAAGTTGAAAGGCTGTTTCTAAAAGTCCATGCTTACTTCATGATGGCCACCTACGTGGCTACATGGGCTGTGGAGATAGAAAATAAGACTCATGTTGTACTTTAGGTTGTTTTCTGTGTGTGCCTGGCTCCAGTGTAGTGTTTACCAGCTATTCACAGATTTTAACTGCTCAGGTAAATTATCAGTGACTGAAACTAAAAGCTAGTCTCTTCATTACAAGCTGAACTCCATTTTTAACATATGTGCACATAGGAAAAATGTCCTTTCAAATCCAAACAAATACCGAAAACACAGTTAGAAACCAATCCTACGATACACAGTATTTTGCCAGTGCAGTTATTGAGTAGCCAGGTCTGTCATTCTCTGTTGGAATCTGCTCCCTGCTGCTTGTTTGACATGGGCACACGGAGCCAGATTTTGATGTGAAAGGAAACAACCAGTACCCAGAATGATTTTCACATTCATCACATTCTGTACAAATTTGTTATCCGTGCTGATGTTGTCATCCTCACTTTTTGCTTATATTTAGAACTCTTGACATGTGTCGCTATGAGAACGGAGGTTTCCTTAAAGCGTGTGTAGTGAAAAAGGATTTCTAGCCTCATGTTATGACACAGTAGTGCCAACAGTGATGTCCATAATTGAGCAAAGGAGTCAAGAAACGCCACAAGACTGAGGCAGGTCAAAGTATAGAGAAAAGAGCTTAAAACTCAACTCCAGAACCAACATTGTGTAGCAGAGTCACCTTAATTAACCTTAATGAAAATGTCTTGTGCAAAATATATATTATAAAATGCTTGGTTTCTCACAGGACACACAGGCCTGCAGACTGTACTGGACCCACTGGTAACCACCGGAACTACGGAAAAGTGCATATTGCCCAGGAAACCTTGTGGTTACTTTGGTTGCTAACAGATTGTTATAGTTTCTACAGAATAATATAATAACTTGGCAGCAAACACTTGCCAACTAGCAAACTCTGAAGAGCATGATGCTAGACTGTTTACCTTCAGTGTACAAATTATTTCTTATCATATAAATCAGCACATTTAAGATAAGATGAGATAAGATAAGATAACCTTTATTAGTCCCACACGTGGGAAATTTGGTCTCTGTTTCTAATTTACATCTCACTTTTAGAAGTTCAACTACTGTTTCATGGTTAGTTAGTAAATGGTTTTCCATGCAAACTACAGGCGACTGTGACAGTCTGCTAGTAATCAAAGCAACTGCAAGGAGGTTTTGTCAGCCAGCCTCTAGCCTTGTGTGACTGAACCCTCATACACTGGATAGAGGTGGGTGGGTGGGACCCACCATCTGTTCAAATTGTCTGATTTCAAGGGGCAGCAAATCAGTGGAAAACTGACTTATAAAAGAAGAAATGAAGCTAAAAAAAAAAGAAGAAGCTTATTTCAGAGACTGTTACAGTGTATAACAAATAGGAATTATTTTGAACTTGGAATCATGCAAAGCTACCCTAGTAGATGAAAATGAACAGAATTAGCCCCCTTTAATGAACCCATTAAGTTAATAATAGTTTTCTAATTTAAGACAAGTTTACAATGAAAGGCCTGAAACTGCAGACCATTAGGCCAATATAATGTAATGTTTCTTATTCACTCTGACTCAATATATTGTCACATAAAAAAAACCCATTTTTTATATGTGCATTAATATATATTATTAAACTGGTGCTTATTTTTTCCATTTGACAGATAAATTGAATATATAATTTGGCCTCGGTGTGTTATTTTGGGCTCTTACAGCTTCTGATGCTGAAATAATTTCCTGTTCACACTGATTGCCTCTGATTGGCTCCAGAGATGTTACCAAGCAACCGAGCAAATACTGATGATGCAACCCAATGAAGTAAATCCTAAAATCACTAAGAGTTTAGGAAGGAACTTACAGATAAACCCAGTAATGATTTTACAAATAGGTGGTGCAGCTTAATTTGGTGCTGCAGTCCTGCCTCAGAATGATAAATGCGCAGGCACCCGGTCTCATACATCACAGTTTAAAAGAGTATTTGTGTCGGGACAACAGGAGCTCACTAAACTAATGTCTGAAATCTGGCATCAAACAAAGTTTGTGTGCTGTGTGATATGATATGAGGTCTCTCTGCTATAAAGCTGCTGGAGTATTTTATGATACGGTGTTTAGTTATAGAGGTTCTCTACAGATTTAGTTGTTTTGTTTTTAAAATCTGTTATACTTTGAAGCTGAGACTGAATCTGACAGGCATCGATGTGAAAGTACGGTAAATTCAGATATAACAATTAATACAGAAAAAGCACTGAGAGCATTTGGTCATAAAACTGTGATCTCAAGTATTAAATTTCACACCACAAATCTAGTAGGCAAAGGAGATCAATAAATCCAAGCAATATATAGTACTGTGCAAACGTCTTGATACTTCCTTTTCATTTTGCTATGAAAATGAGAAATATAAAAGCTGAAAACATACACGTGAATACAGTAAATAAGTCAAACAGAGCTCCCCTTTTATGCTGTTCTCTGTCAACATGATCCCACACAGATTCAATAATGCTGAGGTACGGGTCTGGGGAGGCCGATCCATGACTGATAGTGTTCCACTGTGTGTTTTTTCCATCTGGTTTTTATGCATTGACAGTTTCTTTGGGATCATTGTTATGCTGAATAATAAAGCCATTGGCAGTCAGGCGTTTTCCAGATGTATTGCATGGTGGATCAAAATCTGATGGTGCTTTTCTCCATTTATAATTCCATTAGTTTTGACAAGATGCAGCCCCAAACTATGACAGCCTTCACTTGGCTGTAAACACTCACTATTGTATCTGTCTGTTTATGTCCACACATGTGCACATTTGGGATCATTTAAATCAAAGATTTTCAAATTTGGATCCTTCAATCTGCAGGTCCTTTGCCTCTGATTTTTACTCCAGTTGTTGTGTAATTTGGCAAACCGCAGCCTTTTCCTTTCCTTAAGAATGACTCCTTCACAACCACCCTTCCACTCAGGCCATTTCTGATGAGGCCTCAATGACCAATAGATGGATTATCTGAAGTGTCAGATTCATCTCGTAGATCCTGTGTCAGGTTTTTGCTGGATTTTTTTCTTCTTTCTTAAGGACATGACTTTCAGATACTGATCATCTGCTGCAAATAGATTTTTAGGCCTGATATGTCATCTTTTGTCCTCTACTTGTCTAAATTCTTTAAATTTATTAAGGACACACTGTTTTCAGCTAGCTCTTTCGAACTTACATTGTTGGTGCAAAAATACTATTTATCCTGTCAAACTATTTTATCTTTGTTAGTAGCAGCCTGCAGCAAAAAAAATATAACTTGTTCAATTTCTTTAGTTGAATCTATGAAAAAGGACAAAGTGCCCGAACAATTAAAAAAATGGTTCTTTGCTGTTATATATAGAACAACACTGGTTCATCATTTGCGTTAGGTGCCTCTTTATGTTTAATTTATTCATGGGTCAATGTTAAGTGGCTTAACAAACAGACAAAAAAGACATTCTTCTGAAAATAGTCAGGTACAAACACTGACTTGAAAATGAGAGAAAAACAGCCAAAGACGTTCAGAAAGCCTAGACAGCAATCACTGAAGAAAGTCTGGCTCTGAAATATAAACGAAATACAAAGAAATGAGGGCAGGCTCAAGACTTTTGCACAGTGCTTTCAATAAAAATAATTAATAATTAGCTAAGGATGCAGAAAAAGTTACTAAATCATTTTAGTTTGAAGTTTATATGTTCTCAGTTGTTTGGAGCAATAGAAATGAGAAAATCAGCTCAGCACAAATGTATGGGCATAAATTTTGAATTTTTAACTGTATTTGTATAAGTTTTGCTGCTTGTGCTCCCAAAAAAGACTTCCCCACATTTATACTACAGCAAAATAAATAATTAAATAACAGAAGGTTCCTGTTTTTTTACTGTCTACTATAGAATTGTATGTGTTTTTTTTTCCACAATGAGTTCACAATAAACAAAAATAAGACATTCTGTCAATATAATTACAGTCTGCAGTGATATACCAGAACTTTGCAAATATATCATTTTGCACATTCATTTCTTATATGTGATTGGTTTCTAACTGTGTTTTCAGGATTTGTTTGGATTTGAAAGGCCAAAAGTCATGCTGACAGATGTCTTTCAGTTACTACAGCAGCATTTCTTTATCGTGTCAAACTTCTTTTTGCACTTCTTTTTTCTTATATTAAATATCTGGAGGATTAAATGTGTAGTTAAAGTTCTTAACACTGACTGGGGTCTTTCATTGGTTCGGCTCATGATGTCCAGGGTACAGATTATATGACATTTGAATGCAAGTTTGTCATCATACCAGTCGATACTGGAAATGTGAAAATTATTGTAGCCCCACCCTTTTACTTTAAAGAAACCAGTGTTCATGCTTTACATTTACAAGTTGTATCTCCATCCTCTTGTTTTGTCTTTGAAAAAAAAAAAAACAGGAGTGCAAGCCAAAGCAGTGGAGACAAACCATTGAAAGGAAGAAGGACATTCTCTCCATCAAGGAAGTACGGGAAGATGACATTGGGAATTACACGTGTGAAGTGCCATTTGGGAACTTCGTGGTGCGAAGGACTACTGAGCTATCAGTCACAGGTAAGGAAGTATCCTGCCTTTCCTCACTTTTATCCCTCCTGCTGCTTTTGTGAAGATTTTCACTGAAGTGAAGTAGAAACTCCAGCAAAAATAAGTGCCACAAACCGCACGCAGAAAGATCAATGGAAAATCCGTTGTCATTCAATGAATTCCTAAACAAATGTACTTCCACAGAACATCCTTTTTGTTGCTAATGCTTCTGAGCGTACTGTCTGGTGATTATTTTCCACAGTTGCTTCGGGTCGCTTAAAAAACCCCAAAATTAAGCTTTTTAAAGCTGATCACTGCACCTTTTGCCAAAGTGTTGCAGTCAATAGCATCGCTGTGACTTCCAGGCTGCTTTAATTGCTTAGCAGTGGAATTCACCCAGAGCCACTTCAGCACTTTTTTTTCTTAAGGCTGCTGAAATATTTAAGTCTGAACCTAAAGCAGGTGACAGATTTCTTGTCAGTGTCACAGCCAAGGTTGACAAGCCATGCGCTATCCCACAATTTACAGCTTAATTATCTCTCTCTCTCTTTTTTCCTTTTTTTTTTAAAGGCATATAGTGTGTGAAGGGAATCAGGCTACAGAGTTTTCCTGAGTAAAGTGTGTGATCAATAAACAGAGTCATAATTTTTTTTATTGTTGCCTGCTTTATTTATTTGAATCTTATGCTAGAACTCCTACTAAAGTTTCCTCACTACCAAGCTTTAAACATAATCAATCTTCAGGGAGATAAGGTTGCTTGCTGGATATAAAACGGTCCTGCATGGCTGATCTGAACCAGTGGTAAATGCTAATGTAAAAGTGGAGCTCGTGTTCTTTTGACTGCCTTCATACGACCACAGCTTCTCCTCTCTGTGACTCATTTGGCTCGGCGCACCTTCCCTGTGCTAGCTCGTGTCTGCAAGGATACAAACAAATGCCAGATGACGCACGGTTGGGAAGAATTAAAAAAAAAAAAAAAACAGGAAGAAAAAGAGGAAGAGTAGAGGAAAGAGGTTTGGGACAGGCGGAGAAACTGTTAGGATTCAGCACAGCCGTCGTCATCATCACCTCCATTGTTGTGTGACGATCAGACGGAGCGATGGCTTTTAACTGAAACTGGATTGCACATTGTAGTGCCTTTTCTTTTCTTTTTTTTAAGACACTCCAGCGAAGGCCGAGCAAAGTCATACATCATTTTCTCACCAGCCTCAAAATGTCATCCCAACAGTCTTAATCTCTCTATCTACTGTAGAGACATTCAGCATTTCAAAACAGGTAGCAAAAGATGATTGATGATTGGGCCGTGGCAGTAAAGCAGGCATTTATGACTTTTTCAAAAGAAATACACCCTTCAAGCAGTCTGCTAGAGGTGTGGATACTTTTCTTTTGGTTCTCTCACCCAGGGTGCGAGAGCCCTTAAATGGTCTAGAAAAATTAATGGATGAATAGAGGAATATGCATCTCCTTTTTGTTGAAGTGATTAGAATGACTTTTGTCTAATTCCACAGCAGCAGTAGGTCTCTGGCTGGAGCTGTTAGGATATAAACTGAACAATTTTTACCCATTCTGACCTTTGCTGTAAGTTTTAAGTTGCAATTGTGTGCCTCGAGGCAAAAAAGTGTAATACAAGTTTCCATTGTTATTTCTTGAAACTTGGAGTTCTTTTTATCTTTTGGAAAGCAACGCCAGTGTTCACTCTGCTTTTGGCTCAGTTGCTTTCCTTTTAGACAGAATTGCTTTCCTCAGAGTTTTGGATTTATTTATATATTTTCCAGTTTTGATTGAAGAAGTTTGGAGTTTTTGCACGGAGTGGTTTTCTTTTGTGCAGCGCTGCCATGGTGGCTATACCGATCATGCTAACTAGCCTGTAGTTTTGATGTGTCTCCTGGTTCTGTCTGCTGTCTGTGCTTCTGCACACATGAAACACATCGTGTCCTAAGGAAAAGGGTTTTGTTCTTGGAAAGAGCTCCTGCGCTTGGTGTCTAGATCAGCAATTGCACAAGCTTTCATATTCTGGCGGAATCACAGTAAATAAGCTTTGCAAAATTCCTAAAGAACGCTTAAAAATAAGCATCCACTGGCTTCATATTAAATTGTTTTTTTTGGTTTGTTTGTTTGGGCAAAACACCCAAGTTTGTCTAATCTTCTCAATTAATCATGTTAACAAGCATTCTAGAGTTCAATTGTTTAGGAAATTGTCAGCCATTTATCCACATTATATTTCTATCTAAAAGGCCAACGGGAAAAATAAAGGATGAAATTCTACAAGTAACAAAACAGCATCGCAAACAAACTGTTCTTCCAAATTAAGACATAAGAGTTTGTAACTAACTGTGCCTTGATTTTTGGGCTAAAATTCAGTTCATACATCATTTTTTTTAACCATGTGGAACTGGATTAAAAACAGGATGACCACTTCCACCAGGCAACCACTAACCAAGAATGAGTGGTTGCCTGGTGATTGCCTTGATTTTTTTCAGTTTCAGTCATCAATTACAACCAGTTGCCATGACCAAACTGTCGCCCAGAAGTTGAGGGTCTTAAATGTTCACCTTTCGATCGTAAAGCATAGATTGCCCGGTGGTATGTGACTTGTCTACAGACTATTGCAGTTTGACTCCAACTGCATTGACTCAGACAGATTGTTGAAGGTTTGCAAATAATTGCTGTCTCATTTATAAATCCAGACAAATTACCAACATGCTGCCATCAGTCTGAATGAGTCTTTGTTAATGAACACAACTAGATGAGACTCAGCTTATCTGTCTGCCAGCTGTTTGTATTCTGGATCTGTTTTTTATAAAAGCAACTTTTTAAGTGTCGATGTCATTCTGCAGTTTACTAATTTTACCTGATGCAGTTGCAAACTGATAGCAGACGTGACTGCGAGTGGTTGCAGACTTGGTCGCCGTCTTTGAAGAAACCAAGTCCATTGGTCACAATCACAGTAAT
This sequence comes from Neolamprologus multifasciatus, assembly GCF_963576455.1. Lineage (NCBI taxonomy): Eukaryota > Metazoa > Chordata > Actinopteri > Cichliformes > Cichlidae > Neolamprologus > Neolamprologus multifasciatus. Next base: position 36,108,671 of record NC_140460.1, read on the forward strand.
TGTGGTTGTGCGTTGGTCTCCAAACACCATTTTCAATTCAATTAAAAATGTACTTGTATAACGCCTTTAAAAGCAACAGAGTTTTTTCGCAATATGACTGTTGTATCATGGCGCCTTTCACCTAACTAGCATGAGTATATGCTTAATGAGTGTTTAGTTAGATACAGAAAATATAAGATATTTCTTGATAGACATACTATTTCACCACAAATCCTGGCTGACTGCCAAGATTTGTGGTGAATTTGGCTAAGCAAGTAGCTTATTTACAATCATCACTATGTCCTTCCATTTTTCCACATGGCTGTCAAATTATCACAACAGTTGGAAAAATCACCAAGTAACCATGGACTTTTGGATCATTGAGTCACTTTCAGAGTTACTGTTTTTGTTGGGAGTTTGTGTGGAGTTTTATACATAACCTGAAGGCTTGAGAAAAATGTGAAACATTTATAAGCGTTGGGTTCCTCCTCGTGTTTCCAGTCAAATTTAAGAACTGCAGCATCGTGGATACACGCCAGAGAGGGAGCAGTGGGAATAGCTGTTTTTTAAATGTGATGTTTGGTTAGAAAATCAAGTAACACTACAATGTACGAAGGACTCTTTCTACTGCCAAAGCTGCTTGACTTGTTTTTTTTGTCAGTTGGGGGTCCAGAATCACGCTGTTGTTGCTGCTGTGTGCTTTGCAATTCTGTATTTGTAGAATTTTAGTGTTTTGCACATATCCTCCTGGACTCCTTGGCTGTTCACCAACATGGGTACGTTTTGTCCCCAATTTCTGTCAAACATGAGAAATCTATCGGGGCCTTTTATTTCCAATCATTCAATCTAACTCATTCTAAATGGCGTCCTCTCCCAAAATACTAATGAGAGCCTGGATATCTTTTTGGTAATCAATACAGATGACGCAGTAAAATATGGGTTAGTGCTGTGTTGGGTGTCGTCATTGTTGGCAACATCTACTTGACCAAATATAGCTCCTCTAAAGTGCAGCTCTTGGGTAATTCCGGGAACTTTCGTATAAGATGGTAAACAACATCGGATAATGGCAAGTCTTTACTGTTAATTGCGTTCCTGCTTTGCAAAAGGGATTCAAGGACTCTAGATAGTTGTCCAGACCTGAACTTTACATCTAAATACTTTCTTTTCTAATCTGGAATAAGTATACATGAACCTTCATATAATATTATCTTCAACCTTGGACGGAAAATTACAATTCACTATTAAAACCCTTGTCACTCCCCTCTTTATCAACAGCCTACAGCCACTCTCAAAGCAGTGCAGTGGGACAAAAGGTCAGACTCCATTTGATTATAATGAGCACAGCTAAAATCATAATGAGCTCCCTCACCGGGTGATTGGAAGCGACATTCATTTTTAAATGAAATTTGTGGTTTTATGACTTCTTTGTAAGGTGCACTGTTTGATGTCTTAGATTAAACAGCACAGAACAAAGAAACAGTGATGAAACAGAGATACAGGAGAGCAGCAACTTTGGTGTGTAAAATAGACTTTCAGTGTGGCTAATGAGCTGGGACTGATGCTGTTAACCCGCTTTTCTTCTTCTTCTTTTTGCACCGCATTGCGATGAAGTGTATTTGGTTGTGTGCGGCGCCCGTAAATAACCAAAATGCCTGAGAGGTTGAAAACAATCATGAAAATATTTCTCAACATTAAGTGTTCCTGCCTTCTTCCTTACACCGACTCATCCCTTTCACCCCATATTTTACATGTCTTTCAAGTCTGAACATTTTGAATTGACAGATCTGACACTATGGTAGCTTTTGTGGCTTAAAGCAATTTTTGATGCAACACTTCTTTAACAGTCTTTCAGTCTGGCACTTTCAAAACCAATTTCTCTTCAGTGAACAATGCTTTCTTGCTGGGTAGTGTCGTGCTATTTCAGGGCCTTGCTTACTATTGAATATTATTGCATAGCAACATGACTGGCTAGAAACGGGAGGGGGTAGAGGCATTATTTTGTTTCCTGGGCCAGACCACTGCTCTTGAGTGATGGGAACCTTTCCCTGTGTGTTCTCTGTGATGCATTTATAAGCTGGGGGCTGTTTTCTGCAAATGTAGACTATGAGGTCTAACACAAGCGTAGAACATGAATTTCAGGTGGAGATCATGACTGTTTATTGCTTTCACCCTGAGATACTTTAGAATTACTAAAGTTCCTCATGTTTAACATTTATTTTCAGAAATCATAAAGACATATTGCAGCAGATGATTAGAGTTCTATTGTCGTTTTCTTGAGCATATGTGAAACATTGACTTTACGGTAGCAACATGCTCTCTACAAGTGTATATCTTATCTGTATAATGTTTATCTTATCTGGACAAGATAAACTGCCCAACAATTCCAGAGCTGCATGCATTCAAAGGCACAGCAGGACTGTGATAAGATCTCAGCCAGCCGTAAATGCTGGCTGAGATAAATATTCTTTTAACCCTCAGAGGTCTAAGTCATCTTCAGCGATGGCACCAACCCCAATCCTAACTGTTATTCCAGGCAGTTAATATGTAATTTTTGTTTTTATAAAAAAAATTTTCCCCCTTTGTTTGCAGTCACTGAGCACAGAAAAATAATCAGTCTATAATAATAAAGTTTATTTCCCTTTATCCTAAATATAGCATTTAAGTTAAGGTTACATCTGTGATGCATTAAGGCTTGATTATACTTTCCATGTCCACGAGCCCACTACATTCCACTCTGTGATCGTTAGACAGTGAGAGTCCAAGCAGACAGATGCATGCCTGCCTGGTTTTTGTGCACCCCCGTCTGCAAAGAACCAACACTGCAATACACCAACTACACCACAACATCTCCAGCTGTCTGTATGATTAGCATTAGACCTCAGACAACCTCAGTAAAAGGTCATCTAACTCAACCCCTTCCTTCTACATCAACCTGCCTGCCCAAAAAGGTAGAGGCTATAGGCTGCCACTCTCAAAGTTACAGGTCATAATGGCAGCTTCCACAAACCACCTATAGGTACGGGACTCTTAGATTAGTTGTCTCTCGTAGTAGTGGTCCTTCAAGAGTATCTGGTTGTTCAACAACGCTTCATACCTGGAAAGGGTAAGTTCAGATTAAATTGGGTGTTTCGGAGGACCGTTCATATTGTTTAAGAGTTTATATCAAATTAACGCAGGATTATTCAAACATTATTCTTTGTGAGCAGCTCTTGGTTTCTTCTACTTTAAATTTATTATAGGTGGAGCTGTGGCTCAGGAGATGGAGCAGGTAATTTACAAGGGTTGGTAGTTCAATCCCTGGTTGCTCCAGTCTGCTGAATTGCTCCTGGTGCTTTCATAAGAAGTTAGAAAGCATAGAGGTTATATGCACTTATATATGTGAATGAAACATGTTGAATGTCTATGTTAGATTGTCTATTCTTATTTAATTCACTTAATGTACAGAATTCACCTGCTTGCTGCATACATGCTACTACTGCACATTCACCTAATGTATATATTATATATAATGTTCTTCCTCTCTTGTCATGTAACAAATGGATACACCAAACACATCGCTTCTTTGCAAATAATTCAGAAAACACACCATGAAAAAAAAAGGATGCTGATATGAAGCGATGATGAGCCAGATGCTCCTAAACAAGAAAAACTGGTAACGGCCATTAGGCTGCCTCCTTACTGTTCTGTTTTTGTTCTGTCCCCCCCCCCCCCCCAAACCGGTCGGCGCAGATGGCTGCTCCTCCATGAGCTACTGGAGGTTTCTTCCTGTTAGAAGGGAGTTTTTCCTCCCCGCTGTCACTAAGCTTGCTGATAGGTGGTTGTGTGATTAATGGGGTTTTCTCTGTATTACTGTAAGTCTTTAGCTTAAAATATAAAGCACCTTGAAGTAACTGTTGTTGTGATTTGGTGCTATATAAAACAAATAGAGTTGAATTGAATTCTGGTAAGCTAAATAAAACAAACTGATGAAATACCATAGTGACAATATAGCAAAGGAGTCACAGAGTAACACAACTATAACGTTCAGCTGAAACATCTGTGGCTTTAGGGAAATCTTTTTTTTTTTCTTTCTTTTTTTGGGGGTTGGCGGGCATCCTTGCCCGGCACATCTTGGATGTCATTACCTATAATATATGCAATTCTGTCACCATGATGAATGCTACAGCTGAAACATATTGACTTTCTAGTACTTCGGTCAGTCTATTGTTCTTCAGGAGGAGCCAGATGACTTTATCTGAGTAAAACTAAATGTGGCATTTGTTTTGGTGGTGGCGGTGAAAGGAACATAAATAGCTTGTGGCACAAGAACAGCAGCAGCAGTAACTTCATATAGCCACTCAGCATTCAGTCATTTACAGTCTAAACTAATTTTGTGGACAGTAAAATGTTAACACAGCCTCTAACCTGCTCAAACTATTTACCTCCTCAGCCCAGTATGATACGCCTACCTCTTTTCTGTTCTACCAAGTAGAGCATTTGTCCTACCCGTGCCATTTGATGGCTATTACCCAAATCTCTCCCATCCCTTAGTTGACTCATTAACATATGAAGAAGGCTGAAATATAATATGTCCTTTAATTGATGGAAGATAATTAATTTAGTCAAAGTGCCAGTGAAGAAAAGACAGAGCTGAGTGGATTTAGAAAGTAATCCTTTTGTTCTGGTGAATTGGATACACCATGTAATCAGCAGGTGCTTGATGAGGTTTATTCATTGTTGTATCTTTCTTATGTCATTACCTTTTTATATTTTGTCATTTTATTAAAGAACATGCTTATGAATACAAATGAAGCTTGTCCCTGTTTTGTGAGTTTTCTGTGAAATGAATTCATTGTCTCCCGCTGTGGTCGATGGTGCGTTAACACTCTTTGAAGCCTAAAGAGTGAGTTATTTATTGTAACGCACCATTATGCTGAGTTACAAAATTAAAGTGTGTCATGTTTTTTTGTGCTTGCATAGTCAAATTTAAGTTTTTAGACCTGTTTAAAAAATAGTAATAATAGAAACAGATGGTGAATTTCAGGACTTAGTTCATTATAGGTTTCTGACCTTTTTTATGTCATGTCCTTGGCAAGAAAATAATGATCTTCACACCCTAACGCCGCTCTGAAGCAGTGGCACAAGTCCTTATGTGTGCTGTTCTCGGCACACATCACTTCACAGTAGGGATGCGGCGGATTAATTAAGATTGTCACTCAAACATCTGGTTGCTGTGGAAATGGGCTAAAAATGTATCCTTTTCCTAACTTCTGGCTTTTCCTTGGGTGCTTTGGTACAAAGTTAATATAGCCTGGTAGGGATGGGTACCGGTTCTGACATAAACGGTAGTAACCAGACCGAAAGCAGCGCTTTATTTCGGTGCTTTTTTTTCCTGAGATGTCATACACTTTGAATTCTAGCCAATCATTTTACGTTTCCGAGGATAGTAGGCGGGTCCAGGTACGTATGTTCTTTTAGAGCAGAGCTACAGATTAAAAATGCCCAAGGCAAAGCGGTCAAAAGTCTGGCTGTACTTCACAGCAAAATATGCAAACTCAGCAGCCTGCAACAAGTGCTTTAAGCTGATACTGTGATACTGTGCAAAGGAGGTAACACCTCAAATCCGATGAAACACCTGGCGATGCATAGCGGGGTTTTTTTAAAGCCGAAAAATGCGCTGTATTTGATAGCTTGCTGTGAGACCTCACACCTAGCGCATCTACTGCGGGTGTGGTGCCTGTTGTCGGACCCTTAGTTAGCAACATCCCCCAAAAACCCCCAAGAGTAGAGTCCTGGCCCCTAGCCCTGCCAGTGTAGCAGAAATGATGACGGATGATGATGGCAGCAGCAGCCGTTCTTCTCTGCGTAAGTAGCTTAATGTTGTTCGTGTGTAATTTACGTTGAGTAGGCTAACCACGTTATTACATTAATGCATGTAAGGTGAACTAGCAAACACCATCGTAGTTACATGCGGCTGTCTTCTTGTTTGATGGCAGATGCTCCCTTCACCCTGGCCAAAAAGGCTAAAATGACCAAAGAAAAAAAGGAAAACAGTTAAACATGAGAGGTTTTTGGACAAAGTTTGTGTTTTTTCCATTGTTTAAGCACTGCTTCCGGCCAAGAGTGATACCATATATGCCCTATAGCTGCAGAAAAGGCTAACATTGTTATCTTTTTACAAAAAAAAACAGCTGAACATGAGAGGTTTTTGGACCAATTTTGTGTTCTCCATTCTTTAAGCACCGGTTTGAGCACCGTTTAAGCACCGGCACCGTTTCAAAAGTACCGGTTTGGCACCGGTATTGGATAAAACCTAAACATACCCATCCCTATAGCCTGGTGAATGGGTGCACAATCTGGATGTTACCTGCCCCTTGAATGACCATTATTAGCTTTTGTTAGTCATTCACATTGCCAATTATCCCTTTCCTCCACCTTCTAGGTGGTTCAGTAGCCTATCATTATTTTTCGGAATCAATGATAAATAGTTTTTATTTATCTGGAAACTTCTATTGGTTGTGCGAAGACGTGTATTTAGCATCTTCGTGGTAAATATGTTAATCTAGCTATAACATATTCTTTACAAGGTAAAAGGATGCATTTTGAAATCCTAACCATGACTTTTTTTCCTAAACCAAACCAAGTGTCTTTGATGTTTAACCTTAAGTGAAGGTAAAGAAAGTAATGGCTCCATCTGACTCCAACCATGGGATCTGTTTCTAATATAACATGTACACAGCACACTGCTTATTACTTCCATTTAGGTGGCCTGAATGACAATCAATTACGGTAACAAGTAGACATGATCAAGATGATGGCGTGGTTGTTGTTATTTCAGAAACAGCGATCTCTACGGTTTACAGAGAACGGTCTGAAAAAGAGAAAATATCCAGTGAGTTCTCTCGGTGACGCCAGAAGTCACAACGACAATGGCCAGATTGCTTTGAGCTGATAGGAAGGCAACCGTAATTCAAATAACCACTTGTTGCAACCGAGATATGCAGAAAAGCACCTCTGAACACGCAACACATGAAACCTTGAGGTGGATGAGCAGCAGAAGATCACAACAGGTGGCACTACTGTCAGCCAGCGACAGGAGGCTATGAGTTCCACCAGAATTAGACAATAGGCGATTAGAAGAAATGTTGCCCGGTCTGATGAGTCTCAATTTCTGCTGTGCCATTCAGAAGGTACAGTAAGGTCAGAATTTGGTGTAAACAGCACAAAAGCATGGATTCATCCTGCCGTGTAATAATAGCTCAGGCTGCTGCTGGTGTTGGTGAAATAGAGTGAGGGATATTTTCTTGGCACACTCTGGGCCTCTTAGTACCAACGGAGCTTTGTTTAAATGTCACAGCTTACCCCAGTATTGTCGATGGCCATGTCCATCTCTTTACAACGACAACGTACCGTGTTCTGATGGCTGCTTCTGGCATGATAATGATCGCAATGTAGCTAACAAAGTGTCCGATGACTGTATGGGAGAAATAACAGTATGGGACCGATTACAGCCATTTTAAAGGGCTAATAATATTTCAAATGTATGGAACGAGCAGACCCAATTAAGGGTGGGCGGTGAAACTGTTCTCAGTAATTTTCACAAAAATAACCCTTTCATTCTTACTGGCCATACTGCTAGCTGACAGCAGGTCACCCAGCTGTAAGCGCCCTGTAAGCACAGCAGTAAAATGAGGTCATCTTTGGCTTGTTTTGTTCATTGTTAGCGAAATGCAGACATTACAAATGAGTTTTATAACTCTAAAGTAATAAAGACACAGTCTCGAACAATACAGAACAGTAATTAGCAAGACAGAAAAGCTATATTTTGATTTGAGACATATTTTTTCAGGTCTGGGTAAAAGAAGGCAGAAAACAGGGCTGTAAGATGACGTTAAAGGGTTGTTTATTAAATCACAAAGATTCTTGCTTGTTTCATTAAGGTTCCATATATTTAAATAATTATTAACACAGGGACACATGGGCGACCTAGATGGAAATGGGGAAAATGTTGGGATAGGTGGTTAATGTTGTCTCTAGGCAGATTCTCTGGGAGCGGGAAGGGAGCCATATGCGGTTATGGAATGCACTTCAGGTGGGGAGAAGAGCTCTTAAAACATGATGGATGTCATTTTTATCAATTGAAATCTTTTTTTCATGGGCCCCACTGGTTATTTTCCTAACCCAATTACTAAAAGGGGATCTCCAGAGAATCTGAATGGGGGGGGGGTCGCATGCACATTTATGACGTTACGAAAAAACTTCAGTATGCTTGTATTTCTGAGAAGGCTCCGCAAAGACGTATCTAAACAACAGGATAACTCTGAACAGAGCACCAAATCTGAGATGGCAGGCTTTTTTGTGTTATTATTGGTTTAGCATTATATGATTTACAGTACCATATATATATATATTTTTTATCACCTTCATTTTCTGCCCCAGCTATTGTCCCACTATTTGTCACGTCCCACTGCTGCCATAATCTCATACCCCCGGTCAAGCCGAAATATCAATCAGAGGCGAAAGGCAGAACCAGAGGCTTTTCTTTACTGCCTGTAATGGAAAAGTCTGGGGTGTTTTTTGGGGTGTTTTTTGACACTGGCTTTTGTCAGTTTTCCTTTATCTTCTTCTTCAACTGACACCCACTAAATTGTGCAGTCAACTGCGGCACCAAATTGAGCGTCACGTTGCAAAAGGACACAGGTAATGATAACGCCATTCAGAAATCAGCGTGACATTTTGCCCCCCCCCCCCCCCCCCCCACCCCCGAGGTCTATCTTACGGTTCTACAGTAAACAAAATCCTGAGTTACATCAGTGCAGCTTTGGAGGAAAATCTAAAACTTGAACATGGAAATATCATCAGTTTTAACCATTAAATGTGATGTTTTATGGACTAAATAGTGGATTAAAGTCTTCCATTAAAGTCTATCTCTGGAGTTTGACCTCCTCTCACACATAGAAGGCAGATATATAAATAAAAAAGGACTTTTATCTTGTAAGAACATTTGGAACAAGCAGTGTAAGAGATGGCAAAAGCCTTGGCGAGACACGCTGTGGGCAAATTTTGCTTGTCACTGAGCCTAAATGGCACCAAATGTTGCCTTTGAAAATGTTCAGATTCATTACCTCCAAGTCTTGCGATCAACATTTTAATTCCTTAATGACTGGAAAGGCTGGAGGTTAGGAACAAATTGTTTCCATGCTCACTCCTCTTCATCACTATTAACAAGGAAGTTTTAGATTTTGCTCGGCTTCAATTCATTACTGGCTGTGCCCCTCTGCTGACCATACCACATGTCAAAATTTAATTTGGGCCCATGACATAATTGGGTCTCATTTGTGACACAGAGTGAGCTATCTTCACTGTTGCGCTCCTTATTTGTGATTTAGGTTGATGAGATACTTTTTCCCCCCTTCGTCTTCCTCTTCTTTCTTTCTCGTGCAGCTCTAATTTGCAGAAGGCATGTCAGCTGGAGAAATCTTTAACAAAATTGCTTTGAGGGCGATCAGTGAAATGTTGCCTTTCCCATGGCGGTTCATTAACTTTTGCCTTTTTGCTCAATTCACATGCAACATCATTTTTACAACATAATCACATAATAACAACATACTTAGCGACTGATTATTTTATTATGGACTGGCCTATATATCTTTCTTTTTTGCGATTGTTACTAAACAGACGAGTGATTTATTTTGTTTTGTCTAACCAGCAGTATTGGCAGCAGGTAAAGGCAGAGTGAGGTTGAGATTAATTAGCAACAGCAGGTGCAGTCAAAAATATAATATAATGCAATATTATAGAGTGTAACGTATCTGTAATCCGCGTCAAAGGTGTTTTGTTGCATCTCCTGTGCTTGTTTTCTCAGTTTGCTTTTGTCCTCTCTGAGGGAGCTTGCAGGCCCACTATAGAAAAACATCATTTGAGAGGCTTGAATGAGAGTGTCATCATTTAGTATCTTTGGCTTGACAAATGACTTATGATGTAGCAGTTATGATAATGGTTGTCTTTTATTCTTCTGGTAATTGCCAGATTGATTAACTGACTTTGTTTCATTGCTATTCAGTACAATGCTTGTAGCCCCACTGAGTCATATTCCTATTAAAGAAAGTTGATTTTTAAAGGGGTAGTTCATTCTGGAGTCAGATATACTGTTTTTCAACCATCCTGTGCGACCACTTGGCAACCAGCTGATGTGTCGGAGTTGAGTTGCGCTCATCAGTGCAGACGGACTCGGATTGATTACGGACCAACGCAAACAGATTTGTTGGAAGTCTACGTTTATGCATTTCACAGAAATTATTTGCAGTCAGCTTGAGTCAGACTGCAATTGTTTGGAGGCAGGTTGCCACTCACCACGTGACCGTGTAGTCACTTCATGCAGTTGCACTGAATGTCACAATGGTTGCCTGGTGATTGCATGGGATTTTGCAAACCTCAATGTCAATGCTTTTCTTTTTGTCACTGTTCCACTCACTATATCACCATGCACATGGGTTAGCTTGCACCATTCACCATGGGGCTTAGCTTACATTACAGAGTATCTAAATAGGGGAGCGCATGGGGTAGAACGCAATCCTGGCAAATTCCCCTTTTTTATTTATATTTTTTTATTACAAGTTATTAAAGAACTTTAGTATTGTTCATTGTCAATACAAGATATTTATATGCGGTACATTGAATTTGGCCTTTATTGTTGAGAAGAATCTGTAAATGAATCGTTTTGCCACTTTATTCATAGGCAACACAGTGGTGCAGTGGTTAGGACGGGCGTCTCGCAGTTCCTGGGTTTGAGTCCTTCTGCCAAGCATACATTATTCATAATTTGAAGTTTTCCGTAGGTGTCTCTTTTTCTGGGCCCTGTGCCGCCTCTCGCCTTATGACAGCTGAGATGGGCTCCGGCCCTACCGTGACCCTGAATTTCATAAGTGGAAGAAAACAGATGGATGTCCAAAAAGGATGGTCTTGAATTGCCATCTAGATGAATTCCAGCCTGTGTTGGTACAAAAGGATGTAAAGATGCTCAGATTTTAGCCATAAATGTTTCGTCACATGCTAGTGACAAGAAAAACTAAATGGATAATCAACATCAAAACAGCATAGATGGATACATAGCACTACATGCCATGGGAAGAACATGTATTTGGTTTGGAAATGAACCGTCCCTTTAAAGAGGAAACTATTTATTTTGTACTCGTGCTCTATTCTGTACATTTACAACATGCAACACCTCCCCCACTCGGTGCTGTGACTCTCCGCTGTGCCCAGCTGTTTGCCGTAGCTCCCTTGTTTTGAGCAATGCCCCATCCCCCTGTGGTTTGGCAGGCAGTTTGTTATGCGTTCCCCTGCCATCAGTACTCAACCCAGCAAGTCAACTCACCCCTGCGTTCTGATCAGTCCAGCAGTGTGTGTGTGTGTGTTTGCGTGCATGTGTGTGTGTGTATACTGTAGTGCGCACTCAGCATCCCGGTGGGTTTCCACCTGCTGGTGCCACCAAAGGAGCAGCACACAGGAGATGTGATTGCAGAGCTTACAGCAAGGGAGGATGTGGGCGAAACAGGAGAGAAAATATCAGAGCGTGAAGCATGTGCAGAGCATGCTTCATGAGCATTCTCAGAGTGGAGTGGTTACTTGGTTACTGTATATGAGTACAGGCTTTAATTTAACTGAAATACTGCAAGTGTGTAGCTGCCTGTCGCTTTTAGGATTTGCAGGCAAAAGTGGTTTTATCCTTTGAATCCCAGAGATAAAACATTCATAGATACAGAGCTTGGGGAAATCTGTCTTGCTGCATTTGTATTCCTGTATATCCTTAGGTGATCTGCTGTTTGCATTGTTTGATTCTATGAAACACTGACAGGTAATTGGCAACGTGTTTTCTGGAAGCCTGTGGTTTTTGGCTCGTCCTGGCAGATCTGAGCCCCGTGAACAAACTGGCGAGGGAGAGCTCCAGGAATTAGTTTGACTTGGCAAGCTTTCCACAAGGTGAGATGACTTTGATCAGTGTCCCCTTGTTTGTTGAGGTGGCACTTTCTGGGCATGAGCTCTGTTTTAAGCAAACAAAAGACTATCTCTCTTGGCATTTTATCAATAGATACAGGGTTACCGAGGGTGGACTGAAGTTTTTAATACATTTTTCTTCTAAATATCTTGGTGACGTACAGCGCATAGTACTACCACGCATGGCTAAATGCAGTATATTCATAGAAAGGAGTTTTGGATTGTTGACAAAAACAGATTTGATCTGAGAGTGTCGTTTCTTTCCACTGTTGTTATAGGTCGTGTTATCATTTCTTAAGATTAAACAAGTGTTGCCATTATGTTGAATAAACCTTGTTAGCCATACACACTGGTTCCATTTTCCTTGTGCAGTTCTAGCTGCATGCGTAGAAAGCTTGAGGCAGGGATAACAATAGCAAGAACCCTTCATATAAAACAGAGCAGGCATCACTGACAACTCGCGTTCAGGAAGCCAGACAAACCATGAAAAAGAGTAGCCTCAGTGGAAATGGGTTGCAGAGTTGCTTGCAGATGCAGCAGCAGCTCAAACTATATACCCTGTGAATGTGATTGAAGGCATAGAAAGGTAACGGCTTCAGGGACCGGCATTGTTTCTAGGCAGAGCTTACACACGGCTCTGCTGACTTCCTCATGTTGTAGCTGTATGCTGTCACCGTGGGGCTGCTTTAATGGCATGCAGAACAACGTATCCAGTTGGGCTATTCTTGGAGCCCAACTGATGTAGGATTTTTAAAAAGGATACCAATGCAGATATTTGGTGATTTAAAAATCTGACATTTTCAGACACACAATCGACTGCAATGTACTGCATGAGATTGCAAGTGAGCAAACATTAGGGATTCCGTGTGTTGGCTAGTTTGTGATTCTCTACAGCATAAAGTTGCAAACCTGAACAATATACAGTAGGACCAATACTGATGTTTGGTGACGTTTTTGAAATAAAATATTTCTGTTGTTTTTTTCATAAATTACATAGCAGTATAAGTATTATAAAGTAAGTATTATATTTATAAAGTATTATAAATGTTTATACTTCTGGATCAGCAGATATTGACTGATAATATCTTCCTCCCCAATAATCCGGTCAGGCTTTAGCTATTCTTTGTGTTTGTTTTGTTGTTGTCTCGGTAGCTTAGCTCCTGCCAAGGAGAAGACAGAAATCACAGCAGTGCAAAGAACTACTTTACAGTGGAGGCTGGTGAAATGCCATCTTCCACTGTTTCTTCCTCTGTGGTCAACACCACCGTTCTACCTATGCGTAGCACAATCCCTGGGTTTACACATAAGCCAAAATCCTTCACTCTGTGTAGGCAAACAAAGACAAATGTGGTACCATGAGTATGAATTAGCACTATGTTGGATTCTGAGATGATGTAGCATCTTCTGGTTTATAAATGTCAGCAAAACCACTGGGGCACCTTTGATGTTACATCCATTTATGAAGACATTTTCATCTGCTGCTGCTTTTGTTACTTTAGCACATAGTTAGCTGTTCAGTTTTCCCCCATCGTAAACAGTTAGCGCAGATTTAAAAAAGGAATAAGACAGTCATCTGACTGGCTGAGCAGTCTTAGCTATTTATATTCCACTCTCCTCCAACTCTTCTTCACTTGGTGCTGCTGGGCAGCCTAAATGGCAATTTAAATGGCAGGTGCACCTGTTCAGAAATTATTGTTTGTGTTCTTGGCTCGCTCGTGCTGCTCTTTGTTAATGTGTGATTAAATCAGCCTCTATATTGAAATCTGAACCCAGAGCTGATTTGAGCGAATGTTTGCTGAAAGTTTGCTGCCCGAGAGACGAGGCCCAAGCGGAGCAGGTGAACCGGAGCAACAGATGCGATGCTGATTTGAACAGATGGCAAAAGAATGCATAAAAGGTCAGGTGATCTGTGCCTGTGCTGCTGTTGCAGAACACTGATTGGGTTCTTTTTAAGAAGGAAGACAGAACAATAATCCCCCTGCATAAAAGGGGGATCAAGAGCTTATAGCCCCTAATTACTAATGGTGGGAAGCGATATGACATATTCTTCATCTTTTGACAGGTATGATTAGGGATGGGTATCGTTTAGGTTTTATCCGATACCGGTGCCAAACCGGTACTTTTGAAACGGTGCCGGTGCTTAAACGGTGCTCAAACCGGTGCTTAAAGAATGGAGAACACAAAATTGGTCCAAAAACCTCTCATGTTTAGCTGTTTTTTTTGTAAAAAGATAACAATGTTAGCCTTTTCTGCAGCTATGGGGCATATATGGTATCACTCTTGGCTGGAAGCAGTGCTTAAACAATGGAAAAAACATAAACTTTGTCCAAAAACCTCTCATGTTTAACTGTTTTCCACTTTTTCTTTGGTCATTTTAGCCTTTTTGGCCAGGGTGAAGGGAGTATCTGCCATCAAACAAGAAGACAGCCGCATGTAACTATGACAGTGTTTGCTAGTTCACCTTACATGCATTAATGTAATAACGTGGTTAGCCTACTCAACGTAAATTACACATGAACAACATTAAGCTACTCACGCAGAGAAGAACGGCTGCTGCTGCCATCATCATTTCTGCTACACTAGCAGGGCTCCGGGTCCGATAACAGGCACCACACCCGCAGTAGATGTGCACGGTGTGAGGTCTAGCAGCAAGCTATCAAATACGGCGCATTTCTCGGCTTTAAAAAAAAAGCGCTATGCGTCGCCAGGTGTTTCATCGGATTCGAGGTGTTACCTCCTTTGACAGTGTCACAGTATCAGCTTAAAGCACTTGTTGCAGGCTGCTGAGTTTGCATATTTTGCTGTGAAGTACAGCCAGACTTTTGACTGCTTCGCCTTGGGCATTTTTAATCTGTAGCTCTGCTCTAAAAGAACTTACGTACCTGGCCCCGCCTACTATCCTCGGAAACGTAAAATGATTGGCTAGAATCTAAAGTGTATCACAGCTCAGGAAAAAAAAGCACCGAAATAAAGCACCGAAATGTGCGCTGCTTTTCGGTCTGGTTACTACCGTTTATGTCAGAACCGGTGCCATCATGGCACCGGACACCGGTACCCATCCCTAGGTATGATGATGCTTTACATGAACCTTGACTGAACAAGTAAGTTTAAAATAATAAATATTATCCAGCTGCTCCAACCTGCTCTCCACTACACCTATGTTTTCATTTCAATCCATCTTTGCATCACAAATAAACATTTCTATGCAAATATTTAAACAAATCACACATGAGGGTGTGCAGTAAATGTACCCGTGTATTTAGGATCCCCTCCAAACCGACCCTCACCTTTTTCAGCGATCTTCTGTCATACATCTTGTCAATATCTATCAATTAGCTAACTGTGCTTACAAATGCTCCTCTGACACACCATACATCTGGGATTGCTAATTAAGATGATGTGTTACATAATTAATGCCTTCACTCAGCTAATTAGCGCTCACTTAGTGCTTTAGCTTTTGAGATGTGAAAATCAGCGCTAAACGAGTGTTAATGTGATTCGGCACCGCAGTGGCATGGAGCAAAAGATCAGAGCGGGAGATGCAGGGAACCCAAAGTTCCTTCCTCGAGAACCTTTAGACGCATCCGCCTCGCTTCACTGGTGCAACTCGCGTGGAAGTCTCGGGTTTTATGAGCGCTGGTGTTGGGTTGATTTTGAGTGACTTTACGGGCCCTGCGCTAAAGGTCGCGAGTACATAACTCTCGAAGATCTTCTCTCCCTCTTTTGCTGCCTCCGCCATCACTGACAGTCTGTAGAAACGACCCATCAAGGACACTTCAGCAACGTGTCAATCCACCGACTCCAACCAGAGAGATAAGAAGGTGGAAAGGGATAGCGGATGGCACTCTTGCATAATTTATACTGAGCAAAAAATCAATTTTAGGGCATAAATTACTCCGATGTTAATTAGTTGCAGATTGGTCTTTTACAAAAGGTGCATTCTAAATCACCTCAGGGAGACTCTCACCACGCTGAGATGAGACCCGATTCTTCAGCTGCTGATAATTTCACATGATGTTATGATGGAAAATTAGACTTGTTTGTTACTTGGACATGACCAAAATGTTTTTAGAAGATGTAACAGTTTCTGTGAATACTGATTTTTTTTTTTTTAATTTCTCCCCCCTCCTGGTCCCTCTGCCGGTGAGAGAAGGAACTCCTGCAAAGAAAATGAGTCGGTGGAGTCAACTAAATACTCTCATGTTGCTACCGCCCCATCCTCGCTCTTTCACGCAGCGAGACACGCTCTTAATGCTGCACTTGCACACAAATGCCGACACTGCTGCACAAACCACCCTCAGTCAGGGAGATTGCTTACCAGCGCTTAGTTCAGTGGCGATGCCCAGTTGGGCCTTGATGTAATGGAAATTGATTGCACTGCTCCCAGGCTACACTGTCATGACAAGTTATTTTAATGGCACTAAAGCAGGCTTATGTTGAAGTTTAAAAGGAGGGGGAGGGCTGAGTGTGGTTAGGGTGGGGGTGGGGGGTGACAGTGACTCGGGGCATATTTGCAGCATTGCAAGTCATTTTATTTATTTATGAGACTGCACAATAGTTCTCGAGACAGAGAGACAGCGAGAGATTGAGAGGAAAATCACGGGTAAGCGGGTGGGTGACGCTCTAGGTTAACCACCTCTAACATATAAGATCTAATTAAAGGTTTGATTTGTGACACCTGCTGTACATTCAGGTGTCAGTTTGAAGGCAGAACAGTATATAGCACACACAAGTCATTTATCCCAGTAGTAACCTGTCACGCAGAGAGGAAGGAAATTTTCAGCCAAGATGAAATCTGTAGTTTATTGGCCTCACACAGGGAATGGCTGCAGTACGAGAGCTGTGACAGGAAGAACTTTTCCATATTTTCTTTTTTTTTCTTTTGTGCTTCCACTTTTTTGTTTCCTTCCCCCCCACATCTAGACTTGAAGTATAATAGAAATAATAAAGACTAACTCTCCAGCCTGCTGGCACTTCTTCAGTGAGGTCATTTCCTGTCAGCGCGTTGCATTCAGGTAACTCTTGGCGGAGGTTGTGTGCGACTTGCTGACATGTGCGTTTGTGTTATTAGAGGAGAGTCGTCCTCGCTATAGGCAAACTTGTGCAGACGTCTGCCGCCATCCCGCTGTTTTTCTCCCTCCCCCCTGCACGCCTTTCATAGTAAGCAAAGTCTTTTATACAAGAAGCAAAAGACATGCAAGCCTCAGAAATGAGCGCTTAAGAGCCTCGTAACACAATCAGTTTCTAATTTATTTTAAAGTTTAATGGCATTTTGAGTTTAATGGCATTTCAGATTGCAATGTCTCTGTAATAAATTATGATGGCTCATGCATGAGCACTTCAAGTAATGTGTTTTCCTCATGTTTTGTCCGCAGGCCAATTAAGGCTCGCTGCGTGACAGTCTGGCCGAATCAAAAGGTCCCCGCACTCCTTGACAGCTAGAGCAGCCAATTAAAATCCAGCGCCGGGGCCAAGCCTGCCGTCGCCGCCCACCGCGAGTGATCATTACCACATGTGTGGGTTGGACGGAGTCTTTGGCCGAAGTATTGATTACGGTGTTGCAAAATGATCTTTGGCGCTTTGGCCCGAAGGAGCAGGGCCGTCGCGGTTAACGGGGATGAAGGTGTCAAGTCGGAGTTTGAGAGCAAGCAGCAAACACGATATACATATGTGCACGCGCGCGCGCGCCCCACCGTGCTGGTTGCCTGTGCCGGTGTTACTGTCCACAGTGCACAGCAGTAAGCCTCATTACACAGGTCAGCAGAGCCGAGACCTCGCTCGCATACTGCTTGATCATCTGAACAAGTCGGAAATTAACTTTGATGTGGAATTTCTGTGGGTGAGCTGCTTAGGTCCACGACAGGGCGGGCGGGGGGTAGAGGTGGCTGGTCAGCTGCGTATGTGGGCGAAATGTGTTCGCCACATGCAGAGATATGAAAGAGAGCATGAGAGAGGAGGAGTGCATGTGAGAGAGGTGGCAAGACGCCTCCCCCATATATTCAACTAGGAGTCACCATATACTTCAAATAGGCTTAATTTGTATTCAGCTCACATGAAGTTGTGGGCTTATAGAGCTAGATTTAATACACCTCAGCTCTCTGTGTGACAGACCTGGACTATGTCTAAATTAGATTGTAATTTCAATGAACTATCTCTTAGCATACATACAGTGACAGACCTGTGATCACTGCTAAGAGCCCTCCTCTGCAGCATTTGGAAAAAGCTTTGATTTGTCTGCCTTCTTGTGTTTGTGTATTCATGTTGTCATTGAGTGGAGTGCCACCATTTTGCACAATTACAGTGACCCACAGTGGACATGATGGCAACTGACAGCTTTTTATTCCTGCTTTATATCAAGCAAACATCATGTCAACAAGAGCACAACAAAAAAAGGAAGAAAGTTTGTTTCTTTTGTTGTTGGGGTATGTTTGAAAAGCAGTCATTTGCATGGTTAAAGGTGTCCCAGTCCATAGTTTTTGTATCAACAGTGGATCTGCTGAGGCCTTTGATATGGCACCCATCCATCCCAGTGACAAGTCTGGCAAGAAGGTGCTGGAATTCCTGGTCTCTGAGCATTTCTTGGCATCTTTTAGCTGCTTATTTTGCTTTTATAGCCTTTAACTTGTTCCACAACCCGAAAGTAGTTAAAAAAAAAGTTTTTTTAAAAGCTCTAAGTCTTAAAACACCCTTCATTTCTTTAAATGTATATTTCATTATATTCTACTAGGAAAATGGGAAACGGGGGCAATGATTTATTGAAATATCTGCAAACCTACATGGACGTACCGTACCTGTTCTCTCTTTCTTGTCTTGTCTTTAAGAAGTCTTCAGGAATAGTTGTCCGGGCTTCTTGAAGGACATTCAAAGCTCTTCTGTGGATGTTTCTGCCTTTTGTTCTGTTCTCTGTCAGGATGATCGCGCACTGCTTCAAGAATGTTGAGGTCCGGACTCAACATCCGGCTAATCCACGAATGATCGTGTTCTTGTGTGTGTTGTATTGCCAGTGTGTTTGGGATCACTGTCATGCTGAATCAGGAGCTTTTCAGATGGTTTTGCATAGTGGATAAAAATCTGATTAGAGTTCCAACACTACTGGCTGAAATGTATCTGCAAAACATAACACAACCTCTACCCTGTTTTTCAACCCTTCTTTCACTATCATTCTAATTAGGTTTCATCTTTCCATATGACTCTGATTTTCAGACCTGCTTTTATGTAATTTGGCATATCTCACCCTTTTCTCCCTGTTTCCCCCCCCCTTAAGAATGGCGTCTTCAAAGCCACTCTGCAACTGAGACCATTTTTGATGAGACTTCAGTGGATCGGCTAAAGGGCCAGTTGCTTTCCCTAGGTTCTGTGTCTGGTATCTTTTCCCATTTTTTTAGGCTATGACTTTAAAATAGTGTTCATCAACTGCCAGTTTTTTTTTTCTTTTTTTTGTGTCCCGTTTGGATCTTTAGCCATCAGAATTGTTGTCTTAAGGCCAAGAACGATGCCAAGCGGATTTATTTTACCAAGTGGATCATCATGGCCTTGCCATATTGGTCCATTTGATTGACCTTTATTATAATTATGAATTTATTTTATGTTCGGTTGCTACAAACGGGACAGATATGACTGGGGGATAGGACAGGGAGAAAGAATGAAAGAAAGAGAGGGAGAGAAAGAAAACCAGAGAGGAGAAGAGGCGGTGAGAAAGGGGGGAAGAAAGAAAGAAAAACAAACAAAACACCTGGATCACCTGTATGGAGAAAAAAAAACAGAAGAGAAAGCAAACAAAAAAAGAGCAACATAATAAAGCACCATCACAATAAACTAGCTAGCAGTAGATAACAGTAGATACTAAATATTAAATATTATGTTGTGCAGCACACAAGATAGACAGCACAATGTGCTTTGAGGCAGCAGCCAAGAAAGGTGTAGTCCGCATCTGTGAACACCCGTGTGTGCACCTGTGTGCATACCTGTGTGGATCAGCATGCTTGTATTCCAAAGGTTTCCCCATGTAACGATCTGCTAGGGAGTGTGGGAAACCATAGCCCCCCCCACCCCCCGTATGAAGCAGGTATGGAGGAGATCCAGGTGAAAAGATGTCCAATTTTACATCTTTGGGAATTTTTTTATGCCTGTCTAACTCTGTTATGTTTGGGTTTTTTCATGGATTCCACGAAAGAAATGTGAACAAATTATATGTTTTAGCAGCAGGCTACTAGTTCTTTGCTAAGTTGTCTGTTCTGTGTGTAGACACACGAGTGATTCATCCATTGAGTTTTGTGTCTTTTTGATGCTTGAATCATCCATTCTTCACAAAAAAATCTAAAACCGCTGACGGATTTGTCCTGCTAACATACATTATACATTTCTGTGACTCTTTCTTGATGTAGCTTATGAATATGATTACTTATATTATCGTTATTATCAACACACAGCAAGCGCCAAGATTTCATAACAGACGAGCTCTTGTTAATGAGAAAATGTGAACAGCTACATTAATTCAACACAACTGCATATTAAAAAAAAACAAAAAACAAAAGAAGCAGTAGAAATAATACAAAAAGAATGTGAGAAATTCTCTTGAGGTATTTAACATGACAAAAAAAACTTGCATAGAAAAGATTTTCATTTCTTCTTCTTCTAGTCAGAAAAATGTGTCAAAATAACAAGAAAGGCTCCCATTATTGTGATGTTATTACGAGCAAAACACAGATTTTCCTTTTGTCCTCATAATGAATAAGAATTATTTTGTACTAATTGGCCTGAAGAAGTTGTTTCATAATTCCCTACATACACTCCTCTCATGAATTCCCTCAGAGGCTCTCCGTTGGGTAGGGAAGTGAAGAAATAGAATTCTCTCTGTCTGCACAATATTCTGCTGTTATATGCCACAAACATGCAATTCTTTATTTGCATTTTAACCATCATGCAGCCTTTTTTAATTTGTTTCCACAAATTTGCCTAAGTGTGATGGCTTGTTTTGACAAATGGGTCAAAAAGGTCAAATGCAGTGGCCATCGATGTCACAATGAGCAACTGTTACTCTAATATGAGGAAATATATGCACGTGTCAGTGGACTGATCTTAAAAACACTTCAGTCAGGCTCCGGGACATCCCCCTGCCCTTCCAAGTACATGTCGCATGGGGAGACCAGCAACAACACCCGAGCGAGAACAGCCAAGGCATCAGAGAGAACCATTAGAGAGAACCTGGCAATGATCAAGACAGACGCAGCATTAAAAGGAGGAGCTAGAGGGTAAGTGGCTTGCAGAGTAGCTTGCAGAGGCACAAGAACTGCAGGCAAAAAGTTTTTCTATGCTTCCTCCCACAGTCCAAAGACATGCAATTAGTGAGGTTAGGTTAATTTATGATTTTAAATTGGTAACTAACGTGAGTGCAAATGGTCATCTATCTCGCTGAGTTAGCCCTGCGTCATACTGTTGACCTGTCCCTGCCCTTCGCCCTGTGGTAGCTGGGATAGGTTCCAACCCCTCTTGAACCCTGATAAGGATAAGCAGAAGACAATGGATAAAAGAATACTATAATTCTTCAGTCCAAACATTTTACTTTCACATTTATGAGGTGAAACTGACAGGGTTAAGTCTAGAACCTCGATGGGGGTATCAAATTAGTTTTAATTTGTTTTTGTTTTTTTTATATCACAAATCAAGTTTTTGTCAAATTGTAGAGAGATTTCTTTTATACTCCTGAAGTAAATGGAACTGAAAGTCAGATAATTACAAGGTGCAGAAACATGTCACTCTTACTCCTAACCCGTATTGTTCTGACACGTCTCGAAAGATTAATAATGTGGCCTTCCAAACAAAAACAGAAATAAAAAAGAAGTTGCTCACTTTCAATGAGTAGCACTCTTTGCAGAATCCATGTCTCAGTTTTCCAAAAGTTTAAATTTCTGTCACCCTGTCCTTCATGTATGTACAGCACACCTCCGCTAAATTACTGCTGTGGAACAAAGAGGTGAAATCAACAGTGGTTCACGGCTTTCATCTACACCATTGTAGTATATGGGAAAATCAGCCTGGTTTAAATGTAACATTTCCATCCCGATGTGACACATCTTTGAACTTTTTTAAATCCTAACAATACCATAATACGGAAACGGGGGAAAAAAAAGAGCATGTAATCTTGGATCTCTGAGCTCGGGGGCCAGTACAGTTTGGCCCCGGTGGCTTCCTTGGAGACAACAGATTCAGAGGGGGTTAGCACAAGCCAGTGATGTAGGGCACCACAATGGCAAATCTACCCCTGCTGGCTCCCGGCACCGACCGCTGACCTGTTTAAACAGCTGGAACGTTTGGCAATGCCTGCCTCCGGAGATTTGCAGGGCCACTGGCAAAGGGGTTGAGAGGAAGGAAGAGGGGGAGGTGTGTGAAGAAGGGATATGTGTGTGTGGGGGGATCGCGGTGGAGCTGGGAGGAAGGATTCGTAGCTCTGCAATAGGGGACCACTGTGCGGCAATGGCACCAAGCACGAATTAAACAGGCCACTGGCAAGAAGCTAAGGAGGAGGAGGCTGGAACTGAGTTAAAGTCAAATAGGCACAGTATTTGATAGAAGGCCGGCTGGTTTGGGCACTCTCTTTGGTTGGCGAATGGATTGAGTGGTTGACCAAGACAAATAATAGCTTGACAAGCATCCGTGCCAACTTTTTTGTTTTCATTAAAAGGGGGAGGGAAAAAAAGTCTGTGTGCTTTGGAGGGGTTGAGGCTGTGTGTTAGGGGCATGGGAGGTTACTGATTCATACAAAGGGAGCACTTAGCAGCTTGTGGCAAGGGTTTAACCGTTGGGGTGGAGATGGGAAGGGAGGTGTTTGGTAGGTATGAATGTTTTGGTTAAATGTTAACCATCATCCATAGCTAAGAAAGCCCAGAGTGCACACTGAGCGGATAAACAATACAATGAAGAGCACTATAATGGATGTCCACAGTTGCTTACATTCTGACAGGATCAAGTTTTGTTTGGAAATGTTATGATGTAATGTCATATCCAGGTCTTTAAAAGCATTGCAGCAAGACAGCCTAATATTTTTTTTCTCCCTCTGATAATCTAAAATATCATATTTAAATGTCAGGTGTGGTGTCAGTTTGAATCAAAGAGAAAATGCTTCTTTCTAGACTTGCATTTTGCTTTGATGCTCAGCAGTCACATCGTGGTAGAAAAGACAGAGATACTGCGGTTTATTCTTAGCAGACCAGAATGTATCGGCACATGCAGATAGTATTAAAGGCTACAATCTGCAGTAATAAAGCATGTTTTTCTTTCTTTCAGACATACAAAGCATAAACAGATTTCCCTAACATTTGCTATGTGTAGGCATTTACTCATTTAAGCCATTCTCGACTCCAGCTCGGATCAGCTGGCTCTTGCAACTGTTGCATTCCAAAAGTGCGTGTTGCCAACGGGGAAGTTCCAGAGTGCCCTCTGGTGGGCCAACTATGCAACATCAACACTCATAACATGGCTGAAGGGTGTTTCTTCTGTCGCTTCTTAGGATAACTTTGAAATTCATACCACAGGTGAATCTGCTAAAGTATCTCGGGTGAGTTTGACTCTCATCGACCTCAACCTCAAGGTCAAGGTCAGAGGTCAAGATTTCTAAGAATCAAAATATGCGATAACTCAAGAACAAGGCAGCGAGGGGTTTTAAAAATTTATGAACAGAGTGGTATCACTGTTCATTTAACATGAATCTACAACTAATCTTTTCTTACCTAAAAGAAGAGGACTATCTGAGCAGGTGGTGCTAGTTATACATGGTCATAGCCTAACTTTGTGATGTTCTTGATCATACTGAAGTTCCTTTAGGTAAACCCTGCATGGCAGCCATCTTGGTAACTGTGGTAACTTAGTAACTGTGAACTGACAAGATGGGGAACATACTATATGAATTAGCCAAAACTGCTGTTTCTATTAAAGCTTAAACATGGTTGTTTTAGGAAGCCTGTCTTCCTGCAGCTTCTACAGAACAATTTTTCATGACATGCCTGCTTCCTTTAAGCGCCATGTCTCAGATAGCTGGGTCGTTGATAATCAGAAGTCAGTGGTTTAATCCCCGACCCCTCCGGTCCACATGTTTAAGTGTCCTTCGACAAGATACTCTGTGGCAAATTGGCCCTGATGCATCCATTGGAGTGTGTGCATGAGAGATAATGTGTTTAAACCATAGTGATGTATGAAAGTGAGGAACTGTGGCTTACAGTGTAAAAGGCCTTTGAAAGGTATACACTACACCTTTACTATGATAATGAGCAGATACAGCTTCAGTTGCAGAGGATCGCCATCTTTGGTGTTACAGAAAGTCTTCTGTAAGTGGGAGGCCTCTTCTTTATAGCACACCTGTCATAACCGTGTGGCTGATGGGCCACAGTGTCATTTCCAACTTGCCATGATGGTGCAAGAAAATGTCAGTGACAGCCCGATTCATGTGTTGGTCTTGAGCCAGAGGGCTCCTTGAAGGTCAGATGTGCTGGTTTGTCATAAAGGAAGGGCTGAACTAGAGAAAGGGATAGCAGTAGTAGTAGTAGTGACACTATCTGTATAAATATCACTGCATACTTCAAAATGAATCAATCGCTTTTACTTGTCATATTGTTTGACAATGAAGATTAAGGTGCAGCAGCTTTGGTTTAGTTTGCTTCTCACGCAGGCCTGAAAAACAAAGCTTTTATTTTATCCGTTAGTGCAGTAGCTAGTCGCAGAGGCTCTGATTGCATTGTAGATGCCACCTCTGGAATATAAGTTTCTTCACTGCTTGTCTGGCCAAGAATTTCTCTTCGCACCCATCAAACACATTAAAGACACTCATATCCTTGTTTATGTGCATAAGCCTACTGGTTTAATTACTTCTTTCTCCAAAGGTACGCTGAAGGCAGTTTTGATAAATAATGCATGGGGAACGTGCTATATTCAATGTACATTCCAAAGGATGTTTGCGTGCCGAATATAGCGCCGCAAACATCGGCTGAAATCATTTCAGGCCCCACAGTGGTTAAAGTCAAATGCCAATATTTGATCAACCCATTTTGTTTAACTGGAACACTGGGAGGAAAACATGTTTGTACAAGTCAAGTTTGGTGGTATTTGCTTAGACTGGGCTGTAGAGAAACAGAGATTGCTACAGATCTCTGTTCGAGCTATTAGAGCAATAACATTTATGTGCATCCTGAAACTGTTGCCATCACAGTTAAGCATGCCCCGAAGCACAGTATGGATTTTATGCAGTGATCACCGACACACAAGGGGTGGATAGTTTGCTGCAGTCAAAGTCTAAACTGTGCTATAACTTTTTTTTTTTTTTTTTAGACACAATACTGTCTCAATCACACAATCTGACCTTTTTAACAAGACTATAAAACTTTTCAAAAGGTTGTCGTCGAGGCAAGGTAAAAAATATATCGATTGTATGTTGCATCGCAGTGTCTTTGGGATCATTGTCAATCAGAAGCTTTCCAGATGGTATTTCAGGGATCTCCCTGCATTCATTCAATTCCATCCATTTTGACAAGATGAACGCCACTGGTGAAAATGTAGATGCTCACTGTTGCACTTCTCTGCTGAACCTCTTGTGCATGTTATTGACAATTTGAATCAAAAATGTCAAATTTGGAATCGTCACTCCATTAGCCCCGTTGCTACTGATTTTCACTGTAGTTCTGGCTTCCACTGAGACCACGACGAGGCTTCAGTGAACAGCGGACTGATCATGTGATGGATCAGATGCATCTCCAGTCCTGTGTCAGGGCTTTGCTAAGATACTTTCCTATTTCACTCGACTTTCAGATAGTATTCGTCTGCTGTAGATACATTTTTAGGCTTCTACTACTTTGTCCTTAACTTGTGTAGTTTCTTCAGTTTATTTTTAAGGACACACGGCACATATCTCTTTAGGAATCACCTCGTTTGTGCAAAAACACTGTTTTAATCCTGTCCAGCTGTGCCTCGATTGGTATCTTTGTCGATTTAACTAAAGAATAGGGATATGTGTTTCTGCACCAGGCTGCTTGTAACAAAGTGGCTAAAAGGGGTTCTTTGCTAAGTTCTCTGTTATGTGTAGACACAACACTGGGCCGTTGCACGAATGGGATTTTTAATCCTGGATAATTCTTAAGTCAGTGTCTTAACAAACAAAAACAATCACAAGAATGTTTGGCTCCCTAAAAAGGACTGGCTAAAGACTTTTGCACTGTATTATAGCTTCCTTTTTTCATTTCTTGGTAAATGTAATGGAAATAATTGGTTTTGCTGAAAATTGCGACCAATTTAAAGCTTCCTCCTCCCTCATTGGGCTACTGGTTTCTGATTAATAATAACACACCAGTGGACTAATCTAGTTTGGGGTCATCAGGGTTGGACACTCGTTTTCCTGGGGAAGATAATCTCAATTATCCCCGTTTCTTATTACAGTAATGAACAAAATATTTAAAAAATTGCATCCCAGAAGAACACGAGCTGCCAACTAAGACTAACTTGTGTGAGTTCTAATTACTCTGTTTTTTTTCCCAAAAGCACAATCAAACTATCATTACTCCTCATCACTTTGATTGAGCTGCAAATGAACGCAAAATTTGAGTTGGAAGTTGTTGATTAGTAATGCGTTTAGATATTTAGAATATAGTTCATAATGTTTCAAATCGGTATCGACATACTCGGTTAATTTGAAAATCAAGCTTGAGTCTCTAATCAAAGATGTGCGATTAAACCGGTAAAAACGTCACTGGAGCAACGTTCCAGTATCTGAGGCCGCCTCAATTTATCGTCGGTGTAATGTGAACTTCCTGCAGCACTAAACAAATAAAATTTAGCCCTTCCTGCAGATGAGATCTGCGAGATGAGTGATCTGCTAAGCTAAACAAAGATGTTATAATTTGTCCTTGGGAACTGCGCTGTAGCACTGAAAAAAAAAAGAAAGGAAAAAAACATTTTTTTGAGCTGCAGGAAGCAACTCGTAAAATCTTAATTAAAAGATTGTATCAGACATGGCTTTGCTTATGGAAAATAGGGAAATAATGGACTTAAAAGACACATTTTTACAGACGGCGCCGAGAAATAATTCACTACGCGAGGATAGCTGGAACGAGAGAGAACTTATTTGCCGCGGGGAGAGAATTGGCATTTTTAATATCCACAGCAATGAAATCTCAATATAGTTACTGCAAGGCTGCAGAGTGTCATTTGGCATAAGATCCTTCATCTTCGATATTTTCCTCTGCTGTTTGTCTCTTTTTAGTCGTCATTATGGGGAAAAAACAAAGTGTAATTAACACAATCATGATTAATTACAGCACACAGCCCTGGTTTACACATCTGCCTAATTGCAAGTTTCTTTCACTTTATTTCAAATGTTTAAGTTAGCAGAACTCCTCACATTAGCGGTGCTTCTTCTCTTTTCCCCTTCTCTCTCTGGTGTGTTCCTGCCCAGGCAGATGCTAGAAGTCAATTTTTTGCCCTTTTGTTCCCTTCAAGTTTTTCCTCCAGCATTTTTTAAATAAAATCCCAGCTACGCAGCCCTTTGCTCAAGCACTCGCCCACACATGTTACTCCCACTGTCCCCTAAACAGCAGCCGAGCCCTCCTATAGAACTGGAGATGGACGCTTTGGAGGATAAACATGGGCCAAAAAAGCGAGAAGTGTAGCACAGCCAAAGGCAACCTGCCAAGCTGATTCCCACTGCGATATATACATAGTAATACCCTCATTGATCGCTCTGAATATATTTATTGAGGGGAACCAGAAAGCAGACTGGGGGAAATAATGGGAGAATTTATGACAGGCAGTGCTCAAGATTAATTCACTTTTTAATTACAGGCAAGTACATAGGTATTGCCTGTCAAGTAGTTAGATTTAAAGCAAAGACAAACAGCGAGCAATGCTTGCTGAGAATGCAGTATATGGTAGAAAGTGTATGAATCAATAGTACATTTTTCCTCAAATATGCCTCGTGGAAATTGCCGTCATCCGTATTAGGCTCTTAAACCCATTCTGAGATCTGCGTTCCGCCTGTTGTTTAACTCCATTATTTCTTTCTTTGCCTTGCCTAAATTTGTCTTTTCAAGTGTCATGCTGACTTTACTGTACGTCAGCCACTTCCTTTCTCTGTGTATTTCTTTCTTGTTTTTTCATTTTGTAGAAATGCAATTCACCTGCAGGGAAGAAAAAAAGGTTAATGCGTTCAGGAGGGAGTGTAAGAGCAGAATCCAGCACTTTAACGCAGTTTAAGCTCCTGAGTGTCGAACTCTTGAGTCCGTTGTTTCACACCAGAAATGCTCTAAATATGAGCTTTGGGGGTCTTTGAAAGGCTGAGATGACAGTGTGTCACTATTCTGATAATCACATTTTATTTCTTTGTCTCTTCAAAGTGAAAATGGATTTTTCTCAGTGTGTCACGCGTGTGCGGCTTGGCCCCTTTATCGGCCAAATGTGATGTATGTCATGCGGAAATGTTGGATTTCATCTAAAAGACATTAATCATCTGGAATGTTTGATAACCTGCGTGTAAAGTTCAACATCACACCTGTGGCCTTGTCATCAACCGCGAAGGCCAGATGGCATTTACGCCTCAGTCAAAAGTCACATGTTCTCACAATTTACGTCTGACGGTGTACAGCGCATCACTCAGCCAGGTGCTGTGTAATTGTATGCGATCGACGACCCCTGAAATGACCCGAATCCATTTCTTATCTCCCAATCCCCCTACCACCCCCAACCGGTGACACTCAGGTATGACACATAGGCATGTTTGGAGTAACCGTGAGCATCTGTTGCCATGCAACAATTCAAAGCCATGTGCACCACATGCAAACGCACAAGTAACCTCTTATTTGGGTCCTGATCGTGGGGACAGCAGGCGTAGCAGAGACACCAACACAACAGTTTTTAATAATACTTAGACACAATTATTGGGTAAAATATTTTACACAAATGAAAAGACCAAGATCTTTAAGATAGAAGTATAATATCATAGTGCTGATACTAATGGGAATGTAAAAGGTGAAGTTAAAATCATCATTTTAGAAGATGTTTGATGGTTATTGCAATTATTTTAGTGTACCTGAGATTTCTATAAAGACTAATCCAATCGAACCAGTATTGAGTGGGAAGTAAAAAACTTGTTTCCTGTTAAAAGGGTGTTTTTCCTTCCCACCGTCGCCAAGTGCTTGCTCATAGGGCGTCATTTGATTGTTGGGAGGGTTTCTCAATGTGTTATTGTCAGGTCTACCTTACAACATAAAGCGCCTTAAGGCGACTGTTGTTGTGATTTGGTGCTGTGTAAATAAAATGAAATTGACCTGAATTTAATTTAGCTCTACAGCAGCATTCCCATAACCATGCAGTGACAAAGCTTGACTTTGTGTGATTCACGAAAGACGTTTCAGGTTGCACGGGTGAATTCATGCATGTATATGTTAGTTATAACCTGTTCATGGAGATTACAGTGGGAACACTAAGTAAGAGGATTATGGCAGCTAAACAGCTGGCAGTATTATATTTAAACCTGGTATTCTTATACTGCACAGCCATTATCAGTTACAGTATGGTGATGTAAAAAAGTAGTTTAATGCTGGCAAGTATAGCCACCAGCACTTGACTATAGGTTTGGGTTTTTTTCTCCACACTGATAATTAATTAAGCAATATATTTTGCTAGTGCATAATTAATAGCTCTATGTAATTACTTTTCAGTGACTAACCAGTTACCATTTTCAGGTATTTTAAGCACAAAAATCTATTATAAATACAAAAACTTTGCAAAATCTTGTTTGTGTGTTATATATAACCCTTAGACTGACTATGTATAGTGTTGTGGAAAACTCTTGAGCCTCACCTTATTTATATGTATTTTGGTTCCAAGAAGCCAGACTGTGTTTGCATTTTTAATAGTTCTTTAGACTTTCTGAATGTTTTACATTCAGAACTTTCTAAACTGCATTTCTGAACTTTTCATTTGGCTGCTTTTCCACTCATTTTCAGTCAAGCTTTTGTAGCTGATCATTTCATTTTCTTTTGGCAAGTGGCAAAATCATAAGAAAGTATTGGAAGCAAAATATAAATGCGGTCAAGGCCTGAAAGAGAAGTCAGGTCCTTAAAAAACACGAACAAAGTCAACCAAAGACCTGACAAAGGACCTGAGAGGTTCAGTTAATCATCCACTGTTCACTGAAGCATCATCAAAAATGGTCTCAGTGGAAGGGTGGCTGTCAAGAAGCCATTCTTGAAGGGAAACGGGGAGAAAAGGCTGAGATATGAAAAATTACACAAAAACTGAAAATCATTGGCAACAGGTGTGATGGAGTAATGAATCCAAATTTAAGTTTTGGCTCTTCAGTATGCAGAAGAGGTCAGAAAAAGGTACAACAGTGAGTTACTACAGCCATCTGTAAAACACATGAATTGATTGATTGAAAAAAGGCAAGAAAGTTCAGTTCCTGAAGAAGCTTCTCGGATGAGAGGTGAAACGTCTTCAAGCAACTTAAAGAAGTCCAGACGCTTTTCTTTGCAAGCTCCTTTGACAACGATGACCTGGATGACTGAGAACCTTCACAGACATTAGATTTTGATCCAACATGCAGTATCATCTGGAAGGTATCTGATTGGCAGCAGCTTCATTTTTCAGCACGGCAATGATACCAAACACACCGCCACTGCAGTAAAAACATATTCATGTTTGGCCTCCTCGGTGACTGGACCTCAACATTATTGAAGCCGTGTGGGATCATCTTGATTTGAGAACAGAACAAAAGGCAACAACATCCAAAGAAGAGCTTTGAATGTCCTGCAAGAAACCTGGAGAACTATTCCTGAAGACGGCATAAAGACATGACAAGAGAGTTCAGTCTGTGTGAAGAATAAAGGTGGTCATACCCAATATATTGACGTTCCAGGTCATCAGAATTATACAAACTCAAGACTTTCGCACAGTACTGTATGTGTGTCATAACAGCTCCAGACATACTGTATAATATTTTTACCTTGCTTGGCTTGACAAATCACACTGAACAGCATTGGAAGAGGCTCTTTCTGGATTGCCAGTTGAATAGCTTTATAGTCTTATTACAGAACATCAGATTGTCTGATCCAGTTCTGTAGAATTATTTTCAGGAAATCATTTTAAAAGCATGAAACCTTGTAGATTCCTCACATTTATCTTATTTTATGGCCTGCTAGCTTCATGAACAGTGCTTCCCTGTATCAGTTTGGTTTTTAATAAAGAATAATCAGTGTTTTGTACAACTTTTCACTGCAAATATAAAATGTCTCCAAATATTTGTCAGAGTTTGGATTTGATATTGCAGAATCAAGCCAACTGCATCAAACTGACTGTAACTCGTTAACTGTCTTCTCTACTCAACCTACTAAGACCTTTTGAGATTTAGGGTAAGCGGGTTGATCAGCTGAGAAGCTGTCAGCAAGCAAGACGCAGGTTCACATGTTAACCCCACCTGCCTTCCTCCATCAGCCTCCATCGCTAAGCATCTTCACCCGAAGTGCTCTCTGCACACAAACGCACGCCTCGCCGTTGGCGAAACAGCAAGGCGTCTTTGCATGCTTAGTTTGGATTTTTCTAGCTTTCTTCCAACTCTTGCTTTCCCACTACCACTTCTCCTTCCTCTCTGACTCACCCTCAACTCCTCCCCTCTGGGATATTTTAGGCCAGGCGGCCTGCAGCATCACCTCCTCCTGTCTTCCTTCCTCTCCCACCTCCCACTCTTATCCTTATCATCAAATGAATAACACATATCTGAAGCTGGTGGCCCCTGCTGAGGAAACAGGTGAGCGATGAGTACAGGCCTTGCTAATTAACAGTCAAATCTGTTTTTTAGTTTGCATGTGATCAGTCACACGTGATCTGTGTGCGCCACAGTTTCTCATCTTCGGCATTGCAGATGTTTACCATCAGCCCGCATCAGATTCAAGCAGAGGTTTCATTATTGCAAAGCTCTCAGTGTGTAACATATATGGTCATTGTGAGTAATTATGTGGAGTGTCCTTCTTTTTCAGAGCGTTCACCGGAGAGTGAATTCACTCCAGCTATTCCCAATGCCTGCAGTTATGTGATTTATGTGATTTCCCCTGAATGTATTGTCCCATCCTGTGAGCCCTCTCATATTCAATTGTTTTGATGGATCTTCTAAAACAACACCTTTTTCAATAAGGAAATATACCCTTATTATATTCTGTTCCTGCAGGGTTGTTATATTGGTATTTTTCAACAAGTACCCTTGGAGAGTATGGCAGTGTCATTTCTTTAGAGCTCTTTTTTCTCCCCTCTCTCTCCAATGGTTTATTTTATTTCTCACTGCTTTCAGAGATCACCATTTCAGCTCGGGGACTCTCCCGGAGCATCTAGCTTATTTTTAACAAGCAGCATCTTCTTTCAGATAGGAGATTTATCTTCTGCACCTCAAAAATATCCATCATAACAAGTGGCTGCAACTCGACAAGGAACGCCGAGGTTCAGCTACTTTTCAAACTGCATATTAAGAATGAGCGAGTCACCATTTGATCTGCGCGATATGATTTGTCGGCGGCGGAAGTTGCGGGTGCACGACTGCCTGTGTGATGCTTTCCATCAATAAAACGTATAGGACTTTGCTATGTGATATTCATGAACAAAGTCCGAGGCGAAAGCCGGACGTGAAAACATGAAAGCACAGCGAGGGAGTGATGTGCTGAAGAACATCGATCGGCCGATAAGAACAGGAACGCCCGTCAGCTAAGAACAGTAATTTGAAGCCACAGTGAGAACACCATCGCCACAATTTGATAGGTGAGGAGTCGAAAACACGGTGCTGAGGTGTATGTGTAATTGGACAGAGTAGCAACAAAACCATGGCTGCATCCTGCCTTGTTTACAGGCACATGTTAGGAGTGCAGTATTACTGAGAGGCTTCTATGTTAAAACTCCCAAATATTTAGCACAAATAAACAGATTTGCAGAAGGGTGCAGTTAACAACAACTCAGTTCAGGTACTCACAGATACTGTTAGCTATTTTTTATTGAGGCTTAACCATTGTATTACAAGGGGCATTACTAAATATACAGACAGCTTTAGGTTGTCATTATCTGACAACTAAGCTTTGGGGTTAGAGTTAGACTAGACCAGGGGTGGGCAATCTCAGTCCACGAGGGCCGGTGTCCTGCAGGTTTTAGATGTGTCCTTGAAGCTGATTTAAATGGCTAAATTAGCTCCTCAACATGTCCTGAAGTTCTCAAGAGGCCTGGTAACGAACTAATCCTGTGATTCAGGTGTGTTGACCCAAGGTGAGATCTAAAACCTGCAGGGACACCGGCCCTCGTGGACTGAGATTGCCCACCCCTGGACTAGACCCTGGCCAGTAGAGGTTAGGCTAACCCTAAGTCGAAACTAATTTAATTCGTCAAACTGGGCCTCCATGTCATGGTTGTGGTCTTTGTACAATTATCTGATGCATAGCATGCCATTAATTATACTAAAAGCCCATTCAAGAACCAGTTTTGGCGAGTAATAGTCTGTTCCTTATAACTAATTCGCTGATATCCGTATCTGGATGGATGCATTGGGGCGGCTCAGGGTGTCTCGGTCAAGGACATTTCAACCTGCGGATTAAGCGAGCTGAGGATCAAGCCACCTACTTTCCAATTAGTAACGATCCTACAACTACATTGGTCATTTAAATGATTACTGTAGAGAGCCGCAAAAGAGAGGTAGAATTTGGCATCATCATGGTCTCAGTAGAAAACTGACTCCTTAAATTCTACCAACTCATGTTATTCAAAGATGTCTTTACTAATATATCCACTCCCTGCAATACTTTTTGTCATTTCTAATTTTGCAGTCCAGATCGATTTGTACAACTTGTCAGTCCTTGTCACTTTTTGTAAAGCTGATTGCGATAAAGTTCATTGTATTGTAGTTTAGAAATTGTCCACTTTTGCTCATCAATCTGTCAAATAGCCCGTCGTAAACAAAATAAAACGATTTTAAACCTACAAATTCATCCAGTTACTGCTTATCCACTTCAGGCCATTATAAGATAAACTGGATAAGCGTGCAGTGTGTCCTAGCTGCTATTGGCTGAGAGATGGGGCACACGCTGCACAGGTCTATCTAAAGGTTCCTGCTCCGTTATTGAAACTACAGTTTTTGATTGAAGACAGAAGCAGATATCTTGTAGCTTTTGTTAGAAAGTCTCAATTCACAGTTTTGTAATTCTATAAAATAATGCCACTTATTTTTCATAAAGTTGCAAATTGTGGCTGTGAAGATCAATTGTTCTAATATATTATTCATAGTTCCTTGTTTTCCTCTTGTTGCGGTTAAACATAATCGTCAGTAAGTGCATCCATCCTGACTCTGCTTTATTTAACCTGCAGCCCTGAGCCAGATGTTTCAGGGCAACAGCTGCTAAGTCCTCCCGTTAAAATAAAAAATCCTTTTTCCTGAACTATATAATCTGACTCCCACACAACAACATCACAGGCAACGCACCGTCTTCACTCCCGCTGAGCGCCGTACACTATATCTGACGAGTCACATTTTGTACCATCAGCGCTTTTCGTGAAATCTCTGTGATGAAGGAAAATTGTAGCAGTTCTTTTGTGTGGTGATGGAAACACCTTTCCTTCAGTTGAGCTCGCAATAAGAATTTACAGTAGCCTTTTCTTGTCTATTAACCTGTTTATTCATCCATGAAAATGAAAACTACACAATAAAACCTACCAAGTACTTGATACAGCCAATGAAATTACCACACGCTGGACACTTTATTAGATTCACCTTGTTAGTACTGGGTTGGTTTTGGTTATGCTTAAGAAACCAGTTAAATATTGGAGCTTGTTGTGTTGTCTTGCTGGAAGCAGCCATCAGAAGGTGGTCATAAAGGGACAGACATGGTCAGCAACAATACTTATGTAGTCTATGGGATTTAAATGATGCTCATTTGGTGTTAAGGAGTCCAAAGTGTGCCAAGGAAATATGCTCCACACCATTACACCACCAGCAGTAACTGGAACAGTTTTTATTTGTTGTTTATACCGAATTCTGACCCTACCCTCCTAACACCGCAAATGAAATCAACTCCTCAGACCAGTTAATGTTCTATTGTCTAACTTTGGTGAGCCCATGTGAATTATAGCGTTTATTTTCTGTTAATCTCTGGCTCTCTTTCACAGCATGTCTTTTATCCTGTCTTCCTTCTCTCACCCCAAAAGGTCGCGGCAGATGGCTCCGCCCCTCCCTGAGCCCGGTTCTGCCGGAGCTTTCTTCCTGTTAAAAGGGAGTTTTTCCTTCCCACTGTCGCCAAAGGGCTTGCTCATAGGACATCATTAGATTTTTGGGGTTTTTCTCTGTATGTATTATTCTAGGGTCTACCTTACAATATAAAGCGCCTTGAGGGTAACTGTTGTTGTGATTTGGTGCTGTATAAATAAAATTGATTGGCACCTGATGTGGCCTTCTGCTGCTGTAGCCCACCTGCTTTAACATTCAATATTATTGTGCAATCACCTCAACTTCTACAGTTTGTTGTGACCAAGTCTACATCTTTAAGTGCGTTGAGTTGCTGCCATGTGATTGGCTGATTAGATATTTGCTTTGAGCAGTTCTACCTAGCAAGGTGGCCAATGTGCAATAGGTACTGTTTAAGTCCAGCAGTTTACAAGCAAATACTGTTTTCATGTTTGATATTATTTACTAGCATAAACAATTTTTGAAAAAGTGACTTAGGGAGAGTTCTCTCTCATGGTTGTCTAGAATCTCGCACCATGCATGCCATCTGCCCTGAGGTAGTCAGTTACCTTTTCAAAGCTTTAACAGCCGCTGACAACTGCTGACAAATTTATTCTCCTTCCCAGTGCTGCAGAGTTCCCTTCGGCTTCAGTCCAGTTTGAAGGCGTTCTTGCCAACCTATCCAACACTTTAAATTCCATCAGTCTGCACTTTAATGACATATCTGCTAATGTATCAGTGTCAGCTGAGCTGGTTCACACATTGATTTTGAAATGTCAGATTCTGTTTAAAAAATGGACATACTTTGACGCTCGGCCTGCTGCTGTCATCTTTTAATATAGCGACGATTTGGCAGTAATTAAATCATTTAATGTCATTAATCTATTAAGTTATAAAAAGTCCTTCAATTTGGTTTAATAGTCAAATGGCCAATTTTACACAGCTGCTCCTATAATGGTAGCATCATAGTGTTGGCAGCTTGTCAAGTGGCGGGTTAAAAATAAAACTGTCCAGCAACTCCTATCATTACCAAAAATGTGTGCAGGTAATAATAATTATTAAAACTCAGCATAATTCACAATAATTAAAATATCTTAATGCATAATTACATTAGCATTTCATTACTCTACTGTCTTTTGAAGTCACAGATTGTTATTGACATTAAAAATGCCTCCATGCGGCATCTTTGCATCAGTCTAGTTGTGTCTGATCTGAAGAAACCTGAGAGGAAACACGAGAGGCTTCGAGCTTACGATATATAAAGACTCCCAGATAGCGAAGCTTTTTTTCTTCTTCTTTTCTACATGTGTGACTAACAAGGTTTTCCTCTCAAGTTGCTTTTTCATTTATTTTCTCGTGTGGAACTCGCGCAGCATCTTTTCTTTAACGATCTCGAGCTAACAAACAAACACGCACACAGATGCACACACATACACGCTTCTCCTCTTAATCTATGTCTGCTGAAGTGGTCTTTAATGAGGTGTGAACAGAGGACCACAACCCTCTCCCTTCCTCCCTCCTCCTCTCCCACTATTTCATCTTCCCTCTCTCTCATCACTGAGAGTGACTACAACAGACAGACAGAGCTACAAAGACATAGAGCGAGCGACGCATGGACGGGTGGAGGGAGAAAGGTGATGCTGGAGTTAATGGGAGAGAACGAGGTCTTTTTTTCTGTTTCATTGCTTCATCCCTCCATCCATCATCATGTGATCACAGCGAGAGCAGATCACAAGGCCTCTGAGGCATTTTTTTTTCTTTTTGGTAACCCAACATACCCTATAAATACATGATAATTTGTAGTATATTAGGTAATTACCGGTGGTAATAAGCAAGTAATATGTAGGTACTGGGTGCTTTCTAGGAAAATAGGCAACCAATTCTTTAAAAAGAATTCTGGATGGTTCTGTTATCCATCAAGCGCAACTGTAGTTAACCAAGGTTGATGGCATTTGGCTTGTTCCACAACTCTTGAGGAGCCAAACAAACATATTTGTTTAAAAATCACTTCTTTAAGGTCTATTTTATGAATCTACTGTGCAAAAATCGAACTTCCAGGCCTTGAGGGCCGGTGACCTGCAGGTTTTAGATATTACCCTGGGTCATCAAATGATTAGTTCATTGCCAGGCCTCTAGAGAACTTCAAGATATGTTGAGGAGGTAATTTAGCCATTTGAATCAGCTGTGTTGGATCAAGGACACATCTAAATCTGCAAGACACCAGCCCTCGAGGCCTGGAGTTTGACACGTGTGGTCTAGTGCTACCCCTCATTTTTTGTATTTTGCTAGGTAAATGAGTAATAAGCGCAGAGATTTATTGAAGCAATTCTAAGGAGCTTGAAAGTCAGTATTTGATGTGACCACCTTTATTCTTCAACACAGTCTAAACTCTCTTTGGCAAGTTTTCTTGTCATTTCTTTAAGTAGTCTTCAGAAATAGTTCTCCAGGATTCTTGAAGGACATTCAAAGATCTTCTTTAGATGTTTCGACTCCCTTTTCTTTTGTTCTCCATCAAGATGATCCCACACTGCTTCAATAATGTTGAGGTCTGAGCTCTGGGGAGGCCGATCCATGACTGACAGTGGTTTTCATATGTTTTTACTACATTGTCAAGCTGAAAAAGTTTTTACCTAAGATACACTTTGCATGGTGGATAACAATCTGTTGGTACCTTTCTGGGTTTGTTATTAAATCAATTTTGACAGGATCTCCGACACCACTGGCTGAAATGGAGCCCAGAATCATAACAACCTGACCTCCTTCATACATATTGATCATGATTTTAACCAAACATTTAAAATTTGGATTAATCACTTCATGAGACCTGTTGCTGCTGATTGTCAGTCCGGTGCTTGTGTAATTTGGCCTGAACTCTTTCTGCCTGATGTCCTCGCTTCTAATCAGACTATTTCTAATTAGACTTTGGTCAACAGTAGATGGATAACTGGAGGGTCAGATAAATCTCTCAGGTTCGTGTCAGTTCTTTGTAAGATTTTTTCTTTTTACTTCAGACAGAGATTTTTAGTCCTGTCATTTCATCTTTTGTCCTCCATTTGTCCAGTTTCCTCTAATTATACAAGGACACTGTGTGCCATGCAGACATGTTTTCAAGTGATAGCTCTTTGGGGATTCAGTTGTTGGTGTGAAAATATTATTTTAAGTCTGTCAAACTGTGTCATTTTTGGCTTTTTTCATAGATTCGTCTAAAGAAACAAGAACAAATGATGTGTTATGTGTAGATGGTTGTTCATTCCTTAAGTTAAGTGTCTTTTTTATGCTTAAATAACCCATAAGTCAGTGTGCAGTTGTTTAACAAACAAACAAAAACATTTCTCTGGTTCTCTGGACCTTCAGAATGCCTGGAGAGCTGTTGCTCAAGACCACTTTTAAAATATGAAGTCTCCTCTTTGGCTTAAGACTTGCATAGTACTGTAATGTGAGACATTTGGATAATATGCTCCAGTAAATTACTTATTTTTGTGCAGTTTGTGGCTGTATTCTCCCATAAAGGTTATTTCAGGTGTAGTTTTTCTGTACTCACCTGCTTTTTCTACCTCACAAAACTATAATTTGCTTTATATGAACGTGATAAGTCTTTGTATTTAGGGGATTGTAAAAGGAAGGGTTACCCATTTTCTCCTCAGCTAATGCCAGCATCAAGCTTTTTAGTGTCGATGTGTGCACGGATGGCTGTGTGCGACTGTGTGTAATGTGCTTATAATATATCTGTGTTTGTGTGCAGGGAAACAGGTCAGCCTGGATGTGTTTCTAGCCCCCCGGTGAAAAGCCTGCCCACTCCCACTCATAATAACCCACCACAGAATTATGGTTTTGTATTTGAAGACCAGCCAGCTTCACTAATGCATCTCAACTTTGTGTGTCTGTGTGTGAATGCGCGTTTGCATGCCTTGCAGCATGTTGGGATCCCACTGACGAACAGCATATCAGTAGCAGCGCGCCCTTGATTTCAGTGAAGGGCAGTATTTCTACTACAGTTAAACAGCCTTCTCCTACTTTGTTAACTTTAGCTTCGAAATGGTTCCGCTTTTGCCAAGAATCAACCCCATGTTCTCTGAGCTTGTTAAAAATTACATCGGCACTTTGATTGCCTTCCAGGTTGGGGATTTCACCTTGAACTCGTTCGGTGCAAACAATTTATCAAAACTAGCCTTCACATTTGAATTTAAGCATGACTTTTCTGCATTTAAAAAAAAGGAAACAAAAGTCAAACCACTTAAGTGCAAGTTGAGTGAGTAAACAACGTGTCATGCCCCTTTAACTGAGACTGAGTGGACTAATCCTGTTTGCCCAGTAATCATGAAGTTCAAAGCTGCAAAGGCCAAAGGAAACTTCCTCGGCTAAAAAGTAGTGAAATGGTAAAATTACATACAAAATGAAAGTGTTAATAAGTCTGTAATCTGGCATACCTCAGTCTTTTCTCCCTGTTTCCCTTCCTTAAAAATGGCTTCTTGACAGCCACCCTTCCACTGAAACCATTTCCGATGAGGCTTCAGTGAACAGTAGATCAAATGAAGGTGTATCTCTCAGGTCCTGTGTCAGGATCTTATTGCTGAAGGATGTTACTTTCAGACACTGTTCATCTCTTGTAGATAATTTTATAGGCCTCTAACCTTTTGGGTTTTTTATTGAGGATATACCGCATGCTGTCAAAATGTGTTATCTTTTGAATTTTTATACATTCAGATAAAGAAATGGAAAAAGCTAAATGTTTTTGCAGCGGTTGTATCTGTCGACACACGCTGGTTTATCCATGAGTTAGGTACTGTTTGTATTCATGAATGATTCAGTGTTAAGTGACTTTGAAACCAAACAAAAAACAACAATATTCCTCTGAAAATGGTCAGGTGCAAGGAAGAAAAGTGTCCAAAAAAAGTCAGGAGAAAGTTTCCTCGAGACCATCTGAATTCCTTGGAAACCAAATGTAAAGAAAAGAGTGGTGGCCAAGGTGCACAATACTGTACAGTAATATTCGACGCCTGATATAATCTTTCAAATAAAATCAAGTTTTGAGCTTGGTCCCTAGTCCAAGTCAGTATATACGCAGATATTTCCAGAAGTATGTAGACCTTGAGAATATTTGAACAAACATATTCAGAAGCTAACTGGCTGTAGAGAGCACATTTTCTTGACTTTAAAATAATGATTAGAAATTAATTCTCGCACCTTTTTTTTTGCTGTGTACAGCTGTATGAACGCCACAGGGCAAACATTTTTGGTATTCCTGGTGCTGGTGCCAGCAGGACTCTTAAAGCTTTCAGATTCTTCCAACCCTGTGCTACATTTTCAATTTTCGCATCCTGGTAATCGATTGTGTAACTTCAGTAGCTATCATGGTTTCCTACCTCCAGGTGTTACTGGAGGCAGCAGCGAGGATTGCTTCTCCATAATGCAAAGCTTGGCCAATGAAATTTCCAGCAGCTGAAAAGAAGAAGTGCTTGCAATATTAATTTGAGACAAAATTGCTCATGCAGCAGTGCAACAGAACAGGTCTTTGGGTTAGATTGGATCTTATAGATTTGAGTAATTATGACAAAGTATTGTTTTGGTTTTAATATACAAACTACAGTGTACAACTGAAGTTACACAACAAATGCACCTTACAGTAACAGCATATGCAGTGAGCTGTGGCTCCATGTTTGATGTTTGTATCCTCGGCTCACTTCTCTTTTCATGTTTCTATAAATACATTCCTATGCACCATCTCCTCTCTTCAGAATCAGCATTGTCTTACAGAAGACAAACCATCAGAGTGGAAAAAACTCACTTCTCTTTTCATGTCATAATGAAACAAAATAATCTAAGCATATTTCATCAAGAAAAAGGTAATTAAGGTAATGAGTTTTTTTTTTTAAATTTTTATACAGCATTGAATTATGCCTGGCACAGGCATAATTTGCTGCGGCCCTTTTTTTTACAGTAATTAATGACCTCCGAGGCATTTTCCTGCTTTCATATTGCTACTCATTGCATGAGCTTTTCTTTTTTTATGGCCACAGTATGGTTTTGTCGGTCAGTTGTTGTGACATTGGAACTCTTATTCCTTTTTTTTTTCCTTCTAAAATGATGCTTTCAAAATGTTTTTCTCCCGAGAGTCCAGCCATCGTCTTCAGATTAAATCGACTATATAAAAAATAAAATGAGTCAATCAAGTCATTTTTGCTTTTTCGTTGAAAGTGCACACTTTACTGGGCAAGAACATCTACTATCCTTGTAAATGCTTTTCTAAGTAGTGTATTTATTTTCTAGAGCTGAAAAACCTCTTAGGGAGGAGTCAGGGATGGATGAATAGGGCAACAAGTTATGAGGCTTCAGCACAGGAGACATTTTATAACCAACCCAACTTAACCCGATAAACTCGGTGAGGCGTCAGTCACTACAGGCTTAGAGGATCAGTTAGTGATCCACTTGCAGGGCAAAATGTTTATTGCCAACCTTTTTTGCAAGTGGTTACTGGAGCTTGCTAGTATTGGTTACGTGAAATCAATGCGAAAGATGGTGCTGCATCACAAACTGTGTTATGATTACTTAGGTCATGAGGAGATTGCTACAATCAACAATAGTTTGCATGGGAGACACTTGCCTCTGACACCTGAGCGGTAGTGAAATTTAAAAAAGAGCAGCAAACACTTTTTGTTTTCCTTCAAAAATAAAAGTTGTCCTACCCTGAAAAGGGCAACTTTTGCTTTGAAGGCAAATTGTCTCTGTTTCCACTTGCTAACTAGTTGGCCAGTGTTTGCAGACAAGTTGGAGTCTTCTATGCATACTGTGGCGACAGCGGCAATCTACTAGTGACCAAAACAATAAGATGTTTTTGCAGTATCTTATAATATTTTTCATCCAACCACTGTCTGCAACCTCCAGCAACCACTCATCAACTGGTCAGGGAATACATATTTTTCTGTAACAGCTGCGGGGTCTCTGGGCCTGTGTTAGTAAGGCCTAAACAAACAAATCCATAGATGTGGCAGAACAGGAGGCAACATTTTGTAATTATTTGAGTGACCTTTGTAACTTTCACTGCAACTGTAAATCTGCATATTGTCTGCTGACATTTTATATTAATGTGCACATGTTCACCATTAGAAATAATGGCTTAATAGCATGAATCATCACAGAACATGATCTCTTTTTTGGTCATTATAAGCCACTTATTCTATTCTGCTTGACCAAGCAGTACTACACTACACAGCCACGTAGAGTTTGGGGTCAATGACTTCCTAATTCCTTTTTATTGATGTAATAGTTTGAGACAAAAAAAAAACAATCATTGTGCAGGTGCTGGACACAGTGACCAATCCAAAATCTAAAACTTTAAATCCAGACTTTGGTCATGCAGACAGAAGCTATCCAAACTAGGTTAGCATGTGGTAGGAAATAAAACTGAAAGAGTCTTTCATGAAGAAAAAATGGAAAAGAAATGGAAACTGTTATAGAAAATGTCAAAATCATGACATTTGATAGAGTGTTAGCATATACAGTAAGGCTGCGTAGCACAGACCTGTTAATTAGTCCAAAGTAACAGAAATTAAGTAGTGAAACGTCACTCACCAAAACCAGAGTGCAGACTTATTCAAGGGTCAGTTTGTTCACATAAAATTCATGTTATTTGTCAGATTACACAGAAAAACACGTAGTGACGCAGACAGCTGCCAGCTACAGCCCCTGTGTCAGGGTCAATCTAACGTTAAGCCTTAATAAAATTAAAATCTGTTACTTTATAACAGAATAAGGCAGAAATTACAAATAAGTACTTCATAGTGACAGCCAAAGGAGGAATGCGCTACCACTGTGGATGCTAATTAGCAACAACCAGTGACCACAAGCTCCTTAAAATAAAGTGTAAGCACTATTTGTTACAAAGCTATAGATACTAATAAGAAACTTCCATGTACCAAGTGATATAGGTACCAGTTACATCACCTGCTAAAATGGGTGATGTAAAACTATCCTTTTCTTGAAAAACGAGCCAAATACTTCGACCAAAATAGTATAATTTTTATAATGTGTTTTACTGGCCTCGTCAAGACAGAATCTTGCCTGCAGCGTCAGTGAGAAATCATTTTCAAAGGGTTTTGAGTTGCATCATAAAGCTCCCAGCTGCTATTTGCTGCTCTACACGGAGGCCAAATGAAGATCTGAGTGCCCACGAAGGATCGGTTGTTGGGATAACACATTTTATGATACCATCTCGCGTTGTGCTGAATTATATTACGTGGGATTTCAGCTCAGTTTAAATTTCCAAAAAACTCGCCTCCATCTTGTCGGTCGACTCTCTAAACCCAGGCTCATTTTTCCCAGGTTCACCTCAACGATCGCTGCTGCAGTCAAACCGCAACTCATTTGTAAGGAAAAAGAAAAAAAAAAGCCTCAACCCTCTGAGTATTTCCAAGCGTGCAAAGATAGAAAACCTCTCCAATGCCACTTTGAAGACTAGAACCAATTAGGGAATCATTATAATGAGGAGACTCTAAGTGCACGTCTTTTGTTACTCAGCAGCTGTCTAATTGGAGTTGGTGCATTTCGAAGGGAGTTGGGACCGAAGGCTGTTCTCGTGTCAAATGTGATAGGCTTTTAAATCAGCAACGTGCTCGTGGCTGACATATTGATCATTTATATCTCATTGCTGGTCTCGGGCGGTTTTGTTTTTCTTAGGTTAATTTTAATATTACCGCTGTTGCTGTACTGTAAGCATTTGTGAAACTCCCGTGTTGCAGTCATTATGAGCTATACACAGCTGAAAGGACAGCATCTCTTCCTGCAGCTCTCGACCTTCCCGTGCCCACTGCAGCTGCAAATGTTTATTTTTTTTCTACCTGACATTACACTGTGTTTTTGGAAATGGTTGAGTAGCTGCACAGCCCCTGTATATACATAACAGTTTGTAATGTATTCCGTGTTGGCACCGTATCGTGACTTACTCAAAGACTGAGTGGCATTAATACTGAAGTAGCTTCTGCTTTGAAAGCATGCACACTGATATTTAAAGCTTTGACTGGGTAATTCTAAGTCTAGGTAATTCATCCTGTCTTCTCCTTCTTCTTCTGTCCACTATTTAAATATATATATTTCCATGTGTTTGCTCCCATTTAAAGGACGCTTTTATTGTGGTCTTTAATGAATAAATCATACTCCCACAGTCCACCGAGGAGAAAAGATGTGGAATTTAATGCGCTCTCTCTTTCTTTCTGTTTGTCTTTTCACAGCTCCCCTGACAGACAAGCCGCCAAAAATCCTTTTCCCTTCAGAGAGCCAAATGAGCATCATAGAAATGGCAATAGGTAAGAAATCTCGTTTCATTCCCTACAGTGATCGCTTGTTTTATGAGGATACAGTG
Source organism: Neolamprologus multifasciatus (assembly GCF_963576455.1). Classification (NCBI taxonomy): domain Eukaryota; kingdom Metazoa; phylum Chordata; class Actinopteri; order Cichliformes; family Cichlidae; genus Neolamprologus; species Neolamprologus multifasciatus. The sequence goes on from NC_140460.1 coordinate 36,153,199, forward strand.
TCGCGCTAGCTTGCGCTACACAATGGCATTGCTTCAGATTTCTAGATTAGCCAGTTGGCGCTTCGAAGTAGGTCCTGTTCTACTTTACTTTAGCTTTGGTTTTTTGGAGTGATGGGCTTATTTTGTCCATGTAGGACGAAAGTTTTAGAGTCAGATGTTACTAGGTAACAACCCCAATGGTAGTTTCTTAATTTGTAGTGTAATCGTGTAATACTTAGTAAATGTCGCCTTGCTGTTGCTGGGGATATTCTGCTCTTCCTCTATGAGTATACACCACATTGTTTCTCTTGGATACAATATTTTTTATTGAGGAGTTACTTCTACGTATTGCCACTTTGCTTTTGCTCTGTTCTTTTTTCTTCAGTATCTATCTGGCAATTAATGTTAAATGTAATTAGCTTTATTCATGTTCTACATTAAGGTTTTAATCACCTTTCTGTGGCTTTGTCTGAGATTTTTCTGGGGACTCCATAACATCGAAACTGAGTGGCATTTTATCCGTCACAACACATTTCTACAACACCTTTAAATAGCGTGAACAGCATTGCCATTTTTTAGGTATTGAACTATATTGATTTCAAATCCTGTATCATATGTTTCCCTTTTGTTTTGGTGTCGCACAGGTTTAACTTTAAGAAACCAAGCAGCAGGGTTGTTATGGTGCTAGAATTTCATTTTATTTTATTAAAAATAAATACATAAAGATTAGAACAGCACTCGTTGGTGCAAGTGTATTCACCTGCAGGCTTGATTATTTCCTGTGCTCCTGGTGAGTTGGCAGTATGATCATAGCTGATAAAATAGTTGTTAAGTTTGTTGTTAATGACCGCCACTGTTTTTGTCTAGTTGCTCTTACAGACCATAACACATTTCTGCCTGTTAAATTAACGCTGTCCATTATCATTTCAGATGGGCAGGACTGCCTAGCTCCAACAATAATGTTAACACTAGCCATAGCTGCTAGCCCCTATCCTGATCATGACCTGCCAGAGAGCTAATAGTTAAATGGTAATGTTAACACCAGCTTGGTCATTGTTAATTATAACAGTTTCGTCGTTGCTGAAACAGGAGATTTACAGGCCCCTAGAAATTACTCACAAAGACAGGGGTGTCGGTCTTAAGTTGCTTTAGCAAGCTGCTAGTGGTGGGAGGGGCTAGGGATAAGAGGGACTGTGTGCCTGTCTGTCTGTAGCTGCTGTGTGAAGTTGTGTGTCTGCAGGAGGAGGAGGGAACGATGTCATTGTTGGTATAAACAGCTTTGCAAATGAATATCTAATTTTTAGCACCAATTATTATTATCTTAGTAAAAATCCCACTCTGTATAATTGCCTCCTGTATTACCCATGGTATCGGAAATGTGCCCTCTTGTTTTCAGAATTGTGGTATAGAAAGCTACTGGAAATATCAGTTCTGGTGAGGTCCCTACCAAGCACTGTTCAATATGCAATATTTCAATTAGGTCTTTTTACTTTCCTTGCCCTTTTGTGAATGGAACTTGAGTTTTTATCAGGAAGGATAGAAGATAGAAAAGGATGAGTCATTTATCACATCTGTGTATGAAAAAGAAAGTGATTCACTTGGTATAAAAGCCGTGTCCGCTGTGTTTCTTTCTCCTCCAATCCTGATGCAGCTTGTGTTTGTTCATCTTTAATGAGTCAGTATATAATCTCTCTTCGTATCATCTTCAGTGTATTATGTTAGCACCACTCCAAGTGATTGCCTCCAATTCCGCCTCATGTGGCCGCCTCGGCACCTTTCGTTCGCCTTACCAGCTTTGGATGCACGGGGGCTCATGGGAAAATTCCCGCTTTGTGCCTTATTGGGCAAAAGCTCGGCTGTTGGTGGAAGAGAAAATGGGTCACGATGGAGGCTTCCTTTGAAGTAAATTTGTCATGGCCGATGAACAAAACGGTCTCGCAGAGGTAAAACGTGGCAATGGGAAAATAGGTGCAAGTCATTGTAGCCTTAAATTGATGATGGATAAAAGTCTCCCTGGTTTTCTTCATCTGATTAAGTTTTCTTAGTGGATAATGATGGTTTTCAAAATCCATTACCTGATAGCTTTGAGAACAGGCAATAAAGGTAGAAAAGATGTGTTTTTACTAAACTGTACTTTTACTGTATTTTTCATCAAAATAATATTTTGAGCCCTTCATTTTCACTGCTAATTGTATCAGGCTGCATTTAAAGGGCACCTATTATGCACATTTTTGACCAAATGCCTGTAATAAAGTAGCATTGCATTATTCACAATTATCCAACTCAGCTTATTGATGATAAGCTGAGTTGGAAGTCTCATATAAACCATGTGAAAACAAAAATGTCAAAAACCATTGCTATTCTCTATAAAACAAAGCATGTCCTGAACAAAAAATCATTATACACACTCTATTGTACTCTGTTGCTTCCATATATGACTTACTGTCTGGAGATATGGGGTAATGCATATAAAACGAACACTCTTCCTATTTTCAAGTTGCAAAAAAGAGCTATAAGAATTATAAACCAATCAAACTATATAGAACCAACTAACATTTTGTTTATTAATCTGAATACCCTGAAATTTTATGATTTAGTTGAATATAAAATGGCACAGATAATGTATAAAGCACAAAATAACTTGCTTTGCCCCAGTACTCAGAAGCTGTTCAAAGTCAGAGAGAGTCAATATGACTTAAGGGGAACAGATTTCTTTAAAAAAAAACAAGATAAGGACAAATATAAAGCAGAGATGTGTTTCTGTTAGAGGAGTTAACCTGTGGAATAGTTATGACAGTGATTTAAAAAGGTGTAGTTCATTTTCCTTGTTTAAAAACATGTTTAAAAATAGAGTATTAGAAAAATATATATATCAAGAATGAAAAGAGCAAAAAAAACAAAAACAAAAACAAAAAAACCTCTTGATTCTTTTGCTTTGATGTAGTTACTTATCTAAGGTGGAAAGTTTTTTGTTTTTTGGTTTTTTTCTTGTTTGTTTGTTTGTTTTGTTTTTGCTTTGTTTTATTATTTGCTTCGAGCCCTGTGTACAGGAGCTGCATGCTAAAAGATCTGTTGTTAAAAGGGTTGGCGTAATAAGCAAATGCTTCAGCCAATACCTTTTGATTAGCCTTGTCTCATGCTTTCTTGCTTTGTGGTAGATCTTTGTTCTGTCTTCACTGAGATATTTGAATGCTAATCAATAAAAACATATAAGTTAAAAATCTATCTTTTTTATTATCTGTACAGCAATTCATCTTTAAGCTCCATGAACTATCCCTTTAAGCTAACTCTCTTCTGATTGGCTGCCCCTCATAAAAGACGGTTTGTGGGTGTGGCTTCTGTTCTGTGTCTGTGATAGCCATATTAGGCATGTATGCGCTCAGTGATGTCATACAGAGCCAAAAGTGGAATAAACAGTATGAAATTTGAGCTTTTGGCTTATATAATAATAATAATAATAATAATGGATTGCATTTATATAGCGCTTTTCGGGGCCCTCAAAGCACTTTACAATTCCTCTCACATTCACACACTGGTGGAGGCAAGCTACACTTGTAGCCACATCGGCAACCTTCCGGTTACAAGACGAACTGCCAACTCTTTGAGCCACGATCGCCCCATATATATTACTTATTCATACTCTGACTTCATGATTTGAATCTTTCCATGTTTCATATGAGAATCCTGCCACTGTAACAGCATGAAAGATCCCCTTTAAATTTGCATTTTGGTTTTAACTGGTTAAGGATTCAGAGCCAGAATTCTGTAGGGTTTTTTAATGCTCCTCACCCACCTCTGCACCCTTTGATATTCTACACAGAGTCAGCAGCACTGTGTACATAATATATGAACACCTATTTGATTCTCTGCCAGTACAAGCTCCTATCACTTCTTCTCAGTGTTGGCCTAGTGCGCTTTTATCATCCACAGAGAGCCCAGTCAAACCCAGCATATCCTTTCAGGGTTTATGGCAGCTCTGGTGGAATTTTATTTATTTATTTTTATTCTTTCTTCCATAAAATCTAGAAGAACAAATGGCTTCAGCTGACAGTTAATTAGGCAGGTGAGACGGGGAGAGCGACGAGAGTGTGAAAAGGCAAATGCGGAGATACACTTTTCAAGCACTTTCTGTGGAACTCGAGGGAAGAACGGAGAGAGCAGAGGGATCTGTGGAGTGGGGGTCCCAATTAATCAGCATGCACTTTCCGTCCACTTCTGTCTCCTAATGGATGTGCTTCCTCAGTTATAACTGATTACATTTAAAATGCTTGATTAAAACATGTTGTGTAAATGCTCTTCTCATGCAGGCCCTCAGTGGGCATGTCTCTCCGCTGCTTTCTCTGTGGGACAGATCAGATACAGTTCGCCTCTGTAATTCAGTCTGACATGTCACTGCACACTGCTTTCACTCTGTCTTGTACACATAATCGACTGGAGTACAGCTAAGCAGACTTACTGCAGGACAAGTGTTTCTACTGTACTGCTAATCTGTACGCTTTGTAAACAGTTTGACAATTTAGGGTTGGGGAGAGGTTCGTTTCCTTTATGCATGAATATGTTTTTGGTAATCTTACTAAATTCGTGCAGAAGAAACAGTTTTTCATCTATGTTCGTAAAGCGGACTCAACCATGGATTGAACCCTAACCAACCAGCTTTTTTGGGCCTTTATTCTGCTGCTGCGTCTTCCAGATTTGATTTGTTATAATCCTATTTTCTATGCAGAACTAACATGTCACTCCCGGCCTACCTATCCTGACATTTTACTTCAGCTTAGATTGAATTTACGACCACTGTGGCACGCCGCCTGTGATGTTCATTCAGGGAAAACCCAGAAAGATCCCCTGTGATCTTGATTGGCTGTTGAAACTTCAATCCCTTCACCTCAATCCTCGGGATATCACACTTCATCCCCTGACACTTGACATTATCACTCCACAGCGAGTTTTCTGAAATTGCAGCAGAGAAAATAAACAAACTTTTTTATTTTCCTTTTTACTGAGCCTCCTGTTCAAATTCTACCTAAATTCACTCTTTCAAGGTTAAAAACAAGAGCTTCACTTTAAGAAGCTGTTCTGAATCATCAGTGTCTAATATTTTGCAAATCTCAAGAGTTGTTTTCTGTTTCAGTGATTAAATTTATTATTTTGGTGTGTTTGCTTTTTCCTCCCAAACCTCTTTGTTTTGGATTTTCTTTGTTTCCCAAAGTGTATTCTGGTAGTCCCCGGGCGGATGGAAGTGAATTTGTGGTTTTCAGTTAACAATGTGGGGTAGCGCAACAACAAATTGTGAACACAGGAAAGGGTCAAAGGTCAAGAATACACCCTGGTAAAAGTAGATCCCTGTACTCCATTTAGGATGCTCCAGAAACCAGTTGATATGTCTGCAACATTTTGAATGGCTTTCTCTTTGTGTACAGGACATCTTTTTACACTCTCTGATTGCACTAAATTGTGGCCAAAGGAAGGTAGATACCCATCCATGCAACTATTGAGTGGCTTTAGTCTTGGACCGTGTTTTCATTGTTTGGTTTGGCACCATTCATGTGCATTTGCTCAAACTAACATTTTGCAAAACAGGAGCAATTTGCATCTTTTCACGCCCACTTGTGTTTTTTTCCCACTGACCTTACAAGCCATCATGCCACATCTAGCATTTGCTTCCCATTCTGTCTGAACACACTTTTACTTCCAATTAACAGTACACAAAGCCAGGTCTACAAAGAAATGTTTTCTCACTTTGCTGTGGAAGAACTTGACGAGTCTGCACAAAACACCCACAATGAGCAACCAAACAATTTATCCAACATCACAGCATTGAATTGAAGTACCGATGCCAGGCGTAGGTTCCAGTATAATTATAAACCTTCATGTGTGCTTATCTTTTCCAAGTCATGTAGCATCATTCCACTTTCTGTTTATAGATGTAGAATACGTATAGATGATGAGTGGTAGCCTATTGCAAGTTTTTATTGCTGCTACATGCCCATGCTATGGTATTTTTTTGTCCTGTTTGTACTGACCAGCATTTTTCTGATGTAATATATATACAACTGGGAAAAAATAGTCCTGGAAATCTATACTGATACAGACATCAGTCGACGGAAATGAAAATTATCAACCTACAGAGGCCTGAATTCAGACACCCTGAAAATCACAGACGAAAAATGATGCAGCAGGCTAGTTTTTTGTTTTGCCAAACTTTTATTGCAGCAACTCAAAATGGTACATCTAGGCCCCCATGTTCTTGTGTGCATGCCTGACATAAGGGCATGCTCCTTATGAGACAATGGATGGTGTCCTGGGGGATCTCCTCCCAGATCTAGACCAGGGCATCACTGGGCTCCTAGACAGTCAGAGGTGCAAACTGGCTTGGATGGACCAAAAACATAATGTGCCAGAGGTTTTTCTGTTGGCTGTATGTCAGGCCAGTGTGGGGCCAGTCAATGGTATAATTCCTTCATCCTAAAGGAACTTCCTGCATACTCAATGGGCATTATCAAGCACCAGGAGGGGCCCACTGCACCAGTGTAGGGTCTGGCAATGGATCTAAGGCAACTAACCAACTAATGTCAATCCAGGTCCTGTTGGCTAGCCTCTAGAGATCTGTGGCTCCTCAGACCCACCCCCAAACCAGCCATGCTGAACAGAGATACAGGTAGAATAACGTTCTCCACAGCTTCTCCAGACCCTTTCTCATCTGTCACATGTGTTCAGGGAAAACCTGCTCCCATTTGTGAAAAGCAGAGGGTGCCAGTGGTGGACCTGCAGTTTCTGGTGTCCTATGGCAAATGCCAGTAAGGCTCCATAATGCTACGCAATGAGCACAGGGCCCACCAGAGGACGTTGGAAGATCCATGCATTATTCAGAAATCTGATATCAAAAAGAAAGCGATAATCACCTGTTACAGCAAGTACAACCATCCATGTTCTGAATTTTATCATTCTACAAGGCGTTTTGTTTATATGAGCAAACAATTTAATAGAAACCAGAAGATATGTAGCTAGGCTATACTTGAGGTCTCCACAATATTGATATGCCATCCTGGAGGACTACCTGTGCAACCTCTGTAGGGTCCCAGGTATCACCTCACTACCAGTAGTGACACTGACCATAGCTAAATACAAAACAGTCAGAAAAGATGATGAGAGAACAAATGTCAAAAAAAAAAAGTAAAACTATTCCTGTTTTGGGGGGGTCCACCTGTTGTTAATTTCATTAACATCAAAGCAACTGGAACTGATCAACAACCCCCTCTGCTATTTAACTGACCAGATCAATTTCCCAGCAGTTTAACTGACTTGACGCTATATTCTGATTGAAAAGTGTTCCTTTCATTTTTTGAGTAATAGATTTCTAACCACTAATGTGTGCACTGCAAAAGTTAAAACCTTATCACATCATCTCAGAAAGACTGATTGTGAAAATCCATTTGTTTTACTCTCTATTGCAATCTGCGGGTCTGCACTGCTCTCAGAGGATGAACTTTCTAATCTATTTGTTGGTGTGTACATAATAACAACTTCAACTGGAAATTGGTCCTCAGTCACTCACAGGATGGAGTTACATAGTCCACTGACATAAACAGAGGGTACCTCAGTCAGAACAAAACCATTATTTTCCTGAATTAACTTTTAAGTCAGTAGCCACATCAAATTAGATTTTGTAATCATTTGGTAATGATGAGGTTGGGCTGTTATTTCTGTGCAGGTCAGGTTGCTGTGAGACTCCCATTTCCTCTAAGCTGACTTACCCTCGCATTAAATCTAAAATCTAAACTGAGAGATATAATGAATTTGTGGGTTGTTGCATCCTCTGTCAAAACAAAGCGTCATTAGGAAGAAATGATTAACTGCACCTAGCAGCAGACAAAATGTCAACTTTCACCACGCTGGCAGAATGCGGTTGAAAGTCGGAGCTACAGCAGATGCTTTTGAAATGTAAAGTTGTTGCTCGACGATCAGTCTATGATCATGAGTCCTCATCCCATTATTCTAAAACAGGTTTCTTCCTTTAGTTGTATGGATTTGAAATCCTAATGGTGTGCTGCTGGAATCACCTCCCATTGATTAAGGTACCATTTTCAATATTTTAATGATTAGTATTGATGTCTTGGGTTTTCTACTGGTAGTCCACAGTGGAAAGAAGGTAAACCATGCAGCAGATAGAGAGACATGTGTAGTAGATCATTTTAAAGGTATATACCAAAGGTCCTGGAGAATGGATGTGAATGCTGAAGGGTCAGGTAGATATAATGATCACTTGAAGGTTTTTTCACCCCAATTTGAAATCTATAAATTATGCTGTGAAATTGACTTTTTTTTAAAGACCAGGTTCTCTGAATGCAAAATTAATCTTTTAGGAAATATAAAGCCTCCAATAAAGATGCATGTGTTATTCCAAAATCTGATATCAAAAAGAGTGCTAAGGACCTGTTACAGAAAGTACAACCATTCCTGTTCTGAATTTAATCCGTCCACAAAGAGTTTTGTTTATATGAGCAAGAATTCCTTCCAAACAAGACAACATGTAGCTAGACTCTGCTTGAGGTCTCCCCAAAGGCTGAACAGAAGATGACAACCAGGAGACATTTAAGTTATCATGCTCTAAAAAATCAAAAAGCAAGATGGCCTAAAGGAAAGGGCATGGGTGTCTGTTGGACCTACACAGAGCCTACAGGGGTCAGTGTCATGTGAATCAGCCTTAAACCAGCAATCTATCTGAAGGCCAGGAAACGGGTTTCTTTCTTGACCTTTGTAAAAACTTTCCTGGCAGGCTTATGGTCTCAGTTGCTCATCTTGGGTCTGTATTTATGAATCTTGGTCATACAATGCTTCAAAAATGAGGACTATCCCTGGTACGCTCATTGGCTAACGACTTACTAATCACAAGTCGTTTAGCAATGACTGTGATGTTTCACATCCAGACCCACCCTTGCTGGTCACATCCATGTTTTTTTAAACCAAGATTGGGACGGAAATGCCCCGTCTCGAGGTCTCAAAAAGAGACTCGAGAAACCAATGGACGGTGTCAGAAGAGCCCATAGTAGTCCATGTTTGATACTGTCTATGGTCGCAGCATGTAAAACAGCTGGGTCATTGGTTTCTTAGAGGATTGCAGAGAAGCATATAAGCTTAGACTGGATATCCAAATTCGTTCAGTCTGCTTAGCCAATTACGTACAAAAACTAACACATGAATTCTGTTAGTCCTTCTCAATTAATCATTAATCATCTCAGTAAACATTTTCCCTTCAAGATTATGGTTCCAAGAACTCTCAGATGGGAAAACATCATCCTTGCACTTCTACCTTACACTAGCGTTATCATTTGAGGCAGGAAGTTCTCAACACACCACAAGACACATTTTTAGTTTCACAAAGAAAAAAAAAAGTCTCTCTGGCTGTACAACACCTATTCCCAATATCACATACATTCACACTCACATACACACCAGCCATCCCTCTAAATGTCACGGGCTCGGCAGAACGCTCCGTCGATGCCAAAGGTTCAGAGGCCCTGGGATCAATATTACATCATTTCTCTCAATTAGGGCATATTTATTCCCCTCAAGTTATTGTACATCTGTGAGTGATCCTATCTGCATTCCTGGCAAGTCTCCAGATGAGTCGAGGGCCCTGGAGGAGAGGAAGACAGAGTGAGATAAAGATAAAGGGAGAGAGGAGGATAGAGAATGAGAGAGAAATGAAGGTAGGGGGAGTTTGGGCAAAGCATCAGAGGAAGGGGGGAAAAAGTGAGCAGGTTCATTTAAGATTCACAGAGGGGATGAAATATGATGGTGTCTTACCTTGGGTTATTACAGATGAAAGTGGTTACAAAACGGCACACTGTCCCAAATGGTTAATATGCCCTGCAGTGTGGAGGTATAAATCTTTACTGTCATATTAGAAAGGGGTGGGGGTCGCTAGTGGTGATTGGTAGGGATACTTGGCGGTGGGATGCTCCCATTAGTGTTTTACATAAGTACAGTAATGACAGGGACAGTCACGAGATGATAGGCTCTATCGACCAAAGATGGCTAATTTTTGTCAACAGATCCAGCGGAGCAGCAGTGAGTGCAGCACTGATACCAGCCATGTTTCAGATCATGGCTTGACCTTAGAAGACGAGCTATTTTACCACAGTGACCATGTGCTGCTCTGCTTCTCCTCCCACCCACAACATCATATCTGCCTCAGCAAACAGGAAAAATGGCTGAAGGCGTTTGTCCCCCTTAGCAGAAAATAGCATCACGAACTGGCCAGAGCACTTGAGTATTAAGATATACTGCCTCTTGCCTGTGCCAGCAATACTTTCCATCTCTGGGTAGACCTATTAATCATAAATTGAGCTTTGGCATCTATTTTATAGACAGTCTGGTTTGATGATGTTTTCTATTTTTATGCTTAATGGCTTAAGTGTTCTTGCATTGCACCTGCATGTAGGTACTCACGAAGGTCAGAAAACCTCTACCTTTGTCAGGCTTGATTATATCAGCAGATAAGAGGCACTGACCCAATGGGACAATCACTGGGTCTCTCATTTCAAGCACATTTTAAAACACAATGTAAAGCAATGCAGGTAAGAAAAAAAGTCTTGATGAATACTAGAATGTGATCCTGTTTTAACTTATAACTAATCCGACAGTTGATTTGTTTATTTATGCCACCGTTGCTGCAGTAAATGCAGTTTTAATGACGTTCTTCTGATGGATGAAGGTAGCAAATGTAGATGACGACACGCGTATGTGAAATTGATTAAAGATGAAAAGATTTTTCACCCACGGGTGGGACGTTTAAGTGCTGTGTAATATCGATCAACAGACTTCGAATGCAGAGTTTCTTGACTTGTAATCAGAGGAAAAAAGTAAAATATAAATAGTGAGATTTCCTGTGCTGTTGCAGCATGTGTGATTCTAGATGCTGCTCTGGAACGACATGAGATGAATTAGGAAAAGATTTGGTGGAGCAGAACTGGGCTGCTGTTTTGGTGGTTCTGCAAATCCCAACTGATTTTCGATTTCTACTGCCAAAAGGTTTTTTTTATTGCTTTCTTTACTATATAGTAAGGATTGCATTCGTAGTTGTACTCTTAGGTCTTTTTTTCTCAACAGGTTGGTGCAAAGTGTCTTTAAGTTAGAAACATCCATGCGACCCGGAAAAATTGGTGGTTGCTCTGTGATTATACTGAATTTTTTTCAGTTTAGGTGACAGATGCAAGGAGTTGCGGCGACCACTGGAAATCTGTCTCCAGACTGTCACAACCTGACTTGGATTGACTGCACTCACTCTCAGGCAGGTTGATAAAGGTCTTCAAATAATTGCTATCTAATGAAATAAATGCAGACAGATTGCCAACACTTTGCAGTCTGAGATCTGTGATGTGTTTCTTTGCAGTAGGGGACTTAGGAATATAACCAGCATAGCCTACAACCATTCGTCAACCAGCTGTCAGAAAGGTTGTTTTGCACCAATATCATTTTGCAGTTAAATTGCCATCCTGCAGCACTACTTTTGTTGTGGAGGAATTTCTGTTTCAAGTCTATGACGTTCTGGCTAGACTCTGAATATAAGTATTTTGTGTAGTTGGCAAGAGATTTGCAACAGACGGGAACAGATTTGCCTTTTCACTGATTTAGCACAGTTAATTGTCATATTATCACAAACAGATTGCATATAATTGACCCTACTTAACTCCAAACTGATAGTAGCCTGACTCTAAAATGAGGTGCAGAACGGGTCTACAACCACTCGCACTTCAAAGAGTAGAGTCATTTTAGAAACAACCAGATTGCACGCAGTTGCAATAATTTTGGTCGTAATGTGGTCACCAAGTACTGTTTTCCTTAGTGTCACTGTAATATTAGCCTATTGTCTAAGCAACCACTACCGTACCATACCATCGTCATTCATTGGTAGGTATGTGACAGTGTGATGGCAAATGGTACACTTTTGCATGCGGTGTCAAGCCAGAAGTGGCATGAAATGATTAGTTATATATATCATCTCATTACTGATTATGTCATCATAAAGCTGATGGTGGAAGAAGATAGGACAGGTCCTGAAGGAGGTAATTTCTTAAACCATGGACAGTTGTGTGCCAGAGAAGTTAAGTTTAGCAGCAACTTGCTGCTATGGTAAATGGCCTGTATTTTTATAGCGCTTTTCTAGTCCCTAAGAACCCCAAAGCGCTTTACACAACCAGTCATCCACCCATTCAAACACACATTCACACACTGGTGATGGCAAGCTACATTGTAGCCAAAGCCACCCTGGGGCGCACTGACAGAGGCGAGGCTGCCGGACACTGGCGCCACCGGGCCCTCTGACCACCAACAGTAGGCTATGTTTGAGGCTACTGTGGTCATAAGAGGTGCCTGATCAGTGCTAATATTTAGTATATGTGCAACACTCCCAAAACATACGTAAGATTTGATACTCATGGCTCCTTAGGACAAATTGAGATTTCACCCATAGACCAAAGAGGCCATTGGTTTCTGCAACCCTGAAGTGTGGGTAAGAGCATTTTGGCTGCCATCATATAGGCTTTTTTCAAACCTAGCACTGATGAGAAGATGAAAGGGTATGGGCAAAAAGCACCGGTGTCAGATAATGTGAAGCGATCCAGTTTATTAACTCAAAGTATTGGAGGTGAGCCCTGGCAAATGCTGACCACCTTCAGCTGCCTGTGTTGGGACCACAGACTGAATAAACATGGACGTAGCATCCAAGCTGGAAAAATTAAGCTAGCGTGGACCTGACCTTAAGCTACATTCTACCTGAAGGCTAGCAGATAGTGATAGTTGTGGTTGTAGAAAGACTTCCCGGCTATGGGACCTCTGTAAACACTTTCACGCTGAGTTTATGGGCTCAGTCATTAATTTTGGATCACATTAGATACAATTAAAAAAAATTAAGCCTTCTTTTGGTACATCGAAATTATATGGGGTCTTCTAACTGGCGGACAAAAAGCAATTCACAATTCGGTGAAGAACTGCAGTTTTTGGGCACTTGATTTTTCAGTTCAAGTGGTTTCCCTTTGATCTCATCATAGATCCTGGCCACATTCACAGTGACATTAATCGCAAATCCTTACATTGGTGAATAAAAGTATTGATATTTCTATTGTCTTCATCCAATTTCTTTGAGTAGATAGGATGATTTCTACAGGAACATCATGATTTATAACCTCAAACTACAGTTTTTAAACTGTATTTGTGTTGTTGTTTCATGAAGTAGCATCGATCAAGATCCTTTGAACACTTCTTGGCAAAAAGCTGCACAAAGGTAAAATACTTAGTCAGCAGGTTTATAGGCAAGGTAGCACTGCGGTCATTGGATTAAACTATCAGTATCATGTAACAGCTGTGGTCTTGTTATTCTGGCAGGATATACCATATATCTTGTTTTGGGGTTATCCCTGGATTTAGTTTTTAGTTAGTCTTTCTCTGACTCATGTTTCCAGTTCTACAGAGCGTAGACTGACAAAGTGCAGTCGGTACAGTTACCGCCCAGCTGTTGTTCCATCAACAGCTGTGTTCTTCATATCCAAGCTAGAATTTAATTTTCAAAAGCTTCTCCTCCTCCTCTTCCTCCTCCTTGCTGCTGCCTTCTGCATTCCCCTTCCAGTACTATCATGTATGACTAGCTTCAATAGTCAGCCCCATTCAAGCACCAGCATATGGATTACCGACAGCAGCGAGCGGCAAGACTCGCTCAGCAACTCGGTGCCCTTCTTATATTTAAACACACCTTTTAGTGTTGCAGTTAAGCGCAGCAATTTTTTTTTTTCTTTTAACAGCCATTAGATTAGCCCTCAGTTTAACCTCAGCACAGCAGCTCACTTTGCTCTCTTGTACTCTGCTATTCAAGAACTTCAATTGCTAGCAGTAGGATGAGACATTAATTTTCTTTGGTGACTTGCAGAAAAGCGTTTTTCATTAAATTTCTTAGGTTGTTCGAAGCCATTTTTTCTGTCATATTTTACTTCATCCACAGTTTTTGTTGATCTATTTCCCCCCCTCCTTGTCAGCAAAGAAAACCAAAGCCAAAATGCTATCCATGCAAACTCTTCCCTCATCATCATTGCCTCGGCAGTGCATTTGTGTGTGTTGCCTGGTTGAACTAATTGGCCTTGCTGTATTTCCTGCCAAACAGGTGGCCGTATTGGTTTCCTTCTGGCTGCATTTATGTGGCTGTGTGTCCAGGTTGGACAGAGATGACAGCGTCTCCTTTCTGCCCGGAGCGTGACCTTGGTTGGGCGATGCTCTCGCTGCACTCTCTTTGGTCTCACATTGGCCTTTTGGGCCAACTTCTGATTGTGTGCATGTGTGTGTGTGAGAGACAGATAGAAAAAGAGAGAGCGTCCTCTGGTGACCAGCCAGAGAGCTACAGGGCCAGGATGGCAATGACAGCAAACTTTGGCGAGCACAATATATGATGTCATGGCAAAACTGCTCTGAAGCAAGTGCGCACATGCAGGTGAAGCACAATATTCTTCAGAGCTAATGATGCACACATGCACGCTCACGCACGGAAAGGTCTCACGCCGTCACCTCCGGGGATTTGCATGTGCTAAGCAATCTGATATGGCCAGATTTGTCCTTCTCATACAGTATTCGCCTGCTTTGTGTTGCTCTATTACATCTACAAGTGTGGTCCTCTGTTTGGTCCGTGGGCGGCCCTGCTCTGGGGGAATAAGAATGTGTCAGATGAAATGTTGTGGATATTTGTCTCATAACTGCGATGAGTCAGGCAACACCTTGCTTCTGTACATTGGGTAAAGAAACAATATTTTTTCTTCAGCTGTAGGAGGGATTATGACATGCTCAGATAGCCCCTGACCTCTGCGCAGACCAGAATAGAATAGAATAAAATAGAACAGAAATTTACACAACAGAGAATTACTGTCCTCTTACCACAGCGTGTCTAAAGCTTCCCGATATGGAGCATAACAACATTTCTTGGACGCTTTGTTTTATTAGAAGGTATTGTGTTTCTCCTTTAAAAAGCGTGGGGAATGTGTTGCTTTTCCTATATTTAACCCTGTCCTTATCACCTTTTAACCACATTTGTTTTCTATATCAACATACATTTTCTCATCTTATTAGAATGTTAGTTAAAGCTTTTCAGTAGAATTTTATGTGGTTTCCTTTTTTTTCCCTCCCATCCTCCACTAGATTATTCTCTATGATGAGTCATAGCAGTGAGCTGGTAACAGTGTATAAAGGATAGATACACATCAATTAGAAAAAACAGCCTTTAATTGGGTTCTCTGACAGGGAGAGATGCTTTAGCTAATGAGTTATGCTGTGTTTTGCTATAAAATCCTAATTTGTAGCAATTTTAGAAACAGAGTAGTTACATACTTGTTTTTATTTGCAAAATGTGGCGGGCCTGCCATTGCTGTCATCCATTATCAGAGCTGGTAGGTTTAAAGTTGGCATTTCCCCAAATTGAGTTGAAATGTTAAAACAGCTGTGATGTTACCCTTTAAAACATCTGCCCTTGCAATCCCACTCTGATTGTCATTCAATTAAAAAAAAGGATCTTTGGGGGAAGGATCGTTTTAAATCAAGCGACAACCAGTAAAATCTTGATGGGTTTTGTTGTGTCATGCACTGGTCAGTTTTGATATTTTTTTGCCATTTTGATTTCATATTGTGTCTTATTTCAGACCAGTTGGTCTGCTTGACTTATAAGTACATCTAATACTGTAATAAAAAACTATAAGATTGCCCTAATGTAAGTGACCAACCTGGTTATGTGGTTAGTTACCTATTTAGTATATTATTAGTAAAACTTTAGATAGTTGATGCTGAATTTGAAAAGAACCGTAACATTTAAAAAAAAATGACAAAACTTCAAAAACAAAAAAATAAGACACTGTTTATGTTGATATTTCAGTCGATATTTCAGTTATGTTGATATGTCAGTTTCTGATATGCAGTGTTGGGCAAGTTACTTTGAAAAAGTAATTAATTATAGTTACTAGTTACTTCTTTAAAAAAGTAACTGAGTTAGTAACTGAGTTACAATATTCTAAAAGTAATTAATTACTTGAAAAGTAACTATTGCGTTACTTTAAACAAAAAACCCTGGGGTCCAGGGTATAATTGGCCATTTTTAACTACTTTTGATTTTCCCTCCACATTTCACCTTTAAAAACTATTTATTTGCCTTGTTTGGTATCATCCTTTTCAGCACAACCTAATGTGTTTGAATTTACAGTTATGTTTTCATTTTTTACTTACTGTATTAACACAATTGATCTAAAATCAGACAAAAAAACATAAAATCTGAGTATAAAAAGTTATATCTTTTACTGTAACAACCACAAACATGTTTAATGAATCATATTTCATAACTTTAAATGCAAATATAAATTGTCAATTTTAAAATCCTATGTACAAGTTTTGTAAACAACAAAGTTATTTGATTCCATTTACCTTTTACCTTGATTTTTTATATAACAATTTCAAACTATTTACAGAACAATCGGCTGTTCTGCGTTTAATAAGATGCCGCACAAATTATTTGTGCCACTCCCAAAAACATAATTTCTGTCCACTATAAAGGAGAACATCACAGCCTGATACCTGCAGGTCTGACAGCAGGTGTATCACTCCTGTTTCTACCTGGAGACAGCAGTCGCCTCATTGTTCTGACACACAACACAAAACTATCCACAACACTACACACTAACTACACAAGACAACACATGAACTACACACTCCAAACACGCTAAACGTCACAAATCCCTCACATCTCAAAACTCGCTCTCTCTCTTTTTCTGCTCTCTCTCTCTCTCTCTCTCTCTCTTGCCGTCACTCCTAAAACTTCCCGTTTTTGTTTTTGTTTTTTGCTCATAAGCAGAGAGTGCTTGCTGCGCTGTCCTTAGACAGTAAACATGACTAAACTATAACGAAACTAACTAAAAAAATGACGCGTATATCTTGTTTATCATGACTCTGGTTTTACGTGGCCTATCAACAATTTAAAAACTGGTATATATCACCTTGTTGCTTTGTCTTTAAGTGGTCATGTGATTGGCTTACCACGACTACTTTATTCTTCCTCAGTCAAACAGCAGCACTCATGCGACTGTTTTGCCCCCTTAGCTCCAGGTGTTGTGCAAGACAGTGATTGTGATTACCGTCCGTGGGAGCGCGCGCAGCTGCTTAAAGCTGTAGCGCGCAGATTACTTACAGCTACTTCCGTGCAACTGATATAAGATGCGGTAAGCTGAACGCAGCTTCAACCGTCTGTTTGTTGAAAAATAGTAACGGACTGCATTTTCTTGTTAGTAACTGTAACGGTGTTGTAACAATAGGAATAGTAATTAGTTAGATAACTCGTTACTGAAAAAAGCCGTTAGTAACGCTGTTACTTGTAATGCTGTTATTCCCATCACTGCTTATATGTCAGGGTTTTTTTTTATGTAATTCGTGATATACAGAAAAAAATGTTTCGTTTGAGCGTATGAAGTCACAAAATCTGGGCAACCGATTAACACCAATACCAATATTTGGTGATTTTTAATCCAATATTCCAAAACATCGACTGATATTTTTTGGCTTTTAAGCACAGAAAACATGAACAGATTTGCTTAACATTTGTTACATGTAGTTATTTATTTAGTTGCTTAAGCTCTTCTTGGATCAGTTTGTTACTACAAGCATGCGTTGCCAACATGGGAGTTGCAGACTGCCCTCTGGTGGACATACTGACATCAACACTTGCAGCATGGCTAAAGGGTGTTTCTCCTGTCTTTTCTTTAGTTTTTTTAGTTAGATCGGCCTGCCAATAAACCGGAAGGAGTCTGATCTGACCAGTAGAACAGGAGAAGCAGATATTCTTATGAAAATGGAAATATGGCCTTGATCTTGACTTTAAGTGCAGAACCATTAGAAAATTATTGTTTCTGACTCAAACTGTAGGAGTAGCAGCAATCCTTGTTAATAGCGGAGGATCCGGTGGAACAATGAGTGACAGACACCTGCCCATTGCATAAACTAATCTGTGTTTTGGCCGGCTGATATAAAATTTATTTGAAGTAAAAGTACATGTAGGCAGAGGAAATATATTCCATTTAGTTCAACACTGCAATTATTTTATTTTTCCAGTAGAAATTTGGAAATTACAAGTCACTTACATTTTTGGCATCTCCTAGCTGGCAACAATTGATGTTATTTTTTCCCCCTCTGTGAATGCACAATCTCACCAGATCAGTTCATACAGTAGTGTACATTTGGGACATAGCTTTATGAGTGGGCAGTTACTTTCCCTAGTACTGTGGGTGAGAGCCACGAGCTGCTTCTGCCAGTGAAAAATCCAGAATCGTTACTTCGCTGTTCAATGTCTTGCTTTTGGAATGTACCAAAATGTTCACAACAATAAAACCAAAGTGCCCAGAAAATGTTTTATTGTCAAAAGATTCCATTTCTTTTCTTGGATGCTAGTGAGAGAAACCACAGCCGATGTGCCAGCTGCCTTGGCAGCACTCGGGTATAATCTCTGAGACTCAGGCTAACCATAGCACACGGGCCTGTTTCTGTTCTTCAGCAGGCATACACACACCAGACTATTTACTCTCCCTGGCAACCGCAAGGCAGATAGAAGATATTGAGCATCCTTCCGTGCAGTGACATGGTATTGATATTGATTTCAATTATGACAGCCACGCCATTAGACAAAGTGTTTTTTAGAAGACTTGTGCTCCATCGGGTCCGTGGTCCATTAGTTGCCAGATGCTGGTTTAATGAGTTGAAAAGGCATCAGCAAAAGATTCTCTAGGATCTTCTTTTTAATTTATTTATTTTGAGCTTAATTGTCCCTAACTGGACTCATCTGGAGTTTTTCTTCTCCTTCTTTTTTTTAAATAGCTACTGTAAAGTCATGAATTGTACAGAAGGAAGACAAAGACTAACCAATGAGAGTAATGTGGCCTTCTGAGCTCCCCTTAAGGCGATATGGGTAAGATTAGGCAAATAAAACTACTCGCATAAGGTTAGGCAAAAAGGTCGTTGTCGTGGCAACGGTTCCATGGTAATGGCTCCATTTGATTTGCTTGAGTATTTGTTCCCCCTCATGGAGAAAGCTGCCAATGCTCCGTCATGATTGACTGCTTTAAACATTGCGCCGTAAAGGCTTCATTTACATTCCTTGCACCCTGTTTGGCACACTTTGCTGATCAGATCTGTGCTTTTTTATGGAAGGTTCACTTGCACACAGGCAAACAGAATAGCAATAACACGATACACAAGATAACCAAGGATAGGCATCCAAACAGATACAACTGGAAGACGTTCTGTCTCACTGATACCTCTCTGTCTTCACTGTTACTGGTTTTTGTTTCATTTTCAATAATCAGACAAATAAAAGACCAGGAGAACACTTCAGTTTTTCAGAAATTATCAGTGAGATCCAGTCTGTTTTTCAAGTCAAGGTGCTCTGATTATCTGAGTGGCTGTGTGCGGTTTTTTGGGGGGCTTGTTGTTTTTGTTTTTCTTGGTTCAGGTAAAAATATGCTGGTCTTTATCAGCATAAGCAGAGATGAAGTATATTTGCTTTAACTGCGTATTTGGCTCCGTGTTCAGCTGTGGCGTACGATCCCTGTGCAGCCACAATTTGACAGATTAAAACTTTGAAGCAAGACACAAACTCCACCCCACTGTCAGTCAGAAAGGAATCAAACTCAGTCCAAACCATGGCTCACTGTGCTGCCAAACACAAAAAGCACACATAGATTTCAGGAGTCTGTGTCTTCCTGACATTTTGTGTGTGGGGTTTTTTTTGGGGGGGGCTTTTTTCCGTCCATCCAAAAAAGATTGCGGTGTTTGCTGTGTGGGGCTGTCAAAGTGCAAAAGTGTTCAGTGCAGTTTTACCAAAAACGCATGAAAGCTGGCGCTTAAACTCCCCAACAAACATCTTGAGTTTAGTTTATTTGGCAAGCAGAGACACAGCTTGGCCGGGCTGTCTTCTTGTGGTCTCGCTTTTGTACAGACAAACATATTATAATTTCAAAGTGGCATCAAATTATCATAAATAAATCAATTCTCCAGGAGAAGCATCACTGGCTGAGGCAAAATTGGGATTGTATTGATGCCGCTGGGGAAATTTTTTTTTTTGCATGACATTTATACTTAAATGGAAAGGACCACTTCTAACGCCGAGTCTATTTGCCCAATTGATAATTTGACTGCAGTCACTCGTAGGTAGGGTAGATAAGTGAGGTTTTCCCAGGATAAACTTAATTAGCCCATTTCATGGTAGAAGCAGGTGGCACTGATATTCAGCAGACTATGTTTTTGGATGTGGGAAAGAAAAACAGCGCTAACCTATCAACACCAGGCAGCTCCAGAGTCCCCAGGCTGTGGAGTGGGGTGCTGCCAAATTGCAACTGTGTGCGTGTGTCTGTGTGTGTACTTGGGAGAGTATTCTATGAGTTTGCGTAGGTGTGTCTCAGGTGCTCTGTTGTATAAGGTGTGTGTGACTGTGTGTGTGTTGAGAGTGGGGATTGTCCCATTTTAGAAGAGCCACGCTATGACTCATCAACTAATAACAGGGAGAAAGAGTCAGAGGGAAAGAACCATGTCTGCTCGACTCTGTGTGTGTCTGTGCTTTCTGTAAGCGTGTGTGTGTGTGTGGTGTGTATTTAAAGAAGAATGAGCGGTTGTGAACCATGGGGGGTTTGTGTTAATGCTTTCACTACTGTATCTGATGCG
Source organism: Neolamprologus multifasciatus (assembly GCF_963576455.1). Lineage (NCBI taxonomy): Eukaryota > Metazoa > Chordata > Actinopteri > Cichliformes > Cichlidae > Neolamprologus > Neolamprologus multifasciatus. The sequence continues at coordinate 36,173,899 of NC_140460.1, forward strand.
CTTGCAAAAACCTACACTTGTTCTTAAGCTTCCTTTTTAATGCAGCCACTTGTGATTTCCTCTGTCACAGCTGTAAATTGAGTGCATGTGTCATACACTGGCGGGGAACCTGAACAGGGGAGTAATGCATCACTCGTGGCAGTGACGGTTAATGTCGCTGTTACATTGTACTGTTTTTGAGATTTTCTCAACTGATACATTTTCAAGCTACTTGAAGTTACCGGATAGAAAAGTCGTGCTTTTACTTCAGAGCTCTAAAATTGATCCATTTTCTGACACTTATCCTGGTCCGGATTTCGGGGCATCTGACTAGGGTGCCTCCTAGATGCCTTCTGAGTGAGGTATTCCAGCCATGTCTTACTGGGAGGAGGCTCTTGCTCGGACCCAGGACCGGCTGAGGAGATTATATCACTTGGGTGGCTTGGGAGCAATTCAGTGACCCCACAGATGAGCTGGAAGAGGTGGGGGGGGGGGGGGGGGTGAGGGAAGTGTGGGTTGCTTTGCTCAGACCCAAACCTGGATAGAAGATGGATATCAGTATAAGCAGAGACACCTTGGCTGCCACTTCCGACTTTTGGTGAGGGACACTGAGGCTTTCCCAAACCAGCCAAGATATCCAATCTCTCCAGGGTTTCTCCCAGGTCTCTGCAGGACCTCCCCCTAGTATGACATGCCTGAACCCCCACACCACGGATGCAAAAACAGGAGGCATCTTTATCAAATGGCTAATGTGCAGAAGCAGTGGCACTAATCTGAGTCTGAGAGCCCAGACACCCTGTGGAGAAGCTCATTTCCTTGGCTTGTATCGCATTCTCTCAGTTGCTACCCACAGCCCATTGCCATATATAAGTGTCAGATTGTAGATCAACTTGAAAATCAGCAGCTTCGCTTCCATGTCATGCTCTCCCTTCATCATGTAAGGCCTGTACAGCATCTGTCAATCCAAGATTCCTGAATCTTCCACTTGGAGGCAGTGACATGATTCCAGCCCATCGTGGACGCCAGCCCTTATCCTCAAGATCAACGTGGTCTTAAATCTTTTTACTTATTCAGTTTTTGCTTTTTATCTTAACTTTAGGGTTATATGCAGTGCCACAAAGTGCAAATGGACAAAAGAAAAAAGACATAGCTACTAAGATGGGGACTGGGAAGTTTAAAAACAAGCTCGCCACCACAAGAAACCATTTAACTATTCAAACCCGTGAACAGGAATCATGTGAGATCAGAAAAACAATGCTAATGGAGCCCTGCGTGTCTGCTGCTGCTACATCAACAGCTCCTGTTGGGCCACCTGCTAGTAATGTGGACATGACAATAACAGCAGCGAGGGTTTTGTTGGATTGGGCACAAAACAACTCATCTCTTGTGCAAGAGGATACAACAGCAACATCCACGCAGTCCTCGAGGTCAAGACACCTGTGAGAGAAACAAAACAGCATTTAGACATTGCTACATTTGGTATTAAATGAGAAAAAAGGTGTTAGTTTGCTTTAAAAATGTGCAGCAACACTGTCTAATATGTAAAAGCCTACTTTCTACAGAACCTGACAGTTGGTTGTGGCTTTTGCTGTATTGACTTTTTCTTGTCAGACAGGATGTCCACAAGACACATTCTGACGGCTTGTCATGATTGTTGCCATCTGGACTTGGCCTTTACCAGCGTGTGTTAGTGCTCATTTTCCAAAGGTGGGTAATAATGTCAGCTAAACGTCAGTCATGCTGAATAAAATGGCTGGCATTAAAGGAGGAAAGTTTTGCTGCAGTGAAGGCATGACTCTCAATAGCTCGCTGCACACACATCCTTGAAATTAAAACGCCAGACCTATCCGCGAGTGCTATAAAACCGCATGAAAAAAAGTTATCTCTGCAGCAGTTCAGTAGCGGTGAATCATCAGCCTCATGCAAATTTGACACAAGCACAGGATCTCCAATGTTTGGCCTTGGGTAACTGCTAGTTCCATTCATTAATACTGACTGAGCCGATTCGGTTTTAAGCTGGACTTTGGACACAGCTCAAGGCAGGTTGCATCACAATCAAGGTTACCTTAATATTAACATGCAAGTGTAGGGAGGTGAAGTTTTTTAGCGGGTAAAACACCAACCGAGGAGAGATCAATGCAGATCAATGGCAACGCTCCCGCACTTGCTCGAGATACGAGGCTATACGAGCCCAAAGGCACGTAGTGTAAACACTGCATCGGATTGGATCGGAGGGTTCTGCGGGGTTCCCCCCCTCTGTGATTGAGGCGGCTGCGTTCTAACACGGTGTGATTGCCTTTTCATAGTTCCGTGTCGTTTTTCGCCGGGGAGCATAATGCAGCGCATCTACAATCATCAAACAGCTGTCAATCTGCCAGCTGGTCTGCTCTCATCCCACGTCTGGTGGAGAGTACCAGTGAATGTTATCCTCTTGGGGCGCTTTGTGTGTGTGCACGTGTGTGCGCGCATGAGGAAACTGGGTTAGAGATTGAATCAGAGCACGCACATAGGCCACAAGAAGAGGCACGGGGTCTCCATTTATTGTATATCAGCCATGGGGGTTGGTCTCGTAGTATAATGTAATAGTATTGGTTCAACCCCGTTAACGAGACACATCATTTTCTACTTTTAAGTGCACTTCTCACATATGAGGGGACTGTTGAATTAATGACCAGCTCTTACTGTATATCGCTGTTGCCCCCAGCATCAGAGAAAAGAACTCTGTCTTTACCGGCTAAATGAATAAAGGTGTAGGGTGGGCGAGGTTAGAGCACAGCTCCGAAGGCAAAAGGGTTTCTCACAACGGCAACTTTGTGGCATTTCTGCTTTTCTCCAATCTTTCACTATATACAGTGTGTGATATAGCTCCACTTTTTACATACATATTAATGAAAGTGCCTCATTTAGTAGACTTGATTTGCATCAGGAAAGTCCCTGTTTTTCATTTCCAGCCCTGCACAACTGAATTTGCATAGATTACCATTAAGATTTCAGCTCCCCTTTGTGTCCATCCTCAGGTAGATTATGACTCCTAAAGAGTGGATGGTGCTGTTTCGACTGACCATCTAGCATAGCTCCCAGGCCTGAGTGGTTTATTCTCCTTTGGGCTATTTTTGGGTCTCATATTTTGGAATGTAAGTTTTGCCTGTCCTACTTACTGCATTCCCCAAAGTGAACTCGAGGCCTTTTTCAGCCTGATCCAGATTTTCCCTCCCCTTCTCCCTCTCTCCCTCTCTATCTGCCTCACTCACTATCTCACTCTTTTCCAGTCTCTTCGCAGCCATCTGCTCATGCTTGTGGCATCTCTCTATCTGTCTTCCCTCACTTGCCATATTTCACTCCCGCTCATCTCGGCTCTCCCAACATTTTATCCATTCTCCCTCTATTGTGTAGCTTTCCTTTTGCTGCCGTGCCCGTGTTTGTATCACAGCATTGAAGGGCTTTGTGGCTCCTTTCTCACAGGAATTCGTAGTTTATATTTTACCCCTTGGTCACATTTCACCATCATTTCATTGACACCAAAAGGACCTGTAGTTCCCTTCGGTGTCACTGTCGCACTCGTAAGTCATTTTTGCCAAGTTAAAAGGATTTGTATGTGTAGTTAACGTCTTGACAGCACTATAAATTACTTGAACCAGCTTCATGTGTATTTTACAAGAAACGCAAATATAGGACCTTCTAGTACGATTTACTTCAACATGCAAACACCCAGAAAACGGCTTGCAATGATATTGACCATTTTTGAGCCTTATCGACCCCTCGGAGCACTTTACACTACAAGTTATTATTTTCACCCATACATCCACAGAGTGTTTTCTAGAATACCCACGCAGCAACTTCACCATCATCACGCTAGAAGTGGACTGGAGATGCTGCAGATCGAACTACGACCCTCTGATTAGTAGACGGGAAATCGTCAATGATAACAAGGCCAATTACCAGTCTGCGCAAACAACCTGAGGAAGCTGTTAGAGAACAACGTGTTCTATTGACATATTAAGCAAAAATCGACCGAAATTATAGAGCAACTAAAGTGAAGAGACGATCAACAGCTTCTCAACCCAAAGCATAGCACTTCTTGCTTGAGCATGTATGCCCACAAGTGGAACCAGCACAGTGGCACCTTTTAATGATTTCATGGCTGACTGAAGCAGCAGGATGAACGCAGGGCTGAACATGTGTGCGCTCAGAATTTGATCAGTTTACGGGGCAAACATGTACTCGTGCCAGAACCAAAAACCTTTTTGCGGATCGGGGCGTGAATTCACCTGACTGAGCATGACCAGGCTGAAAGCAGAGAGACTCTACAAGGAGTAAAATATGCTTTCACTGCTTTCTATGAATTGAACACTTCGGGTAGCCATTGATTGCCCCAGTTTCAAGTCAGTATGTTTTTTTAAGGGGTTATGGTTGAGTGCGCTAAAGCACGGAGCTTGAACAGTGAACAATATGTGTGACTTCAAGACTGGACTTCATATTATGTGATAGTTTCAACAAAGTTTTTGATACTTAGTTAAACATTTGAGATGAATAATATGTCGGCTTTGTGTGAAATACTTAAATGTAAATTGTTGTTCATTGTGAAATTAAAGACTAAAATTAGTTTCACTCATATCTATAGTTAGTCAGAAGAAAAATGACATTTCCATCTCTATTCGTTTATATTTGGTGACAAGGCCCTGTGTGCCTATATGGAAACCCTGAGGATGAGAGAGTAGTCGCACAGACCCCGGCATAGGGGAGAGGGTGCAACAGTAAAAGCAAATATGACATTAAGTCAGGTAAAGCCTGAAAGAAGGAGTTGTAGGGGGAGGTGGGTTACATAGCAGCTTGCACACAAGTTTTGGTCAGGCTTAAGCCCTAAATGTCACAGGCATGTCTTTTCTCCTTTCCCTCTCCTTCTGTTAACTTTCTTCTGAACTTTTCTTCTTGTGTTTCTTTCCCGTCCCCGAGTCCAGTCTGGCCTGATTACAATAACTTAGAATAAAAATAACTAATAAAGATCAAATAAAGATAAATAAATAAATGACATAATATTCATTTTCAATCGTTTTCCCCGCACACAGAGATTTCTCCAGATTCTCAGAATCTTTTGATTTTCTTCAGTTAGGTTCTGTAGATGACGAGAGCCATCGCAATAGTTGCAATTTTACATTGAGGAACATTATTCAAAAACTTTGAACTTTGTTTTTGGTAGATTGGAGAACGTCTGCCCAGCTGTCTTCTGAGAAACTCTGGGTATAATAAAAAAAACATCTTACAGAGGCAGTCATGTTACTGACCTGTTGCCAATTACCTTCATTTGAATTAATTAAATTACAAACATTTTCCTTCAGCTGTTTCTTTAGTACCGTTTACCTTTCTACACTTTTTCTACACTTTTGCTGCCCCCAACGGCTTTTTACTTTTTTTATTTCATCAAATTCAAAATGAGTTAAATGTAGCAGTAAAATGTCTCAGTTTATCTGTATTATTCAGACTAAAACATGGATTTCTGAGAGTTTTTTCTTAAGAAAGAATTTTTACATGTATTTGATCAAATGCCTTATCGACATATTAATTTCTGAATGTGCCGAGTACAACTACACAGGGCTGATATCTCATTTTCCGCTGGACTTGTTTTTTTTTCTTTTTTCTCAAAGCTGGAAATTTTGACTGACAGGTAAAGGGGATACGCATCAGCGGATACCTCTGATCAGTGGTGCTGGATGATCTCATCACACATATTAGAACCTACAAACTGCAAAAGCTGTTGCCATGGAGATCCTTTTCTTTCTTTCATTCTTTCTTTTTTTTCCAGTAGTGAAACGCGGTCAACGCCTGAAGCAACAAAACGAGTGTGTCAACCTGCATAAAGGGAAAGAGCAGCACAGTACGCAGCTCAAGCATCTTTGGCTTCGTATAGTGTACTGCGCGTGCGTGTGCACTTTAGCTGTAATCGTGCATTCAACCCCCCTTTTTTTTTCATTAGCTAAAAATTCAGGAACCCAGTCGTCTAATTTCTGGTTTGTGCCACACAGATTCTGAAGGCTGTGAAATTTGCCTGTCTGCCAGATGTGTTTGAGTCATGTGGGATCATTTGAGCGTCATGTTCTGTAATCTCTGTGCGCTGTGTATGTTGATGCACATGTAGGCGTGTGCCTATATGCGCGTGTGCTCATGCGTGCACCTGTACAACCTAAATTGGGATGATTGACTTATGGATCGTCGCTGCAGTACTCCTCAGAAAGTGTCAGCGAGTGAAGGAGGAGAATCCTTCAGCAGCCGAGAGAGCTGTATCCTTTAAATAATAAAATTCATTCATTCACGGAGAACAAAACGTATCATTTTACTTGAATTCTAGCTTGGACCTTCCTTGCACTTAACCTTCCATTTGCTCCCTTTCCCTGGCTCTTTATCCGGCCTTGCACACTCTTACACTCCTCCTTCTTTTTCTTCCTCCTCCTTTGTTGTTGCCATCTGCAGCAACATTAAGTCTCTTTTGATCAGCAAGGGGTAATCATCAATTAAGTGCAAATGCACATGTGCATACAACTTAATGGACCACACGTCTTCTTCTCTTTTTTTTTGCTGCATTTAGACGTGTTGTCTTCTGAAAACGGTTGCTAGTAATTACAGCTCCATTTTGTCACACATTGTGAAAGATAATGGGGCCCGGTGTTTGTCCTCAACTCTTTGCCGCAATTATAGCCCAATGTTAATCAATTTCACCGCAGAAGCAAACAGTGGAGAACAAGCCTCTTATACAACCGAGGTCACCAAACAATAGAGCTGGAGATAAAAGAAACTTAGCCAGGAGTAGTTTGGCACTGCAGCGAGCGAAACACACGGAGCTTTCATGAATAGTTAAATGTACATTTTAACCAGTGTGTGTGTGTGTGTGTGTGTGTGTGTGTGTGTGCGTGCGTGCACTAAAAGGATCCTCTGTTCTGCTTAACAAATAGGCTAAAGCTAATTAACGCTCTGGTATTATTCAAAGATGCAGTGTTCCCACTTACATAACAGGCTGCAAAAGATGTGCCTTATATGTGTGAACATGGCCTCCCTCAGGTGTTTGGAGCCACTGCTTGACCCTGACGCGTCACCCGCACCGTGCCCGAGGTCTCCATCACCTTAATGGGCTGTTAAGCATCATTACAGCCTCCATGACTTTAGCTTAAACACAGCCAAGGTTATCGATTCAAGGTGTTTCGGGCGGGTGCGTGCGTCACAGGACACAATGGCAACTGATATAGACAGTGATTGGGGGGGAGGTAACACATTAATCGAGAGGCAACACAGGAAATTCCAGATTAAAGTTTTCCTTTGAAGTTGAATGAAGGCGGTGAATAAATGACAGGACTTTAAGGAGGCTAATTATGTGTATTGATTCAGATCGATTTGGTCATCAGCGTTATTATGAAACTTTCCAGGACCTCTTGGTACATATGCAGGAACTATTTCACGTTGCAAGGTCAAGATTTCCGCTGTCAGTTCCTGGTATGAATGGAAAATCAACCACCCACTTGGGATGAATAGCTCTAGCTATTCCTATATAAAGCCATCGCACAAAGGCCATTTCATCCTCTTTGCTTTCTTTGTTTTGTGCGTTTTGTTTGTTTGTTTGTTTTTCTTAGATGCATCCGATGCACAGACTTCATCCTCTCTATACATCACCACATGTCATGGCTCACTTGCTATAATGTACAGAACAAACACTCAGTGGCTGTTTCATTAAGAAACACCGAGCTCTCCAAAACTGGTGGCAGTGAAAGGTCAGCGCAATGATCTTGCTGTGAAACATAAACAGTGACAACCAGTTTACTTTGCAGTAAACTATTTAAGAGATATTGTCTTGGCACACTTTGAGCTCTTTTTGCATCAACTGAACATAATACCTCAGTATTGTTGGTAACTACGTCTGCTATGGTCACTGTGAACCTACATTTAAATGGATGCTTTCAGTCGAATAGCCTACTGTGGCATAAAGCTCGCTTTACTCAGATGATCCTCAGTTCCAGCACCTTTGGCATGTGGTTGGATGGGAGACTGACATCATGAGTCCGGGGCAACCACGAGATATTAGCATATCAACACAACCCGATATCTTTTTCACACCATTGTTTAATGTCTGTCACAAACAAACTGATGCAGTTCTGAAGGCAGAAGATGGTCAGTCAGTGTCAGTGTCAATTTTATTTCTGTAGCACGTTTAAAAGCAACAAAGTTGTCCAAAGTGCTTGACAAGCACAAAACAAAAAACCTGATGGTACTAAAACTGAGCTCAAATTAAAAGCCAACGTAAAGAAGTGAGTTTTTAGACGAGATTAAAAAGACTGTATAGACGCTGAAGTACGAATATCAAGTGGCAAGTTATTCCAGAGTCTAAGGGCTCTGGAATAACTGCAAAGGCCCGATCCCCTCTGTGCTTTAGTTGAGACCTTGGTTGTACTAAGAGCATCTGGCTAGACGATCTCAGTGCTCTTTTGGGGTTATATATGTTGAGGAGTTTGGTTAGCGGTGAACAGTGATTTTAAACTACAAGGGGTACATTCAACAAAGACCTTGAAGAGTTGGAGAAAAGTGTCAGTTAACTCATACAGTAAGTCCTGTACACAGATGGCAAGTAATGTTGAAGTAAATACACTTAAAGGGCCGTTTATCAATATGGCAATAGCTAAAGCTAGCCAGAGCTCAAAGCAATGGCCTCAGTATGAGCAGTGAGAGTTACTTCAGTGAGAGAAGATCCTGTTCAAACCTGAACATTGGAATTGTTGAATATTCTTTATGGCTGTGAAAGTTTTGTTTGAATTTGATACAATCAGGCGATCATTTTCAGTCATTGTCCAGTGCCGTGGTCAGTTTCGAATAATTAACGTCTAATGTGTCTGCCTTACAGAAACCTGGTTGCAGCAGGATGATTATGTTAGTTTAAATGAATCAACACCCCCGAGTCATTCTAACTACCAGAAATCTCGAAGCACAGGTCGAGGGGGCGGTGTGGCAGCAATTTTTCACACCAGTCTATTAATTAATGAAAGACCAAGACAGACTTTTAATTCATTTGAAAGCCTGATGCTTAGCCTCGTCCACCCCAGCTGTGAAACTCAGAAACCAGTCTTACTTGTTATCATCTATCGTCCACCTGGGCCTTACACAGAGTTTCTGTCTGATTTCTCAGACTTTATATCTAATTTAGTTCTGAGCTCAGATAAAATAATTATTGTGGGTGATTTTAACATCCATGTAGATGCTAAAAATGACAGCCTCAACATGGCATTTAATCTGTTGTTAGACTCAATTGGTTTCTCTCAAAATGTAAAAGAACCCACCCACCACTTTAATCACACTCTAGATCTTGTTTTAACATATGGCATAGAAACTGAACATTTAACAGTGTTTCCTGAAAACCCTCTCCTTTCTGATCATTTCTTGATAACATTTACATTTACAATAATTGATTACGCAGCAGTGGAGAGTGGACTTTATCAAAGTAGATGTCTTTCTGAAAGCGCTGTAACTAAGTTTAAGAATATAATCCAGCCACTGTTATCATCGTCAATGCCCTGTACCAACACAGAGCAGAGCAGCTATCTGAACGCTACCCCAACAGAGGTCGATTATCTTGTTAATAATTTCACCTCCTCACTACGTACGACTCTGGATACTGTAGCTCCAGTGAAAACTAAGGTCTCTAATCAGAAGTACCTGACCCCGTGGTATAATTCTCAAACACGTACCCTAAAGCAGATGACTCGTAATCTGGAGAGGAAATGGCGTGTCACAAATTTAGAGGATCATCATTTAGCCTGGAGAAATAGTTTGTTGCTTTATAAGAAAGCCCTCCGCATAGCCAGAACAGCTTACTACTCATCACTGATTGAAGAAAATAAGAACAACCCCAGGTTTCTCTTCAGCACTGTAGCCAGGCTGACAAAAAGTCAGAGCTCTGTTGAGCCAACCATCCCTTTAACGTTAACTAGTGATGACTTCATGAACTTCTTCACAAATAAAATTTTTATCATTAGAGAAAAAATTACCAATAATCATCCCACAGATGTAATATTATCTACAGCTACTCTTAGTTCCATTGATGTTAAGTTAGACTCTTTTTTTCCAATCGATCTTTCTGAGTTAACTTCAATAATTACTTCCTCCAAACCATCAACGTGTCTTTTAGACCCCATTCCTACAAAACTGCTCAAAGAAGTCCTGCCATTGATTAATTCTTCGATCTTATATATGATCAACCTATCTCTAATAATCGGCTATGTACCACAGGCCTTCAAGGTGGCTGCAGTTAAACCTTTACTCAAAAAGCCATCTCTAGACCCAGCAGTCTTAGCTAATTATAGGCCAATCTCCAACCTTCCTTTCATATCAAAAATCCTTGAAAGAGTAGTTGTCAAACAGCTAACAGATCATCTGCAGAGGAATGGTTTATTTGAAGAGTTTCAGTCAGGTTTCAGAGTTCATCACAGCACAGAAACAGCTTTATTGAAGGTTACAAATGATCTTCTTATGGCCTCTGACAGTGGACTCATCTCTGTGCTTGTCCTTCTTGACCTTAGTGCAGCATTCGATACTGTTGACCATAATATTCTATTAGAGCGATTAGAACATGCTGTAGGTATTACAGGTATTGCACTGCAGTGGTTTGTATCATATCTATCTAATAGACTCCAATTTGTGCATGTAAATGGAGAGTCCTCTTCACACACTGAGGTTAATTATGGAGTTCCACAGGGTTCGGTGCTAGGACCAATTCTGTTTACATTATACATGCTTCCCCTAGGCAGCATCATTAGAAGACATAGCATACATTTTCACTGCTATGCAGATGACACCCAGCTCTATCTGTCCATGAAGCCAGATAACACACACCAATTAGTTAAACTGCAGGAATGTCTTAAAGACATAAAGACTTGGATGGCCACTAACTTTCTGCTTCTTAACTCAGATAAAACTGAGGTCATTGTACTCGGCGCTGAAAAGCTTAGAAATATGGTATCTAACCAGATTCTTACTCTCGATGGCATTACCTTGGCCTCCAGTAACACTGTGAGGAACCTTGGAGTCATTTTTGACCAGGATATGTCCTTCAACGCACATATTAAACAAATATGTAAGACTGCGTTCTTCCATTTGCGCAACATCTCTAAAATTAGAAATATCCTGTCTCAGAGTGACGCTGAAAAACTAGTTCATGCATTTATTACTTCCAGGCTGGACTACTGCAATTCATTATTATCAGGATGTCCAAAAAACTCACTGAAAAGCCTTCAGTTAATCCAAAATGCTGCAGCAAGAGTACTGACAGGGACTAGAAAGAGAGAGCATATTTCTCCTGTTTTGGCTTCCCTTCATTGGCTTCCTGTTAAATCCAGAATTGAATTCAAAATCCTGCTCCTCACATACAAGGTCTTAAATAATCAGGCCCCATCTTATCTTAATGACCTTGTAGTACCACATCACCCTATTAGAGCACTTCGCTCCCCGCTCTGCAGGCCTACTTGTTGTTCCTAGAGTATTTAAAAGTAGAATGGGAGGGAGAGCCTTCAGTTTTCAGGCCCCTCTTCTGTGGAACCAGCTTCCAGTTTGGATTCAGGAGACAGACACTATCTCTACTTTTAAGATTAGGCTTAAAACCTTCCTTTTTGCTAAAGCATATAGTTAGGGCTGGACCAGGTGACCCTGAATCCTCCCTTAGTTATGCTGCAATAGATGTAGGCTGCCGGGGGATTCCCATGATGCATTGAGTTTTTCCTTTCCAGTCACCTTTCTCACTCACTATGTATTAACAGACCTCTCTGTATTGAATCGTATCTGTTATTAATCTCTGTCTCTCTTCCACAGCATGTCTTTATCCTGTCTTCCTTCTCTCACCCCAACCGGTCGCAGCAGATGGCCGCCCCTCCCTGAGCCTGGTTCTGCCGGAGGTTTCTTCCTGTTAAAAGGGAGTTTTTCCTTCCCACTGTCGCCAAAGTGCTTGCTCATAGGGGGTCATATGATTGTTGGGTTTTTCTCTGTATCTATGAAGCGCCTTGAGGCGACATTTGTTGTGATTTGGCGCTATATAAATAAAATTGAATTGAATTGAATTAATGTCTGTATATCTATAGTGCTCAAAATACATTATTGATATTTTCCAGGCAAATCAATTTTCATTGCTATAAATCTATCAAACATCAAAGTGCATATGTTAGCAAGATGAAATACTTGTTTCCTTCAATATTCTTTGCTGCTGGAAGGCAAAAAATGAGAAAATTACAATTTCTAAGGTTGTTACTACTGTCAAACTAGCAAACAAAAGTCAAATATTGATTGTTCAACAACTCAGGAATGAAATGTGACAGTGTTCAGCATGCTAAATACCTTTTTGTTCTAACAACAGTTATAGAATGTGGCAAAAAAAAACCAACAACCTCTTAAATCATTTTCCCCTTGTTCCTTGTATTTGAATTGGACATTGAAAGTGGAACTTTCTTTCCATCAAACCTCAACATGAGAAACACTGCTGCCTCTGTGTGGTTCAGAGGCAGCAGTTATGGTGGGCTGTGATAACTCTGTTGACTTATCCGTAGCCACAGGTAAAGACTGAGAGAATTTGAAGGACTTTTCTATCTGGCGTAGTACACCCAAGGACAGAAAACTCCTATTATCCCTGGGTTTAGCAGCAGGGTTATAATCTTATAGCCCAGGGGGCTATGCTTCCTCCGTGGCTTCCCATTCTAATGCTGTCTACACTTTAGAGCAGCATTACAGTATAACAACACAGTAATTCATCGTGATAAGGAGGCAGCCATGCCTGAGGTTGGATAGTGTGTAATTTGATCTTACACTCTGGGCTCCAGTTGTGAAGTGAAAGTAAAGATTCCCTCACATTTTGACACTTATCACATCACAAGTGCAATAAGCTGTAAACCCCCCACCCCCACCACCCACCCCCCAAAAAAGAAAAAATAAATAAATAAATATATTTTTAAACTATCCAAATCCACCTGATAACTTCTCATTCACCAGTGTTTGTTCAGATTTGGCAAATCTATGGCAAGACTCTGGTTCTTTCTGGTCTCTTGTATCACCAGCAGAAAGGATGGACTGTTTCTTTTTGAAAGCTTTTCCTCTGTGCTCTTATTATTTCTTATATCCCTTTGAATAGCAAGGCCATGTCATTGATTCTTGAGGGCAGCTTGTACCTGACCATTGAGCCTGTCCTTTCTTTAGCAACTTCTCGATTCGCATTCATTGTGATACACTTTCACACCTCAGAGCTGACTTTTACAAGACTTCTACATTGTTTGCCACTGAAAACAGCTCCAATGTAGCAGCTGAGGGACACGGCAGGCGGTTAAAAGACCCTGTGCTTGTGGTCCTAAGTGAATACAGTAGATGTTTCGGGCCATTATTATTTCTGAAATCTATACTATGAAAGGCCCAGTGTTTCCACAAGTTCCTTTGTTAAATATTGTATAGAATATCTCACCGAATCTTTTGGCTCCTGAATTTGTTTTACTTTTGTCTTCTGGTTGAAGGTCCTCCTCTGTACATGTTTGATTTCCTCTCTCACTTTAAGATATGAAGTGTTTGAAGAAAATCCATATTGATGCGAGCACATTTGACCAACGCTATTCACTGTCGGGCACTGGCAAAAGAGAAACTTTAATATCCACCACTGTAGTTGGGGGGAAATGTTGTGAAGTTATGGTCTAAGTAGATTGTTAGTGCTTTAGAAATGTGAAACATCAAAGTGACCTAGTTACTCAGATACCCCCATTTTTTGACTTCTTCATAAACGCTGCAGCAGCATAGTGGAATTGGACCAAAGTCCTTATTATGTGGCGCAGATAAAAAGAAAATGAATGTATCTGCACAGCAGCTGATTACAGAGTGCTTTCTCAAACAAAAAAGCCGTGCAAAGGGTTCGCTGAGTTCCACCAGTTCAATCATTTAGCCTGCACTTGTTGTAATAACTCTCTTTGGAGATGGCGAGCAAACAAAAGCCTTTTCCAATTAACAGAAAATAGGTGTTGCTATAGTCTTGAGAAGGCACTTGTGAGGATAGGAGTTTGTTTGAAAACCTCATATGAGGACACACTGAGGACATTACTTCAGCTGTAAACACATAATGACAGACTACTGTAAACTATCAGCAAAAACGGCCAAATTGGGAGAACAAATATCCAAAGATATTTATTGCTTACGAGGAATAATTCTGTGCAAGTACGGGTCTCTTTCAGTTTTACATATACACAATAAAAGATTCTTCATCCTCATAAACATGAAGCAATACTTTAGAGCAAAGTGTATTTATATTTATAAGTATTTAAAGCTGCACTCAGTCATTTTTATTTACTAGAAAAAAGAATATTGTAATCATAAATATACCTAGATTAGTGTGTAATTATGTCTTCCAACAAATTCATGCATTTTTATAAACGTATAATAAATCAGTTCTAAGTATATTTGAACAGGTTTGCAGTTTTGTTCCCCACCATATTTGACTATATCGGCTGGGAAGGACGTCTCCCTTCCGACTAATCGCATTTTAAGTAGGAACTCAGTTGCACTCTGCATTTTACTGGGGTGAAAATTTTACACACTCTATATTTCAATAATTAATCATTAATGACAATATGCTTTGAAGAAATTTAGGCTTAAATACATAATTGGTACAATAAAGTCAAAGTTAGACGAATGCATTTAGCGGTTTGATAGCTCATGTTAGCTTAAGTTACAGTAACTAGAACATTGTGTGGCTGAAACTTTTGTATATGTTGTTAAAGAAATAAGAGTTTCATATAGCCTTAGTCTAAGTGACTACATTCAAACTACATTTCCAATGTACTGCTAAATACTGCCGGCGAGATGTAAGCTACACCTGTTCAAATGCTTGTTAACTCAAATATTTAATCAGACAATCACATGGCAGCAATTGAGTGCATTTAGGCATGTGGACTGGTCAAGACCATGTCTGCATGGCCAAACTGAGCATAGAATGGGAAGAAAAGTGAAAAAGGTTGTTGGAGCCGTGAAGGCTGGAAAACTCAAGTCGGCACCTGTTTAATACCAAGGAAGAGCATCTTTGAATGGACACATCAAATGTTGATAAGCTACAGCAGCAGACAACCACACCGGGTGCAACTCCTGTCAGCTAAGAACAGGAAATTGAGGCTGCAAAGGGAAGGAATTCAGATTAAACACCATGAAAGCATGGATTCGTCCTGCCTTATGTCAATGGTTTGGGCTTCTGCTGGTGGTGTAACGGTGTAGAGGATAGTTTCTTGGCACATTCTGAGCCCCATCTACAGTTCAGCATGACTCAATCGTTATAATATAGAGGACTCTTCTGCCATCTGGAGAACAAGAGGACCTATGTAAAATACAGTGGGGATGCGCTATGTGGACTACCGCTCAGCTTTCAACACCATAACCTTGGACTTACTCACCACCTTCAGATCTCCCCTGCCACCTTCTCCGTCACCAACCGGCATCAATCAGTCCAACTCGGCTTCCACCTCCTCCCCCACTGTCACTCAGCACCGGATCCCCAGAGGGCTGCATACTCAGCCCCCTACTGAACGCCCTGTACACCTGTGACTGCTCACCCAGTGTATGCCAATGACACCAGTGTACAGGGTGGAGGTAGAGAACTTGTCCCACTGGTGCTCAGAAAATAACCTAAAGCTGAACATCTTTAAAACAAAAAAACTCATAATGGTCTTCAATAAGTACTGGCAGGCCCACTCCCTCTCATTATAAATGGAGAACGGGTGGAATCTGTTTCTGGGCACCCACATCTCCACTGATCTCACCTGGACCCACAACACAACCCCCCTGGTAAACTAGACCCAGCCCTGGCTGCACTTCCTCTGTGTCCCAAGGAAGAATCACCTGGATAAGAAGCTGCAGCTGGCCTTCTGTTACTCCTCAGTGGAGAGCGTGCTCTCCTACTGCCTGGGGCCAAAACTAAGAACTGGAAGGGTGTGCCTTAACACCACCCCAAAAACTCATTGGCTGCTCTCTGTCACCCCTGCAGGCCATTGGCAGCTCCTCCTGTCTCAGGAAAACCAGTGCAATCATCTTCTTGCACCCCGCTCACCCACTTCCCCCTGGTCAGCGCCTCAAGTCACTCAGGTCCCTCACCTCCAGACTCACAAAGAGCTGGACCATTCGAACTGTTAACAAACACTATCCCCCCACACCTCACCACACCACCACTGCCCACCCACCACACCAATCTGAGCCATGGTAGAGTAACTCTCATTACTCTGGCACCTCACACATGGAAATCAGCATCTTATAAATGCCACAGCCTACCTGAAAATTGTTGCTGCACATAATTGTTCATCCATTTATGATCACAGCGGAGGCTGTCTGAGTACAGTGGGCTTATTCTCTCTGTACTCCACAGATCTGTAGCATGGTCATCTCAGGCACATAGTTCAGTTTGTGAGCACTCCACCCACCTGCTGTTCAAACCATCTAATTGCAAGGTACAGCCAGTCAAATGAAGGTTGGCTTAAAGGAAGGGAGAACTTGGTTAAAACAGCTTATTCCAGCAGTGGAAATGAAAGTTGAATCAACCAAAGCTGCTCTAGTAGACTGGAAATGAGTATTTTAGGTTTTTGATAAAGTAGGTAATCTTTCTAACTTTGCTAAGGGGCGAGGACTGAGGTGTGTTGAGTAGGAAAATATTGGATTTATTGCCGCAAACTCATGGTCCATCCGTTTTTATGAGAACATATTCAGCCTGACTGTATTTCAGCAGCATTAAAAACTGATCAAGTTCTCATTTAGGGATGCTTTGTCTTGAACACCAACCTCAAGTTCTTCAGTCAAATGTTTATTGGCTGCTTAGGCCACAGCTATAACAGGACTTGTTTTCTCTTTAGAGAAGAGAATCTGAATAATCTTGTCAGCCTGTATGATAGAGCATTTTTGTTATTTTCTTCACAATTTAATACCAGCCTGCGACTTCAATGTCATTGCCAGAGCTTTGCCAGTGTATTCCTCTTTAGCTATGTTTCATTTGAAAAATGAAAATCTCTATATAACTTTTTTGTTTTGCTGAAAGTACCATGAGCGGATACACAATTAAAGGTGACCATCAGCAAAACAAAAATTCACCCCGTTGAGTACTAATTGTGTGTTTCTTTTTTTATTTGCCTCATGGCGAATTGAATGAATAGTGCCTGATGAGTGGAGAGGCAGGTGGTGAGGCAAAGGATAAGCAAACATTAGTGATTATTGGAAAAATCCACATGAATTGAGAGGACAGGTAAATAGCAAACCGTTGCACAGCAGGATGCAGGCCTGCGTCCACTGTTTAATCAGCGTGAACGCCACTGAAAGCTGTCTCGTGTGCTAAGTGAGATGGCAGCTTCGGCTTTTGGTCAGAACTGCTTGGATTTGAATGGACGCGTTACGGCAAATGGGAAACATGATTTTTTATTTTTCGAATTTTTCATTTTTTTTCGTCCAAACCTACTCTAGAGATTTTAACAGCTGCTCGTTGCTTCGTTTGAAGCATGATCAAATGTTCATGTCGCATTACTCAGCAAATGGGCTGCGAGACAAGTGTTTAACTGTTTACCAAAGAGTCGTGTATTATGCATCCAGCTAAAATTGTTCTAAAGCCAGACATCATCAAATCCTTTAAAATCACCGTGAGCCTTTAAGCGCACTCGTCTGGAACTCTTAGGTCCACTTGTCTGGCTGATAAGACCTTTATGAGTCTATATTTCATGTTTTACCAGAGCACCGTTGAGTGTTAGGGGTAATGCAGGGTGGCATTGATATAGGAGTCTGGTTTACAGAGATTAAAATGCAGCCAAAGAAAATAAAGTTGCACATCAGAAAGCTGATCATTGTAATGGCAATGTTTGCTGGGAGATGTGAGGCAAAGCACAGCAGCAGGTCAGCAGTTACTATAAGGTGGAAGTACTGATGTGAGTGACCCTACTTAAATAAAAGGGCAAATATGGCATCTTAAACTCAGACAAATATAAAAGTATTTTACTATTTGCACTGTTCAGGTTCTTAACAACCTTATCATCACCCCGATACAATAGTTAATGAACACTAAACTCGAGTAGATCTCTCTGGAATCAAAACCTGGGTGGCATCAGATAATTTACAGTGACATCTTATGACAGTCACAGGCATAGAAATTTAGGATTGGGATTGTGGTATCTGTGTATTGTGACTTGTGAAAAAGGTGAAGCTCAGAGTAGTCTGTGCTTGTCATCAACCCCTTCTTTGATATTTACCCTTTTCCATTAATCTGACAGCATCAAAGGGTTTTGGCTTTATAGTTGAATGACACCCAGGCCACTTTCCGTGAAAGATGAGAAAGCAGGTGTACTATGTAACATCTCTTTACATGTAAATATACTTTAACATGGTAAAAGTGGTGTTTAAACATAAAACTCAATTGGTACTAAGGGACCCAAAGTGTGCCAAGAAAATAGCTCTTCTGCTGCTGTAGCACATCTGCTGCAAGGTTTCAACACACTGTGCATTCAGGGACGCTCTTCTGCAGACGTTAGTTAGAATAAATGATTATTTGACTTACTATTACCTTCCTCGCAGGAAGGCATTTTCACCTAAAGAACTCCTAGTCAACGCTATTTTGATCCATTCTCTGTTAACTCTGAACTAGACCAGAACGTCTGATACCAACAACCATGCCACATTCAGAGTCACTTTCTTCCCCGTTCTGATGCTCAGTTTGAACTTCAGCAGGTCATCTTGGCCATGTCTGCATGCCTGAATCCTTAGAGTTCCTGCCAAGTAATTAATTGATTAGAAATGTATTCTGACAACCAGTTGACTGGTGAATGTATGCTGAATTTAGTTTGGTGGTTAGTTTGGTTGTTCTCTGAATGACAGCTTCATAGTATTACAGAGTGAAATATTGTAAAAAATACTTCCTAGTAAAGTCTTAACCGTAACCAAGAACCAAGGCAGTCTGTGACAGGTTAGGTTACCAAGACACACCATAAAAATTTCTTGAAAACTTGGCAACAGGAATTGAAGTTAGTTTGTTACTTCAAGCTATTTGTAGAAGTCTTTCTTCTTAGTTTTTGGAACTGTTTCCATTACAGCTCATGAGATGTGGTCTGTATGCTGATAACGTTTAAAGAATTGTGACTCAAACACTAAGTCCAGCATTTTCTTTTCTTACTGTTTTCTTGGTTGTCATACATTATTTTAAAAAAGGTCACATGGGTATATTTTCTGCTTGCCAGTGAAGCGTCTAGCAAATTTTACTTAAACAGAAGTGGAGAGTACATATGTTCAGAGCTGTTTAGAGCTAAGACTTTTGTGAACAGCAGGACAGCATGTTTGACATTTTCACTGTAATGATGGGTTATGCTACCGAGTGCACAAAAGAGTGACTTGCTGATTTGTTTATGGCACAAAGACATTCAGCATTTTTCATTTCGGTCTTTGAATGTGAGAGCACGACAAGGAAAAGACTGAATCCCCACAAGACTTATCTGTCGACCCTTTTAGTCAGGTTTTAAAAAGAGTTTTGTTTGCACATTGGGACTCACTTGTAATGGACATTTTCCAGCTGCATCTGCAGCAGAAAGCTGTGCAAGCGGAGACACTAGACGGAGCTACTAAATTGCTCTTGAGATCATATATGTATGATTGTTGTCTATTTTGCATTAGAAATAAAAGGTAAGTATTGACTTCCATGTGTTGTTATTGACACCTTGTGACACTCGTTAAAATACAACGTGTTTGGAAAGTGGGAGGACGAGGAGTTTCAGTTTATACTCATCAATCTATGACAGCTAATAAAGACATCATATACGTGCTCTTTGCAACTAAAGTGTGAGAACAGGGCAGGCATACTGTCATGCTGTTTGCTGTATTTATACCGTTTCACACCCACAAACAGCACCCAGCTCTCTGTTCTCCTCTCCTCCTTTTGAGGGAGGATGTGGGCTGAATCTTGACCTTTCGGTGCACACCCCTCCCACATAAACATTCACTCACGCACCGATATGCATGCGCAGCCCTAAGCTTTGGAGCCAGGGGACTCGGAGCAGGCTTTAGCCCTGACTCGATGCCCCCTACTTGAAAGTCAACCTGCTCCGGCCCCAGCGGTACCAGTGTGAGGGATACTCTCGCTGTCGAGAGGCAGACTCTTGTGTCAGCAAGAAGAAGGGACGAGCAATCATTACCATGTCATTCAGAGAAGTTTTGTTTTCGTTTTTTCAAAAACCACTGCGTTACATGCAAACTTGCTCGTTGTTAGGCTTCCAGTAAAACTTCTAGTTATTTTTTTCTCTTTGCAATCACTCAAATCAAGGCACATTTTGCATAAATTGCTAGAACAGTATCATTAGCATGCAAATTATAGGAGAACAAATGTTTTCTGTGCCTTAAAAAGAGCTGTATATACTGTATTTCCTTTGCTGCTTTTCTATCGGGAGCACTCTTACCTTTGCACTTAACAACGTCACCAGGGGAATACTATTAAGTATATTTTTCACACAACTGTTTTTCCCCAACAAGCTAAACAAATTATCCTTCAGATTTTTTTTCTTGCCCAAACTTCCACAGTCTAACTCTCCCTCATTAATTTGGGACTCACCACAGCTGAGAGCAATAATTGCTTTTTAGTATTCTTGGTGCAGTATGCTATGGGCTTCATTTTCTATAAGTAGATAAGACTAACCACTGTGATGGGATCTGCATTATTAATGTTAGTGCTCACTTGATGTTGTGTTCGGGGGTGTGAGCCTGTGCTCCTGTGGAATTCAGTTTATTAACGTTTAAAAATAGGCCGCTTCAAATATGCACGCATGTGCAATCATGTATGTCACTTGAGAAAGAAAGGATTAAAAAAATAAAAAGGGGTGCCCGTGTTTGTGTATTTGTTGGTGCGTGTTCGTCTGTGTGCCTGTTTGCGTGTTTTGCTGAATGTAAATGGTGGGGTATGTCTTTGTATTTTCTGCTAGGTTGCCTGTTTTGCAGGTTGCTTTGCTCACACGAGGAGCGGCCACTTCACGGCAATGAAAAGCGACAGAGGAGAGAATACTGTTCTCGCCTGTGGCTATGCTTGGCTGGATCTGTGAGGCCCGCGCCTCCCCGCTGACAGAGTCCTTATTTCTGGGAAGATGGGCCCGTAATCGGACTCGTACACTTCACACCCTTTTTCGTGTAATTGGACTCTGGGTCAGAGAGTTAAAACGAGCTGCCAATCACTGCACTAGGACAGGATGTGGACAGAAAAAAAGTGGGAAATGGATGGGGGTCTCTTTTTGCTTTGACTGTGATACTGCCAGTCTGGAGATGCTGAATGCGAATAGTTCCTTTTCTTTATCACTTTTGATTGCAACATTAAAAGATTACCCTAGTAACCATGTAGATCAAGCCAAAAACAGATGGGTTATGCCTGAAGCTGTATTTAGATTTACAAATGTTCTGATAGCTGTTATGGAATATATAGCATAGAGACCTTGGGTGCATTTGTTTAATGTTTAAATTTAATTAAATTATTAAAATACCCCAGAATATGTTTTTCTTGCTTTTCCCACTCAATTAATCAAGAATAACTTTGCATTTTAATCGAATTCCAAATATCAAAAATTCACACTTCACTATTTCATTGACATTAAGGGCTGTCTAAAGATAATCTTACTACCAAAAAGGACAAATCCTTGATTTTGACAGTTTCAAATCTCACGTTTCAGTGACGTGACCCTTAACTTGATACGTTGCTCCACAGACAGAAAAACGAGGATCAATTGGCTTCTTTAATTAGGCTAATCTGTGCAAACTCTTTTACCTCTGCGGCTAATGAAAAATGAGCAGCAGCACGCAGCTGTTTGTGTATGCTAATTGTGGTTGTTGTATCAATGCAACGTTGAGTCTCCTTGTCTGCCTGCACGAGGCGGATGCCTCTGGAGTCCTGTGCAGGAGGGGATCAGCCATACCTTCTACTCTGTCTGGGTATCTAATCACCGTAGCGCAATGATTACAGTGCACTAATTACTGTGGCACATATTTGTTGTTTCAATAATAACAGGAATTAGTAGCACTTTGAAATGGCCACATGTGCAATGAAAGTGGACTGGAACTTAGACATTAGAAGTTTTTCAGCTACGTACAATATAATGCAGATGAAAGTTTTGTTTAATTTGAGACTGGAAGTGCTCTAACAAGTGTGACAGTGTTGGCATCCATGCACACTAATTATACAGAATATAAATAATCCTGCTCTCCCTGGCATAGCCATAAACATACATATAAAGAAAAAGAAAACAAAAAAAACAATTGCCACCCTGGGAAGCTTCAGCACATGAGCACAGTGTAAATTATCTGCCCAGATTGCTTTTCTAGAGTTAATCATCTCCTTTTATGTTATTCATTTGTCAGTGGTTATTGTTTGTCAAAGTAATGCAGTCGCCCCACGATATGAAGTGGATAGTAAATTTTGTTTGGGCAACTCATCTTTATGCACAAAAAGAGGGTGGCCACGCAGCAGGATTTACATTTACAATTACAGTCATGATACAATCATCTCTCATCATAATTCCTCTGCCCAGGATGTCAGCGCAGATAGAGAACAGGCTTTCCACGCTGCATACCAAACAGCTGTTTGGCAAGCCTGACACCATACTTCATGCACCGTGATTTGCACCATGCAAAGCGTCTCCCCCCCCTTCTCTCTGTTTCTGTCTTGTTCAGCTTCTGTATACATCTAATTCTTAACGTCTGCCCCCTTTAGTCTCCGCCACTGTTTTTGCTTTGCTTTTCTGAAACAAAAAGGCTGAAAAGGCTTTATTTGAGCAAGCCCGGTTCACTCTCCGCTGCGTAAACCATCATTTAATGTCCTAGTAAAGCAGCAACTTGTCATTCAGTCATTTGTTAACAGTCAGTCGGTGTGTCAGGCTCTGGTATGTCATTGCTTTGTACGTTTTTCTTTTTTTTCACTGAAATAAAGGGGAATAGTTTGAGTCTCTGGTGACCTGCAGGATGTCAAAGGCTTGTGTAAACAATAAAGTTATCATATTTTAGGACAAACAGAAATTTGCTGGATTTGAGTAACCTACGCATGTCGACACCCATGAAAGCACGCATATACAATGAACTACTTAAAAAAATAGTGGTTTTAATTATTTTTAAATGCTTTAAACAAGAAAAAAAAATATCATTTTCAGTAGCAAACAGGCATAAGCGCTTATAGTTAGTTATATTATAATTAAATTAGGTATAAACAGAGATGGACCGATCCGATATTACGTATCGGTATCGATCGGATATCGGAGAGAACTAAAAAATATAATCCGATCCGTTAAATATCAACAAAGCACCTCACAAAACTTGCGACATGGCGTAACTCGGTTCATAATCGTACCACGTCGGAGCAGTGTGGTCACGTGATACAGCGGCTGTGTGTATTTGTAGCCTCGCTACCAAACCAGCATTTCATCTCCGAGGAAGTGATCCCAGAGAGAAGTAAAGCACGTGTGTAAGTTCATCTCTGAATGTTTGTAAAGCATTCCCACTTAAGCTTAACAACTGCCTCCTCTCTCTCTCTCCCTCTCCTGCTGCCACTTCAATCCTGAAACTGATTAATGATCAGCTGATCGGCTTTTCTGTCGCGAGTCCGTCTCTCTTGTTTGTTTTTGAGCCACTTTGCACCAGAAAGAGGAAACCAGCGGCTGAACAACAGCAGCACGTTTAAGCTTGATAAGCTGTTGTTAGAATTTATTTAATATTAGGTTCTACACCGGGATCTTTTTCTACGCAGCTGACAGCTGGTAACTGTGCAGGGGCGGATCTAGCAAAGTTTAGCCAGGGGGGCCGATAGGGCATGAACAGGGAAAAGGGGGCACAAAGACATACTTTTCTTTCTTATTCTCATTTAAAATGTCTAGCTTTTAATAAATAATTATCTGAATCTTATGCCCAAAGTTTTAATCTGATGTAAAATGTATAGAAGTCCATTACTGTATATAGTAACTGTTAAGTCTAATATACCTAGTAAACTATAGTACTTTTTCCGTTGGGAAGGTACCATCTGTGCAGTCTGCAGTTCTGTTGAAGAAAGATGTCAAGTCAAAAGAAGCATTTTCCTTAATATCGCAATGAATCATAGATGCTAGCCAGGCTAACTAGCCAGTGTGAGTGTTAGCTGAAAAACTAAGACAAAAATGGCCAAAATGGAGAACTCAAGACATGAAAATAGTAGTCCACAAAACAGTTGTTATTAAATTTGTCTTTTTTAGGTTTATGATTGAATCAGTTGTCGCTCAGCTCTCTGTTGTGCATTTAATATAAGGGTAGAGAATGCATACATACCCTATAGCATTGTCTGCTCCATTGTAGCTAAATCTAACAAACAAAGTAATTTATATCTACTTTGGTATCAGCTGGGGGGGCTTTTCTGTTACTGAAAGCTTGATAAGGGTGACATTTTAAAAATATGAAGGTTGTATCCAACAGAAATCTTTTACATGTGTTGGTAGACATCATGACCCTCCTGATATAGTGCTTAAGTATGCCTCAGGAAATCTCAAGTTTAAAGAAATATTTAACCAGTGTCTCTCACCACTTCAGCTAGAGCCTCAGGGCTTTAAATGAATAAGGTACTATTATTCTCCAATTAATTATGCAGCACGGTGGCACGGTGGTTAGCACTGTTGCCGCACAGCAAGAAGGTCCTGAGTTCAATTCCACCATCAGGCCGGGGTCTTTCTGTGTGGAGTTTGCATGTTCTCCCCGTGTTTGCCCTGCGACAGACTGGCGACCTGTCAAGGGTGTACCCCGCCTCTCACCCTATGACAGCTGGGATAGGCTCCAGCCCCCCTCCCACGACCCTGAAAAGGATAAGCGGAAGCGAATGGATGGATGGATGGAATATTCTCCAATTAACCCAGGTTTATGAATTAATTTGTTTGAACCCATCAACCAGGAAACCCATCCATAGTGTACCCTGACTCTTAACCCTTTGATAGCTGCAATGGAGGCATGGATGGAAGTTCAACTGCACCAGGACACTTCTGTGTTATTTACCCAGACGTCTGTTGGACGTCTGGGTAAATAACACAGATGCTTATGTGTGAATTTGTGGATAATACATGGCAGGTAATCAACTGAAATGTTGTTCTATTTTTCAGATGCATTTCTCTTTATGAACTCAATTACCTACACCATAAAAGAAGCTTTGCAGGCAGCCACAGTGAGTAAAAATAAACTGTTCTCCATGTGGTGTGGAAGCAGTGGGATGCGGCTCCACGTGAGCACCGAGTGTTTCAGTGCATACAAAACGGACACATAAACCTCTATGGGCTTCCCTGTGTCTTTCATTATTTTTATTCACCAGATATCACTCGGGTTTAGCGAGAAGACACATGCCACAGCGTGCTTGTTAAATCGGAGAAATCTGACAGTTACATCTTTGATATCTTCTTCCGGATTTCCTGCTGATTTGCACTTTTCAACTGCGACCAGGGAATTGTTGGGCTTCACTTTAAAATATATCATCAGAATAACTAAGAAAATACTCAAACTCAGCAGCTATCATGTAAAACATTCACACACCGGATTATTAAAAAGTCTGTCACTGAGCATGACACAGAGTGATCTAACCGTTACTGGATACAATATGTGAGGCTTTGTACCCCGGAGGATCGGTTGTGTGATGAGTCATGATTCTTGCGTTAGTCAACTTGTGCATTTGTGCTCATACTCCTGTGCCTCATTGCTTTGTGGGAAAGCTAGCGAGTGTTTTATTTTACCTCTCATAGCACAAAATCCTAGTAATCAGTCCTTCTATTCAAGACGTTTACATGGATTTTATGCCCAAAATTGTGTGTTCGAGGGGACCAGGTGTCTAGTCTCACTTTCATGTGGATTTGAAGTGCACTCACAGGCAATTTTTCTTTGTCAGTATTCAAGTGTTGCCTTGCCCTGTTGATCTTATCTGGGAAGCTTGAGCGCAAATCCAGCGAAAGCAGCTTTATTTTAATGTCACAGGTATTAGATTTGCTGAAGAGCGAATATTGAAATGGGCTTGAACTTGGCACTTTTAAGGGGCTCCGAATCCGTTCTGCTTGTGGTGCAGATCTGGGTTGTGGAAATGAGTTTTTCCTCTCTAGACCTGATGCTAGTCTAGCATTCTTTCCTTTTCACTTTTTTTTTTCCTTTTGGGAGGGGCGGGGGTGTTTCGCTGTCTCTTCCTCCAGTCTTACTTCTGCTGAGTCCCCCACGCTTTCTGACAAGAGTTTTATGCCAATGCAAGCAGTTTGGAAGGGTAGGGATGGAGGGGATGGGAGAAGGCAGTGACAAGGGACTGCGATTCGTCCAACAGACATCTTGTACTGGTAGCATGTAGAACAGAGCTCCTCATGTCATTTGAGCTGTAAGCTATTTCCTTTTATGTCCAATGCACTTCTCTTAAGGCCTAATTATGCACGAGCTGCCAGAGACTAACTGTGTAACATACAAGCGGTTGAAGAAATTGTAAGAAATGTTCTCTCTGGTATCTTGGTGAAATTTACATAGATTAAGTACAAAGGAGGGTCCAATTACCATAAGTACCAATTAATATAACAAATTAGTCAAGGCAGGTATGTTATTTAAACGGGATTTTTTGAACAAAAGCAGCATCTCCTCTGAGGCCTACATGACAGGCATACCGGAAAAGAAGCATTCTGACATCCTTGTCTTTTTAATGTTGTATTTTTGTGTAGATGAATCATTATTTCTCTGCCGAGTTGATTATGCGTTTTTTCTCCTCCGTAGCCTTCTTGCGTCTAGAATGCGGGACGCATAGCTCAGCTTTGAGGAAACCAAAAGAAAAAGTAATTAATTTCTTGCCCTAGTTCTGGTCCAAACCCCGCATCGTCATGAGGCCTGAAGGTTTGGACACATTTTACAGGGAAATTATCTCAGCAGTTTTGCACAAGTATCAAGGGGGTGTCACGAGGAAGTGTTCCTGTGTAAACAAGGCATTTGTATCAAAGATCCCATGAGTGATTCATCAGCCCCTATTGTTAAGCTTGATTAATCCTTTCACCTAACGTTGTAGCTCTGAGACTGCTACCCCACCTTCCGAGGCGGGTTTAGAAAAAGAAAAAAATTACATAAAGCTTCTGGGGCTATTCACGTGGGTCTGAGTGGGATGGCTTTAAGAGAACTCGGCGGATCACAAGGTCGAGTTCATTAACTGAGAGCAAACTCGTGGGAGAGGGTGCGTAAAAGTACACCCGGTGACAGTGTGAAAGAAAAGCCATCAGGTGACCCAATCTCTGCCCAGCAGCTGGCCACTCGCTCCCCGGCCAATTAGCCCGGAGAGTTGAGATGCTTTCACTCGGCGTGATAAGCCCCTGCCTCTTTCTCATCGTTCCCCTTTAATCAGCTTCTTCCTGAGCATCAGTCTTCAGATTAAGGCTCTATCAGCGCCGCACAGAGGAAGGGCCTGCTCATTCGCAGCGGCCCGCCTCTTAACAGGAGAGGCAGCGGTGTGTGAGCGAGGGAGGGATGGGTCGACACAGATAAGATGCACCGAGTGTCAGTGAAGGAAGGATGAAGCAAAAGAGGGGAGGAGAGGCAGGGGACGCGAACAATCGAATGCGGTCTGTGGGTTGTAGGTGTGTGCAGCTTCTCTGTGCGCGCAGTGCTGATCGGTGTCTTGTTTGTTCATTGTAAATCAAAGACTACATCTGTTTTTCAGGCCTAAGCAAAAAAAAAAAAGAATCTTTGTTCCATAGATGATTGCTCTTCAGTCTGAAAACATAATAGTGTTATATCCAGAGTGAACGCCTTCCAAATTAATCAGCTGCATCTATCTTAAAAAAGTGTATCTGGAGGACTTGCACATTTAAAGAGATTTGTAAAGGTACATCGCGTTTAATCCCGACATAGATTTGGTTGCCCTCTGAACAGTGGATATCCGAAAGGATATCTGTGTAATTCCTTTCCAAATGCAAGTCTATTCCTCTCGGTTCAGTTCCCTCCATTCGGCAAGCCTCTTACAAGTGCACTTCACTGAGAGAGGGAGGGGACGTGAGAGTTGTTTAAGGTCCAACATAGTCTTGATATACCCTCTTGTTGTTACAAACAGAGGGATTATGGCCCATTGCCTTTTGAAAAAGCCTCTCGCTGTCCCCTTAGTAATGTTCCCATCATCAAGCTATTACACCAGCATGCACTTTCAACAGACTGACAGAGCACTTAGACCACTGTGGGTAGCATGAGAGAGAAGAAAGACGGGGGAGTTTGTGCTACCTGCAGAGACTTGTGTCCTTGTGTTTCACAGGATGTCAGCTTGATCCATCTGGGCCCTTTGGTGGCACAGAATCACAAGGCTCAAGGTCCCCTGCCGAGACATTGAAAGTATTTGATGAAGAACGGTTAGGAGAAAGCTGTTAAACATTTGCTTTTGTTCAGGGATTGAAACTTTGAGTCGGCGGAGGGTTGTAGGTGAAACATACTTTCCATTTCAAATTTGCGATTTGCATTTGTCCTTTCCTTATAGACAATATGATTTGGTCCAGATTTCTGTGACTTTTCCTGTATCGGACTTCAAAGTCACATTTTCATTATGCGGCAGCTGAGCACTGCCTGTTGGTTTAGTGGAACTGATTGTTTTTTGATGACGGTTGAGAAGGTGACTTACATATTTAGTTGATGCTTGATGGTGTAAAGTAAAGGGCACTGGAATGTTTTGGAGCGTGTGCACAAAATTACAATGCTGGACCCAAGCTGGCCCCTGAAAGCACCATAAGCGCTGAATGCTTATGAAGAGACGGCTTGGATTAAAAGTTCTTTCCTGTTCCCTCCGATAGTAACTATCTGTGATTTAAGTATAAGCTACCTCTCTTTGCATTTTTACTGCAAAAACATGTATATTGATAACATCACTTTCTGTAACACCAAGGGCAAATAATTTTATTCACTGTTTAGTTGTTTTGATGATTTCTTTGAACTGTCCTTTTTCCAGAGTGGAGGATGCACAGTATACATCTTTAGAAATATCTTTGAATGTTTAATATGTCTTTAAAAATGACGATGTGAAAGAGTCAAAGTATACCTACAGGCTCGAACATTTATACATATACCTAAATTGCACCTCAATCAGACACTTTTGGTAACCAACAGCAAACGTCTGTTGGTTTGATCACTTTTCTTGCAGAATTGGATTTCCTTCAAATTGGTTGGTTTTCTGACACAAATCAAGTTTTTAAGTGTAGTCCACAAATTTCAATAAGTTTTGAGGTCTTGGCTTTCACTAGGCTATTCCAGAAGCTTAATGTTAGGCTGCTTTATCCATTCTAAAGCCAGTTTTGATGTATGCTTGTGATCCTTGTCCTGCTGGACACTGATCCAATTGTGTCCAAGTTTCAGTCGGCTGGTGATTTCAAATCAAGTTGAGGAATTTGAAAGTAGTCCTCCTTTACTATTCCATCCAATGTGTGCAGTGTATCAGTACCACAGGCCACACAACAGCCACAGTGCATGATGCTTCCACCACCATGATTGACAGCTGGTACACTGTCATTATGTCCTCAATCTTTGTCTCGTCTAACCATAAAACTTTTCTCCAGAAGCTCCGGTTCGCCCGGAACATACAGCTTCATTTTATTGTGTAATGCCATAGTCACCAGGGGAAAAAAATTGGAAACTGCAACAGGGCCGAAATTACTGCGACCATGTGGAATGAAGTTTTGATCTTGTTCTTCTTTGGTTCTGGTCTGCAAACACTTGCAGTTGCTGTCTTCCAAGGTACTTCGGTGCATCAGGATGGTCATAAAACAGTAATGAGTCAGTCTGTTATCTGTCTACCTGAATGGCGTCAAGTTTGCATTTGTCTGTGATAATAAAACAGTTAACTGTAAACTCTGTGAATAAGTGAATATTGCAAATCTGTCCAGATGCACAGAAATTCACGTTAATTAATTGCATTTAGAGTCCAGCTATAAATTTCATAGATTTGAAAGCAAAAGTAGGCACTTTCTCCCAAAACAGTGATATAGTTGCTGCAGGAGAGCAATTTAACTGCAAACTGACATGGACACTCTGGAATATGGAATATAACCAGAATGCAACCAGGTGAGTTGATTCCCCTGTGTTGCAGAGGCCCATATTGGTGAGGACTGACTCTGATGATGTGCAACATGTTTTTGCAATAGTCTTTCTAGGTTTATGAAATTAGACAGAAATTATTTGTGAACCTTTGCTAATCTGTCTGAGAGTGGTTGCAGTCACTCAGAGTCTGGTTGCCTCCCACCTTGCAACCTCTGCAATCGCCTTGCCATCAAAGTGGTCATTAAGAGGTCGATGGTTCACACTCAACATGTGGTTGCAAGTACTTGCTGCCGCAGGAAGAAAAAAAAAAGCACTGAATGTGACTTAGTGTGACTGAGCCATAAGGTGATCTCATGTTGCATGTTGAAAAGAAATATTTTAACTATATTATTTTCCACTTTTGCTCAGTTAAATGTTTTAAGCAACATCAGTGTGGAGTATAATTACCAAAAAATAATGGTTGTGGTTTATATATATAAAAAATAGAGGCTTAAAAATATTCTACACAGTCAAGAACGTTAACAGAGCAAAATCTTTGTTTTGCATCCATAATCAGCACCGTTGCTCCTAGTGCGTTTTATTGTCTGAATGTATGTTTTCAGTAGATACCGTGGTAAAAATGGCATTTAAACACCAACACAAGCCTTGTTAAAAGTAAGCCTGCCCCTGCAGATAAAGCCAACTGTAGGCAGGCAGAACATCTGTCTTCAGAACTAAAGCGCCATTCATACCTGTGAGAAAATGTATGAAATGAGCAAGTTGAATTTGTGTAGAATTTGCCTTCCCAACCTAGTTTTATGTGGCCAAACTCCAGGGACCAGACCCAGGCTTGCAGAAAAGAACAGCGGCTTGGCAGAGTGGTTATCCATCATGCTTCAGCTTCATCTCCACAGGGGGAAACGGTCAGAGAAACACACACACACTCTCACTGTTTGTTTGCTACGATTACCACCTCTGAGAATATCCTTGCCAGTGACTAAATTGGCCGCAGGAAACACGTTTTGGAGGCAGTGCGAGGGTGCCCATTAGCAAGGAAACCAGGTGCGCTGTTTTTCCCAAATCCCAGGATTTATTCCGCGGTCATCAGGCCCAGAGGAATAGATGTTATTTGGCCTTGTTTTATTTTGAACAGAATAAATCATATGGGGATCGAGGAGGAGGGTTAAGCTAACTATGACTTTGCAAAGTCATCCCCTCTCAGTCATTTGTTTGTATCCACTGAGGTTTGAATCCTGACATAAAGAAGCCATTTGAGTGGAGGAGCTCATTTTTATTGAGTGTCAACATTTAGTTTACCATGCGTCTTCTCCGAGGGTGCGTACATCTACATTTCTCCGGGGTCGCCCTGAGCGGCCTGTCAACCGAATGAGGTGGTTATTAATGTAGACACTTGGCGGTGTGCTTACTGCTTCCATGTGGCTGTGACAGAAAGGCTTTTACGTGCGCCGTGACAATGCACACGTACAATGAATGGAGGAAAAGCACCAATTATGGACGCAGTGCCCCGAAGTGGCTTTTAGAGGAGTTATCTTGAAACTGCCTCTGACACACATCCGCACACACTGCTGCATCTACATGCACAGTGTGTTTCCTTTTCAACTCTTTGATTACTTCGTGGATGCAGTGATTGTGAGGCCACCCTTGATTAGCTCAATTTATTCCCCAGCCATGCCAGAGGGCCATTTAGGGAAGTTTTTGCAGACTCTTTCCATTTATCAAGATGGGAGGCAGACATGATTTGAATCTTAATATGTCGTTGCAGCTTGGTACAAACAACTGCAAGGAGCCTAACTTTGTTTGGTCTATAAGATGAGAGCGAGAGCATGAAGTTTTCCTTATAAGATGTTCAATGCATGAGCTTGGATCCTTGTGCTACAGATGTAAAATCGAATGCTCCTTGACTTGGTAAATTTATGGTGATTCAGCGAGAGGAGCAGCGGGAAAGGTTATTCTTGGATAACACTTTATAAAATGCTGCTTACTAACCATTGCTGACTAACAAAAAATGATTCATGCAGCCATGACACTGTGTCAGATCACACCACACCTCAACCACCACTACAAACCACCTGGTGTCTACATTAACTGGGAAGAACTGCAGTGTGGGTTTTTTTTTTGTTTGTTTGTTTGTTTTGGGGGGTTTTTTTTGGGGGGGGGGGTTGATTTTCCTAAAAATTACTGCAGTAATTGTGTGGTTATCATATCAGTAAGGCAACTATAATCGAAAGATGATTCTTATTTCTGTCTGCACTCATTTATATTTGGCAGGATGGATCTTTAGCAAGCACCAAGAACGCCACAAGAAGTGAAAAGTGGTTTGCAGCAACTATTGAACTCTGTAGGAAAACGTCTTTCAGTCTTGACCTCTGTAAACACTTTTCTGCTGAGTTTAAAGGCTATGATACAAACCAGACACACATTTGGCTAGTGACTATCAATCACAAGTCATTAGCCAAAGAGCTCTGTACTGACCAGCCTCTCCTTATCACATCACATCTTGTTGCAACCAAGGTGCTCATCTTGAAGCTTCAAAATGAGACCATTGGGTGACATCATGGTAGTTAAGTCCATCTATTATAATTGCAAAGCATTGATCTGGCACATTTATTTACTGATGAATGATGAGTTCTTTATCTGTTTTTAAGTCACTCTTGAAAACCCACCTCTTTACCCTGGCCTTTGACACCACGTGAGATGTTGGTTTTTATTTTTATTTTAGTTGTTTTTAGGTGATTCGATGCTGTTTTATCTTGTTTTTGTTTTAATATAGGGCTGTTTTAATTTTATGTTTTATGTGTTTTATTTATTTATTTTGCTGTTTTCTGTTATTCTATTGTTTTAACTTATTTTCTGTACAGCACTTTGTTCCTGTGCTGGGTATTTTAAAGTGCTTTATAAATAAAATTGGATTGGATTGGATGAAGTAGAAATTCCCAACATTCTAACACGGTCCTGCCCCTTATCACCACTTTTCACTCATGTGGGCGACTGACCTGGGGAGTGCCTGTGTCTTGTTCGGTCAAGCTTTTGAGTTGTTTGGAATGCCCGAGTGGTTTTTGGACAAGACACTTGAACCCTAAGTTGCCTCTGGATGGGAGGCAGGCAGCTCTGACACCACTGGTGTGTGTCTGAATGAGTAAATGAATGTAAACACATTAAAAAAAATACTTTGTGGAAGTTCTTGAGGTTAAAAAGCAGAATGTTAGTGCAGACTAGTGTGTGTTTCATCCTGAAAAACATAGTTTTAGCTTTTTGGGCGAAAAATTCGTTTGTAATTCTATATTATTATTTACAATAAACATGTTAATCTTCTGAAATTCTGCTAAATCAAGTATCCAAAGTAAATATGGAACTATATCATTATAAGCATTGCATGTCTTATTTTCATACAGTCTCCATCTTTGACATTGTAATTTTTTTTTTTTAATTTCAGTGATATGACAGTCGTGTTTATAGGAACTTATTTGCTTTTAAATTAAGGCAGCTGTACAGTTATTAATTTCAAATTCACATTATACTTACATATATTTAAATTCTAAAAGAAAAAACCTGATGGACATTTTTCTCTAAAGCTGAGGAGTGGTTCACGTTGGCGATGATAGCAAGGCTTATGGAAAGCATCAGTCAAACTGTGAAAGGTTGCCTTGGCAACAACCTTTTATAGCCCGGGTAATACCTTGGCAACAACTTTATAGCCAGGTATTGTAGGAAGTGTTTGGAGGAGGGGTTGGCTCGCGTGCCTTGTTTCAGCAGATCCAGAACCAGTTTATCCTCTCAAATCTTGTCCTTATCTGAGGGATCAGCCTGAAACTGCTCCCCACAACCTGGTGTTGGACAACCAAATGGAGGTCAGGTAGCAAACAACCAGTTGAGGATTTAAGGGGCTTTAAAAGGGTGAAACAGTAGATTATCTCTCGTTTTTCTGGTAGCCAAACCGAGGTTTAATAGCCTCTTTCCAGCTCGGGCGTGTGACGGCTATCCACTACTGTCTCCAGTAGGCATAATCAGTTTACACTGACGTCATTGGTTTGACAATGAAGGAAGAAGAAATGGATAGCGAGGTGGACATTAATTCTCAGTTAATGTCTTATTTATCTCTAGAGGCAGAGAAAAGCTTCCAAATTCATCTTAGTTCACTTCTGGATTGATGCGAGGGGAATTCTTTAACCTGACGTGATGAGAGCTCACATCAGCCTCGTATGTTGTCCAATCACACTCTCCTTTATAGAGCTGCCTCCCGGGAAATCATGTGTATCTCAACAAATGTGTTCAACTTAACCTGCATCTACCCCAAATGTATTAACTCATGCAGCGTACACCTAATGTCAATCCTCTTTGCATCAATCCCCACACCCACCCTCGAAAAAAACCAACCCTTTTGCAACTCTCTGCGCTTTTCAGTCCCAAAATAGCCGAATCACAGGAATGTGGCAGGATTGAATCTGTTCTGGCTGATTGCATTGTCTTTTGCTCCTTCTCAGGCTACATTAAGCGGCAGAAGCTTTGGACGTATAAAAAAGTGATGGATGCCTCCTTCTTATGTCTGAACCCGCCTGTAGCTGACCTCAGCAGAAGACAGGGAAGGCAACAAAAAAGAGAAAGACACGGTGATTTACTGACCAGGCCAGTGAAAGTAGAGGGGAGGATAAATGCCACTCGACTTTCACTGACAGTCAGAGATGTAAAAGGAGAGCTCTGACTGCTTCTGCTTCATCTTTTCTTTCACCGTGATCTTCAGAAGGAGCATGTGGATTGGCAGAATTGCGGAGGGTAATTATCGCTTGCTGGGAATCACACAATTTTGTGATTAGCTATCAAATCTATTTCGTTCCTCGTCTTCGGTTTATGGTTTACTCATTCTCTCCTCACTAATTAGTCTGCACGGTCAGAATGTTATCTGCTCCCCTCTCCCTTCAGCCATATTATTCAGTGCTGTCAGTCTCATTTCATCTCTCTAAGGGATTTAGCATTACAAGAACATCAAGATCAAGTGGTGCAGCTGTGTTTTTAGTACTAAGTGGGTGCATCTGCTGTGACCCTGCCATCCATCTGTCAGTAATAATTAGGCTGGTAGACAGATTTTCCTTTGTGTGCTAAGCAAACGATGGGTGAACCCAGGATTCTTTCACATATGTGGAAGTTTGTTCGGCTGTTTGGAAAGGCACAGATTACTCAGGCAAATGCCAGAGAGCCCATTATCCCGCATACGGTAACACAAGTCAGGGTCAGTTCTGATAGATCGATATGCGCGGCAGGGACGGCAGGACACAGGAGAGTTCAAGGGTCATTCGTCACACTCAAATGATAGACACTCAGTGTAATATGAAAGTAGGCATTACAAGGGGAGAGAACAGAGAGGGAGAATGACAGATGGATTGGGGCGGCGGCTGCAGTGATGCGGACACTGCACCGGTACGTCGTGGTGGAGAGAGCTGAGACTAAATGCGAAGCTGTCGATTTACCGGTTGATTTACGTCCCCACCCTCGCCTACGGTCACAAGTTCTGGCGTAGTGACCGAAAGAGCGAGATTGCAGATGCAAACAGTGGAAATGAGCTTTCTCTGAAGGGTGGCTGGCCTCTCCTTAGAGGTGAGGTAAAGAATTCAGTAATTCGAGAGGGGATCAGAGTAGAGGTGCTGCTCCCTAACGTTGGAAGGAGCCAGTTGATGTGGTTCAGGTACCTGACTAGGATGGATCCCGGATGATGTGTCCTTCTGTCCTACCAGAATGATGCCTTGGAGCAAACTCAGGACATGCTGGAAAGATTATATCTCTGTGTTCCCTTGGAAATCTATACTTAAGTTGCTGCCCTCTTCACCTGGCTCAAGATAAACTATAGAAAATGGGTGGATGGATCAATGAATGGATCGCATTCTGTGAAGTTGAATCCATTTATATAATTACAACATCAATTATTTTATTGGCCATTTCCTCACAAACAATTCAATTAAGCCAATCTCAAACTGGGAACCCATCAGCTTTAGTCTGATGAGTTGGCCTTCTGTGATGCTGGACAATATTTTCAGGCTTCTGATACAGCCAGCAGATATCCATTTCCTATTCCATGTGTCACTGTTTACGAGGGTAGAACAAATTTGAGAAGTCTTCTCACTGTCAGGCAATAACTGATGGTTCCAAGATTGAATTTTGGCAAAAACTTGGGAGGCTGTTAACCAAAGCAAAGTTTGACAAACCCAGCCTGTCTTTGAGTTAGGTGGCAAAAACTAACAAAAACTAAAACCGTGGTCAGAAACTATTCACTTGCACTGTCACACCCTCCTTCCACATAAAATGAACCAATCAAGCGCTGCCGCCTTCCATCAGGAGCAGCAGGTCACGTGGAGATATGAAGAGTATGAGAAATATTTATGTAACAGCAAATAGCAACAGCAACGGGGCTGTTAAGATTGCTCCGAACCCAGTGAGGGAATATGGTTAGTGCACTCTCAGTGGTGCCATTTATATTTATAAGTGACAGCTCCATAAACGTAAACTTTAAACTTCATCCACTTAATACTCGAGAAGTGCATTCAGCTTTGACACTGTGATATGATGACAGAGGAGTGGAAAGCACTTTAGTTTTTGGCCAAATCAAAGAGAAAATAGTTTTCATGATAAAATATTCTCTGTGATGTTCTAATATTCTTCTTTTAGCTTCAATGCCAGCAGAATAACACAGACTTCAGCAAATCAGTAGCAGATTTTCTGCACAGATTCACTTGATGACTTTACTAATGTGTGGCTCAACAGGTCTGAATTTATCAGCTCCTGCAGCTCATAGTTAGCATCGTCAAGGAGTGTTGTCGGGGAATTAGTGTCAGTGTGGTTACGGCTGATTTTATACTGATCATCTATCTATCCATCCATTTTCTTCCACTTATCTGGAGCCAGGTCATGGGGGGCAGCAACCTAAGCAAACAAACTCAGATCTTCCTCTCCCCAGTGGCTTCCTTATAGTGTAGTATATATAATGTCCCCATCGTATCCTGGTTATACCACCAAAGCCTCCTTCTGGTAGGATATGCACAGGACACCTAACCCAGGGGCATCTTAGTCAGATTCCTCTCACAGCAAAAGGCCAGCCGCCCTTCAGAGAAGGCTCATTTCTGCTGCTTTTTTCTGCCGTGTTTGTATGTTTTTCAGTCACTAACCAAAGCTTGTGAACAAAGGGGGACGATGGGAATGTAGATTGTCCAGTTCTCTCTTCACCATGATGGACTGGTGCACCGTCATAATTCATCATTGCAGCCTCAGCCCCAATACATCTGTTGATCTCCCCTCTCTTAAGCTGGGCATACACTGTACGATATTTGGCCCATTTTGAGATAATTTTTCAGTCGTGCAACCGTTTTGGGGATCGGCGTGAGTTTCTCCTTAATCGTGTGTCGTGCATTGTGTAGTATACATGGGGCAACAAGAAGCGATTAACACCTCACAACCAGCTCCCGATCATCAATCGTATAGTCGCAAGAAAATCAAACCTGTCTGAAATCCTGGCGCCCCTCGTGAGGGTATCAATGCAGCCTCTCACACTGTGCACGAAGTTGGCGTGAAAAGGACGGAGTAACCTGGCAGTGCAGCGTGTAATCTGGACACAAGCGACGGAGGCCCAACTTGTAGAACTTTGGCAAGATCATCCTTTTCGATGTGGCCTCACAAAATTATCACGACCACAAAAACCGTGGAAAGACTTGGATGCACATGCCTAGTCAATGTTTTTATTTAGCAATTTAGCAAAGTTGATGGTAGTGGTGTGTGTGTCTGTGTGAGTGAAAGACAGAGAGGGAGAGCGAGAGACAGATTTTGTGTTATAAGCTTCATGTTATGGACGCACAGTGTGAGCACTCAGGTCGCATCAGGGCATCGGGCCGTGTGAGAACATGCATTGTGACTTACAAATTTCTAACCCCTGCGATTCAATCGTACAGTTTGAGCAGAAGCTGAATAACGCGACTGAAAAAATTGCAGTCTATGCCCAGCTTTATAGACAAGATCCTGAGATATTTACTCCTTGACTTGGGGCAGCAACTTGTCCCCTGGTCATAGCACATAAACTGAACCAATGAGTATAGCCTGCTATAAAGTGCTCAACATGGCTTTCTAACCCTAAAATTTTACTTTGCAGTACACCCAGGTGTCCTTACCCTAAAGTCATTGATTGGCTCAGGGTTGGGACTTGTGTTTGGGTTGCTTCTAGACATTAACTTCATAAGAACTCAAAAAATAGATAAAGGAATGTCTTCACTCCGACTCCCAAAAGAATCAGGCATTTGGAAACTCTTATGGATCGTCATTGGTAACCCATTCAGTGGACATATTTGTGCTTCATGTACTTCATAATAAGGCTATCCTGACTGGGGAAAATGAAGTGAAATCCAGTGACCAATAGCAAATTGTGCAGCACTTAACGGCATCTTATTGCTTCATTTATCTTCACTTGTGCCACGAGGACCTCACAAAGAAAAAGACTAATGCGCAAATTATAAATAAAGACTCTGTCTCTCCTTTATTTGTCTTCATTTTCATCTCCACTGGATGGAAGCAGATGTTTTGATGATGTGCTTGGGATGGTAGCTTCCTGTTAGTGGCGCACCTTCACTGCAGTTTTATTTGATTTGGTTTCTGCTGAAAGTTCTACGTAGTTCATGAGACCAGAGTCTAAAAATAAGTGGAAATTTTCACCTTAGGATCACTGGAGTTAATGGAAAAGGAAGGGAAATCACATATTATCTATTTATGTGAGAAGAGAGACTGAATCCATCAAATAAAATAAATATTACATAAGAGATTGACTGGTAAGGAGGTGGCAAATGCATTATATCTATTTAAAGGCAGAAGCCCAAAAGGGAAACGTGGCGGAGGAAAACCTGGGTATTGTTTTTTAACATCATTTATCACTGCAGAAATGAAAATTGCATCTTCGTGTTACAGTTATTAAGTGTGTTTTATATATCTCATGACTTGCAGTTTAGTTTTTCATTACTTGCAATCAGCCTCCTGGCAAGTTCTCTGCAACGTCTTCACTTCTGCCCCATTTTTACAAAGAGTGTTTGCTGTTCCAGATATCTTTTTAGTTTTGCTGTCTGTCAGGACACGGTGGAAAATTCTCCGGCAGAATCACACTTGCTGACACAAAGGGAAATTTAAACTCTGTGTGCACAGAGATGAGATATAAAGGGTTTTTTTGGGGGGGGAGGGGGGGGGGAAGGGGGGGTTGTGAATTTAGTTTCATTGGGATGGTTAGAGACGGAGACGCGGCCAACGTACCCGCAAAGAAGAAACCTTACAGAGCTGTTGCCAATTGAAACCTTTTATTTTACACTTTTAAATATTTATGCTCTTCAGCATCTCTTGAATCTGTGTACAGTCAAGTTGGGCTGTTCGATCCTCTCACTGATAGGCTCTATGAATGGGAGTATTTCATGAGATTGCAGAATCAATACTCGCCGCAAGCAGAAGCATTTTTCTATAATATTCCTATTCTGCAAAATGTATGGATTAAATTTTGGGGGGGGTAAAAAAACAAACATGAATGTTTGCTGCCACAATAAAGCTGCACAGTCTGAGAATGCACTGTCCTGTGAAGCACTATTCCCCCAGCAGACATATATACCTGTAATAGAAGGAAAACATTAGCATGAGGAGCAGGTGGAGTATGAAGATATATGAGGTAGCGGTCCGTTCGCTGGCCGGCTGCTGGCACTTCTGCCCCAGTTTTACAGCCTTTTGACTGTTTTATCAGCTCACTTCGCTGTAGGTGTGTGCGGGCGCAAGAAATATATTCAGTTTATGTGCGCATGTGTGTCTGCATGTATACACTAAAGAGAGCAAAGGCTTTTCAATTGCCTCATGGCCCACCAGGCTGCCCTGGCACAGCTGGGGAGGAGGCCAGAGACATTACTCAGCTATTAAACTGTTATTTGCAGGTGTCACCCTCAGCAGGGCTTGTGTTGATAGAGGTAGAAACGCCCTCAAGGTCCAAAGCTATACACACACACACATATCCTTCAGGAAGGGGTGTTCGAGGCCTAGCCTCGTGGCTGCGGCTCCCCGGCTTGATGGGGCGTAACAAGGGCTAGGAAGGGAACAGACTGGTGAGCCACATTGGGGTGGGACGAGGGCAGAGGGACACCAGAGGACAGTGGTACTGGGCCAGTAGGGACGGCCACCTGCCACTCCATTTCACTCGTGATGAATCGGCCTGTATTTCTTTTGTTTTTGTGTGGGTTTTTTTTCCACTTTCTATGCTTTCTGTCGGGAACTCCAAGCTTGAATTTGACAGTTGTTGACAGCTGTTAGGAAGCAGAAGCTTTACTTAGGAAAGTAAAGTGTCCACTGAACACACAGAAACAGAGAGAGTGTGTGTGTGTGTTTGTGTGTGTGTGTGTGTGTGTGTGTGTGTGTGTGTGTGTGTGTGTATTTGTATTGCTGTCTAAAAAGTGGTCATCTTTCCGGTGATTTTTTTTTCCAGCACATAAGAATGAATAATATGATGTCTTCTGTGGCACTTCAGGGGCTTTTCTAAGTCTCACAAAACAACACTGGTGATAATCTAGAGGATGTTTTCACCATGTCAGAAGCAGTTGTTCATTCACATAATCTGTTCTTATAACTAGAAGTACTCCCTTTGGTTTGGCCAGTAGTGCTGCTTGAATGAAGTAGGAAGAACACAGTACTCACTATCTGTGAATGCATCCAACTATTATCTTAATGAATCTAGAGTTGTGGAGGCTGATTTATTATTTGTTATTAGCTATTTGCTGATATATCGATAATGACATGTTATAGCAGCCAAAAAGCAAAGACCTTAGAAACACCCTTCAACCATGTTATAAATGTTGGTGTTGCAGAGTCTGTCCACCAGAGGGCACTCTACAGCTTACTTGTCGACACAAACACAACAACTGGCTGACTGGAAGAGAGATGGGCAAAGCGAAAAACAAGCAATACACATGACATTACAACATTATTTTTTTAAACTACATTGGTACTAAATTATATATAATAAAATGTTCTTTATATCGTGCCAAATCACACTAACGGTTGCCTCCAGTGGCTTTGTATTGTAAGGTAAAGACATTACAATTGTACAGAGAAAACCCCAACATTCAGACAGACTCCTATGAGCAAGCACTTGGCAACAGTGGGAAGGAAAAACTCCCTTTTAACAGGAAGAAACCTCCAGCATGACCAGGCTCAGGAAGGAGAGGGACGCCGTGTATCACAACTGATTGGGCAGTGAGGGGACACATAAAAAGTACAGATTATAAATATTAAGATGTGTTTGTTTCATGAATCTGAAAGAAAAAACATATCGGCCTATATATCGTATTTGTATTTTCACCAAATATCAGAATCAGTCTAAAAAATACGGAATGAAGATTTAACAAAAGTCGCTGTTAGGTTGAATTATGAAAGGTGTAGGATCAACCATCCTAGGATAAGTGTAGAACTCTGCTTCTGCTTCATCTGCAAATCTGCCACTTACACGCCCGTCCAAATGTAAATAAAACGTAAAATAAATATTCAGTCATTAGTATTCAGTCATTATTGTCATCAAATCTCAAGAATTAAATCTGCTTAAATCTTGCCGAGGAGGAAGTCAACCGTCAGCGAACACATATTAACTCAAGCGGGTAATAAGATCTTAATGAAGTGTAAGGAGGCACAACTCTTTCATTGAACATCACTGCAGCATCCTGAAAAGCTCTGTAAACCTGTAGGCCTCTATTAATCAAAGAGTTACTTTGGTCTTCTTTCATAATGAGTTGGACATTAATAGTTTCTGGTATTTTACGCCAACAACACCGGTGGGTTAGACGCGGCTTAGCTGATAAGTGACTCATTTGTTGTTGCAGTCCATTATGCTCCAGCTGTGCTAGCTGATGTTTTAGGAAGAGGCTTCATTCATTACCCGCTTCATTAGTTCTGTACCTAAAGGTATACCACCTTTGTGCGATTTTCTATCTTTCCTCTAACGCTACATTTTCCGTGGCATTACTTTGACCATGGAAAGCCAGACAGTCGGTTTTCTGTGTAATGGCTCTCAGGGACTTTAGCCCTGAATAAGAAATGCTATCCATTAGGAGGAGTGAACTACTGGATCCGCTTGACTGAGAGTCAAATATGTTTCCTTTATATAACTACAGACTTTTTTTTCCCTTTCCTTTTTTTTTTCTCGCAATTTTATCCCCTGCAACTATAGCTTGAGTCAGAAATAACAGCAAAATGTATTTTATTCTAACAAATTCCTTGTCTGCAAAGGAAAAAGGAAAAAGTAGGATTCACTCACACAGTCGTGCATATTTCAGTCTGCTAGATTCCTGTTTGCTTTCTCTTATAATTCACAGTGTGCAGAAACAAATGTTTGTGAAACACACAAAAAAATAGCATCACAGTGGGAAACATTATCTCAGCAACTGCAGCCTGTTCACATTCAGTTGTTTACTTCTTTTCATGCAGTCACCATTTTCTTTCCTCTCACAGTAAAATGATCACAGAAAATCATATTCTAGCTATTCAATAATTGTTTCCAGTGACGCTTTGAAGATGGTTTTAGATAGCTGACATCTTGCCTTTGATTGTGTTTACCCCCCATTGCTCCCTTAATTGGTTCCCTCTAATTTAGACAACTCGCTTGTCGAATGTTTTGTTCAGTGCCAAATATGTGAGGTTTGCACATATCTGGCACCCTAGGGAGAAGCAGAGACTCATAAAAACCCAGACTTGGGCGAGATGCATCCGAATGCAGCTCCACAGACACACATCACGAGGCGCTGGAAGGGTCCGCATGAACTCAGCCCAGAGCTGCTGCGCTAAGGCCTGAATGCCGTAGCTGTAGGCCCAATGTTGGGTGCCAGTTATGATTTTGGCACTTCAAGTTGACTCTATCACCAACTCACACATTGGGCTTGTTGCATTGTTATGTTGGCTCCTCCAAAAGCGGTAGTTTTGTGGTTCCACATCCACTGCTATGATAGTCAGAGCTCATTTAAACGTAATAAAAAAAATAGCATAAATGAGTGAAACAGAATTGAAATTCTACTTTGGTGGAAAACAGTTTGACAACAAAGACTTTTTTTTTAAAGAAAAACTGAATGAACAACTCCTGAAGATCTCTTATTGTGTAGCTGTAAAGAAGTAGAAGTAGCCGGCCTGTTGGGCATTTTTAGACAACGTATGATCAAAAAGTGGCAACAACCTTACCTGATTTTAACACTGGACTCACATTCAGGTCATCTTCTCAGACGTGTCCCGACAGCTTCCACTGCAGCTGCTGTTTGTAGATTGCTCTCTGAAATTCCTGAAATTCCTTACACCATGCAAATTTTGGTATCAGTCGGAAACTTGATCTTAAAAAAGGAAACACAACAGGACTTACACTTAGAGGACTTAGAGATAAAAATATATACCAAATTTAAATCGTGTTTTTTTTAATGATTTCAGAAACAGAAAACTTTAATGTCCATTACAAAGCAGTGTAAATGTGTC
Organism: Neolamprologus multifasciatus; assembly: GCF_963576455.1. NCBI lineage: Eukaryota > Metazoa > Chordata > Actinopteri > Cichliformes > Cichlidae > Neolamprologus > Neolamprologus multifasciatus. The sequence continues at coordinate 36,217,408 of NC_140460.1, forward strand.
TTAAAAGTAGCTCTCAGTGTAAACAACAGGAATAAGAGCATAAAATCTCATACATACATGCATATATCCCTACATGTAAACTTCATTGTGAATTGTTAATCATGTTAACATCAGTTGAGATGAGTGATTTCTTGACAATATTATTTCTGACTGCAGGGACTCTATAGTGCCTGCCTGATTGGAGGAGTTTGAATGAGTTGGTTAAGGGGTCTGAGGAATTCACGAGTGATAGTGCTAGCTTTACATCCAACTGGCTGAATATAAAGATCTGATAGTGACGACTGTGTGGCGCTGGTTATTTTGTTTGCCTGTGTAATGACCCGTGACAGTTTGGATTTGTTTTTGACAGAAAGAAAGGCGTACCAGGATGTGACTGTTTAAGTAAGAACCAATTCAATGAGACTTTTTGCTTATAGTAAAACGTCCAAGTTTTCTCAGTAGAAAGAGAAGCTGCCTTTTTGGTAACATAGTCACAATGCGAGGAAAAGGATAGTGTTGTTTCTGTCTCAAGGCACAGGCATCTACCTGCTCCTCCACCTGCCCTTTGATCTCCAGTGGTTGAAACAGCACATGAGTCGCATCATCAGGTTATACTCTCTGATAGCAGCACAGCTCCTTGGTTTTCGAAACATTCTGCTCTAAGGAGGTCTGACCAATGAGAGTGATGAGTAAATTTACTTCCTGACAATATGATACCAGGCTGTTAGAGTTCGTTCAAAACTCACCAAGACCACGTAGTCTGCATATTTGAGAATTGTCATAATGTCCATATTACAGGTTATATTATTTGATTGGCTATTTATTGTCGTTGACTGTTGAGAAACCTCGGATCCATCTGTAGTTCAGCAAAATGTTTTTGTTGACAGTGTCGAAAGCCGAGTTAAAGTCCAGTCTTTCAGTGGTTGTTGTAAGTTTTTAAATCTGCTATATGTTTAACTGTTCAGCACATTTGTAGAATCACCTCATTTGCTGAGCTCTCTAAACTTTTTGATCACACCTCATATTTGACCGAATTATCCAAAAACAGCGTCATATCTTAACAGTTGCGCATGTTTTGTAGCTTCCTGAACGTCCACGAAGAGAGAATACAAATACACGATTCACCTAAAAATGTCATCCTTATTGCTCATCGTTTTTCTCCCTTAACTTACTTACACAGACCAGCTGAGGATCAGAACTCAAAGCTGCTCTTGATTGAAATGCCGCAATGCTATAAGCTCCTCTTCCTCCCACCTTCACTCCCACTTGTCTTGGCACAGCTCCTGCACATTATCCTTCAAGTTCTGGCTGAGCCTTCGGTTTCCCTGCAGTGCTTCTCACAGTGTAGTTTCCCTTTGTAATAATACGAGGGGTGTCTTTTTTTGTAGAAAATGAAACGTTGTTGTTGTTGTTTATCTGCTGGTCTAATGAGACTCAAGGATGTATGAGAAAGCTCCTTTTCTTCAGTGATGGCAGTCAGAACAAAGACTCCTCACATGCGCTCCCTGCATTTGGATCTTTGCACGTAACTAATAATTCACTGCACTCGGTGTCTAATTTGCTTTGAATGAAACAAACTTGAATCCAAGTGCTCAGCAAGACACAATAGTAAGTAATTAAGATCCAGCATGGTTCTCTATCTGAAATTATTGACTTCCCTACCAAGTACTGTTTTAACATATCAGCAGGTCCTAAATGTAATTTCTGAAACATTCATACCTAGATTCCAGTCTTCCATGCTTTTTTCTTTACCTGCATTTTGACCACAGTCCTTTGCAATTAGCTGGACCACTTCTCCATTGGCCATATTCAGTTTGTCATCTTTTCATCTGTCACAGAGTCTCACACAGTCATAGTGTGAGAACAAGATACGCAATATGTGCTTAGGTATATGTGCAGCCTGTTGCGATGGGGTGATCCTTGCAACTAGGTTAAAACAGTGGTTGCCCAGTGATTGGTTACCCAGTGTTTGAGTGTGCAACATCCTCAATCTCTGGGCAACCACTCTTAATCAAGGTGATTTTCCAGGTTGCCTGGTGGGAGCCAATCTGCCTCCAAGCAATTGTGGTCCAATTCAGACTGTCTGCAATTGCTCTCAGACCAGTTGGAGACCATTTGCAAATATTATAGATTGCCAAAACATTCCGATCAATCAATCGGCACCAATGTGGACAGCTTATCTGTGACTCATCTCTTTGCGACAGCGGACAGTAGACTCGACCCTGGCTGTATTCTGCTTATATGCATGTATAAAAGCAAGGTTGCAGTTAAATCACTGTCCTCAAGCAACTACGTCATTTTCTGTTTCTGAGTTTTTGTTTCAAATCTGTAAAGTTCTATCTGGACTCTGAATGCAGGTATAGTTATTTTGAGTTTCTGTTTATATGGCTTTCTATTAAATGGTAGCAGATCTGAGTTATCAAAGTTAATCGCCATATTAACACAGATTACATGTCAATACTAACTTGAATCCATTCAATTGCAAATTGATAGCAAACTGATTGCAGACTGATATCACCTCGCTTTTAGGGCAGCAGCTGACAGAGAGTGGTCACAGACCTTGTCCTCACCTTTAACGCAGCCATATAAAAGGACACCACAAGTTAATTGCACACAGTTGCAATAATTTTGCTTGTGCTATGGCCTCTAACCACTGTTTTTCCTAGTGTGGCTGTAGCAGGAGGGAGAATGTGGGTGTTGTCGGTACAGATATGGGTTGAAACTACACACACATACACAGTAGCAGGGCAGCCTAGAAACAAAGAAGGGAGACTTTCTTTTGACCACACAAAACAAGTTAAAGATTTCACTCTGGTAATGTGCTCTTAAGAAAGACGCTTAACCCCAGTAGCCTTTGTTCATAACCCTTGACCCCTTTTTGAGGAGGCTAGGGAAATGAGTAACTGCTCTATGAGGGCAAGTACAGTATCGTATTGAATTATCTAACAAACACATAGTGACATAAATTCTTTTCTCACTCTGCTGAGCGCTGAGATAAAGAGAGGGGGGTAAAAACACAAGCAAGACGTAGCCTGTCATATTAAAACAGCCAGCGGCAAATTGCACATCTAGGCTAATAAAAGCGACAGGGAAATTGCTGCCAGCAGATTTCCTCCAAATCCCCTCAGTAATTCCCCATGAGCCTTGGCATTACTGCCTCACTACCCAGGCTCAGATTAACCCCAAGCCAACCGCTCCCCATCCCCGGCCTTCATAACAATGCAGCTCGTGGTTCATTATGCTACTTTCATGCCCTTTCATTTCATTTCTTATATGTATACATCGTCCTTTTGATCTCTGGAAACGTGATTTATTAGCTAGAGGCCACTATACAGGGCTGGTATAGTAACATGATGGGTGTTGGCTTTTCTTTGTTATCATGATTAGCTTTGGGCAAATAATTCCAATTTTAGGACTTTTTAACACATTTGTGCTGCTTTATAGACAAAGTAATTCATCCAAAAAATGTATCCCCACATTTATTATTGATTAAAAAATGGTTGTGGCTTATCAACCTCTGAAGACTACATGACTCATAATCTCTCTGGATGCTACTCCGTTTCTAAGTTCTGCAGTACGCCTCTTAAAAAAAAGCTCTACACACTTTTCTCCTCTGACTCCACCTCACCTGTGTCTCCACTTCCCCCAGACTGCAGGTCAGTCAAACCTGCTGCGCCTCACCTCTTTAAGTATTTGACCTAGACCTGGTGTCCAGCCCCACACCAAGTCGTTTAGCATTCAGGGCAACATTTTCTCCGGTCAGTACCCAGCGTTCATACCAATCTCCTGGTATCCCAGGTCACAGTGCAGGAAGAGACTCTGTGGGATTTCTGTATTAGACTGGTTAAGGAAGCCTAATCTGTGTTTTATGGATTCTCTTTCTTCTCTCACCTTCTGTCTCTATCGATCGGTTTCTTTACCTCACTCTCGCCTGCACCATCCCTCTGTGCTTCACCTCTATTTTGGAATAACATTACAGCAAAGAGCAGAGGCTATATTTTAGCAACACTGGTCCCAGCGATGGAATTGCAGGTTGGTCGGTCAATAAGTCAGCCCCTCAGTCTCTTTGATTCAAACAAAAAATATCCCCAAAATTACTTGATGGAATTCCACAATCGCCTAACTTTTCATCTCCTGCCACCAGCAGGTCAAAATTTTATCTAGCCAGAGAAATATTTCATCATTTACAAGATGGATTGGCTCCAATATTCATTTGTGGCTGAGAGAATCTCAGTCTTTCTTTTTCACTTCCTCTCTTGCTTCTTCTTCCTCTATCCTACTCTCGCTTAAAGTTTTGATATATATTATCTCTGAGTCAATTTGTCTAAGTGATATAAGTGAGCTGTGCCAGTGGCACTAACAGCAGGGCTATAAAGCATATTCTCTTGCAGACTCGGTGAGACAGAAGGGTCGCTTTCAACAACATAAACATATACTGCGTCTGTTAACTTTACCAAAAGGACATTTTCTCTAGATTTAAAACATTGTCTTTGATTTATTCAAATAAATTCATTATTTAATCATGCCTAAATTATTTGATATTCATCACCAGATAGCAGATGGCTGCCTCTCCCTGAGCCACGCACTCCCTGAGGTTTCTTCCTGTTAAAAGGGAGTTCTTCTTCCCTGCTAGTCGTAGTATTTCTGTGCTCATAGATGGTATAATAAACTAACAACAACAACATGTACTGCCATGTTTCCTAAATTAGCTTCAGTGTTTCATCTAGTTCAAATTAATATTCCCATAAAATCTCTATCAACTGAACACGCTATAATTTTTAATAAGTAACATTTTTATTTAATATTACACTTGTGTTGATGTTTCCAGACTCATAAAGTCAGATTAACTCAAGTCCCTGGTGAAAACTTCCAGTGTGTATTTAGGCAAATGAAGGTCTGCCAGGGGAATATGCAGGAGCATCTGATAGGTATCCTCTCATCAAAGCACGGCGCTCAGGCCATCAGAAATTCTGCGCATCCCTCTGTGGAATAACTGGTTGTTTACCTGCAGAGAGAGTAAAGGCGGGGCAGCAGCCAAGATTGACTGAAAGTGAAGAGAAAGAAAGAGAGTAGGTTGTGTAATTTGATCTGCCCATGCTGGGAACTCATCAGTATGCTGCTCATATACACCCCCACCCGTGCTACGTGCACACAGATGAATATAAGCACGCAAGTATGGCAGTCAGGATAGACGATGATAAGACTAATGCAGTCATGTAAACACTGCATCACACTTACTCTGCCGCAGATTCAACATTTCCAGTCCATACAAAAACACGCATGTGCACTAACCTCAGTTTTGCTCGTGTCCCCTTGCTTTTTACTCATATTTAAGGCTGAGTGGTTGCTGTTCACTTTTTCTAAAACAATAGCTTTACTTATTTGTCGGTTAACCAGTTTTAGGTCTAAATGTAAAACCCTGTTTAACATTTAAACATCGTGTATTCAAAGAGTTGAGTATTGAGCACATTATTCAGGTATTTCAAAGTGAAATGCACCACATGAGGGCTAAGGGCTAGGCCTCTGTGACTGAGGCCTAAGCTCAATTAAACCATGCCTATTACATCAAAAAGGGAAATATCCAGATCTCATTACAAATGAACTGTATGAAAATATACAGGCAGAGTCGCTTTGATGTCCCACATTGGTCTGCAGACCATTGTTTTGGATCCTTGAGTTTGGAATTTTGGCTCGGCATCTTGGGTGTTTGAAGACATGAAAATAATTGGATTAGAAGGCAGACCAGGGGAGCCGTCAGCTGATGCTAGTTTAGCAATAGCTCAGACCGTTCTCCCTCCCGAGGCGTAATATACCGACGATTTGTCACGTCACGAGGCGTTCCACGGGAATGCGGAAGGTCACTTTTCGCGTTCCTATGTTACACGCCGGGTTGTGGATGAAATCCAGTAGAACGACTGTCCCGTGGTAATAGACGTTCCAATCATGTATCCCAGCCCTAACCATAACCTTATCCCTAACCTTAACCACCACTTTAATGACGTTAATGTTTAACGTACATGTGTAGATTCATTCCAAACGGTTCTCATGTCTCCTCATCTTTCCGATCTCGTAATACAGGGATGTATTGGGTGCCCGAAAGCATAATATACCGATGATTTGTCACCTAGCGTAAAATGTTACGCTTTGGGAGTGAGAACGTGTTGGATAGCTAGCTTGGTTAGCACAATCTTTCCAATGCTAAAAGCAATATTAACTTTTGCTAGTAAAAAACAGGTTTGACAAAGAACCTAACAAAGATGTGAAAGCAGGATTCTGTTTACACGACAGTGCAGTGAAAACAATAATTTCAAAATTAACGTATAACCTGACAAATAATTGTCTTTACCCGAGTCGTGCAGCCCCATCCTGGGTTTTTATCAACGTCTGTGGATTAATGCTGCAAAAACCAATTCTCATGTCTTTAATATTTATATATAACCGCAGCAGAAAAGTGACTCTGGAAGTTAGTGATATCTATGTATATGATTTCTAAATTTACCTTGACATATAAAATAGTTATCTTCAGTCCCACTAGCAAAACCACTCACTCCTCAAACATAAATATCTGACATTTCTATTTTGCTCTCTATGCCTCATCTGAACTGATTATTTGGGATTGAGCAGAGCTTGTCATGTGCTGTATTGCTTCTAATTTTATTGGAAATCCTGCTGATACAGTATTTGAGATTTTTTGTGGATTATCAGTGATGACACGGTGGATTATACAAGCACTGCTTAGATCTTTACAGTAGAGAAGCTACTAGTCTGATAGTGGATGAGGCGAATAAGCCCAAATGCGCCTGCTTGTTTACAGATTATAGCGGATGTTTGTCAGTATTTTTTTTTTTTTGTGTGAAACTTGGTGGCTGCAAACGTTGATAAAGGCGTTTTTGGTGACAAGTGTGGATAACAAAACTGTGGTGTTGGATAAGACTGCCAAACAGAAATGCTTTTGCCATCTTTTGCACTGCAGGGGTAATATTCCTGTCACATCTGCATCTTTGTCATTATTCTGTACCGTCACTGCATCAAGTAAAGGGTCAGCAGATGCTATGACTGTGAAATACGCCACTATTCCAGACCACACGTGTTGAGATGATTTTCTCATCCATCATACATGCAGATATTTGCATTTCTGTGGTTTTTGAGGGTCAGAGAGCAGATGACTGGCAGATTAGCACTCGCACCCTTAAATTTATGCACACATTATGATATCCCTCTTTAAAATGTTTTCCGACTTAAGGTCATAATTTACCTTGCTTCCACCTACTTCCTCTTCTCTCCCACATCTTGATAGGGTTGCTTGTAATTTATTGTATTGTTTTTAATTAAATGGATGGCAAGAAGCTTTAAGTGCCCGGCAGTTCCAAGATGTGCCATTTCTTATCTGAATTCTAAATTCTGCGCACACCTACTGTAAAGCGGGACTATAAAGCTGAATAGGTCCCAAACTGCGTCTCAGAGGGATTGAACAGTTAGACAAATGTCACCTTTAGAAGGGAAGAGCGAGGATAATAAAGCGACGCCTGGGTAGTGGTGAATACAAACTTCACAGACATCGGGACACCACAGATTCATGGTTTCAGCAGTCAGCCGGGAACCAGTCTGGCACAGAGGATCAGAGAGGAAACAGCTTTGGATTACAGAGATGCTTGCCTTGATAAAGAAGAAACTTAAATTAAATGGAGTCACAGCAAACTCCGTCCGACACTGCTTCTCTCAGCAAAGAAAATAGCATTTGTCCGCATGTTCTGCGGTGTCCTATGAAGCAACATTGCAGTAAAATGAAAGGGAACTTAGGGTCATTTTGTTGAGTAAAATTGGTTTTAAATACATTTTTTAATTAGTTCATTTAGCTGTTTTTTGCTGGGTTTTTTGTAGTCCACATCATAGCGCTGACCCGTATGTGCACTTCTCAAAGCAGTGACTCTGAATGAGTGCTACAAGTATTCTAGACTTCCTCTGCAGTAGCCATGGTTAGTATGGCCAGCTTAGCTGAAGTACATCAACTAAAAATTATAGTTTCTTTTAAGATTCAGGAGAAGCTGAAAAGGTTTGGACAGACAATGCTAACTTAAAGCAGTGGTTCCCAAACTTTTTTTACTGGGCCCCCCTTTGTAATAAACTCCATTGTGGTTTATTTCACACCTCAAACATTTAGTAAACAATTAAGCAAATACAAGTAACCTGCAATAAATTACAGGTAGTAATAAAATAAGCTACTAACTCTTTTACGCTACGTCCGCACCTGCACGGGTATTTTTGAACACGCAGCTGTTTCGTCCACATGTAAACGGCGTTTCGAATCACCGAAAACTGAGATTTTTTTTAAAACTCCTTTTTTGCGTTTACGTGTGGACGAGGAATACAGAGTTCGTCACACAACATCAAAGGTATGTGCCTTTTTTCACGTCACGCCGTGCGCCACGTTATTGTTCACATGAGATGAATTGCAGGATGGCAGATAGAGACAAAATACTGTTAATCTGACTATCTGCGGGTTTTAAACACTTACATATACACACAGTTACTGTCCCTCCATTTACAAAAGCAGAGGCGTCACGATGTGATTATTTTACATGTAGTTGGGTTTTTTTTTTTTTGTGTAATAATATTCAACATTGCTATCAATACATTTTTCAAAAAATGCCTCTCTGTGCAAAATGGGTTTAAAAACATAAACAACTGTGAGATACTGTTTGTCCATGATTTGAACCGAGGGAACAAATTGTGGCAGGAACGGCCTGATATTATTTCCATCCCGCTGTAACTTTACTGTATAAAGAGCTAACATCTCCAAAATGTCAGGAGTAGTTAGTCATTACAACAAGTGTTTGTGAACTAAAAATCAAGAATGTGGGATACTGTTTGCCCGTGATTTGAAGAGCCCAACGCTGCTCCCGACGAAGGGAAAACCAATTCTGCAGGGAGACCTACCTCGGCACTTGTGCAGGTAAAACCAAAGGGAAGATATGCTTCACCATATTTTCTAGTCTTTGGCTTAGAATGAAGTTGGTTTGGAAACATATTCAGCGATGCTTCATCTCCTGCTTTGCGTTTCTGTGGGCTCCCCATCAAAAACCTGTCCATTATGCTACCAGTGTCCAAGGGTTCTTTTTTTTCTCCCCTTTTCATACCGATGGTTATTGGTGGTGGGCATTTATACAAGTAAAACTGAAAACCAACAAAGAAATCCAGTTTGAATTGAGTACAGACAGACACAGTTTCTCACTCTGATAGGTAATGTTTGAGCCCCACTGCTGTACAGTATAATACTAGCTAAAGCATGGTCATGTCTTTATAAAGAAAATATTCAGCAGCAAGAGTCCTGGGTGACAACAAGCAAGTCAATTTGACTATCCACCGTGGGAGCTAAGACGTGTGTCTGAATCACCAGCACTATGGACTGTATGAGGCTATTCTGTATGAATAGCATTAAAAGTTATTTTCCATGTAGACCAGGTCATTGGAGAGTGCTCCTCAAAGGTTATTTGTTTGAGCGATTCACAAGACTGATTTTATTCCAGTGGTGATCTGACATTCAGCAATCACGGCTAGATGACCTACATGACCTTAAAACATTAGAATCCTTGATTTTGCAAATGCATCACTCAACCAGACGCACCAGCGCCCCCAGGGAGAACTTTCGTCGCCTGTTTTCATGGCACATTTGTACCGTTGTACTGACATTTTGTCATCCCCAGATGCTCGCGCCAATCTTTTGGAAATGCACACAGATGGATCCGCAGAGGCTTTTTAATACACATTATCAGCTTTACATTGTTTCAAGCATGACAGTTGTGGCTATGCGGCCCAGAATCCCAACATGCCCTTTTTGAACAAGGTGAACATGAATTCGTTTTCTTCCATATGTTTATGCAAATAGGGAGGAGAGCAACATGGCAACATACAAATAACTCCAGTTATCCTGGCTGTGCACAGAGCTCTCTCAAAGTGCTTTTTTGTGAACATGATGGACGGGGAGAAAACAGCAGGATGCTGTGTAGATGATGCCCGCTCTCAGCAGAGCTTTAACCTTTCCTTCAACATTCTTCCTGCAGAGTATGTTAAGAAAATACATTTTCTATTGCTTATTTGCTGTGTATTTTGTTTTATGCATTTAATAACAGGCCAGTATATTAAAGGCCACCTTTGAGTTATAAACTGTGTCATAGGTTATTAGATTGTTCTTCCTGCTCCCTCAGTCAGTCATATTGTTCTCCTGATTCTTCACTCATAAGCGAAATGTGCTTATTTCTAAGTCAAAGGAGCTTGCAAAGAAAAGCGTCTGGACTTCTTTAAGTTACTTGAAGACATTTCACCTCTCATCCGAGAAGCTTCTTCAGTTCTAAGGTCAAATGGTGGAGAGTCCCAGATATAAACCTAGTGGGAGTGTCCCCCCACAGAGGAACAATAGGACCCCCTGATGATCCTCTAATGGCCTGAGCCAAGGTGTGAAACTGGGTGTGGGTCCCAATCAGCCAGAGTTTCGGGTGAGCTCATTGTGAGTGGCCCCACCTTATCATGCGAATTCCTGAGGTCAGATGGCCCAGGATGTGAGTGAGCACCTTGGCTCAGGCGATTAGAGGATCATCAGGGGGTCCTTTTGTCCCTCTGTGGGGGGATACTCCCACTAAGTTTAAATCTGGGACTCCCCGCCATTTGACCTTAGAACTGAAGAAGCTTCTCGGATGAGAGGTGAAACGTGTTCAAGTAACTTAAAGAAGTCCAGACTCTTTTCTTTGCAAGCTCCTTTGACTATGATGACCTGGATGACTGAGAACCTTCACAGACTTATTTCTAAGACATACCACAAGATGCAAGAAAAAGAATAAAGGTCAGATGGTAGACAAAGGTGACTAAATGGTTAGGAAAAAAATAAAATTAAAAACCTCAAATCTTTTATCTGCTCAACTTTATGGGCTAACAGGGGAACAGGCGTCACGTAGGCGTGAGACTATTTTAGTCAGTCGTCCAATCCAGCTCTTCAGATCCCTTAAATTAAAGCTGAAATTCCGCGCTTTAATGACATATTGTTTGATTTCAGCAAGATTACTAAGTAAAAATACAGGGCGATATCAAATTACTTAACGAGTTGACTCTATTATTTTCATTATTGCAAATTTTAACATTGCTAACAATTAGCCGACATAACGATTTCATTGTTAACAGTGAAATAGCTGGTAGCTGAAGTTTAATTAGCAATGCATTTCCAATTTATTAACGATGGCTTTTAAAACTTCTAAACATACAAGTAAATAAATTTCTGATAAATATTATTGTTAGCAATGATTTGCGCCACTGTAAAAATATTCCTTTGAAATGAAGGCTTCTGGCGTGAAAGAAAACAAAATGTTCTCCTTTTGTCTAAGAATAGGTGATAAAACTGAAGAAAAGTGCACTGCAGTGCCGACATCTCATTTCCACATGTATATTTGCTGGAACATCTCAGTACATGCATTCCTACCACTTTAACGCAACACTCCCACCGTGTAAACCCGCTTCTCTACTTTTCCCACCTCTCCCCTGAGAAATGTGATGCAATGATTTCCAAACCCACCAACACTGTCTCCATCCAACCCCCCCCCCCCCCCCCTTACCTTTGCAGCTCGATTTAGGACGATAAGTTAACAGCTGCTTCCCCGTCTGATGATTTTTTTTCTTTTTTTAAAATGTTCCACTCTTTCGCTTCACGTTGGCCCTTAGTTAAGTTGCTGCATGGACTTCCTTGCTCATTCAGAGCACGTGTGCTGCAGATATCCAATGCAGTTCATCCTGTAACACTAGGAAAATCACCTGCAGTCCCAACCACTCTGCTGTGTCCTGTTCTCATTACATGGACACCCAGGAGAGGGTATGGATATAGCTATGCTCCCTTGCTCTCCACTCACTACTCTTTCTCTCTCTCTGTCTCAGTCTCTCTCCTGCTCACTGAGCACAGTAAGCTGTCTTGATCTTGCTGGTGAGTTTGCTCCACTGGACCATTTAGAGACTAGATTCTTCTTCTTCTTTTTTTACTGATGGTTTAGGAGACAAGGACTATGCTGCAATAAGGTCTAACCAATAAATGCTTTGGTGAACCTCTCAATATGCCAACATACAGTAAAAAGGGCAAATTTTCCCTGGTTGTAATTTAGGAAAATCTTCATCCAGCACACAGTTACATACCATTCTTTGAATTACACAAGCTCATCCAAAATCTGTTAAATGAACTAGAAATCCAACTGCCAGCCAGGTCTTATCACCCAACACCAGTTCCTTCCCTCACTAATGCTCTTGTGGTTGGATGGGAACAAATCCCTGAAGCCTTGTTCCAAAATCTTGTTGAAAGCTTCCCCACAGGAGATGGACAGTGTTACTGCAGTTAATACCCATCCTTTTTGGTCAAAGAAAAATTGAGGCTGGTGTATCTACTGCTGGAGTCAGTTTGTTGATCTGTCTGCTGAACGTCAACCTTAGAGATTATTTAACATAGTATCTTGAAAATCATGTTAGAAAAAATGGTTGTAGTTCATAAGTAGTTAATGCAAAAATATCTTTATTACAGTCACTGAATTAAAGCTCAGATTCTGTGTTTCAGTTGCGTATTGATTCTGTTTCACTTCACGTCTGTTGTGGTGACATGAAGAGTCAGAATTGTAACGATGATCTTAAACTTTATTTCCAAGATTATAAATGTCCGATGAGGATGGATGGACTAAACATGTTGTAACTCTAGTGTTAACTCACTGTAAATTTAAAAAATAAAATAACAGCCCATGAAAACAGGCAACCTAAATAAGTTTCAAACTGCATTATAGTTGTGATTGTTATCCTTACGCTCTGTTGCTTAAGATTCAAGTTGAACCTTTCTGGCAGTTTAACAATCATCCTTCACATTGTCATGCCTGCTGCTCATTTTCATATCATCTGGACATTTCTAGAATGATACTGTTTATTCCGATTGCACCCCAGGAGCATGATATTGGCAGTGGTAAAGACGCCTGCAACACAAGCTGAAGTTTGGAGGTTTATTTACATGGAGAGACTCCTTTCACTGGGAGTGTCACTGGCTTGTTTAAGAGTGTGTAGGTGTGAGTAACACCATGCTACACTGTAATTTGTCAGGAATGAGCCAGACCGGGGCTAGAAATAGTATTTGATAAATTCAGCAGCTCCTGAAAGTCAGCCATGCAACTGCCATGAGTCATAACATTTATTAACAAGCAAATTCAAGTGAACATAAGCAAGGCTGGATGGAGGCTGGCTGAGACTTTTTCAGCAGAGACCCTCTCTTCAGCAGGAGTAGATTTGGTTTGCAGTCAGGAAAGGCTCCATGCCGACTGCAGGCAGAGAACATACTGGGTGCCGGGGACAATAGTTAAGGAAAGAAAAGAAAATCATTGAAAGCACTGCTTTTGGTAAAAGTGGATTCAGCCTGAGCATCGAACCACGGGGAGCTCCACTGATGAAATGGGAATGCCTGGGGTATGGGCATGCTTGAAAGGTGACCCAGCAAGGTCTTGAGGAACATTCAGTTCAGTGCTATCAGTCTATGTTCCATTGTGTATCTGTGTCTTTCACTTCCATCCCAACCATACGTTCTACTTTTTTTATTCCTCTCTTTAGCCATAAATACATGAAGCCACTGAGGATTCCTCTAGATGGCTTAAGGAGTCCCTCTTTGGTCTGCGTAGCCCTGTACTAAACCCCAGTGACCATCCAGGTCCTGTTGTTATCCAGTCCCTGCTGTGTCACCATGAGATAAGCGTTTTTGTTTTTTGTTTTTAATTCTCAGGACTTCAAATTATCACCAGAACCAATTATGTTACGTTTCAATAACATCAATTAAAAGTGCTATGATATTTCAGTAGATAGCTATCATACAAATGCACTGAGTAGGGCTGTCGGTAAAAAATGATCCTCAGATACAAAGTGACACAAAAAAATTCTATTACTCATTTGCAACAGCACTCATACGATGGCGCTGTTTCCCCTCTGACACAGCCCCTCCTCTCACTAGCAGCTGAACATCAAAACAATACCACAACTGCCTTAAAAGAAACTTGGACAACCCTGTTGCCAACACACTCGTATTTATTGTATGGGGTTAGGAAAGCTCCCGTTCAGACATAAGTGAAGTATTATCAAACAGTTACAAATGTTAACATAGCTAGCACACAGGTTAACATTAGCATCTGTTGAGTTATTACTAAGCCTGGATTATATTTTTCATGTCTGCAAGTCTGCTGGGGTCCACTCAGGCACAGGTGGCTTAAGTTTCTAACTGCGAAGAGTTATTGGTGAATAATTTACTTTATTGTGAACCAATTACTATTAATATAACTATTAATTACCAAGGCAAACAAAGAAACATAAGAAATGACTGCTCAGCTCGGGTCTCATGTTGTGTCCAAGTGTAATCTGGTCTTCAAGGTAGCGGCTACTGGCTATGGCAAATTACAAAATGATAAATGTAATGCTGGAGGGAAACAAAAGTATTTGTTTTTAAAAATTGTTGTTTTTCTCTCTTAAAATCCCAAAATGAAGCTGAAAAAAGTCCACAAAAAGTTTTTTTGACCACCGCGAAAATATGGCGCCAAGTCACCAGAAACAAAACGTATAGCTGAATACATTTGCACCAACCGGTAATTTTGTCATCTTAATTTTGAGAAATCGCTTCCTGTGAAAATGATATTGTACATTGAGCATTTACCCAAATGTTGGTATTGAGTTTGAAAATCTATTTTGACAACCAAAAATCATGATGGGCAAGAAGACGTGGGTTTTAACTAATGTTTCTGTGCTTTGTTTTGTTTTTTTTCTTTTGGATTAAAGAGATGTCTTTGAGTCAGCAGCAAAGCGGGTACATCCCAACTCAGAAACCTAAGTGGCGTTTAGGAAAGAAACAACAGCACTAACTGATGCAAAGCAAAGAAAAACCATTACGCCTCAAAGAAAACACTTCACAATGCCTCACATAACCATTAGCAAAAATAGCATCTGCTTCATAGTTGACATGGCAACTGCCGTCAACATCTGATGCTTTTCAAATTGTTGTAAAACCTCACTTCCTCCATTCAATATGGCATTTCTCTAATGTTTTGTGAAGTACCCTTTAAGTGTTTCATTAATGTCTAATGAGCTTTTCATTAAGAGAATTCAACTGTGACTTTTCCACAAGATTATAAGCAACGCAGGGTTTAACGTTGGTAATGATTCTGCTGGACTGGGCGGCAATAATAGGTGCTGCTTTTGTGCTAAAGTACGTTGTATTATGAGAACATCAATGCAGAGAGTGGGTGTTGAACTTTGCAAATGTCATGCTGTGTTCCACAAGGCTTGAATTGGACTTGTTATTAACCCAACCCCCAGCCTGTTTGTTTCCCACTCCCCGGTAATATTCAGCAATATTACCTTATTTAATTTCCAGACACGGCTCGTCCCCGCCAAAAGTAACACCGATCCGAGAAAATTGTAATTTCACAACACATCGCCGAGCATTTCCTATTACGATTGCCACATGTTAACATGCTTATAAAGTTCAGGAAAACAGCGCAAACATTGTATTATGTCTCTTGATATCTGCTTCACCTGCATTAATTAGTGGAAACGGCAGCGGCAGTTTGCCTGCTTAGTGATAATGAGGTGCAGTGCTAAGTATGAATAACAAGAGATTGACCATACGCGAGGGGGAACATAACTGAATGACTACTGAATAAAGCACAGTCAATGGCTGCCTTAAAATGCATGATTGGAGAGGCTTAGGCTGTAATAAGCAAAGCAAAGTGAATGCTGAACAGAGAGACAATTAAACCGCCACATCTGGCAACGCTGATGTGAGTGGGTACCCAGCCGCCGCAATTACAGGCCTCTGTCACTACTGTAACCCTTTACTGCCTGAACACAGCACTCGAGCAGATGATGAAGGCAATGCTTAAAGTTTTCAGAGCTTCTACTTCCGACTGGCCACAAATGGATGTTTGACCAGGACCACTTGGCGTCCGAATTTTAACACACTATGTCCCTTTCATGGTTTCCCCTCCACAACAAACTTCTCCATTTTTTTGGTAGCCACATACTCAAGTCCTACCCAGTGTCATGGTGTCTCAGACAACAAGGTACAGTGCTTCTATTGAAGTCAGACTAGCCTGGACCATAACGGGTACCCAGTGTGTTTAAAAAAAATGATGCCAGGAATGCTAGAATGTGGAAGTTCGGTGATAGATCATTCTCATGAACATAGGGCCCAGAGGGCCTGCTGAATCTGGGAAAACCCCATTAAACCATCAATTATCAGCTTATTCAATTTCTGGCCTTTTTCTCATTCAAGATAACTGTCCTTCTATCCTTCTCCTCCGCAGGGCAATCTTCAAGTTATTTTATGTTGAGTTGCATTGAAGGTGAATTCATCAGAGTAGAGAGAACAAGTCAGCAACCAGAGAAACTGGGAAGAAAAGAAATTTCCACTAAAGTCAAAATAACATCCTGACATTTTGCAAAGATGTTGTTGGTGATGTTATGTGCTTCCAGTCATTTAGTGCTTTTTTAGTCTGTCTTAGACTTAACTTCTGAGTCATATTTTACATTCGAGCAGCACTTTTGTGTTTTCACTTCAAGCACGTTTTTCTAACTCACATCCATGGCCAGTTTAGAGTCAGCAGTTTGCCTAACATGCATGTCTTTGGACTGTGGGAGTGCCCACTCAAGCACATGTAAACATGTAAACTCTGCACAGGAAGGCCCCACTTTATCAACATCAACTTGCTGAGCACACTTTGCAAGAAGTTGTTGTTATTTTTGCCACTCAGAATTCATGAATTAGCTTCAAATCTTGAAGCAGTCTTTCCTACTGCAGCTGATTTCTGTTAACATAAATATTGCATTAAAGCAATTTTGCCAAGATCTGAAACTTGCGTGTATTAGCAGTAATTTGAAAATTTGCTGTTTATGTGTAACGTTGTCTTAAATTGCAAGCTTCCAAATGGCTTTTCATCTCGCCACAAACATTAAACCTTCTGTATGCCGTACGCGTCTTCAGTGCTGTTCAGATCACGAGTACTGAAAAGCTTAGCCTCTTCCCTCTCTGAAGTATTTTACTGCTAGCTGCAATTTATTCAAGGCTGTTAAAAGCGAAGGAATAAAGAAAACAAAGGCTTCCCTACTCAAGAGCTTGATTGTTAGGATCTGAATGGGAAACGCTGGTAGATTAAGTCGACATGGATGGTGCACGCACTGCATGCAGATGTAGTGATGTGTAATCGTCAGCACACAAGGGCAGTACAATGCTCTATTCACTCAGTGTAGGAAGTCTTTCAGTTCTCCCATGTGTGGGATTCCTCTTTCAAACTTTTTCTAGCTGTCTTTTTTCCTCATATTTCCACTTTCTTTAATGTCAGAGATGTAGAAATGCATACATCCCCGCTCCTTTTCCCTGCATTTCCTTTCTTCTTTGGCGACTCACGCTTCCATAGCTTCAAGTCTGTCTCCTTTGCCACGGCAATCTTTGCTGACGTCTCCGTCCTGCAGCCACAGCGACTGAGAGAGATGCTCTGGAGGCTCAGAGAGATAAGAGAGGAGAGACAATCGCATTAAGACTCACTTTACCCCCCTGACCAAGACCAGAGGTTGGGATTTGAATGTTAAAATCAGTAAGCTTAAATCCCTGCATGGCCGTTTGTGCATTTCCCAGACTGAGCACATTACTTCTGTCTCTGCAGCTTTTAGCTGCTTGCAACTACACCGGCACAAATTAGCACGGCATCGTTAAGGGAATAACACGCAGCCATATGCACGAGGAGCTCCCTTGGAGTGAGTCTTAGAGAATGACACTGTGACTGGTGTCTGCACAGCAGTCTAGCTGTCGATGTTACAACACAATATGCTGTTCGAATCTATGGGTGAAGCCTCTTGACATCAAAGGTGGCAAAAAAGAAAGAAAGAGAGGAACCGTGTTTCCTTTTACTGTTCTTTGCACCTGTCAAAATGGTGTGTTTAGGGTCTTTTTTTCCTTGTTTTTGTTGTTGTTTTATTTGCTGCTACTGCACACACCAGCCCGCCTCCTTTGTAACACCACAGAGACCCCTAGTGGAATTGAGAGGCATTGCAATGTGTCTGAAAGTGTGTGTGTGTCTGTGTGGTCCAGGACAGATCCCACCATCCCCAAAACTCATTTTCTCTGTCTCTTTCATTTTCGCACTCTCTCTCACACACACACACGCTCACACAAGCCTTATCTTTCAGCTGTGGACAACTTTTCTTCTTTTTTTTTTTTTGAGCCGTGAGACAAAATGCAAAACTGCCTCCTCCCAGCCTCCACACACACGCACACACACACCTCAAATTCAGGGCCTTTTCTGCATCTCCAAGCCAGATTTTCCCTGTTAACGCTTTAGCTATCATCTGAGTGCACTAGACTGCACTAGAGGGCCAAATTAGAGCAGGCCTTGGTAAAATAAAATCCCTTTATCTTTGAACTAGCAAGTACCCAATTATACGCCACAGTTATCTCCCATCTCACAGACTTCTGAGTCCTCGCCACAGGCCAATGAGCACGGAGAGCTAATGAAGAGATGCTGAGTCACCTTTTTGCCTTCCTGGACACACAACTGGTGGAGCCTCCTTGATCATCTGCCACTTTTTTATGCATTAGAGTCATTCTCCAACTTTGATGAGGTGGTTCTTTTTTTTCTCCCCCCCTGTCGCAGCAGAGGCCACTGATTCACGGATATGCCGTCGGTTGCGGCATACATATGATTAGCGTGAAAGAAGAGTGAGAGGTCTCTAATCCCGAACAGAGAAGAGAAAATTGGTTTTAAAGTGGTTTATCTGCTTCCAGTCACAGAGGATGTAGGAAATGAAGCGATGCAGAGAGAGGAACTCCTGCTGATGTGAAAGACGAGGCTTGATATGGGTCTTCTGTGCGTGACCCTGATCATCCCAGGAAGTCGATCTGTATATCACGCTGCCTGTTTGTACAGAAAAATTACCTGAGGTGTTGGAAGCTTTTTCTCTTCCTGTTTTCAGCCTTGTTAAACTTTTACATGTGCTTCAATTTTTGTGCTTTCTACAGCTTTGGTTCTTATGGATATGGATTTATTTCATTTCCCAGTTGGTCAGCATTTTAAGATATTTAACTCCTTAAGCTCTAAGCCGTTATGTTAGAATACCCATGTAAGAAAGAGGAGGGTTTTTTAATGTAGCGCCAAATCACAAGAAGAGTATATTGTAATGAAAAGACCCTACAACAATAAGAAGGAAACCCCAACAATACAATGACCCCCTAAGATGACCCCCGCAGCACCCAGCTAGTCAACACCACCAATGGTGGTCAGTGTTAACTCAGGCCTTCATGACACAACCCTACTCCATTTATCTTGCAACCAGCAGTAGGAGCGAACTGACTTGTGGTCCTCTGTGGTCAAAAATACCCTTTTTATCGATAAGATTGCACACTGGAAAGAAGATGCTTAAGAGTACCCAATGCGTTTCAGTGTAATGACAAGGTGTCTCATCCAAGCATTCATATGGAGCTGGAAGTAAGGCAGGTTTCAGTGTCATCACCACTTCTTTGAGATGCCAGCAGCTTTGACTAAGCATCTGATGCCCTTGGAATGACAGCGGGCTCACTGACAACCCTCATAATGAGGTTATTGTTCGTTGGTGATAAAAGTAAGGCCACTTCCACTTCATGCATTTATTTGTATGTAAAGCTTTATCTCTAAACTTATGTGCAGGCCCCTTCAAACATTCGCCCTGTCAGTTGGTGCTTTTGCTCTTTCAAAGTTGATTTTTGGCGTCTTTTAAAGCACAAGTTTGTTTTTTCTTTTTTGACCGTGGTATCTAACAGGGCCAACCTCTTCCAGTCTTGATAGGTTAAGTTGTCTGGCAGTAATTCACAGGTTTTCACTTCTTGGAAGTTGCTTGCACCCAAATGGTGATAATGGTTATGAAACAACCACCATTACCTGCACTGCTGAGCACTTAAAAAGGAATTTGGGTGCAATCAAGCCACTGCGCTGTAGCACGGATTTTTGCCAGAGAGAATAAACACCTTTTATTTTCTGATTCACACCGAAAGCTGCATGTTAGTTGTATGAAATATGAATGAAGGCTGACTTAGGCACAGTCTGCTTCCACAGACCCATAAGGGCATATCCTCTTATCGCAGCAATACAAGTATAATTGAGTCGATAATGTGCAATTTGAACTCCTGCTTAGGCTGTGCGGTTTGAATTGTGAGTTTTGCATTCATTACCAGCACAAGCCACCTCCTCCTCCTTCTCCTTAACAGCCGTACCGCACTGTGGTGTTTAAACATTTCCAAAATACTTCTTGCAAAATACAGCGATGTAAATGTAAAAGTGGGATCTGACAGAGAAGGGAGCTTTGGAGGAGGGTAAAGAGCTTTTGTGAAGGTACAGTGGTGTTACAAAGTTGGCATGAAAGAGGGTTCAAGAGCGCGTTTATAAGTTTAAGAGGGTGTCGGGGAATTTAAAAACGGTTGAGTGTGGTTTAAGATTGAACCTCAGGAGAGTGAGGAACAGTTTAGGAACTGATGGGATAGCAAGGCTGTCGTGGAGTGTTTCGGAGGGTGAAAAGGAGAGGGAGAGAATAGGTTCTGTAAGTCAGGCATCAGATATCATATCTTGTGGGTATTTCTATCCACCATATTTGGAAAGGAACACTCTGATCTCCTATTTTTATTTATTTATGTACTTATTTACTTATTTAGAGGACACTGTCTAGGGCAGACCCTTCGACGGTCATCAGTATCTCAGGGCTAACATTTGTAACATTTTTAATCGGGTGACTCCTTCTCTCGTCTCCCACAGGAAGTCCAGTTAACTTGACGTGCAGAGCGTTCTTTGGATACAGCGGAGACGTCAGCCCACTCATCTACTGGATGAAGGGGGAGAAGTTTATCGAGGACCTGGATGAGGAGAGGATTCAGGAGAGCGAAGTCAAGTAAGAACTTCAGAGCTTCAATTTTATGAATGGGGAATATTTTGGGAAATGAAGGTGTAAACTGTAAAATACAGATATTTATTATCTTATTATCTGTATAGCCACTTCCATTTTATTAGTATATATTGTCAAATAACAACAGCCGCCTCAAGGGGCTTTATATTGTAAGGTAAAGACCCTACAATAATAATAGAGAAAAAGACAGCAACAATCAGATGACACCTTGGCAACAGTAGGGAGGAAAGACTTCCTTTAACAGGAGGAACCTACCAGAACAGGGAGGGGCAGCCATTTCCAGAGACAAGTTTATTGTAAGGGATTTTTCTTAACACTCCCTCCTACCTTTTCTCTCCCCTCTCGACAGGTGAACACCATGAGGTTTTGCACTCTCTCACATACTAGACCAGGCAACAACTTCCAGGGCAGCTAAATGAAGCCAGAGTGGCCAAAATGACAGATCATCTGTGGCCACTCGAGGCTGGTTTCAAAAGCGAGTCAGTTCCCAGAGACTCTCACGTCAAAATACCGAACTATAGCCTTTAGATTAGCATGCGTACAGTCTTGTACGAATAACAGTTTTGGTTTCTATAGCTAATTTGCTGGTTGTATGGGGGTGGTTGTTTTTCACAATTCACCAGGCTGGACACTGTTAAAGCTTATATTTAAGGCTGTGGCTGCTTTAATAGACTCTGCTTGCTAACTCCAGCCTCCGTTCTGTTAATTCCCATCATAGAACTCGACCTCTCAACGGTGTTTGTGCCTTTTTGGAACATCCATTCATTTTCATCTGCTTATCCATGCAAACTCCACACAGAGGTGGATTCAAACCAGAACCTTCTTGCTGTGAGGCAACAATTCTAGCCACCAGATGTGCTGCCAGGTGTTTGAAATATTCTTTTTTCAAACAGCATTTGTTAAAATATTCTATTCTCCAGAATATTCTGTTCTCCAGTTTTTGTTTTTTGGTTTAGTTTGGTAGTTGGCACTAAATAGCAGGTTTCTATGTTTGCACTGCAAAATGCAGAGTCCGGAAACCAATTAGTGATCTCACATTGCCTACTTTCAGTCAGGCCATATTGAGACCTCTCTGCAAAGGCAAAATGGAAAACAGAAGACAGTTAGGTTATTGCACACCACCAAGCATGAGCCGGAGGCATCCCCAAAACAGTGAGATCTCATGAAATTTGAGCTTTCCAATCCAAATAGCATATAATAAAAATTGTGTCCAGATTGGGCACATGTGACCATTATTAAACCGATTATAGCAGCAGAAATAATCTGCCGCTATCACTTAGAAGTGACTAATATATTCATGAGTCACTTCTGAACTCTTCAAAAGCAGCACAGGACCTCTCGGCTGAACTGGTAAACACCTATTTAAACTCAATTTGCCACAACTCTGTGACCACCCATCAACACACCAAACAATGAAGGGAACCGTTCACTACCAAGCTACCATCTAAATATTCATATTTAGCATTTGATATTCATGAATGCCTTATGTGGCTGTTTAATAATGCAGGTAGCCATGCATTCTTTATCAGCATGTACTGTATATGCGCAGTTCAGGAACTGCTCCATCAGTTAAACAAAAGTGCAGCAGCAGCACAACAGATGGAAACTCCAACTGAATAGCCTCCTTTTCCATTCGAGTGACCACCATGTTTTTGGCTCATTAATGAAAACAGAAGCCTGTTTACTCTGATATCAGCATCAGCCGAGGCTGGTTGACCATCCAAAAATGAAGCCTAGACGCGACTCTTCTTCCTTTAGTTTTGACAAGTCGTGTGAGGTAAACAATGGAGCTTTAGGAACTGTCGCACTTTTAAAGTTTCACCTTGCAGAAAATGAGAATTTCTTTTCATTATATGAATGTAATAAGTAGGCGTCTAATACTGTCAATCATAAATGTTCAGCCATGATTGACAGCATTGCAGTTATACAGGGAGAGAAAGAAAGGTTCACTGGGGGAAGCTGGATTTCCAGCATGTTTAAACGATGAACTGGACCCATGGTGAAAAGTGTTGTTTTAGCTTGACGGCACTGATATATGGAACTCATTAACTCATTTTTATTGATTCACTTTGGATCAGCCATAAAAAACAAAGCAGACATTTCGTGCCATTGCTAAAGTGTAGCTGATGGTATCGCTTCTGCTTTAGGCCTATTTTTCACCTGTGATTGGAAATTTGATAGATTTGCTGCTACATTTACAACATTACAGCAGTAAGATGGGATCTGTTTACTTTAGCTGCAGGGTCACTTTATTACATATACCTACACATACACATACACCTTGCTTTTGTTGAATAGAAACCCCTTTTCTAGCTTAATAACTGTCCTAATGCTGTAGATTTATGGGCAGCACTGTCATCATGCAAATCCGCTATTCTACTTATAGACTGTATATAAAAGATAGATTTAGGTAATATACCATCACATATAGGTTAAGGAAACCCCTTAAACTCAAAGCTATTTGGCCACCACCGTATTGGGTTTTTGGAGCTAGAAATGACCGTATTTAGATACGCTTGCCCATTTCTTCATCACATCAACTTTGAGGACAGAATATTCATTTGCTCCCTGATTTATTCCACCCACTAACAGGTGCCACGATGAAGAGATAATCAGTGTTATTGCCAGTGATCATAATGTTATGGCTGATCGGTGTACGATATGAGCTTTGTGAGATGGTATCCTTCTGAAAAGGGGATAGATATGGTCAACACTGATACACAGGAAGCTTTGGCATATTAATGCCTCACGGCTGGTACAAGGGTGCCCACAGGGTGCCTGGAAATACTGCTTACTGTGCCAGCAGCCTAAATTGCTACAGGACAGGATGGGTCCATCCTGCTTCTAGGTTTGATATACTAAGATGCTCTTTTGTCATACCTTGCTGGTAAAGAGTTGACTTTTTTTACTGATCTATTACCTCAAAACAAGTCTGACCACGCTTCTCTGCTCTCACCCATCTGCAATTTATTTTGCTCCTAGATTTTCACTCAGTGGGTGTTTTCTTTTTTGGCACTCTCCCTTTAAAAAGTCTTAGCAGATGAGCAGTTTCTACTCAAGCAGCCTGTCTGCCACTAACACATGTCACATTCAAAGTCACCAGTCAGCACACCCTCGTGACCATGTCTACATGCCTAAATATTTTTAGTTTGTGGCTCATGTTTGGCTAATTAGATATTTGCTTTAATGAGCAGTTGAACGAGTGTACATAATGAAGTGGCCAGTTTACCAGTGGGTTGATGTTAAATCAGTTTATAATTGGCACGTAAAATACTGTCAGCTGGGTGGATTACAGCCTCAGATGGCTCATATTGTCTGTGATGTTGCCAAAATTGCAGCATGGTTGATCTTTGCTTAATCACAGGCCTGAGAAAAGGTCACAGTTTTCTTGTTTGATGGACTAACAAGGGCAGACCATTACACCAATGCTGTACTTTTGTTCAAGATTATGCACTGATCTTCAAGTGGTGAAGGTCAATCGAAATCCAGAGCAAAGTGCTCACTCTTCTTAAATGAATAATCGATCCTCATCATCAATACACGACCGCCGAGACTATTAAAAGATAACATGTGAAACAGTGGAAACCATCAACTTAGTAGAACGTAGCAACAGTTTAATTAAACATCTCAGATCAATATAAAGATAGAGCACAGGATATACAGTGCTGTGCAAAAGTCATGAGCCAACCTTTACTTCTTTATATTATGCTTCCAAGGAGCCAGACTTTCTTGTAATTTAAAAAAAAATGGTCTTGTGCAATAGTTCTCCAGGCTTTCTTTGGACACTGGCTGCTTTTCCACTCACTTACAGTCCAGTCCTTATACCTGACCATTTTCAGAGGAATGTTTGTGTTGTTTCTTTGTTGCAACTTGACCTAGGAATCATTCAAGCTTAGCAAAGGCAGCTAACTCAGGAGCTAAACCAGTGGTTTGTCTACACATAACAGACAACTTCAGAACCAATTGTATCTTTAGGTAGTTGCTAAACAGCTTGTCACAAAAACACATTAAAAACAATCCATTTCTTTAGTTGAACCCATGAAAAGTACCAAAGATAAAACAGTTTGAAGCAGTTTCACCAGCAAGGTGATTCCCAAAGAGCTATTACCTAAAAACCTGACATATCTCAGTATGGTGTGCAGTGTGTCCTTAAAAAATGAGGAAACTGCAGAAAAACAAAATCCAGCGAAACCTGACACACAATCTGAAAGATGCATTTGATACTTCAGATGATCCATCCACTGCTCACTGAAACCTTATCAGAAACTGTATGAATGGAAAGGTTTCTGTCAAGAAGTTCTCCCTTCTGTTAAGAAGGGAAACTGGGACATTAAAACAAACAATGGAACATTATCAGTCATGTATTGGCTTCCTTAGAGCGCAGACCTAAACATTATTAAAGGAGTGTGGGATCATCTTAACAGAGAACAGAGCAAAAGGCAGCCAACACTTTGAATGTCCTTCAGGTAGCCTAGAGAACTATTCCTGAAGACTGCTTAAAGAAAGAGAGTTTAGACTGTGATGAAGAATAAAGGTGGCCATACCAAATATTGACTTTCAAGCTTGTACAATTGTAAAAAGTAGTGATTGCAGCAAGAAATGAGGGATTACTCAAGACAGTACTACACCGATTTTGTGAAGAGGATTATAAAACCTTAAAAAAAAAATCAAATATACATGGTAAATATGTTGAAAGAAGAAAAGACAGCTCTTCTAAGTTAATGCACGCTGAGCATAATGTATTTGTGCAGTGACTGTGGTCACGGTTGAGTGTGGTTAAAAAAATTGCAGGCAAGAAGTAATTGTAGCAGCGAAGAGGAAATTCTTAATCCTTAAGAATGGGTTTCTTTGCTTTGCTGTTATCACAGGGGAATTCAGATAAGGGTAACAAGAAGACACAGTATAAATACACTGAATTCCTTTAGCTTTAATTCAATTACAGATTGCAAACTAGTGTCAAAAACATAGATTGATTTAATTCAATTAATGGTTTTGAATCAATAAAAGCGAAGAGATAGTTCACTCTTTTTATTTGTCAAACTTATATTTGTCGTTGTTGCTCGTGTCTGTATTGCAAAAACCACACAGCATGTGTGTTTCGTATCCTGCCCCGATGTACCCCGTTCACGGACCACACGTATGACTAGAAAAATTCTTGTTGTCGACAAATGCTATGTAAAGAAAAGGTTAACCATAAGCAGCGTGACAAGGCTGGGAGGAGAGTTAGCGGCCCAGTCAGTGACCTGGCATTTCGAGATGTCTCTATTAGCCTGCTAGCATGCTCCGTCCAGCTCTCAGCACCACTCTCTGTCGTGAAGGACACCGGGCCAATTAGAGCCTACAGGATTTAAGGGGACTGTGGAGGTGGAGGGGGAGGGGGGTTGGCAGGTGGCGACACTGCGTAGGTGGTATAATAAAGATGAGAAGATGGAATAGTGAGTGGCTCACCGCATGCAGTTAGAAACCTGCTTTCATACGATAGTCAAATGAGGTAACAAGGCAAGAAATCAAAACCGTGACCGGAAGGTGTGTGTGTGTGTGTGCAGGCTCAGACGTGAGGAGTATACACGCATTCAAGTTTTTAAAAACACATATTTTTGTTGTGTGCCACTGTGAGATGCTGTCTCCCTCTGAGCATTATTATTTATTTAATTTTTTTTTGTTCCCATTTGAGTTTGCACCACTTCAAACCCACTCGCTGACATCATTCCATGAGCTTTTAGCTTTGAAATGGAAATTAATCACACAGGAGTATTCCCTTAAGGGCCGCCTGTAATACATAAAATGGAGCTTTTGGCACAATGTTTCACCACTGAGATTCAGGGTTGATAAAAAAAAATTGTGGCTGCAGAACATGACTTCATGGATCTGTGAGAAGACGCAGCACAGAATGCAGACTTAAAGACCGTGCTGCCGAAGTTTGAAACCAGAAGAAGTTTCAGTCCCCCGGTGTAAGGCCATACAGCACCCTTTTGAGTAGCAGTTCAAGTGTAAAATTTCATTTCATTTTCTAACTATAATTAACGTTCTTGGATATATCATGGGAAATCAGGGTACTTACACCGTCCAGGGTCTCTGCTTATTAGTGCTGCAAACTCAGCACTGCTCAGTACCGTCTGAAAATAAAAGCCTAATAATACAAACCTTTGTTGAAGTGTATACAGTGCATATGAGATTTAGTACTTTAATATATGTAGAATTATTAAATTCTCCATATGAAGGTGGAACTAATTGCTTAGAAAGACCCAAAGTATAGATGTGTTAGCTTAGCAAAAGCTAAACTGATGTCTTATCTTTGCTAAGTTAATCAGTGAGTATAGTCAGGGTATTTACAATGTAGAGTGGCACTTGGTGTGGTCTTCTGCTGCTGTAGCCCCTCTGCTACAAGGTTCAGCATGTTGTGCATTCAGAGATGCTCTTCTTCATACCCTGGTTTTAAAGAGTGGTTTTTTGAGGTACTTTCAGTACCTATCAGTATCAGCTCAAAGCAGGCTGGTCATTCTCCTTTGACCTCTGGCATCACCACAGCAATATTACCCAGAGAACTGCTGCTCACTGGATATTTTCTGTTTTCCAGACCATTCTCTGTAACCTTAGAGATTGTTGTGTTGTGTGGGAAAATCCCAATAAAACAACCTCTGACACCAACCACCATGCCAGGTTAAAAGTCCCCTAAATCACCTTTCTCCTCCATTCTGATACTTCTTTTAAACTTCAGTAGGTCATTATGGCCATGTCCACATGCCTGATTTGATATCATTTTTGATATATTAAGTAGTTAATTGACTTGTTTAATGGGGAATTTAGGGTTGGAACCACCAGCTTAGCTTAACAGAAAGACAAAAATTACACATATGGTAGTTTACTTCTCCTGAGCGAAGCTAGCCAAGTGCAGAATTAATTCTCATCTAAGCACAATATAAAATTATTCCTTCCAAAAATACCCCATAAAACAGTACGGCAAAAACAAAATCATAGTTATTATATGCTTGGTTCCCTAGCCAGATGTTGAGAGGAAGCGTGGAATTAAACATCTCTTGATTTACTGTAAAATCTGTTTCAACACCTGTGCACTTCTACCACCTACCAGTTGACCTTTACTTTGACAAACACAAATAATTCTCACCATGCTTGTCACTAAGCAACAGTATTGGTTCAGCAGCCCAGATTTCCATCTGAAATTACTTCTCCAGCCTCTCTGGGAAATGTTCACGCGTTCAAAGAGAAAACAGGCAGACATATTCTCTCCAGTCTTTTCAGATACCAGTTAGGGTACATGGCTTGGGTTGTTTCAACTCTACTAGATATGCCGACGTCAGAAATCTTAGTTACAACTTTAAAACTGAACCATCTGGTCTTGTGTGGGCGTGTCCTTTAGTGTTATGCACATTGTATGTGGATGGGGAAAGCTGCATTGACAGAGAAGGGATGAAATGCAATAAATACACAAGGGTGGACTCAAACTCGTACAATCTACCAGCTGAGCTATCGGGGTGCCCGATACAGTACATTGGTAGGGGATCCTTGGTATTCTGTAGGTTGCGTGGTGGTGGATCAGGTTTCTTCCAGCTTCTGGGGACTTTGGAGACCTTTTGGAGTCCTTGAGCCATTCCTGAACTCATAGTAGCTTCTTCTTGGGGGAGACCTTTCCCATCAATTTCGGGTATATTCTTAAAAAGTAACCTAATTTGTATCAAGGTTCTCAGATTTTGGTTAAATGAATTTTCAAACATCCATATGTACATTTTCAAGTGTGCACATCAATGTATATATTCCCAAATCTTGCTCTGTGAGAATATCCAGTCTCACAGCTGTGCAGAGTAGAAATAACAGTCCTTTGCCAACATTATCTGACAGTTTGAAAAGTGGAGCACTCCTACCACTTACTGATGCAACAGCGCTGCACATGCATGCCAGCACAAATCGTATGCACATTGGATGATCTGTCATTGTATAAAATATTACATTTCAGATCAGCTCTGATCTACAGTAATTCAAATCAACCTTTCAGATGTAGTGTTTCAGGCTAATATGTGATGTTTACTCATATTCGAGATGAATAATGATGCAATATTTTGCCTCCCAGCCACCGTGGCGTGTGCTTTCACTTCTGCTGTAGTTTTCCATCACATAGGCCACAGACCCTTGCCCTTGTTTTCAGGTGAACCCGATTTACCGAAGTGTACCTGAGTTAGAAAACAGTTTGTGGTTTTTGTAGGTTTTTTAATTTTTACTCCAAACAGTTTACATTGAAACTGATGTCAGGTCGTTGGTAGACTTACCCCTTGAAACATTAAGTCACAAAACACCAAGATGTTTTTTTGACCCCGAGATATGTGCCAGGGACCTGGCAGATGTATGTGTGGGTGTGTTCACACGTCACGGTTCCTGTTTTCCAGGAACTCACTTAGACCTCCACTTAAGACTTTCAGTAACAAGTATGATGGGTATGAGTGTTTTTTGTAAACAAAGATGATTTTTTTTTCCTTTGCCAACACCTCAAGTGTTTCAATCTGTGTTGAGTTACACATGGGTGCCGCCTCTTTAAAAAACCATCAGCATGGATCTATATCTCAGCCTTGTGATCTCCTGTCATATCTGCCCGACTGGCCTCTCAATGGAGAACGATGAGCTCACAGGCACTGTGAGAAAACCCTAAAAGAATTACCTTATACTCACATAACCTTTACCCCAGGAGCTAAGCTTTCTGCTATATTTGCTGGAGACCAGCTTAAAAAGTAAAACTTCATTATTAGGTTTTATGAAGCTGCTATAAGTCCACGTAGCTGCAAAATGGTTACCTCTAATAGTTCTTCTCTGTGCATGATCAATAAAAGAAGTTTCTCTGCAGAGTGATAATTTCTATGTGGGACACCAATTATTAGCAGCACTTTGTAAAGCTAATGTAAGATATTGCCATGGCAGCAGTGGGTGTATTATAGTTATTCTTTATCCTCCCAGCACTTCCCAGTCTGCTTTGTTTGGCTTGTTCATTGATCAACAAGAATTAGATGAGTTTTCATATTCAAATACCCTGCAGCAGGCAGCAGACAAATGCTCAAGTGGCACTCACACCTTTTTGTGCTATTAGCCCCATGCGTCATTAAACAGGGGCTAGAAATAGCTGTAATTTTGGTAACCTTAAAAAGATTATCTGCTCGTATATCACGCCTGTTTTTTCACAACAGCACAGCAGGACAGATTTTGCTCTTTTAACGAGCTTTGTTTTCTTGTTGTCTTTTCGTTTATAACAGTTGTTCCGAAACAGGCTTTATAAGTAGACATTGATCTTTATTTTCCAAAGTTTTGTTTAGTACCTGTTTTATGCTAATTCTGGTTAACTGTGAAATGGACTGACTGGAGGTCAGGTATCCTGTTATGGAAAACACTCATTTTTTATGTTCTCAATCCATTTAAATGGTTTTTATCATCTGTAATCACTTCCATAGATATTACCAGTAGGCATTCTTTTTACCTACTAGCCCCTGCCATCTCACATCATCATATCATAGCTCATGTAGCTGAGGTTGTGCCTTCTTGGAGAACAGAAATAATGGGTCCAGTGTCTCTGCTCTGTCTGGTTACAGCTAGGCTTGGTTGTAGATGGCCTGTAAATGGTAAATGGCCTGTATTTGTATAGCGCTTTACTAGACCTTAAGGACCCCAAAGCGCTTTACACATCCAGTCATCCACCCATTCAAACACACATTCACACACTGGTGATGGCAAGCTACATTGTAGCCACAGCCACCCTGGGGCGCACTGACAGAGGCGAGGCTGCCGGACACTGGCGCCACCGGGCCCTCTGACCACCACCAGTAGGCAACGGACACAAGGACACAACGACCGAGACTGTCCAAGCCGGGGCTCGAACCGGCAACCTTCCGATTACAAGGCGACCTCCCAACTCGATCACTGTTCACATGGCTGCTACATAATCTGAGGTCTCCTAAACACGTAATTCTGTTAATATGGATGTTGATGCACGGCCTTGACTACATAAGAAAATGTAGGCACCTAGTGACAATATCTGGGGTGTTATTTAGAACTCACAGGGGCATCTCAGTGGGATAATGACAACTATGGAAATGATTTACCAGGACTGCGCCACTTGTTTGCTTCACTGACATATCGATACACAGACGTGTATGTTTTGCTTTTTATCTTCTGTATACAGTGAGATGTGATAAAGGTTAGATGAGATGTAAGAAATAGCTGAATGACAATAAAAACATTGATTTTCTTTATATTTATATTCATTGTGTAAGACAAAGTAACCAGTTATGGGCACAATTAGTGTCACATTCTAGTCACCCTAAAGTGTCACTGCAGTAAAAATTGTTTGGCAAAATGTATTTGCGAACAATAACGTACACATAGCGCAGTGTTTCCCAACCTTTTGGAGCCACGGCACATTTTTCACATTAGAAAAAGCCCTCTGTACCAGACATAGCGGAATTTGCCCGACTTGTCCCAAGTATACCTATTTTTTCTTTCCTCTGACCACTACTTATGCTAGGGCCTTCACCTGGCTCGGAGTTCTAGGACCAAGATCAGACTGAATACTTTTACTTTTTAAATATTCACCTGTTACTATTGCGCGCTGCGTTGTCTCACTCGTAGCATGACTATCGCTGTGTCCCAATTCAGGGTATGCACGCTTGAAGTACGCATTTCAAGTGCAATCATGTCACCGCCACGCGACGACGGCTGTCCCAATTCGAAGTGTACTTCAAATGCATACTCCAAATGCGCCGTCGATTTCCCCAAATATCAAGCGTGGTCCGGTGCACGCTTCGTGGTCCCATATATCCCACAATTCATAGTGTGGCGGTGGGTGTGGATAATTTTGCCGCAAAATACGGCAGAAGGGAGCGGCCGGAGAGTGAACTGTCAAAAGTAAGTACTGAATATGACGTCACTTATTTATGTGCGAATGTTTAATAATGAAGAACATTAAAACATTGCTGTTGGCCACATGTCGGCAAAGTTATGTGACACTAGTGATGTTTGTACTTTCAGCATTAACTTGGTTTTAAAGCCTCTACTTCTAAATATACATATAGTCGACCTTAATCTTACAGAGAATCTGATGATTTTATGGATAATTAAAGTGAGTCATATATCCACAAACACAACAAGCTGAAAGTCAGTGATTGATATATATATATATATATGTATGTATGTATGTATGTGTATGTATGTATATGTGTATATATATATATATATATATATATGTGTGTGTGTGTATGTGTGTGTGTGTATGTATGTATGTGTATGTATGTATGTATATGTATATGTATATATATGTATGTATGTATATGTGTATATATATATATATATATATATCATAATAATCTGACAATACTATAATATTGGCCATATTATATTTACATTACCATAGTGAGATGACTTTAGTCTCATGAACAACATTAACTAATTATTATTTACTAGCTAATCTTAAATGACTGTTCAGTACAGAAATGAAGCCCTTGAATCATGTTTTACAGTCCTGTGGTCTCAGCCTCAGATACTCAACTAATCAAAGTGATGTCATGACGAAAATGATTGACCAACAAAACAAATTTCTCCTTCATTTATGTCACAGAAAGCTGTATGTAACGTGTCTCGCGGTTAGTATCATGGTTGCTAGGCAACCTGAACAGCGCGACGAAGCATATACCATCCCATTTCACACGCCTCTCACTTCCGCACTTCTCGTACTTATAGTACACACCGTACGTAGTACGCGTAGTGCGCGTACTTCAAGCGTGCAGACCCTGAAATGGGACACAGCCTATGTCATTTCTTCTTCTTCTTCTGTTTTACTGGCAGTTGGCAACCCATTTAATTGGAGCAAGAAGTGGTACTGCCCTCTAGTGTAAGAGAATGTAATTGTTCTGCCTGTTTCTCACGCCAATCGCTTAGAGTACCAATCAGGTGAAACTAGATAATCTTCTATGGCACACCTGATCATTTCTCACGGCACACCTATGTGCCGCAACACAGTGGTTGGGAAGCACTGACATAGCGTACATGTAACATATTAACAGCATACCAGTACATGTAACATAGGCGTAATGTCGCCATAAATTACTATGCCCGATATATCCAACTTGTAAATGTTCACTCACATTGATAAACTTAGGGAACAGACATACACACACTGCTTTTCAGTTGCTTTTTTATGTCTATCACATTGAAAATATGCTTGATGACTGTTGGGCTGTAGAATTTTGTTTTAGTTCAACAGTTCTTAAACTTTAGAATCAATTAAACTTGATATTTTGATATTTCTTCTACCATTTCACTTTCGTTTTATTTCTTCTCCACCAACAAAGTGCCTTATTTATAACCATTTTGATCCATTAACACCAAAGAAATATACCAATAAATGAATCAACTGTTTAGCACTGGTTTACTATTAAAGTGCTGGTGCTCAAAGTGGGAACCTGACTTTAGTGGAATTGGAGAGGAAGGAATTTACCAGTGCCTGGGAGAGGCAGCCTGGCCTTTGTCCACCATGATTATCTGACAGTATTATTATCTCATACTGTGCTCGTACAAACTTTTTGAAATATGAGTTGGTCCTCAAAAAGCTCAAACGCTCTTCACCAACACTGGCACCATGTCCATGGTGGAGGTGGAATTTTTCCACTGACATAGTGCGATAGTGAGATGCTACGAAATGACTCTAGTGATCCGTGGAAGTCTCCTATGAGGCCGTCATGTGAGACTGTTTCTCTTGGTGGCTGATGTTAAACTTTAGGTTATTTTTATTTTTCACCCTTAAATATAGACCCACGCATTAATAGTGTTATTTTCTCTCACTTTCTGAAGCTTTGAATTTTTCTGAGAAAAGCCACATGGTCTGATTTCTAAGCTGAAAAGGGATTTACCTCTTACCGGAGATTATTAAATAGGAGCCAGGCTCTTGTACAGAACAGCTTAGTTGGAAAAAGTGCTTACTTTGTTCAAATTTATGAGACTATACCTCGACACTTTGAGGGTTTTGGTGTCAACTCTTCCTGTCAGTGCCTCTCATTGAAGCCACTTAGCTACAGTATGACACCATTCTTTCTCCTCTCTTAAACAAGGAAGACAATGATAATGAAGAGAAGGCTGTGAAAATCCATTTTATGCTAATGAACACAATATCCTGCCAAGAGAAAAAGAAAATAAGCTTTCAAGTATCAGAGTGTTTCTCCAGTACACCAACTGTGATCAAATAGTCGAAGCAATGGATTCTACTCTTTGCACACACTGTTTGTAGTGTGGGAGAGTATATAGATTTCTAGAAAAGGGAGTACTTTGTAACAGAAACATCATCTCGCTAAACCTTCTGGCAAAATGTGTGTGATAGGTCGGTGCTGTAGTGCATCGTGACAGTCACACTATTATCCCCATACCAATGTGTCACAAGCAATCAACGTCAAGAGCCTCAGCGAGTCAACAGAGCAGTAATTTTCATGGGGGAAATGTGTCATGACTCATATGGTGTTTGCTTATCGGCAGTCACGGACGGGCAGCTCCTACCTTCATGTAGTTTTGTTCCACTGATGCGCTAAAATGCTACCATCTAAAAAAGTTGCTAGCACATACTTTATGTCAGGAAAAAGTAGAGCTTGGAACTGAGCTGAGGTTGTGTCTATTGTAGATGCCTGGTCTTTAGAACTCGGGAAAAATAGTTGCAGATATGTACTGTATAGGTATAAAGTGCACAGTTTATCTCAGACAGTGTCTCAGAATTGCACTCTTCCCAGACAGAAGTAATTCCAAGGTCATGATTTATGGATTTTAAGATGCACGCTGTAGACAGAATTCAGATTTACTTGGGGTGAACCTTTTGGTAAGAAGATATTTTATTAAAGAGTCAATATTCTCTCTTATGACTTTTTGACTTTAATTTTGTTTTTGTTTTTTTCTGATCTAGCGTTTGTATTTGGAGTCTGTGTTTTCAAAGCTGCAAACACTGGAATAAGAAAACGTGTACCCTTTCAGCCCTGCACGTTCTGAGTCAGAATTCTTTCTGTTCCTTTTGTTTCATTGTCTCAAACAAACTTGTTAAAAGCTTTCAGGCGCTACTTTTATGTACACCTCACAGTCAGTAATGAGGCAGCTAGAATCCCTGCTCGAAAGCGTGTTTGAAGTTATGATGTTGCTGAAATTTTACCAAACAATCTGTATCTTAGCTTCATTTTGCCAACCAAAAGTCCAAAAGCTTTTGACAGCAAAGCATTAGCCTATCTCTCCTGATTAATTGATAGAATCTGTCCACCATCAGACATTTCATGTTCAACACTTGCCTTTGACTCAAACAGCAAATCAGCCTTTCATCATCACGATGGCACCTCAAAAGTCCAACGCTGTCTTATGTTTTGGGTCCAAAGCAGAGAGGAGAGACTTTGGAGTGAGTTAGCTCCAAAAGTCTACAATATCTGCCTCGCTGCACCAGGCAAACACTTTCTGTAGCGGTTTCTTAAAATGTAAGAAAAATGAAGGAAGCAGGCAATTATTTATGACACTGCCACTTGGCCAAAGTTGGAGTCTGACTGTACCATCTGCTGCATTAGAATTCAAGCGTCATCAGACCCGGCTAAGTTTTTCCAAATTGTAGGCTCAGTTTCCTGTTCTTAGTTGACTGGGAATGAGATGTGGTCTTCTGCTGCTGTAGCCCATCTACATGAAAGCACAGAGATGCTCTTCTGCATGTATTGGTTGTAATGAGTTGCTATTTGAGTTATTGAGCCTTCCCATCATCTTGAAGCAATCTGGTCTTGTTGAACTTCAACGGGCCGTCTTGACCATACCCACTCAGTTAAATGCACTGAGTTGCTGCCCTGTGATTGGTTGGTTGGTTAGATATTTGCATGACCGAGCAGTTTTTGTACATAACAAAGTGGCTTTATCACTGGTCTAGTAAAAAAGTTGTTAGTAAGCCTTGAAGTTTTTTATTCTTTTTAGCCTTAGACAGACAAAGTTATCAAAACAGTAATTACACAAGTTAGAAGCTGACTTTTAAGGACACTTGAACATTAGGCAGCTACGCAGTCAAGTGTTTTCCTGCTAATATGTAGGAGTCAAACAAACAATAAAGACAGGACTTAATCATTATTGAACTATGACTCTGAAATCCTTTACCAGACAACAATGGAGAAACATTTTACTCCTACAACACATGACCCTCTCCCAGCTTTTTTTTTCAACGTGCTGCTGTCATCCAATTCAAAATGCAATTATATTTAATAAAATCATGAATTATTTTAATTTGAATGAATATTTCAATTGTAATTTTTTAATGAAGTTGTGCATGTGAACGGGGGTTTTGCTGTTGATTATTGCTGCTGTTCTTTGTCTGTTGGATGAAGCATGCTCTGAACAGATAAAATTGAGGTGAGGTCTCTTAACAGCTAATCTTACTCCTTTTACAAAGAACCACCATTAACCAGCCAACTACACAGCTGAGGTTACAGCAACAGATTAATAAAATTGATGAAAACAAACCCTGAAGCCATACTTCATCTGCACATGTCTTCGCCAACATTTTCCCAGCGCATTTTTAACTTGTTATATTGTCTCCAAGAGACCAAATAATTAAACAGTCCACATTTACAGCTTCAATAACTGATGTTTTTGATCAGCTTGGGTCAGTGCAACATCTTATAACCCTATTGCAATACCAGTTTATGCATCGAGCATAGAGCAATGCTGCTAGTTGGGTTCTAGGACACTGCATTGCTTCTGTTTTGGTCTGTACTGCATCCTGCAGCGAAATACTCCAGTAACACACTATTTTATGCCATTTTATTGCAGGGCAGAAACAGCATAGCGGGTTTATTATTGCTTTTTTTAATGTAAACAGAAGTAATGACTAAAGTGTAGTTGATAAGAGTGTTGAGAGTGAACCGAAATATTAAAGATATGGCCAATAAAAGCCAAAACAGGGAGTTATCTACATTTACTCAATAAAGCACCTAAATAAACTAACCAATTACTTTGACTGCTTTATAATCAAACCTTGCTTTTAGATGTTTTTTGTGGGAATAATTCAAGAACATTAAACAAATAGCGTCCTGCTCACGTAATAAAGTGTCTGGTCTTCAGCAGAAGTCCCCATTAGCTAGCTTTTTGGGTCATTAAACTAATGACTATATTAACATTTGTTTACCCGGCCCCCGCCCTGCTCTGTTACTCACTGCGAAGCACGCTACTAGCCTAAGGAGATTCATTTTCACCAACTTGCACACGCTTATTGTTCATTTGCTCTTTGCTCCCCCCTGTAGGACAATCCGGGAGCACCTGGGAGAGCAGGAGGTCTCGATCTCTCTGACCATCGAGTCTCTGGAGGAGGCCGACCTGGGCAACTACTCCTGCTACGTGGAGAATGGCAACGGGCGGCGACAGGCCAACGTCCAACTCGTCAAGAAAGGTGAGCCAAGCTCACAGATTCACATGCAAGCTGGAAAAAGAAAAATCGGTATTTAAATCAGGAAGTGCATTTCAACATAAATCTAGCAGATGAATAGAGTAGCCTTTATATTTAATAATAGGATGTTACAGCTTTCCAGGACAAGAGCATCATTTAATACCACAGGCTTCCACTCTGACAGTGGAGAGAATCTCCTGCAGCAGTTCACCAAGTAATAAGAAGAACTACTGGCGGGATCCTGGGAGTTGACCAGTTGTTTCCTGCCTCGGGCGGGGAAAGAAAATAGGACAGTTTGGTGGATAGTGCATAAAGCCTATTCATCCACCTCAGCCTGAGGAAGCATTAGTTTGCGTGGGGGAGAGAGAGAAAAATAAATTACTTACTGAGAGAGGCAGCCTTCGGTGTTGTGATGCCAGACAAGCTGTTTGAGTGTCTGGCAGTGACCTCTCCCAACACACAAATCCTCCTTTGATCGCTGAACTCTCACTCA
This sequence comes from Neolamprologus multifasciatus, assembly GCF_963576455.1. Lineage (NCBI taxonomy): Eukaryota > Metazoa > Chordata > Actinopteri > Cichliformes > Cichlidae > Neolamprologus > Neolamprologus multifasciatus. The sequence goes on from NC_140460.1 coordinate 36,255,267, forward strand.
TTTTCTCATCTTTCATCACTGGCGACTGTCTCCTCCGCCCCTTCCCCGCTTCCAGGGTTTTTATCCAAGCAAACTTTTTTTTAAATTTCCCTATGATTTCGCCTCACTGAGGATCGACTGTTTGAAAGTTGATTCCATGATGATTTTTTTAGAGAAAAGCACATCTTCAGTGTGGTTATGTAAGTCTTTTTTTTTTCATATTTTTTTATTAGGCAAGGCCAGAGGAAGCGAGGGGGGGAGGTGTCTTTGCATCCTTAAAGTTGTCAGCATTGAATACATTAACATAGTAAGATATTTCTCTTCTCTTTTAAGCCTACTGCTTTGGATCCAGCTTTGATGCCAGCCCAGTTCCCCTCCATTTGCTATATTAAAGGGGCTTATGCTGCAAAGTCGAATCTCAGAATAAACAGGGGAAGATTAGCCCTGTCCTCTCGCAGCATAGCGAGACCACATGAAATTGACTCAATTCAGTGTTGTTTGGGGTTTTGTGCTGCGTCCGTAGAGCGCAGGTTCCATGCAGGACTAGTTAGTGTTAACGCTGCTTTTCTAAAATGCGTCTCCTCACTTGTGTCGTGGAGCTGAAAACAGTACTCTGTACTCTTTCCCCTCGTTGTAGATAATCATGGCGCATCAGTCAGAATATGCATAGCATGAAGTCTTAGCATCCTTATTTCAACTTCTTCTTGCTTCAAGAAGTTGGAATTCTCCCAGCATGAACAACACCGGCAGCACTGACAGTAAATTGCTCCCAGCACTGGAAGTTCAGCGTAGATTCTCCATTTGTTAAAGCGAAGAGCAGCAGGTTCAGGTTTCCAAATTTTATTTTGCTACTGAATGAGTGCTTCGCCTTTTCATCATCCCTCTTTTCATCCACATCCCTAGACGATGAGAGATGCAGAAATGGGGGCAAGAGAACGAGATGATGAATTGCCCGATGCCATGTGGCTCCATCAAATCCAGCCTTCTAGTCGTCAGGAGCTAATTTGTCTTAATCTGTCCCTCTGCAGCGCTGCTACAATATGGATGCCAGGCAGAGAAGAATTGGCCTCCTCTGCTGTAATCTCTGCTGCTTGAGAAGCAGCTGGCTCGTTATTCTGTCCAGATATCTGAGCGGAGAAGCGGTGGGCGCTACGGCAGGACGGCAGACTGAGAGGGTGGCGGGGGAAAGGACGGTAAAGAAGAAGTGAGGGATCCGGGTTCTCATGGTGCTTGTTAGCTGCGGCACCTCTCTCAGAGAAAACTAAGTCGGGATGATACTTGGTGGCCAAAGTGACAGAAACTGAGGCAAAGCGAGAAAGTCTGAGGCTCAGTGGGGTAAAGCTGTGTTTATGCTTCCCTGCGTTCGTTTTGAGTATTTTTTTTTGCGCTCGCGCATATGTTCGTCCGTGAGTTTGGCTGAAGGTCGACGCGGGACAGGCGTGATGAAGCGGCACGCGCCGTGCTCGTTAGCTCTCCAGAACATCATCCTTCATCACGCGAGCTGTCAGCCTGATGGCCGCTGCAGTGGGACGGGCATCGCGCAGTCCAGCGGGGTTAAACGTGCGTCCGTGATGGATGGTGATGCACACGAGGCCTCTCTGTCCGTGTTTATGTGTATGCGCAGCTTTGCAGTCAGTCCAGGTTTTTTACTGTTGTCCATTAGTCAGCCAATGAAGGCTGACCACCCAGATTTTGTGAGGCGTAGCCAATAAGAAAACTGCAAAAGATGGACAGAAAACACTGTAACAAAGAAAAAGCCTTGAAAATGAGACAAGAGCACGAAAAGACAAAGCAAACGACCTGAATTTCAAGGCAACTTACTAGACCGTGCAGCCTAATGGTTGAGTCCATTGTCCAGTAGTGTGACATATCACCTTCAATTCGCCCGAGGCAAACTCTGACTGAATAATGTCATTGTATGGACCTTTTTTAAGATACCATGAGTAGATAAACACTCTGTGCAATAGTTTTAAGGCTCATTTATTTACCCCCAAGGAGCCAGACTTCAGCAGTAGTTCTCCAGGCTTTCAGAAGCTCTTTCATTGTTTTTCTTTGAACATTAGCTGCTTTTTTCTTTATAGTGCAGTCCTTGTACCTGACCATTTTTAGTTAGTTGAGCCACTTGGCACTGACATAACTCAAGGGATGAGCCGGTGTTGTCTACACATGACAGACAATTTGCAAAGATCCCATTTTAAATAGTGTTTTTGATTTGTACTGGCATAAAATTGCATTTTTGCACCAACAGAGGGATTCCGAAAGAGTTATTTGTAGAAAACGTGCCATATCTCAACACGGTGTGCAATGTGTCCTTAAAAAGTTTGAGGAAATTCGACAAGTAGAGGATAAAAGTGGCAGGCCTTAAAAACTACCTACAGCAAATACACAATGTCTGAGTCAAGTCATGTTCTTAAGAAACAGGACAAAAAATCCAGTAAAGACCTGACACAGGACATGAGAGATGCATCTGATCCTTTAGCTGAGCCAGGTTTGCTGAAGCCTCAAAAATGGAAGTGTGGCTGTGAAGACGGCATTTTTATGGAATGGAAACAGTGAAAAAAGACTGAGGTATGCCATATTCCACAAGAACTGGACTGAAAATCAGTGGAAACAAGTCTGATGAAGTGATGAAATGAAAAGTCTATGAGGAGGTACAACAGCGAGTGTCCATAGTCATCTGTGAAACACAGTGGAAGCTATGTCATGGTTTGAGGAGCACTTTAGACAGTGGTGTTGGAGATTCTATAAAAACTGAATTCTTAAAAGTACCATCTGATTTTGGTTCACCATGAAATACCATCTGGAAAGCATCTGATTGGTAACATCTTCATTTTTCAGCATGACCATAACACCAATCATGGATTGGCCTCCCCAGAGCTCGAACCTCAACATTATGAAGCAGTTTGGGATCATCACGACAGAGAACAGAAGAAAAGGCAGCCAACATCCAAAGAACAAGCCTGGGGAACTATTCCTGAAGATTAACTAAAGAAATGAATGTTCAGGCTGTGATCAAGAATAAACGGGGTCATACCAAATATTCACTTTCAAGCTTGTTAGAATTGTATAAAAAGTGTTTTTGCCTGCGTTTCCATGCATGTTCGTTCACATTACAGTAAATCACTGCACATATTTCTCATTTTCTTGGCAAAATATGAAGAAATGAGGGGTGACTCAAGACTTTTGCACATCAACGTAAAACTGAATTATCACCAGTGAAGTTCCTAGAATTTAGCGTCCGCTGATCCTTCATGTTTTCATGAGATAATGGCGGGCTGCAGTGATGACAGATGGCAGGAAGCGCAGGCTGCTTCGATCTGTTTGTGTACCGGGCAGTTCAGCTAACAGCCAGGAGCTTCACCTCTCAGCAGCCGCTCTCATGTAACTGATCTTCATAAGCGCGGTGCTCAGATCTGTCACATGCTATTGTCGCACTAGTTGCCTCAGTGTGAGTTTTCTTTTTTTTATTATTATTATCCAGTCAAGCCAGGAGGCATTTAATGACAGGTATAGAACTGGCTGTACTTTCATTCTGCTTTGAGTTATGTGTCATCTGGATCCGGTCCAGCCACAATAAGCGACACGCAAAAGATGGAGAGGAAAAGCGAGAAAAAGTGACACAAACACACGCTGAATGAATGCAGCCACGGGAGACTCATAAAGCCTTTTTTGCAAACAAATGTGGAGGTGCAACAAAGCCATTTCACAGAGTCTTTAATAATAAATAGCTTTTTTTAAACCATCGTGACTGTGTCACGCATTACCACTTGATTGATTATTTACTGCTGTTCGGTTACTGGATACAAACCTGCTCCAGTGCACCACAGTGTAAAAGAAAAGAAATACAAGGGAATTAGAAAAGCAAAGGACTAAAAAAAATAAAGGTAGTCTTGCAGAGTCAAATGTCTGCAGTAAAATGATTTTTTTGTTTTTTTAAGGGAAACAAAACCTCGTAATGACTATTGTGATTACAAAATCCTCAAATCTTAAAAACCTGTTTAACTTTTTTCTGAAAATTACAAAAAGCTTGAAAATAGCCACGGATTATAAAAGAAGGAGGATGGTTAATTGATGGTTGGAAACAAGTCGGTCTAAGCCAGGGGTCTGCAACCTTTAACACCCAAAGAGCCACTTGGACCTGGTTTCCATGCAAAAGAAAACACTGGGAGCCGCAAATACTTTTTGAAATCTAAAATGAAGATAACACTGTATATATTGTTTTTTTACCTTTATGCTTTGTGTGAACAACTAAAGTAAGTAAGTAAAGTTTATTTATTAAGCGCTTTTCACAGACAGGCAGTCACAAAGCGCTGTACACAAATATTAAAATAAACAATACAATCAATAGACATTATACACAATGTAAAAGATCAAATGTAAATAATGTAAAGAATAAAAAATACGTAGATCAACAAAAGGCTTGTTTGAACAGAAAAGTTTTTAACTGCTTTTTAAAAGAATCCACAGAGCAACTAAGGTGTGTTGCTTATGAAATCCATGAAGTGTTACAGAGAAAATTACATTTTATTTATGTAATTAACACATTTTGAACTCTTAAAGAACTATAACAAAAGGAAAGACACCCAGCTGAACTAAAATGATCCATGTAGCAAACAAAAACTGCTGTGAGGGGAAAAAAGCACTATGCTGCTAAAAAATAGATATTTGCAAAATTCTGCCTAAATATGTATTTTACCTGGTTAATGTGTGTGGCGGGGCGTGGTCTGCAGCGCTGCTGGGAGGCGGACGCACCTGAGCTGCACCCGCAATCACGCCTCACCACCTTAAAGTCTGTGCTCTCTGTGCTGTTGTGTTGTCGGGCTGTGAGCTGAAAAGCTACAGCCGGCTGTATGCGTACAGCAACTGTGTGTGAAAAGCGGTCAATAAAGAGATGCTGAAAAGCATGTTCAAGGAAACATCGTCGGGTCTGCCGTGATATGTTTACAATAAGACTTATCGTCCCGAACCTCTGCGCACAGCATCTGCAATTCGGGGCTTTCATCTTTACGCAGGACTGTAAGCTGTCATCTGTGAGGCTTGAGCGGTGTTTGTTTTAACATAGTTCATGGTGGAGCTGCTGACATAATGTGGATCCGAAGATCCATAACTGGCCTACCTGGGGTCAAAAGTCTCGATAAATGCACGGCGTTTCGGCGGGTACACCGGCTTCCGCGAGTGTGACGCGTATTTTGAGCGGTGAAAAAATAATGAGATATAATTTTATTTTTATATTTCAAAATCACAATAATCTTCCAATTTAGAACTACAAGTTAAAAAAAGAACTAAACACAAATAAAATACACTTCAGCTAAATACTTCTCATTTATTTTCCCAAACCACCCGGAGCCGCAGTATAAGGACAAAAGAGCCGCAGGTTGCCGACCCCTGGTCTAAGCAGTCGCTTTGCAGGGTTTGATTTTTGGCACTTTTTGGAAGACTGGATATCCTGCTTGTTTTTTCCTCTCACTCCTCTCTGTTTTTTACCCCCCATCCCCACTCCACCCTATGTTTTGGCTTACTAGCGGAGCTGATGTATACTGTGGAGCTTGCCGGAGGTCTGGGAGCCATCCTGATGCTGCTCATCTGCCTCGTGACGCTGTACAAGTGCTACCGGATCGAGCTCATGCTCTTCTACAGGAACCACTTCGGCAGCGAGGATATAGATGGAGGTAAGATGTTGTTATTCATTTTAATAATATTTGGCGACGAGTCCTTTCCCTCAGTGTGAATCAAATCTCCAAACCTGAACCGATATCACCTAAGAAAACACCGGAGCCATTTTTCATATCTTAAAGCTGCACATGGCACGGTTTTATGTAAATGTATGCATCTTTTCTAAGTATAAATAACACAGAGAGGAGCAAACGATAGTTTCTCATTCACAAATCTTTTCAATCCATATGCAGTAGACTGTCCCCGAAACAGCATCACCGTCCTTGATGTGGCTCCTTTTCTTGTCGTCTTTGTTAACAAAAAAAAAAAAAGGTTCACACTGAGAGTGCTGTTTCCTTATATAACAAAGCACAACCTCTGGGTAACGGAGACTGGATTGTTCAAACAGTTTTCCCTGGTTACGTTTCAGAGCCTCCAACATGCAAAGCTGCACAGTTTAGCTTTAAGGGGACAGCGCGGCCTTGATCACTTAAGCACTGTGAGCGCGGCAGCAGCTGCTGCTGATGTACTTTCTATTTTAGGGGACATTTAGTCACTGTGTGTATTTTTTTCCCCATTATTATTCTGTTGCAGATGGGGTAACTAACACCCACTCACCCAGTAATGCGAACGCTTGTAGTTCACATATGCTGCTTTCACCATGTTACCCAACGTGTCACTGTCACTTTATTCAGAGCTGCTTATCTTGTAAACCTTTTTTTTGGTTATACTGAAGCAGCTGCTGTTTTGTGGGATTATACGGCATCGATCTATTCACAGTTCTCAACGACTCACAAGAGTAAAATATAGGACAATAACCACTTTGTCACGAAGAATAAACAGCAGTTGATTGCACTGAATTTTTTCACCAATCACAAGTAGTTGCTGCTCAACCTCTGGGCGCCTACTTTCAACATTTAAACATTAAATGTAGACATTTTTGTGTTTCATAAAGCATATTAGCTCAGATTGAACTTTTCATTTCATGTCACTCCAGATGTTTTCAGTTGGTGAAAAGTCTGGACTGCAGACAGACCATTTAAATCGTTGGAGTCTACTCTTATGCCATCACTGACGCAGGCTTTCAAACTGAGTGTTGATGGTTCCTCTCCTCTTTAGTCTGAAAGATGTGGTGTCCATGTTTATCACAAAGACCTTCAAATTATGAATCGTCTGATCAAAGAACAGTTTTCCACTTTGCCTCATTCCATTTTGAACAAGCTTCAGCTAAGAGAAGATGCTGTTATTTCTGGATTATGCTCATATGGGATTCCTGCAAGTGTTCCTGAGTCCATGCAGTGATTTCCACGACAGAACGATGTGCTTTTATTGTAGTGCTGACCAACGGCTCGAAGATCACTGGCATCCAAAACAGATTTTTAGCCTTGTCTCTTGCTCACAAAGATTTGTCCAGATTCTCTGAATTATTTAATTACATTATGATCTGTAGATGATGAGATATTCAAAGTCTTTGCATTGGGTTTTGTAAATGTCAGAAAAGGCAATGGAGTAAGGAACCTGACAAACTGACAACGTCTAAGGAAAGCACACAGATAAATATATACAGAGATGTCACAATCATACAATAATGAAGCCGAAGAAAGAAAGTCAGAAAGTAAAAACCACAGCAAGCCAAACAAAGAAAATAAATACATGTCAAAATAAAGCAGCAAGAGGCCAGTTCTAGATCAGAAAATGAAGTCAATGAAAAGTGCAATTCCTTATGCGGCCACTTGAGGCCGCCTCTAAAATTAGTCAGTCCTCACAAACGCCCATGTTCAAATGCTCAACAAAGAAACTGTTTTGGTTCTATAGCAAAGAAGAAGAAGAAGTTAAGTAGCTTTTCTTTCCAAGCTCCTTAGAATACCATGACCCTGATGACTGAGAACCTACACACTTATAGCAAATTAATAAATTTTTTAACAGCTAACTATAAGCTAGCTATAAACAGGCTAAATGTTTACTGAACCAACCTTTGTGAACTATGTTAAGCCTCAAAGTTGAGCTTTACTAGGAAGGTGGTCACAACTAATTTAAGTCAATGAACCTCTCGTACATCTTTATGACCTTTCTCCCTTTTGGAGCATTTTAAACTCAGTTAAGTGCTAAACAGTAGCTTACTAACCTAGCATTAGCATTAGCCAATGACATCCGGTCTAGCTCCAGAAATCCAATTCAATGCAACTTTATTAATATTGAAGTGTCAAATCATAACAGTTATCTCAAGGTGCTTTATATTGTAAGGTAAAGACCCAACATGGGGGTGAACAAAATGCTAAAATCCAAATTTGAAAACCCGTGGAGAAAGTCATGGTGGCTGTATCTATTTAAAAGCTAGGTTTTGTTTTCCTGACATTCACAAAGGGATGACACGGAAGCCACAGGCAGAAAAAACCCAGGGAAACTACAAAGATCACAACAGCCTCTCTAACTGCAGCCGCAGTAGCTTCAGTCACAATAGAGAAGTCCATTACAGAAAAGGCAGATATACCTTTTGATTTCCTGGTGACAACAGTCTTATTTAACCATCTAAAAGTTTATCAGACACACAGAAGCTTATATGCAACAGGATTTTGCAGCCTGATTCTCACAACAGCAGCAATTTGTTCTTTCAGTAGATGACCGAGTGGGAAAAATGAACTTAGGCCACGTTTATTTTTTAATGCAATGCATTTTAGTCAGTTAGCCTTTCAGCCCAAGTTCAAATTGTTGCCGCAGTTTGATGATATTAGCGCAACAATTAATTTTAATTTCTAAGGCAATAGAGTCTTGTGATTTCTGATGTCCATTTTTATTCCTCATGAATGCAAACCACATGTGAGAAAGCGTGTGAGCTAAAGGGTAATATATTCAGCCGCACATTCGCCATAAAGCGAATCAAAACACATCGCCCCGCGTGCAAGACAAAAACATAAACTCTGAGGCCCCATTACCAATAGTACACAGGGAAAAAAACAGGAAAAAAATCGGGCCTGGTAGATGAGTCTTGGCTTGAGAATGCATCAAACTGAGACAAGGAGCAAGTTTTAATTTGATTCCCCTGTAATGAGTCTCTGAAGTACCAGCCCTGCAATGAATTCAGGGAGAATGAGATTACTTCAGAGAGGCTGAGGGACTGCACGCGGTGGAAACAGAGTCAGCAAGAGACAGAGTTATAAAGGTAAAAAAAGGAGGGATTCTGTAGCCCGCTGCTCTCCTCGTACCCTCCCGGCTCTGCTTAACTGTGATGGTTGCTACATCAGACGTTTCAATGAAAGCCATTACCTCTGGCTATGTCAGGCTTCCGGCCCTGGATCTTTGCCGTAATGGATGGCCCAGAGGCGTTTGTGTTGGGGGGAGAAAAAAGCAAAAAACAAAAAAGAAAGGGTGGCGGGAGGGGAAAAAAGGCGCGCCTTGAACTTAATGCCAAACAGCAATTGTCTCGTTTAATTGCGCCACCTGAGTGAATGCTGGGAGAGAGAAACAGATTTTCAATTTGCTCTCCACTAGAAGGGGATCAGGTTCAATAAGACACAGCACTCTGCCTCTGGAGCTCTCAGGAGACCCCCCTCACCCCACCCCCGATACTTCCCAGCACGCCGCGGTCTATTAGATCTCTTCACCGCCACCTCTTGGCATTCAATCGCATCTGCATCTAACAAGGCACGTACGTAAAATAGGGGGTAAGGCATTAAACGGGCTGGAAATGAAGAAAAAACAGTCAGAAGGTGGTTAACCGAGATCTCATCACTATGGTAACTGCTGCACTGACAGGGCCATATAGCTGCACTTTTCATCAATAAAGCGCTTAAGCCAGTGTCTCCAATGCACAGATAAATATTTATATATCTATTTTATGTTTCCCCCGGCGTAGCTGCACACGCTGCCAAGAACTTGTATGTGTTTCTCGGCGGCCACTCGAAGCACTAATTGAACGCCTGCCTCCCTCTTCTGCCAGATGCAAAATGCAAGCTTTACGCAACAATAGGACGGACCGTCGGCTATTTGTCAGCGGCGCAATTTAGTTAAAGACCACTCGCTTGTCACATTGTGTGGGTGTCAGTGGAATCAATAATAGGCTTCATGATGACAACAGCCGAGCGGGCTTGACAAAGAGGTGGGAGCTCATCAACACTCTGCCATAAATACCAATGTCAGCGTTGTCAGCGTGCCGCGGAATTATGAGTCTCCGTCTGCGTTCGGCGCGGTTTGGCAATACTGAATATCAGGGGGTTTTTCCACAGGGGGTTGTAATGCATCCTGTTTGAAGTAGTTGTATAACCAAGGTCAGCGTTAAGTAGCTCATCTGTGATGACAAAGTCAAGTAGAAATGAGAGAGCTTTGTAATAAATACTCTTTGTATGAGGAGTTTGTGTTAAGAAATGGCAGTTTGTAATGCTTAAACAGTTACTATTGTTTCCTTCTTCTCAAAGAAGGAAATTGTGAGAAACTAAGAACAAACAGGACAGTCGGTAAGAGGATTTCCCCTTTGGCCCTCAAGATGTCAATACTGATCCTCTGATTCAAAAGGAGCCCGTTAGGATGTTCGGGCATTTGTTTAGGATGCTTTGTGGGTCAGAAGGTGAGTTGGCTGCACCCCTGTCCCCTTCTCCACTCTGACGGAAGGCACTAAATATGAGGAAAGGGGGTGAAATGAGGATTTAAGGATGCACAAACCCATAAAATGGGGTATTGCTCAGCTGGCTGGGTTAGAGGTGGAGGCCGTGGCAGGAGAGGAGGAGGTCTGGCCAGCTTCTGCTAAGACTGTAGCTCCTGTGAGCTGAAGTGGAAGAATGGATGGATTCATTTATTATTGCAATGTTAGATCTCCAACTATGAGACTTTTTTCATTACGTTTTTCTTTTCAAATAGAAACATTTCCTGTGATTTTCAAATGACCCATAGTTCCCATTGTGGCAGTAAAGTTACGTACAGCTGTTGGTTGTAATTTGTTGATTTGATTTAAAAGTTCAGATTTTTCTTTATTCAATAAACAGAAAAATACATCTGACAGAGAGAGAGAGTTGATGCCAGCAGATGGCCAACAGTTAATTATCAAATGTAAGAGTTTCTCTGATTCTGATTAGAGGCTGTTTTTTTGTGTACATACATACATATATTGTACTGACTCACCTTATTATCTAAATGAGAGCAGACTCTGTACACTCTTAAGAAAAGGGAAGATTTCATTATTCAGTACCTTGTAGAAGAGGCTTCATCATCAATTACTTGAGGTAATCATTTTCTGAATGACTGTATCAGTCTCTTATGCACAGCTCTCTTAAGGTCTCCCCACAGCATTTTAATTAAGTTGAGGTCTGGACTTCAGCTGGCCCATTGCAATGCCTTGATTTTTTTCTTTTATTCTATTTCCAGCTGTTCTGTTGTACATTTGCTTAGTGATGCAAAAAGAACAAACTTTAGCTGTCAGATAGATGTCCACACATTTGACTCTAGAATACTTTGGTATTCAGAGGAGTTTAGGGTCGACTCAATGACTGCGAGGTGCCCAGGTCCTGTGACTGCAAAACAAGCCCAAATCATCACCCCACCACCACCGTGCTTCACAGTTAGTATGAGGTGTTTGTGCTGCATTTGGTTTTTATCAAACATTGTGCTGTGCATCATGGCCAAACATCTCCACTTTGGTCTCTTAAGTCCAAAGGAGATCAGATTGTTCAGATGCTGTTGTGAAATGTAACATACAAAATACTAACCGAGACCATCAGAGTCTGAGATGTAGCTCTTGCAGGGGTAGGCAACTCCAGGCCTCGAGTGCTGGTGTCCTGCAGGTTTTAGATGTGTCCTTGATCAAACACAGCTGATTCAAATGGCTAAATTACCTCCTCAACATGTCTTGAAGTTCTCCAGGGGGCTGGTAATGAACTAATCATTTGATTCAGGTGTGTTGACACAGGGTGAGATCTCAAACCTGCAGGACACCGGCACTCGAGGCCTGGCGTTGCCTACCCCTGTGTTAGGGTTACATGGTCTCGTCACTGTGGAACGTCCACTCCTGGGAAGATTGTGACATTGTGTTAACACCAGAGATGGGCAGTAACGTGTTACTTGTAATGCGTTACTGTAATCCGATTACTTTTTTCGAGTAACAAGTAAAGTAAGGGATTACTATTGCAAAAACGGTAATTAGATTACTGTTACTTTCCCGTAAGCCACGCTGCGTTACTGCGTTACTAAAACCCTGATTTTCTTGCGAGAGTGTCTCATGACAATGACGACACGAGTGCGACGTTCGTGACAACAGCTGTGTGCAGATCAACAATGGATAATATATCGAATGCGGGAGAGAGTATGAGCGTGCAGCGTTTAAAGCGTGGAAGTACTGACCTTACTTTAAGTTTGATTCCATAAAAAGTGACAAAAACATTAGCGTCCGCTGATCGCTGCGTGGGAAGAAAACTTCTTTTTACAGCGAAAAAAAACCCCTTAACTTCCGAGCAAGCACCAAGTAGCTACGACATAATGGGAAACTCACGGAGAAACTCACGGATTTTTCAACTGACCGCTGCGGCACACCTGCACCAGGGTAAACCTCCGCCTACGCCACTCCTGCTTTACAGGTGAAAATAGAGCAACAGGACCGCTAGTCTTTGATTTTATTTATTTTCTGCTGTGTTTTACTTGCATTTATTTGAAAGACTGAGTGTAAACACAAAAAATATTTTATTTTATGTGCTGGAATGTGCAGAAAATAGGTTTAAATGTTAAACAAATCTCTTCCAGTCAGAGAATGTTGCATATAATAAAATTTTTGCTTGATGCATAAAGTTAAAAGATTAAAACTAATAAAACAAGTTTAAAAAAAGAGACTTTTCCATTTGACTACATTTTGTATGATGGATTATGCAGAAAAAGTAGAATTGGGCTGAAAGATCTATCGCTTTATCACCTATTCAGGTTGTAAATCGTGTTTTTAAAAAGTAACTAAGTAACTAAGTAATTAATTACTTTTGAAAATAAGTAATCAGTAAAGTAACGGGATTACTTTTTTGGGCAAGTAATCAGTAATTAGTTACTGATTACTTTTTTCAAGTAACTTGACCAACACTGGTTAACACACACCCATACCCAGACACTCCAAACCAGCAAACTACCAAAACTTTTATAGAGGCGCTCACAAGTGTTGACGCTTCTATTCATCAACTGCATTTGATTAGCAAGACTCCATGGAGTCTATTGAAACTATTTTTATGTGACTACATGATAAAATGTGTGTGTATGATCAAGACCCAGAATATGGCAATGCATGCAAGCCACACACCAAGGGCAAAGGCATATTTTTGAGAAAAATTGAATTGCAGTATTTCAGTGAATACTGAATTATGAAAAACAAAGCATTACTTAAAAACAAAGAGTCATCTTCTTATTAGCAGTCCAGGGCATGTGTCTCCTCAAACACAGAGTTAAGTGTGTGTGTTACGTTCCAATCTACTCTCCATTAGATGTAATGGAGCCAAAAGATATCCCAGAGATTACGCCTCCAACTCTCTTGGCACTCTCCATGGCGAGTCCAAGAGTTCACTGTGAGCCCCCGTGCCCGTACGCAACCCCCGCCTCCACGCACACAGAGAGCACACGTGCTGAAGTTAGTCAGCATGTGGGACAAGGAAGCAAAGACTCGGATGCGTTTTTTTGTTTGTTTGTTTGATGATGTATTTTTTAAAATATGTTGCACACCTCAGATGAACAGCACTAGCCTCCTATAATCGAGCTATCAAAACGCAAGCGAACAGGGGATCAGTGCACCTCCTAGATTCACCCTGTGCTTTCGTCTTTCCCCTGCTTTCTCTTTCTCACAACAGATGCATGAATCATCTCCACTAAAATAGCCCTTGATCTGCCTACACAGCTTTCATTTAAAAGCTACTAGAGAAAAACAAGCAGATTTATGTCTCTGTGAAGCAGAACATAAACCTCAGAGTTAGTTATACTGAGTGATTATGAGGTTACATTTCAATTATTTTTACATGTCCCTGACGCTGTAAAATGAATTGCGTGTTATAAAAAAAAACCCAAAAAACAAGTTGAATTAATTACGAGGCGTCGCCTAAGAGTTGTGCGCGTCAGCCCAAATATCGAGATTACCCGCTGGGATGCAAGTGAATCTTGTTGACAGCCTCTCAGTCCAGAGAGAAGCAGGAGGGTGAGATGGAGAGGATATTAAAGGATAAAAAAATGTGATGCTCTGCTGAGAATTGATCCCAAACTGCCTCCTCTTGAACCCTCTCGTTCTCTGCTCCTGTCTTCTCCAACACACTAAACATCATCGCCACATGGCTGCTACGCTGCAGGTGGCCACTATAAAGCAGAGGGAGCCGAGTCATAATTAAGACAGGAACTCGCGGTTCCAAAAACTCTGAGCCGCAGCGTGAACGCAGCCTTTGAGGTAAACTCATTAGAGATGCGAGCAGAGTGTCCCAGTTATGGTGCTTTCCTCCTATTGTGGCGCGGATGTGATGCTTTTTAGTGAATAAAAAAGCATATAGAATCTAATGTTTTTATTTTATTTTCATAAGCCCAAAAATATGGCGTGCACTGGAGCTGATCTTCGTCAAAGTAAACACCAAAGGTCACAAAAGTTCACCAGTCAAAACTTGTTGGGGGTCAGATGGTTTCTATTTTATACCCAGAGGATTTAAGAGAGGTGGAGTTGGGATAATATGAAGCGCACATAGGTGCTCAGACACCGGCACCTTGTGAATAGTTGAAAGGAACCCCGACTATTATGACAAGTTACTCTAAATATGTTACAAATTATCTCCACTACATAAAAACATACTTGAGAAGTTTTCCATTATTCATTAATTCCTTTTTGGAGCCGTGGGAGCGGCCATGTTTTTGTGCACACAATGTATTCTGGGACGATGACGTGTATTGGTTGTCGGCAGTACAGGCGTTTTTGTTCAGCTAACCCGTTTTGTTTTCTATAGTGTAGCAACCATATTAATTAACTTGCCTATTAGTGACCTGGTTATGACTTGATAGACCAGCACTATACCGGTCATGGAGGCTAACAAGGGCTGCCCAAAGAACATCTGGATTAAGACATACGGCTTAAAAGTTTTGGTGCACTGTTTTGGAGAATCTGTAAAAACAACGATATTGTAATTTCACTGTATAATAAAAATTAGAATTCTATTAATGTTTTTATCATGCGGTTATGCGATACCATGGATAGCTGCTGCCATAAAATTGAGCTCTTTACAACAAATGCTCTCAGTAGCTGCATAGACACCAGTAGTTTTCCCCCACTCTCGCGTCCTCGTGTGACAGATTGTTTTCATCTTCATGTAAACTAAGTACTGGAAAGGTTGAACAGAAGCCATTTCCAGTGCGTTGCTAACTGTGAACTCAATGCAACGCAACCGTATGACGTCACTACCCAGAGTGCATTGAGAAGAAAATAACAATGGCGGCCTACTGGTAAATCGCTTTTATATAAAATGTGCTTAAAAGGAAAACATTTGGCGTATTTTAATACCACATATATATTATTGAAAGCACAGTGCATATTTTAGCACAAACATGTCTTAAAAGCAGGTGTTCTGGGAATCCATCCTACCTGGCAAACCATCCTACCCGTTGTTTCTGCGCATGCGCACAACACGAAATTCAGTGGCAAATTGTCCTACCTTTGTGAATATTAGCTAGAAAAATACTCTGACCGGTAAAATTAACTGCCAAACCATCCTACCTTTGTGAATGTCACCTACAAGCATACTTAAACTGCTAAGATTTTGTGGCAAATCGTCCTACTTTTGGTAATCTGAGCTAGAAGCATACTTTAATAGCTACATTTCAGTGGCGAACCATCCTACCTTTCTGAATATGAGCTGGAAGCATACTTTAACAGCTAAAATTCAGTGGCAAATCCTCCTACCTTTGTTAATAACAGCTACACACATACTCTGACGGGTAAAATTAAGTGCCAAACCATGTTACCTTTGTAAATGTTACCTACAAGCATACTTTAATGCAGTGGTTCCCAAACTTTTTTTGCTTGGCCCCCCTTGTTTTACAAGAAAAATGTTCGCGCCCCCCCCCCCCCCCCCCCTCGCGCGCGCACGCACGCACGAACACGTCCTCCAAAGGCAGAGGCGTCACGGTGTAATTATTTTACATGTAGTTGTTTTGTTTTTTTCCTGTGTAATAATATTCAACATTGCTATCAATACATTTTTCAAAAAATCCCTGTGCAAAATGGGTTCAAAAACATAAACAACTGTTGGATGCTGTTTGTCCGTGATTTGAACCGGGGGAACAAATCGTGGCAGGATCAGCCTGATATTATTTGTATCCCACTGTAACTTTACTGTATAAAGAGCTAGCATCTCCAAAATGTCAGGAGTAGTTAGTCATTACAACAAGTGTTTGTGAACTACAAATCAAGAATGTGGGATGCTGTTTGTCCGTGATTTAAACAGCCCAGCGCTGCTCCCGACGAAGGGAAAACCAATCCTGCAGGGAGACCTACCTCGGCACTTGTGCAGGTAAAACCAAAGGGAAGATATGCTTCACCATATTTTCTAGTCTTTGGCTTAGAATGAAGTTGGTTTGGAAACATATTCAGCTATGCTTCATCTCCTGCTTTGCGTTTGTGTGGGCGCCCCGTGCTAGCAGTGTCCAAGCGTTGTTTTGTTTTTTGTTTTTTTTCCCTTTTCATGCCGCGCCCCCCCTGCAATGGCTCTGCGCCCCCCCTAGGGGGCGGGCCCCACACTTTGGGAACGTCTGCTTTAATGGGTAAAATGAAGTGGCAAACCATCCTGGCTGTATGCATATGAGCTACAAGTATACTCTGATGGGCAAAGTTAAGTGGCAAACCGTCATACCTACTTAAATTGGTGCTGGAATTACTCTGTGACAGCAGAAATGTGCATAAACTACTTACAGTAGGACGTTTTGCCAAAGTAGGATGGTTTGTCAGAACACCGGGGTTCCTTTTAAATAAACCAAATATCCCAAACCCAAATTTAAAGTTTTACCCTGTGTCAAACAGTCATTTGGCACCATTTATTTCTGCTCTAAAGTTGGTCATTTTAATACGCAAGTCTATGAGGAGTGGTGCATTTTTGCACCCTCAAGTGGTCATTAGAGGAACTGCATTCTCTGATGTTTTCTCTTACGTTTTCGTCCCCAAAGCTTGTGGATAAAATGAGAAGGACTTTACTCCGACCTGCACAAAAACATTGAATTTCTACATTTGAACTGTGAAAATGTCTATTATAGATATAAATCTATTATAAAATGTTGGGAAGGAGACAGAGCGTGGTCTGTCTTGCACAAAACTTGGGTCGCTGAAGTTCTTCCGTACCAAACAGGCTTTCATTTCCACGTGTAGCACAGTGGGAGTGGAAGCAAAAAAGATTATTGTCAAACCATTGCCACAAAGTTGCAAATATCAGTGTATCTCGGCTAGGATTAAGTTCACCAGCTCAAACCGGCTCATGTGTTTTTGCTAACTGCGAAGTACATAAAAAGCTATTATGTTTTCATACTTAATGGTTAAAAACCTGTTGACCTCTTTTGAAATGACTGATCAGGTTCAGAGTAAAAAAGTGGCTGACATGTCCTTCATTCTCCTGACTCACCGTACAGTACTGCTCCTGTTTAAGAAGATTAAACGTTAAGTCTTTCCTCTTCTCAGTCCTTTCAAATCCGTCATCAATCAGAGCTTTCATGTAGGTGATGGATCCGTGCCATGCGCCGGCCTAGCAGGCCGCGTCGGGCATTTAGCTCAGGCTGGAGTCTAATTTGTTTTGCCTGCAGTGGGCAAAGTAGCTATCAAGGCAACATTATTCGTCAGTGGGGACGGAGCAGTAATGAAAAGCACTCAGATGGGCAGAGGTGCCCAGAGGTCAGTGTAATGGAGGCGTCCTGTCTCAGTGAAGTCTCTCAGTGAATGAATAGCTCCCCTGCATACCAGTGTGAAAATAGATTTTGAGCATCTGGGGGTATAACAGCGCATAATTTTGCTGACCACAGTAGGAAACATTATGTTGAAATCATAAAATGTATACACATTTAATTGAAGCAAAGTGGTTTTGGGAGCTTCTTATTGCAAGTATTCATTGTGCTGAGACCGAGGCTTCATTTTTCTGTCTCTGCTTCTGCTTGATTGCAGGTTTTATTAAACTAAATGAAAGGTTCTAGTTTAAAGGATATGAAGGCAACGAATGCATCACTGATTAGCCAGGTTGAACACGAGCCGGCACGTTTCACCCATGTCAGTGTCTGACCCCCCCAAACCCCCTGCTCTACCTGCAGATAACAAGGACTACGACGCCTACTTGTCCTACACCAAAGTGGACCCGGACCAGTGGAGCCAGGAGACCCGAGAGGAGGAGCGCTTTGCCCTGGAGATCCTCCCCGACGTGCTGGAGAAGCATTATGGGTATAAACTCTTCATTCCAGACAGGGACTTGATCCCCACAGGAAGTAAGCTCTCTCTCTCACGGCGATGTCACGTTGTGTCGAATGTTTTCTTGTCGCTTGGTGTTGCTCGTGTTGCTGTTGTCACTGCAGTGGTGATGCCTTGTTTGTTGTTATTTTCTGTTATGCGTTTGTGTTGTGGCATAACAAAGACTAGCGAGGCCGTCATTGCTTCATATGATCTTTATAAAGTTAGCTTTTATAACCACAGGCTGAGCAAAAGTTGATGAGTATGCTAAAAGTGTTATAGCTTAGAGTTTGTTTAGTGTTATTTATTCATTTAATTTCAGTTTTAGTCTTTAGTTTCCCTTAAAGGCAACATTTATAAGAGAGAAAATATGGCTACGTATTAAATCATGGGACATAGCTAACCCAACCTCACGTAAGCAAGAAACTAATTATGCTAGTACCAATTCAGTTCTGAACAACCTCTTTAAGTATTATACTCCTAAAAGAAACCACTTCCTCGTGTAACGTCTAAGCACTACATGTAGTCAATAAAAGGGCGCCAAAAATGGGAATATGAAAGGGATTGCTAATGGAATAGATGGATAAAATAGTGAATCAAGATTGTGACATATGAAAATTAAGGGATAAATGGTTGACTGTTTAACTGCTTCCACCCGAAGGGAAACTCAACCAAACCCACTTTAAAAACCTGCTGGATCAAAATTTTATTACAAGAATTCTAAAATAATAAAATTTTTTTATTATTTATAAGGGGACCATGAATTAAGTTATCTTCAAAATATTTCGCTCATAGTCAGAAAATTGTGTTCCAGTATTAAAAGCTGTATCTAAGGCAGGGACCATTTGCACTATTTATAAAAACTAAAAAAGGCATTTAATTGTATCCATTAATCCTGTGTGCAGAATCTTTAGGTTGCATATATGATACAATATGAAATGATGTGCAATATTTGATACGATGCGATGTGATTGTTTTAGGGGGTGATCTTGGAAAGGCACCTTAGAATGAGGGTTCGACTTACGAGGATTTTTAAGCACAATTCAGTGAACCTTTTAAAGTTTGCCAGCAATGTTACAAGTGCCTCTGAAAAAACGACTGCAGTTTAGCTCGGCTACCCCTGTTAAACATTTTCATAACATTTTAATGAATCCAATACAAAAACTGATCAGTGAAAAACTGGTTGTACAGTTGTTGATTATTTAAACAGAAAAATGAATTCTTATTTATCTCAACTTTTATTTATTTATCGTAAACTTAACCTTTATTCCACATTTCAATCCAAAACAAGCTGTCTCTTCTGATAAGCTGCCCCTCGACTGGCTTCCGCAGTCAGTGCTTGTAAGCTCTGCCTCGTTATACAGACCTGTCTGTTATGACAGAACAAAGCAGGACCAAACCTTTGAAATCATGTGTTTAACGTTGTCTGAAGCCCGAGTTTTTGGCTCACATAGAGACACTTTGGCATAATTATTTGAAACTTTAGCCACTTTTAATGTGAGGATCCAACCAGTTGTCAACAGGATATATAAAGTACATGTACTTTACTTCAATTTTATTCCACTTCATATTTCTACTTTATGTATATTCTTGATCTAATAAGTAGATTAAGGTACAGTATATAAATTATAACTTCAAGTAGGCAACATAAAACACTGAAATGCTAGACAAGGGCTGTACATACTGGTTAATTATTTATCTGCTTTAGCATTTAAAGTGCATGATCCGCACCATTTTTAAGCCTGTGGGAGGCATAATAACCTATATCACATATGCAACATAATTATCAGTCGGAGCCAACTCTGTTATTACGGTCCATGTTTCTAATCCAGCTCAATACAAAGTGTGCCTCTGCATGCTGCTATGTAACGATGTCAGCCGTACAATCAAAAATCTCTTTATGCATGGATATTAATGCATGTTTTACCACAGTATATTTCTAATGGAGCCTCTCACCGTGCCCTGTGCTTATCTTTGATTAACTGATCGCAAAGATGAGCTCGGTTTCATGATGTTATTAGCATCCGTTTGAATACTTGCAACTGCCTGTCTTTCCTGCACATAGCACCATTACTAATTATGCTCCTCTTCAGTGGAATTGTGCAAAGGTTGTAAACCAAATCTCTTGCTGTGATTACATGCTCCATACAGGGGGACTGTTGTAATATGGGAAAAATGGCATAAAAATGCAAGGATGGAGAGAAATCTGAAGTACATCTGCCACAGTTGCAGCTCGGTGGCACAGCTTGCTGGTTTATCATGTCTATGTATAAACATTTAGCTCCCATTGGGAATGTATTAGCATCTCAACAGCTGATATAATAAAGTGTAATCCACAGCTATAGATAAACACAGTTTGGCCATTTGGGACGTCACCATGTGTCAACAATCTATCTCCTGAGCTGCTGATTGTAACATGTAATGCTGGGTGAACGTATTATACCACTCTTATACGTTTCTGACATACTCATCTAGTGCACACTGAGTATTTTTTTAACATATACCAGAAGTAACAAGTCTTGGCTGAACTATGTCCAAGTCCTTTGCTTTTTTATGCTACGTGTCCCATATTAAACTGGAATAAACTGATCAGCGCGCTTATCGTTTCACAATCGCTACCAGCGCATCAGCGGAGAAACACAGTTTATGCCAGAGCCATGTCCCCGCATTCACACAATTGTTTTTAATGTAAACAAATGTTCTGCGAATCTTTTAATCGACCTTTGAATGTAAATATCTATGTTTAGGTTTCACCAATGATCATTTCCAGGATGACACAAGACTACTTAGAGGTACTTCTTCCCCAGATCTTTAACGCTCGTGCCGACACACTCCGACAAAGACTTTCTGATCAGATCAGTAATGTAGAAAGTGATTGTGGCTGCACTTTGTATTAAAAGGTTTTGACATGATTGTTCTGAGTGAAAAAAATGTTTGTTTTTAGATAAATCTTTGATCTTTGAGAGCATTTAAAAGTTATGTAGTAGCCATTGAGTGCAGCTTATACAGTCTTTGGTAACACTTTACAATAAAGGACATAAACATGAGGAATCAGAAGCCCGACATCTTGTTAATCATTAATTAGTATTTTTCAAAGTTTTTATAGTCACTATGGTCCAGAATTTCACTATAGATAATAAGTATTGAGCTGAGAAATACTACATGTTAGCGCGTCATCAGTTGAGCTGACCAATTTATTAACAGGCCGATATTATTGGTTGATATTGGCTATCTTTCAGTCTATCAGTATCTGTATTTATAGCGACTGGCAACAATTATAAAAGGAAAGAAGATGTTAGAAACACCCTTCATCCTTCTCAGGAGTGCTGACATTGCATAGTTTGTCCACCGCTCTGTAAATTTCCTGTAACTAATGTGTGTTTGTAACACCACAAACACAGCAGCCAACTAATCAGAGCCAAGTTGGGTATGAATGAGAAAATAAATAATCTGTTTATGTTATATGTGTCTCAGAGAGAAAAAAAAATCTTCCAATAGCAGCGTTTCAAATTTCTAAGTCATCAAATATCGGTAACGGTACCGTTCATATCCTTATTATTCCCTCTTACCTATTGTTTCATTTTTAAGTTCTGGATCAGTACTTATTCTGGAACAGCTGATAAACGTATTAGTAACTGTGTAAGTAACTATGTCCATTAGTATAAAGGGTTACCAATGCATAAGAATAAACAAAGCTCATTTCCTGTGCATGTTTCTTTATTGTGTTTTTTTAAATTAGATGGGCAGGAGGTTGTCAGTCACAAAATGTTTTCAAAAATTGTATTCAAGCTCAAAATATCCAACTGCAGTAAAAAGAAGTGAACACATTTGGTTAGGGGGCAGTGGGAGGGGCATCTGCTGCAAAACACTCAAAGTAGGAAGACATTTATTTCCCACATAGCTGTTCTTATTGATCTGGGCTATTTGCACTTTAGACTTTTTTAACATTATTATTGTTTTCTTTCAGAGACAAACAATCGAGAGCAGAGCCACTGTGATTTCCTGCCCCGTGTGATTTAGGTTTTATGCAGATGTGAATCAATTATTGCTCATGCAACAGTTTGTTTGTAAAGCTTGTAAAATCTCTGAAAGGGGGGATTTAATCTATAAAGCTATAAAGTTTTACCACGCCGCAACCCTCGAGAGGGCAGATTTACTTTCCCTATAATCAATTCAAAACATTAAAATGAATCTTCTACTCATTAGCTAATGATACTGTATCCGTTTATTTATCCCTTCATGTTTGTTTTAGTCACGATAAGATGGGGAAACTTAGTTTAACCTAAACTGAATAAACTCAAAGTGAGGACTTTAAGCTTCAGGGACACATTGTGGCAAATTAGCCCATGAGGACCAATTACCAAACAGTAAAGACACCAACTTGTCGTGTCGATGAAAAGAGCGACTTCAAATCTAAGTTTACTCTAATCAGATCGCTCTCATCGCGAAGCCTCGGGCAGAGCGACTTGAAAGAAGCAGCTCATTCTCATGTCTGCAGGTCTCTTAAAGATCAGCAGACATGCCGAGATACTCTCACAATTTCTCTTCTCCCACACACACATACACACACACACAAGGGTCATGGGCTTTGATTGGGAGGTAAAGCCCAGTTAATCCCGTCTAACTTCCAGTCAGGAGACACTTGGTCTTTGTCTCGGCCAAGAAAGGCTAAAAGGAAGCATTAGCTGCACACACACACATAGAGGACAGGTCTGTGGAAACACTTCTTCCCATTCATCACAACACAAACAGCTGATTAAACACAATACTGTATTTACTGTATATGATAGATAAGAGTCGCTTAGCTCTAAATCTAAAGCCTCTTGTTACTAAAAGTACATCTTCTTATTAAGTGCGGCATGGACTATAGCTCTTTATTTAAGTGAGGATCTATAATCACAAATCTATTTTATCTGCATTTTATGCCTCAGTATCCTGACGCCAGATGGTGGAATAATTTAGCGGCGATACATTTTAGAATCTGTCAGATGTGTGATGTTTGTTTCACGTCCTCAGCTTTCGATCTTTGTTGTTTTTTTGCCCCCCAAACGTCACACTTTTTCGTCTGGTAATTGGACTTGTTTGTTTGAAATTTTGATAAAAAGGAAGCTGTTGGGTAAGAAGCCGCTATGAGGCCAAGAGAGTTCTTCAAATAGCCTGTGTAATGTGTTTCAGCATATTTTCATCACATATTAGCTCTCTGTAGTTTCATGTACAATTACAGTTTGTTTCGATTGAATAAATGAGCACAATTAAAAATAGAAATGGATTTAATATTTGGACTGTGTGTAAAAGATGGATGGTGAATTCTGCCCTCTGTAGGTTGACTGAGATCTAATCTGATTTCAAAATGTTCCTTAAACTGAACAGTGTATGAATGTATATAATCTGTAGGCAAGGAATGAGATTTTTAGTGTCAGAAGTAGGGATGGGTATCGTTTAGGTTTTATCTGATACCGGTGCCAAACCGGTACTTTTGAAACGGTGCCGGTGCTTAAACGGTGCTCGAACCGGTGCTTAAAGAATGGAGAACACAAAATTGGTCCAAAAACCTCTCATGTTCAGCTGTTTTTTTTGTAAAAAGATAACAATGTTAGCCTTTTCTGCAGCTATGGGGCATATATGGTATCACTCTTGGCTGGAAGCAGTGCTTAAACAATGGAAAAAACAAAAACTTTGTCCAAAAACCTCTCATGTTTAGCTGTTTTCCACTTTTTCTTTGGTCATTTTAGCCTTTTTGGCCAGGGTGAAGAGAGTATCTGCCATCAAACAAGAAGACAGCCGCATGTAGCTATGATGATGTTTGCTAGTTCACCTTACATGCATTAATGTAATAAGCGGTTAGCCTACTCAACGTAAAGTATACACGAACAACATTAAGCTACTCACGCAGAGAAGAACGGCTGCTGCTGCCATCATCATCCTCATCATTTCTGCTACACTGGCAGGATAGGGGCCAGGACTCTACTCTTTGGGTTTTTGGGGGATGTTGCTAACTCTTCGTCCGATAACAGGCACCACACCTGCAGTAGATGCGCTCGGTGTGAGGTCTCGCAGCAAGCTATCAAATACGGCGCATTTTTCGGCTTTTAAAAAGAACGCTATGCGTCGCCAGGTGTTTCATCGGATTTCAGGTGTTACCTCCTTTCCACAGTATCACCTTAAAGCACTTGTTGCAGGCTGCTGAGTTTGCATCTTTTATGCACCGTTTATGTCAGAACCGGTGCCATCATGGCACCGGATACCGGTACCCATCCCTAGTCAGAAGTATCCTCATTTCCAGTTGTAGACCCAATGCAGGCCGCGTTCTATTGACCAATCATGTTTTAGCAAAGATTTGAGGTCTGTGTGGAAAATAGAACAGTTTTGTTGAGATGGAATCTAGAAATTAAAGGCAAGAATTTGAAAATAACTCAGGTCTTTAAATCATTTATATTTACTTGCATTTATAAATTATGCCTGTTGCATAAAGTAGAAGAATGAGCCATTATCTGCTACACTGTAAGCACCAAAAACCAAAAGCTCTGGACTAGCTGATGAGTTTGCAGATGACTTGTGCACAGGCTTCAGTTTTTAGAGCAGGAGGTTACATTCATCTTTTATATACAGTCTCTGGCTAACAGAAACAAATAATATCTATATATGATCGTACTGATTCATCAAAAGATATACTTTTCTGTCTCTCTGTCTGTGAATCCAGCCTACATCGAGGACGTAGCGCGCTGCGTGGACCAGAGCAAGCGGCTCATCATCGTCATGACCCCCAGCTATGTGGTGCGGAGGGGGTGGAGCATCTTTGAGCTGGAGACGCGGCTGCGCAACATGCTGGTGACCGGCGAGATCAAAGTAATCCTGATCGAGTGTGCCGAGCTGCGCGGCATCATGAACTACCAGGAAGTGGAGGCCCTCAAACACACCATCAAGATGCTCACGGTCATCAAGTGGCGCGGACCGTCCAGCAACAAGCTCAACTCCAAGTTCTGGAAGCAGCTGCTGTATGAAATGCCCTTCAAGCGCATGGAGCCCCTGAGCATCTCCCACGAGCAGGTGCTGGACGTCAGCGAGCAGGGCCCCTTCGGGGAGCTCCAGACCGTCTCGGCCATCTCCATGGCGGCGGCCACCTCCACCGCCATGGCGACGGCGCACCCGGACTTACGCTCGACCTTTCACAACTCTTGCCACACCCAGATGAGGCAGAAACACTATTACCGTAGCTACGACTACGACCTGCCACAAGGCGGCACGCTCCCGCCGCTCTCCTCGCTAGGCAACCAGCACACCTACTGCAACATCCCCATGACGCTCATCAACGGACAGCGGCCGCAGTCCAAGTCACCCCGGCAGCAGAGCCTGGAGGAGGCCCACGGCAACAACGCCATGCTGCCGCTACTTCCCAGAGAGACCAGTATATCTAGCGTTATATGGTGACAGAGCCGGGCGGGGTAGACTGTGGATCTTTATGATGTCTGTCACAGGGAGGACTAACCACTGGCACTCAGACCCTGAAAGGAGCCAGGTGAACCTAAATGGCACTAAGCTACTTGCTGCTGTTGAATTTTGCACCAGGAAACAACCGAAGGAGGGGAGGGGCTTCAAACTGCTGGAGGAGGTGGTGGCAATGTTTTCTTTTTTGTTTGTTTGTTTGTTTTTTGTCCAATACGAGCTTTTATTGAAACTGAACATCAACAAAAAAAGAAGAAGAAGAAGAAGAAGCAAGGAGAACTTTTTTTGTATGCCTGTATAAACACTCACGTAACACAAGCCAACACCTATGATCATTTACCCCGAGAGTCGAGGAATACAGGGTCCTGTACATACGTTTTTCTAATTCTTTGTAGCAACAGTGTTTTGGGACTTGTTTCTTCTTTCTTTGGGACTCATTATTTTATTTTCTTTATTCTTTTCTTTCAGTTTGTACAAAAAGTGAAGCAGTGAAGGCCTGTGAGACGTGTCGGTTAAACCGTTGTTACCTTTATTTTTTTCATTTGTTTTGCTGGTGTAGTTTCTAAAGTTTTTTTTTTTTTTTTTTTTGGGGGGGGGGGGGGGGGGGCGGTTGATTCTTTTTATTTTTAATGGGGTTGGGAATACAAGTCAGAGCCTTCGGGGGACGAGTAAGATTTGGATTTGAGTTTCAGGGTTGAGAATCTGGCCTCAACCAGAATATGCAAAACTTGGAGTCCAGAAAACACATGGGGGGAGGGGGGTGGGGGGGTAGTGGGTTCCCCTAATTCATCGAATGCTTTCGGAGGAGTCGTACCTGTGCGGGTGGGTGGGTGGGGGGTTGAGGAATATGGTGCTAGGCTTCACATCTCTGTTTCTCTCACAATATTTACTTTTAAAACAGCCTTGCTATTTACCTTAACAAAAAGATTATATCACTGAGAAGTAATTATGTGTATTATTTTATGAAAAAAGAAAAGTCTATTTTTGTAACTGAGGGATATTTGCTTAGAGAAGTTATGACGTTTCTGACAGAAGGAATTGGGGAAATATCTAGGAAAAGAAAAAAAAATAAGAAAAACGTTTACGTGGAACTGCATAGCTCACGAAAATCAATAGGTCGTTCACTAAATGTCTTACCCTTATATTAAAAAACAGAAGACGTTTGTGTTTTCGTCGTTACAAAGGGGGGAGAGGGGAGTTTCGGCATTTCAAACGCACCGCTCACAGCAGCTCGGCAGACTTGTTACGTTCCATCTGTCGATCTCATCTCGGCGCTTCACAGTGGAAGTAGCTATCGATGATGTCAGCGCGGACGGAGGAGGCAAGCCATGACATCCACGGTCACCTGAAGCATTAAGTCCACCTGCTTTCCTCTGTAGGACCAAACAAGGCTGTCCAGGGCTAATCTCAGTTATTCATTTGCTCTCAGATGACAGCTGTTATTCGATTGCCGTCCACCATGTCAGTGGAAGTGAGTTGAGGCGCGCTCTCTGATAAATAAAAACAGGCCTTGCACATCTCACTCAGAGGGCAGCGGCGGTAAGCCTTTCATTTCAAAATGAGTCGGAAGATACCGTGCAGAAACGTGCTAACTTATGAGATGTGTAGTTCTTAGTATGAAAGTAACATTTAGAGGATTATATTTTTTGAGCTAATGACCAATAACCACCTGAAAACCAATAGCCTTTTAGAATCGATCCCTTCCAAATACGATATAATTAATGCTTAACAGTGACAAGAATTTATTTAAAAAAATGCTAATTCAGTCTCAGTTTATATATAACTACAGTAGAGATGCTACATTAGACCAAAGCAAGCTAAAACCTACCATTCTCAGTCACGAAACTGGTACAGTGTCATCCAGTTCAGATCTGTTCTCGCATATCCACTCAGATCATAAAGATGCACGTAGTCGATGTAACATTGCACGGTGTCATAGTAAGATTTGAAATGTCGGTATTGTGATGTTGCGAACCTTTGCAAGTCAAGCCAGCGATGGATCTGAAACTGAGGAACGTGAACGCTCACACTGCCAGAGGTTTCTTCCTGTTAAAAGGGAGTTTTTCCTTCCCACCGTCGCCGAGTGCTTGCTCACAAGAGGCGACAGGAAGCTTTCCATTTTCTGGGGGGTTTCTCCCAAATTTGGGTCTGCACCTGGCAGTAAAAAGCGCCTTGAGGTGACTGTTGTTGTAATTTGGCACTTTTTCACCCACATTCCATTTAATCATCTTGAAACAGCGATCGAGACCATAAAGGTTTCCTGAGAGTGCAGCTAATGCGACAGGTACGTTTTTTTCCGAGTTCTTTTCACAGCCAGAGGAGTCGTCTCCACCTGGCCATTAGCAGGAATGCTTTTCTGCACTGGCACTTACGTTTGAGACGCAAAGGCTATGTCCATCTTCTATATGCAGCCTGTGACTCAGACCCATGAAGGCAGCCTGTGCACTTACTCCTCCTGCAGCTGTGCCGTAATATTTGATCTCACGCACACACACAAACTAACCTCATACTAAAATACCTGCAGCATCTCATAGATGTTTAACTTAGTGCCATAAAATATGCAATGTTATGAATTTTTAAACAATAAATTACATTTGTGTTCTTCCCCCCCCTCCCATCTATTTTCAAAAACTATATTTCAGATGATACCTGGATTTTTTCTGTAAGCTGAGAATTTTGCATTTTGACTCTTTTTTTTCAGTCACCCTACGAATCATTGAGAGCCAGGCCTGCTTTTATCCGCTCCACCCACCCCTCCTGCCAAAAGTAACACGGATTAGAATGTATTGTGCTCTTTGATGTGGCATTGTGTAAATATAATCAAGACAATAAGACGATTAAGATGAAGACAATCTAGCCATATTCATGAAAACCGGTGGTCATTATTCACAACGCCTCTCAAAGTAGAAATGCTACGCGTCCAATCCAAGAGAGACTTCGACTGGAGTCCGATGCTCAGCGCTCCAGCTTTTGGGAAGCCGTGGGAATGCAAACTTTTTCTTAGCGGGTGGGGGATGATACGTACTATTGTTTCACAACGACAAATTGGGAGCTTTTCTGGTGGCTGGCGTGGTTTTGACGAGTGACACGGTGACAAACGGTGATGAATAACAACGACAATATATAGCACAGAATTATTCCAGGCACTTTCACGACTCGTGAGACGACGTCTTTCCTGTTTTCTGATTTATTTTCTATTATGTATCTGCAATGTTCATTAAAAGAGATACTGTTATTATTAATAAAACCACATTTATGGTAATGTTACTTCTCAGTTGTTGTGTATGCTGTGTGTGCAGAGTGGGTTTTGTTTGCTGAAAGAAGAAAGGAAGAGAAAAATGCCACCCAGCTCACTTTGTTTATGGAGCGCCGGCATAGTTTGCTGACGACGCCCGGATCCCTTTTCTTGGCAGAGAGCCGATAACGGCCCCGACCGCCATAACTCTCGCGTCTGCCGTAAAACCTTGAAACAACAATCAATAAGTCTCCTTATTCCACTCAGAGACTGAATCAGAACCGGCCTCATTTTAGAATAAGACTAAATCAAGTCAGTGCATTGAGGAACACTTTAACCCCCCCCCTCCATAGCCTGATTGCTGTTTGACCTTAATGCACTTTTGGCAGCAGACATGCAGAGCAGGAAATGGATTTGTTGCTCACGTACAAAACGCATTTATCAAGCACCTTTTGAACACGTCTCAGGATTTTTGTTTCGACTCAAAGTGCGATTTTTGCAGCGAGAATAATATATGTCACTGTGTCAGGCTGTTTGTAGGAACGATTCAAAGGTGCAGCTTCATTTATGTAAGTGGATCTTTTTTTTTTCAGTGGGAATTAGTCCACTGGAAACTACAAGCAAGTTTGCTGAGTAAAACTGTCACATTTAATGTCTCTAAGAAAATCGGATGCTTTGTCTTTCGGCATGCTTCGAGGCAAGCAGACACTATTTTATTCTTCTTCTCCCACTCTCCTCTGCCTCAGAGCGTTGTGCCCGTAGTGTAGCCATTTACTTGTTTGCTGTGATCAAAGCAACAGCGGAGGAGAGAAGGAGAAAAACCCAAAAGCACATGGGGCGGGGGGAGAATCACGAAGATTCTGCCAGACGGCGTTACTCAGCCCCGGCGTACTCGTCTTGAATGAAAAGAAGCTGGTTCGGGTTGAGCAATTGTAAGCCAAATGAAATAGAAAGACTTATGTTATAGTGAAGTTGAGCTGTTATTTATTAGGAATATCTCCAGCTTCTGTCGGAGTAGGAAGCTAGCACCTCTGGAGCACTCTAAAGCTGTTATAGCGCAAGTGGAGCATTTACTCTTCAGAGCATTATGTGAAGGAGGCGCAAATGTCAGGCTCATTCAGACAGGATATTTAACCAACCAGCTCTTTGATGCAATTTACATTTCTTGATATCTTGTTAGGAAAACAGTGATTTATTGAAATATCTGAAAACGTATATGGAAATATAGTGTATAAAAATAACTGTACAGATTTAATGAGCCTGAAAGTCAATATTTGGTATGATGACATTTATTCTCCAGCACAGTCACACTTGTCATGTCTTCAGGAATAGTTCTCCAGACTTCCTGAAGGGCATTCAAAGCTCTTCTTTGGATGTTTCTGCCTTTTCTTCCGTTCTCTGTCAACATGATCCCACGTTGCTTCAGTAATGTTGAGGTCTGAGCTCTGCAGAGGCCGATCCATGACTGATAATGTAACACTAGGTGCTTTTCTACTCAGGTGCCGTTTGCAATCATGCTGAAAAATGAAGCTGTTGAGGTGCTGCCCAGATGGAATTGCATTGTGGGTCTCCAACACCACTGGCTGAAATGCAGCCACAAACCATGACACAGCCTCCACCGTGTGTTACCGAGGGCTGCAGACACTCTATCCTGACCTGAACCACATTAGGGTTCATCACTCCACCAGACCTAATAAATTCACTCAATTTCTGGAATAATCTGGGATACCTCAGCTTTTTCTCCCTGTTTGCCTTCATTAAGAATGGATTTTTGACCCTTGCACTGAGAATGTTTTTGATGAGACTTCAATGAACAGCAGATGAATCAGAATTAATCTCTCAGGTCCTGTGCTTTATTTCTTAAGGACTTGACTTTCAGATACTGTCCATCTGCCACTTCTTTTTTTGTCAAGCTCACTCATATTTTTTAAGGACACGCTGCACACCCTGCTGAGACGTGAGAGGTTTTCAGTTAATAGCTCTTTGGGATTCATCTTAATAGTGCAGAAATACCATTTTATGTTTTATCCTTGATATTTTTCATAAATTCAGCTAAAGAAAATAGAACAAATAACGTGTTTCTGACAAGCTGCTAGAAGCAAAGTGTTCTTTGCTAAATTATTTGTTATGCATAGACAACACTGGTTCATCCCTCGACTTAGGTGTTGTTGTTGTGTTTGAATGATCGATCAGTGTTGAGTGACTTAACAAAGAACCAAAACTTTAAAAAAATCCCTCCAAAATGATGCAGTGAAACAAAAGCAGCCAATGTACAAAGAAAGCCTGGCTCCTTGGAAGCAAAATATAAAGAAATAAGTGGTTGTTTAAATCTTTTGCACAGGACTGGAACCAGACTGTCTGCTGTTATGTTCAACATGCGAGAGAGAGGATGACAGACACTGGGGACCTAGAGGGTTGGGTTATGTCTCGTCCAATCGACTTCAGTGATTAAAGCAGATGCCCGAAATTGAACCACAGATGTTTTCAGATGGTGCTGCTGCACCTTGTGCTGTTTCCTGACACCACTCACCGTCACCCGTGTCTCTAACACGCAGGCGTCTTAGCTCTGCTGCTAAATCCCACCACAGTTCTGTGTGGAGGCGGAAACCTTTGTCTGACTTTAACCTAAAGCACAACATCACTTGACATTTAAAAAAACTGAAATGACATCAGTGTGCGCCTAAATGATCGAAACACATCAATCTCCAGCCTTAAACACAACCACTTTCAGGATTGATGGTTGAATCTAATCTTTTTCTCTGACAGATCGGCTGTGTGAACTTCTTTTTTTCCCAGAATGGAAAAGAAAAGCTGGAGAAGAAGAAGGTGAGAGTAGCTGGACTGGATGAGTCAGTGCCTTTTTTCCCCCCGTGTGGAGCCAGCTGCATCCTGCGTCATGCACTCACACACACAGACACACACTCACACAGACACACACACACGGAGCTGGTGCCAAACTAGAGAAATAATACGTTCCCCGTGGCCTTCACGTCTATAGCATTGAACCACACTCTAATCATCTGTGCATATGCGAACACCGAAAGGAGCCAGATGTTTTTATCCGAGCTGACATGTTGCCATATGGTGTGTGTCTGTGGAAAAAAAAGGGGGTGGGGGGGCCTCACCCCCCCAAACACAAGCACAAATGAAATCATTTTCACTTCGTTACAGTGTCACAGCAATAACAGGATCCCTGAACAAAACATGGTCGGGATAGAGAGCAGATCATGTACATACTGTTCATGCTCAGATGTTTTGTTTCCTCCTCTCCACACACACACACACTCTGGTGAAGAGTATTACTCACTCTGGCAGGTATACCAACCCCCCCTCGTGTCCCACAGGGCCTTGTTACTCCGAGCTTGGTGCTCTGTGCCCTGTGTGACATACCTTCCACTCGAAGAACCGGGCCAATTGTCTGTGCGGAAAGGTGGCGGTGGAGGCGGTATGTGTGTGTGTGTCTGTTTGAGAGAGAGAGATGGAGCTGAAAGCATTGGGAGAGTACATACAGGCAGCTGTTAACCCAGTTTTGGAGTCATACTGAACTACCGCACATGTGCCATCCTTTTTCAGGATGGCACATGTGCGTGTGTGTGCGTGTGTGTGTGCGCGTGTGTGTGTAGGATGCCAATCATGGATCACTGATGGCTTCAGCTCACTGCTGCTTCCTGCAACAGTGGCTCTTTCTTTAATTATTTATTACTTTTGCAGCAGTGTGGATGTCTGCGCTGCGAGGTGAGTGCCTGGTATCGATCAGCTCTGGATGCGGCTGGCTTATCAAAGGAAGCTGTTGTTTTCATGTCTTAAAGGAAGGCAGCAGAAATAGTATGTGAAACCATGCCCACTTATAAGAATCATAAATATATATACATATATATAAATACAAATGTTGCAACACTGATTTTGAGCCAATTTCTATCCATCTGTTTCACAATTAGCAGCTGCAGGCAGCAAAGTGGCCACCTTAGGACATTCAAAGTGAAACGCTGCCATCTGCTGGTCGTTTGTCGCCCTGCACCCTTAGCAGAGACTCATCCTCGCAAGGCATGCCGGGAGCAAAGGAACCAATTTGAGCCATTATGAGGGAAAAGTGGAGTGATGGGTTAGATCATTGAGTCATGATAAAAATCGCACACATCTTCAGTAAATTGCTCCAGCTGAAATCTTTTCGCCGTTTGAAAGCTATAATTGTGATGAATGGAGGGCTGCACATTTCCCTGCGAGGCAGCGCGCTGCTGTTAGATAAACTACTGCGGTTACACGCGAGGGGTGGAAAAAACGCCCTTTTAATTTGTCCCAAACGAGAAATGATTTTTATTATGGGGATGATCCGCATAACAGACCCGGCACCGGGTCAATTCATCACGAAGGATGGGCTGCGTCAGCTTTATTTGTGCTGCATCAAATTACCTGAATTAAAGCATGAATTAAGACAGATGATACTTTGTGAGCAAAGCTAAAATCAGATAATGTGACAGCATGGAAGTAGACCATACATATATTTAAATAAATAAAAAATAAAAAAAGAATTAAGTTCTGAGAGGTTTTTTTGGGGGGGGAGGGGTAATTGGATTTAAGAAAATGTAATTTAAACAGGGAAGCACCTGAAAATGACCCAAATACTTTAGAAAAAAAATACCAAACTAAAAATAAATAAATATGAAATAAATAAAACTACAAAAAACAACGTATAACTTTTTTATTATTATTTTTTATTTAAATCACAGTAGAAAGAAGCTACTGTGCTAATTATGCTAATTATGCGCGTTAAGCTTACGTAATCAGGAGAAGAGCGTCAGGTGTGTCAGTGTTGCTGTCTTCTATGAGCTGACGCTCCTGCTGACAAATGGCGGATAGCAGCAGGTATTTGAGCTTCTAAATATCTCTTTTTGTTTTTATTTGAAGTTAGTCGAAGTTTGGAAACAAAGAGCAGAGAGGCTGCTCTGCATTTATGCAGTCTGTTATTCAGACTCAAAACCATATTTTGGCAAACAAATAAACTGGATTAACACAGCTGGTTATGTATATTATTATCAGCAGTTTGCCACTTTGCCAGTTTAACTTACACATATTAAAAAAACAAACAAAAACAAAACCAGCAGGTTTTTTTTAGTTTTTTCACTCTGACATTTAAATTACGGAGAGCACTGAAATGTTTCTCTTCAGGAAACCAGTGAGAACAAACTGTGACAGCATAATAATTTTGGGAAAAAGCTTAAAAATGCAGAAGGTTACATAGTTGACAAACTGAATAGAAACATGATGCACATTGTGCTGAAATATGCTAAACTCTAAGGATCTGCTAAAGGACCACTGCTTTCAGCTGTCACCACAGTGAATCATCTGCAACCCTCTGCGTGTCCTCCTTCACTACATTCAGCATCCTTTTGTTCCTCTGCTACACATCACAGCCTCACCTCTCTAACGTGCTTGCTCAACCTTAGCTGTGCCTCTGATGTACTCCCTTTGAGGGCGCACTGTAGTTCATCACTGAAAACGTTGGTGTGCCTAAGAAGGAGGACCTCTGTTGGAATCTAGATAATCAGCAGCTTGGACACATTCAGTACATCCATGTATTTTATTCCTTGCCCCGGCTGCCGTATTGTAGGATGAGAGGCGGGGTACTCCCTGGCAGGGTGTATTCATGTATTCTTTATATTGTCTCCTTAGGACCTTAAAAAATGTGATACTATATTATCAGAACCACGAGGACTTCTACAGCTAACTATTTACACAAACCTGTCTTTTCTTCCAAAAACAAAAGATGTTCAGCGAGCTCCTAAAACCACAATAAGATATGCAGATATGCATCTGTATTTAATAGGTTGCACGAGATGGATTTGTAGATTTGATTAATATCACACTAATTTCTAATGAGTTTCCCTCGATCAGATCATTGATTTGTAAGTTACGTGTGTCATGAAAGTCTAATCTGTGTGGAGTCCACATGCATCGGCTTATTATCTGTGACAGTGGTTTGTTTTTCTGAGGCTTAACGCTGACGCCCACAAGCTGTGTTGTTTCTGGTGTGAGATCGTGCATCGAAAGGAGAGCGCAGTGATCTCAGGCGAGCTTAGCCGGTGTTCGGCTCGGTAGCTGAGAGGAGAAAAGGCTGTTGATGCAAATGCTTGGAACAATGTGGTGCTGATACTCGGGGCCAGGCTTAAAATGTCTATTGCTGCCTTGAAAGGATGTATCTGAAGGAAAGAAAAGACCCGGGAGAACACGCTCAGAAGCACGTGCTCAGCATACGCTCATTGTCGTGGGAGCTGAAATGTGAAGTTGGTAGCTTGTAGACTTTGATACCTGACTCTTAATAATGCAGAGCCGGCAGCCTTGAAGATTGAAAAGCTTCTAGTCATGAACTCCCTGAAATGTCGAACGATCACTGTGGTCAAAATAAGGGGGAGTAGTTCAAGAGGCTCTTTAGTTTCATAAAGTGCAGATACACAGATCTGTTTTTCTAAGGACTGTCTGCGTCTTGTGTAACTCAAACTGTATTCATTTAACCACAAGAGCCTGGCTCTTACTTTTTTTGGAGCTGCCAATACCTGGACAAGGTCATCTTGCTCTCTAACCAAAAAAAAAGAAAACGTTTTTAAAAGCCCCTTTCTGAAGTTTATCTCAAAACAGAATTTTCAGCTAGGGGTTGAATGATATATCACTATCAGCCAATATCAGGCTTACTGATCAGCGGATTACCAATACCGTGGCCAATATTTATCTGCCCTTGGAGATTTGACAGTGTCGTGATGAAGAGCTTTGGTTTATAGGCCACAAAAATAGGAATAAATGCCAACAAAAATAAGCTTTAAAAAAATGTGCAAGTATCGGCATCGGCTATCAGTCAAGTTATCGTCCTAAACATCGAAGTTTTTTCTTTGATCCCTGGATATGGTGACAAGTGGCTCTGACTGTGAGATAAAAAAAAAATAGCCCATTAGGAAATTTCTATGCATCATAGCCAGCTTAAGTTATCCCATCAAGTTGGATCGATAACCTTCCCCCCCCTCCAGTTTTACAATGTGACACGGTAGCCGGCTGGTTCAATACAGGCCATCATGTCATAATCACACCCAGTCCTGGGATTTGAAATAACACAGAACTCTTCTTCCAGCTGAGGCAAAAATTGGAATTAAGTGTGCACCGGGGGAGATGATTCAACAGGAAATGTTAATTCACATTATGAACACAGAGTGTGCAGTGCCTCAGGAGGGAGAATCTGCAGCATCATTATGTGCGCTTTAATTCCAGCTGGGGGTTTTTTCTCAGGTAGCAGCATCCCGTGACACCTGGGAGCAGGAGGGAGACGAGAAGCCGCTCGGCGCCGGTTCCTATTAATAAAAACGAGGCATCAAGCGGCTTCTCGCTGAGCGGAGACGTGTTTACCAAAGCTGTCGGAGGAGAGAGATGGAGCCCAAACCACCGGTGTGTTACTTTCTAAGCTGACAGATGTTTTAATTGACACCCGTACCTTTTGTTGATGATGGACCGCGTATGTGTGAATTCGGATATGATAATAGGAGTTCATGAGTTTGGGAAAAACATTGCATCAAGCTACTCTGTAATTCTAATTATAGATACACTTTGGTTTACGTAGACAATCTTTAAAAAGTGAAATATTTATGTCAGAAAGTCATGGGTGATTATTAGTGCTGTTCAATACTGTAAATTATGCTATAGGTCTGATACCAAGTAAATATAGGGCCAGTATTACTGATGCCGATACGAATACTACTAACTTATAAATGCAGCTTGTAGGGACGATCACGGTTTACGGCATGAATCGTCATCAATTGCAAACTCCAAACACATTTTAATAACAACTAAATCACTGTCATTTTTACTTTCCACAATAAAATGCACATTTCAGCTTTTATTTTGAAATTGGATGTGTTTTGGAGACCTGGAATATAAAAGTACTTTGGGTGACTTCTGTTGTTTAAATGTGCTACAGGGCATTAAAATGATGGTGTGATGGTCGTGTATTTTTTAGAAATGATTTTTTTTCCCCATTTAGTATAGTAGCATATTCATACGGAAGCGTAGAGCTGCCACCCAGGCAAAAGAAAAATACAAGTGTATCACGTTATAACGTGAAAAGTTTATTGTTCTAACAAGATACTTTTCCTGTTTGTAGAATATACCTTTCACGTTTGAACAACATAATATCACGTTATTACAATATACATAATTATCACGTTCGTACAATATAATATTTATATTGTACGAACGTGATAATTATGTATATTGTAATAATATTATGTTGTTCAAACGTGAAAGGTATATTGTACAAACAGGAAAAGTATCTTGTTAGAACAATAAACTTTTCACGTGATAACGTGATACACTTGTATTTTTCTTTTGCCTGGGTGGCAGCTCTACGCTTCTGTATATTCAGTAGGGCTGTTCGATATAACGATATATATCGGATGACGATATAAAAACGTCTATCGTTTCATTTTACGCTATAGTTTGTTTCGTGGTGTCGCAAAATAAACTGTTTACGGCAATATTTTTTTCATAGTTTTGATGGTCACTGTAATGGCTATATTAATTTCTTAAAGTTCTCTCTTTCTCTTATATTTTATATAACCACACTACAGACGGACAATCGCCTGTTTTTATGCTTTATGGTTAGCAACAACGACGGTAACACCCTCGCGTGTCTGCTTGTTTATGTTCCACATAAACCTTTCACAATAAAGCTCACGATTCTGTTGAGACTTTTCAAAATAAACTGAATCACGTGAAAGAGCAGATTATTTACGGATGAGAATTAAAAAAGAGCCGTCAGGTGCTAAAAAATAAACCTTAGACTCAAATGTTAGAACAGGCTTTTCCCCACAGCACGCCGTGTAATAAATACTCACAAAGAAAACGGCGGCCATTACAACTTGTGTCTAAAAATGTATAGTTTCATGCATCGGTTAAAACACTCGACTCCAGCTACATGACGGGCAGCTGGAAACACTTCCCGCAAGACGAGCTGCCCGAGATTTACATAATTTACAGAAAATGTTACATTTTTGTGATTTATATCGTTATCGGACGATAGATGTCTTATATCGGGATATGAGATTTTGGTCATATCGCACAGCCCTAATATTCAGTATATTTTTTGTCATTCCAAAAAAATAACTTAACACAATTCAGTGGGCTACATGCCAGACTTGGAGGATAGAAACATTGGTCCTATCCTTTTGCTTTAACTTTGTGTCTGAAGCAGTGAGTGAAGCAGCTATATGTTCTAAAAACAGTTATGTGATTAGGCTGCCTCTTTCAGTTGCTCTAAAAAGATACTGACAGATCTGCATGAAGATTTTGCCGAAATGAAATTAGAATAGGAACGTTTGGGAGCCATCATGTTGGTGTTCTCAAGGAACAGGAAGCAATTCAGAAAACCACCTTGAGGTGGAGTGAACTGTCAGCTGTGGCAGAGGTTTGCAGTGTTTGTCTGCTGTCATTAGTTGTTTCTCTCTCTCGTTGGATCTGATTTTCATGAATGCTTTAATATCACTGATTTCAAGCCGCGGATGATTTTTAGGGTCTGACCTGGATGTTTTTGATGTGTATGTCAAGCTGAAGGTGGAGGGAAAAGCTTGACTGCAGTATGTTCTTACTGAGGATGTCTGCTGTCTCATTGTGGAGTCTCTTTAGAACCATTAGGGGATTCGTTTGCTCCCGTCTGAATAATACTGCCTCCTAATGTAGCAAGCAAAAACAAACAGATCCTAGAAGGTAATCACTGTCATTTATTAAGGTCACTGTATGTGCTGTTGTCCTCGGTGTCCACACACAAACATAAAAATCATGATGTGCAGCAGAGCAGTTCATTAGACGTTCTGACGGTGAAAGTGTAGCAGTCTAGAACATGGTTGCATGAAATGCGTCTGCTATTCAGTCCCACTGTTTACCTCTCACAAAACATAGCAAGCACGTGTTCGTCGATGCTGCTAGTCCCAGTCACCGGTCTCAGGAACAGTCCCGCCACCGCGTCCGGGTCCACGGCGCGCAGGGTGCTCAGGACCACGCGAAGCTTGCCGGACCGGCTCGCGTTCCCCCGGTTCCCCACCTGCTCATAAAGCGCGCGCTCAGCCTCCCTCTGAAGCGCGTGGATGTACTCCTGACACTCCAGCTCAGGCACTTTAACAAGGCGGACACAGACAGGGAGACATGTTGGGCTGCTTAAATAATCACTGTTCACCCACCCTGAATCCACAGCTGTATAAATGCGTTGGTGTGTAATGCTGTTAGAGGTGTGTGTGTTTGTGTGTGTCTTGTAGTAAGAGGAAGATTTAGGTCTAGTTCAACCCGGTATATTTATCAGAGCAGGGTTATGACACAAAGCCGTGTGGGTCACTCGTGCCTGAGTGCGGGTGTAATCTTACCCGGGGTGAACAGTATCGCTCCTTTCAGAAACGCGTGTTCTTTGACGGTGATAGTGAGTCCTCGGCACTTCACCAGAAACATCTGGATACTCTGCACATCACAGAGAGGCACCCCAGGGTGTTGAGCGGCACCGGCAGTGCGCTCTCGTCGGTCCGCGTCGTGCGTCAGAATCTCGTGTAACAGACTGGGCTTCTGCGTCTCCACGGTGTCGAAGTCCACGGAGTCCTGCACCAAGCCCAAGAGCAGCAGGGGCGCCCAGCTGTTGCGCACGAGTCGGAGCTGGTCATCGGCTGGCAAACCCCGAAAACACGGCACGTTTTTCACGAACCTGAAAGTTTTGAGCAGCACCTCGCAGGCTGCTCTGATCACGGACTGTGGAGCCCGAATGGCCGCCAGCTTCCTCATGGACGCGCAGGAGCAACACCGGTGCGCAGCGGTCGTGCCCTCGCGCGCCTGCGGGCACAGAGCGTCTCTGTTGAGGATGCTGTAGAGGATGCTGCCATGCCCCGTGTCCTGCGTGACTTTACACTCGCAACACGACATGGCGCCCCACGCTGATTATGAGCTCTTCATGGAGAGTATCATCTTTTTTATAGACTTGGAGCACAACACCCCCCCCCTCCCCCCAAAAAACTATACCAAAAACATACTTCCGGTTAGCAGTTTTCAAATTAAAAGGACGACAAAATGATAGCAGACAAATGAATAGCTACATCAACAGTAACGCTTACTTTAAGGAAAGAAAAGAAACATTGGAATGGGGGGAATGGTTTCTCCTTATGCTTTTTGTTTTTATAGGCTTCAGTCCCGAGTGCATCTGTAATAATCTGCACATTATAATCTGCTAATTAATTGGACAGAATGGTGGGGTTTTTCAGGCATCGTTTATGAGTCATTGCTAAAATAATGAGTGCAATTTAAAAATGATGATGTTCTATTGTCAGGACAAGTGGTTTATAATCTTCCTGATGCTGGAAACAACAGCCAGCTGATTGGCGCAAAGACCTGTTGCCTACAGAGATGTTGCACAGTGCCCTCTGGTGGGAAAACAATGTAAAATCAACACTCATGGCATGGTTGAAGAGTGTTTCTCCAGTCACTGCTTTAAGTTTTCATTTATCAGCATATCAACAAGTGTATCAGCAAATCGCTAATATTGTTTGGGCTCTAACCAATTCAAAAATGTTCTCAGATCTTGGAGGGAATAAAGACACGATGTAGAAAGATGGTTTATTCATAAAGAAATCAGGGATAAAATACATTAAGTTTTACTTTGCAGCATTTTCTTGGATGCTTTAGCTGAGTTTCCAAGTGACAGCTGAGGTTTTCATAATAATGTGAAATGATTCACACGTATGAACAATGATAAGATCATGATTGAGCACAATTTTCTATTAGTGTTAATCAAAATAGACTCAGTTCAATAGTTTTACGCTGTAACACGGGTTAGAATAGTTTTGTATAAATCACCACGTTCAGTTTAGTCTAACTGTAAAGATGTGTCATTTCCTCATGTCATAAATGGCACTGATATGCAGTGGAGTTTATTTAATACAAGCAGAGTCTATTTATCTTAGGTTTAGGTTAAACGCTGGACCCTGGGGTAAAGAGTATGTACAGATAAACATGGTGTGAAGGTGACAGTCGACCCTTGGAGGAGGAAAATTAGAAAGGAGATGAGTGGTTTCTTCCACAGGCAGGAAGTTAAGTAATTCCCAGCATTACATTGTTACTGTGGAAATCTGTTAAACAGTGACTGTTTTATGGTATGGATGGTCTGTTCTGTCATGCACTGTACATTGTTGTTGTGTGGTCACTGCAGGATAAATATGTGTAAATCTGATTTCTTTTCTCATGAAATCAGATTGAAGAAAAACATTGCTTTGACAAACAGCAGGCATCCCCAGAAAAAAAGGCTCAGGTACAAAAAGTCAGTGAAAGCACGAAAGACGACATCACCTCTACACTTTTACTGTCACTGACACGAGAACGGACTTTGGAAACATGAGTTAAAACTAACTGCAGTTTTCCTTTTTGCTTTGTGTAGAAGATGCATGCAACTTTTAAAATGTTCAACAAATATAATAAAGCAACTTGGTAAACTTGGACACTCACGTGCTATTTATATAATTTTAGTGTTAGACAAGCATAAAAAGGAAGCTTTTATTTTGAAAGCAAAATGGTCCAAGTTTCAGCCTCACTGTGGCTGCATGTAGCTGGCTTGATGGAAGACTGAGTTGTAGGAGTGAAATGGGTTCACATAAAACACTAAGCAGGGGCCTCTGGCAGCAATTGATCTGAAGCTCACATGTGCTTATTTGTAACGGTCCACGACGCTGTTTGTTGTGCATTCAGTGATTTAAGGTTAACGTATCCTGCTCACTCTCTGAGGCTTAATTTGTTTTTGAATGAGTGTACCATGCTGCATATTAAGCTCCGTTTGTCTATGCAAAGACCTGCAGATGGCCTTAGAGGACAGAATACAGTAAAACCAAAACATGTAAATAACCACCTCGTACCACAGGGTGTACTCGATGTCTGCGCCGGGTCTGCTTTGTGGTTAGCTGTAAGATCTTGCTACAAATTCAGAAATACTACACACTTCTGATAAAGACCGGGAATTTGGCACCTCTGAGCAAGTGACTGACTGAAATGAGTCAGAATCTGCGTCAGGCTCTTTGTGTTTGACTTTCAGTTTGACTTGAGCTCTAAAATCAGTGACGATCTCTCACTTGAAAGGTCCTGACATTTAGGACTTTGTGGTGGAGTGTTCGGGAAAGTTTTCACCGCAGAAGGTGACAGACTGCTGGCCGGCTTAATTCAGCTTGTTTACAATCTGTGGAGCAGACACAGAAGTGACGGACACGGCATAAGTGAAGGCCGTGGAAGAAGTTTACTTAAAAATAAAAGTTGTTTTATTTTTTGCTTTTACTTTGAAGGAAAATTGGCAAACCTTTCAAGCAGTTTTTATGAGATAAGCCAGCGATTCTGTACATGCAGTTTTAATATTATTAGAGAATTAATGAAGAAAAGGCTTCAGAGCAAGTGTCCTGAGGCCTCTCACAGTAGCTGTCAGGTTGCCTGGTTTGCTACTTGAAGGACGCGTGAAGTTTTATTCATAGCGAGACCGAAACGCATAAAACCAAACAGCTAGTTCTTTGAGTCTGACAGTCTGCAGCCCTGCAGGTAATAAAATAAATTCTGTACTCAACTTAAGCCAAAACAGAATAAATATGATGTAGTTCTGAAGTTTTTGAAGTTTGTTTTGTTGTTGTTTTGATGGAAGTCGTGCGGCTAAATTCTCTGTCCATCACTGCGTGAAGGATGCTGCCGTTTTCCGAAGCGGAGTCTAATCTGATCAGGTGTTTTGGGGCGGAGGCGTGCAGCCATTAGAGTTTGATTCCATTTCCTCAGCTGTGAGGGTTTGAAGCAGCAGGCTGATGGAGGCATAAAAGGAAAGCTGCCCTCAGTGTGTAATTACCTGACAAGGCCAGACATTTCTCCTTGTGCGAGAATCTGTTTCTATAGTAACAAAGTGTAGCAGCAAACATACGTCTGAATTCAAACCAAGAACACAGTGTTGATTATACAAAGGTCATTGAGGGATGTTAAGTGGGATGAATATTATGCAGAATTCTGAAGGTCGCTGACGCCTTTCATCAAACTTGTTTCTAATGATCCTTTTTCTGTTTCTCAGGGTTGTTTGTGAAGAATTTCATTCATCATCAGGGCCTTACACAACTTTTCAGCATCGCACTTTAACAAGTTCCAATGTCGACAAGCCTTGAGTCAGAGAGCACGCAGTTCTCCCTTTGTTTCACTTTTGTCTTGGTGTGAGAAGACCCTCTGCAGCATTAATGCTGCGCCTCTTTGTGAAACACCAGAACTGCTCGGTCTGTTCAGTTATTGTGTTACTAGCCAGAATTCGAGGTGACGCTGTGGAGTTTATTTTATTCAGAAGCAAATTATTGCATTGTGTTGCTCTGATGCTATCAGCCGAGAAACCGTACAAGGTGATTTAAAAAAATGAGACATTTTGAAAAGTCTTTTGATATCCTCTAATTATAAGAATTTGAAATACTTGATTTATTAGAGCAGTTGGAGCACCCTGATATTCATAATAATGTTAGTAACTGTTGTAATAATAATGGCAACAACAGCAAAAAACAAAAAACATGTTTTTGGGCAAAATGAAAATGATTTGATGGGTTTTATCTGCCGCTCATCTACGTCGTGCCGAGAAATGTAGGCGTGATTAAAGCCTGTGATACCTGCTTCTGCTTTGTAAAGGTGCCTGAAAATATCTTAAATCTAAACTAGTGCCAGGTGGCGGCTGCTAACCTCATCATAGCACAGGATTTCCTGCGTTGTCGGCTTAAATCAGCTATTTCGTAAGCACGCAAA
Source organism: Neolamprologus multifasciatus (assembly GCF_963576455.1). Classification (NCBI taxonomy): domain Eukaryota; kingdom Metazoa; phylum Chordata; class Actinopteri; order Cichliformes; family Cichlidae; genus Neolamprologus; species Neolamprologus multifasciatus. The sequence continues at coordinate 36,298,769 of NC_140460.1, forward strand.
AAATGTCATTGCAGTAAACGTTCTCTGTGGAGGAGAAAGAGCAGAGGAGGCAAATTCCCCCAGTCCATTTAGCACAAGTTCTTCCATCTGTGTGTCTGTGACTTAGGGGGGGAGAAATTCATCATCAGCTCAGTGTCTCACAGTACTGATAAAGGTCAGCCTTAGACTGAAGGCAGGCAGACAGGCACAGTGTCACTCTTGTCGCTCTTTGACTTGTAACTTTGGGCTTTTCAGAAATCTGCAAAGAAAGGGTCAGTATTTTAACTTCTTTTTAAACTGGCTGGATAAACCTAAGGCTTAGAGAAAGACTATTTCTGTGGTTCAAAGTTGGACAAAGATGGAGCTGCAATTTCTTTAATGCTCACTTGCAATTTTGGGGTGAACTGAGGCTTTAATTGGTTTATTTTTCTGCAGCTTGTGGCGTTGCAGTGCTTTGACATGAGCTTTTGCTTCCTGTCCTGTTTTAACCACACTGTTGAAGCCTCCGTTGCTGCACAGTTCATATTTATGCACAATCTACCATCTCGCGGTGGATTGAGGCTGTAGCCTGCAGGTAGACACTCAGCATGTCCTTCATGACCAAAGCTCCGTCGCTGCTTTGATATTCATTATCCTGAACTCGATGTGAACTCGGGAATTTTTTTTTATCGCTGCGTGTGTGTGAAACTGAAATCTTCTGATGGAGCAGCTGTTCAAAGAAGTTGAGCGCACAGTACTTTGAGAGGTTGTTTCTCAGTAGCACTGATAGATTAGAACATGTCATTTGTTCATATAACAAACACAATGGTAACACTGTAAGCCACAATATGCTTAAGCTAACCACAACATGACATTTCTAGAGCAGACATGATTTGAAACTAGAGCAGAGAATATTTTTATCTGATCTGCTGAAGCAGCTGATTCAGATGAAATGAGGTTTTAATGACCTCGCATGTTCAGTATCTGTTACACCTGTCACCTCTGAGGCCGTGCGGTCTACTGTTATCGACCAGGCTGTTAATCAATACAGACGTGGAAAGATTCATTTTTAATAACTCTTTGGTTAATGTTGTGCCCACAAGGAAAATATAAAGTGTAGATTTGTGTCTTTTAAAGCCTGAATATATTAATATGTCACTGAATGCATAAAAAATTATAATGTAACTTGCTGCATTTCTTAGATTTATAGTGTGCATGTTATTTATTGATCCCATTTTCACTACAGTTCACTAGAATTATTAGTTTTATTTTTTATTAACTTAATTTTTTATCTAATTAAAAATTTTGCACTACTTTGTTTTACGGCCTTCAGTATGGGAGTGTGGTTCTTTTAAGTGCAATGATACTATTTTCACTTTGAGTCTTTATGCTGCTGCTGTAACAGTAAATAAGTGTCAACATGTGAATATCTCACATGAATGTACACTGACGAGTCTGTAAGTTATGTCATATTGATTTATTATTTTTAAGTTAAAATTTTTATTTTCTTCCCCTTTCACCGTCTTTATTTTTGTACCTTCAATGTCACCCAACCGAAGAAATGTAACAGAGCGTCGGCTCCTCTCAGCCTTCAGATAATGCACTGTTGGACAGTCGAGCTGTAAATTATACTATTTAATATGATTTACTATTTCATATGTGTGAGGAGGATTAGTGTAAATTAGATTTTATTTCTTTAGCATTTTCATATATTTGATAATTTCATGTTTACAGCTCGGAATTGTTGAATTTTGTTGCTCATGAATTTCAGTCTAACACTTCCAATCTGAAAGCTTATTAACAAACTTTATTTTATGGCACTTCAAATGCAACCCACTCATTTGCATTGCAAGAAGTAGTGAATAAATGTTTAAAAAAAATTGATGAGATAAAGAATATATAAAATATGACTTGAAAATAATAAAAATGTAAGAAGAAAGCATATTAATAGTTATTTATATTGTACAACAAATGTAAATACAGACAAAAGCAAATTTGAGCCTACATTTAATTTTGAATATTTTTAATTGGATATTAATTTGAGTAATTTTTTAAAAGTGCTTTGGTCTATTATATATTTATCCTTTATTTGTTTTGCTCTCCTTTAAAAAAAAAAAAGTTAAAAATTTTGATATAAAAAAAATCTGAAAGTAAGTACACCCACACAGCAACCTGCACCCGCGCTCACTTTCACATCTGAAATAAGACGCCAGACGCTGCGGTTTACTTTAAACACGTAAAAGGAAATATATTTTTTTAAAAATGAAATAACAAAAAAGAACAACATTTCATACAGAAGAGCTGCTTTTCTCATTTGCAGAGGTAATTTACACAGGACTTGAAATGAAGACACTTTACTCAAAGTGGCACAACGGCAGCCAAACCACAGCTTGAAATATTGACTTTTTTTATTATTACTATTATATTATTATTGTTTCCAACTCCTCGAGCCTTCAACTGATGTGCCATACATGTGTGTGTTGTGCCACTTGTGGTAAAGCATGAGGTTATGTCACATACTGAGCTTCTTTTAAGGGTTAATATACACTGGCTCTTGGTAATTCACTCATGACGTACGCACCATTGAAACATTTACACACAAAATTTTAATCTTCTCTCCCCCCAGAAAAACAAGAATTCTCCTTTATTTATTTTTTTAAATATTTTTGAAGACAACAGTTAACAGTTCCAAAAATGGTGGCTCTACGATTGGACCGATCCCACCTACGTGAAGCCCTGTCCTTCCACACACACATTTCAACAAGCATGGCTCACTGAGTGTTAGGAGAGAAGAAATGGTTGTCGTGGCGCCGGTCTGCCTGGCAGAAAGCAGGGGTGTGCATAGGTGTTAGCCACTTCTTCCCCAACGCTCTGATAAGGCAGTTTTTCTTTTATTTTTTTTACCGTTGTTGTCTTTGCTTCCACTTCAGGAGCCGTGTTTAGTGGTGAATGTCAGTGCTTTTATTTCTTTATTTTTTTCATAGCTGGTAATGTCTCAAAAACAAACTTCCAGGTCCACCGATTCGCATTTTGTGTACAAGGGAGCAGAGTAAAGACAGCCAGAGAAGAGTAGGCGAGACGTCGTGAAAACCGAGATGACAGAATGCAGCACGCGTTTTCTTCATTGTCCATTTTGTGCAAACTGAGATGTAAACAAAGACCATCGAAGGCTGGGGAAGGAAGCATAGGACGTCAGGCTACAGCAACACGGGGAGAGACGACAGAGGGGTGCAAGTGTGCTCGTTCAACAAACTGAAAGGCACAGAGGGCCGGTGAAATAAATAAGAGCTGAGGGAGAAAGAAAATGCCAAGTTTCCTGTGCTTTTCGTGTCACTCTAACTTGGACGTGGAGCTGAGGGAGTCGGTTGTCGCCACTATAGCAGCTTCTAATGTGCTTCAGAGTTCGGCCTGCTTGTCACAGGAGCCGAGGAGATTAGAGGGGAGAACGGAGTACCACAAGGAGTGCATTAGAAGGTCAACACGCACACAGGCAACCCCATAAGACTGCTTTATGGTCATGCTTGCTATTGTCTTTCCAATATTACCATCCATCATCAATTACAAAAGAAAAAGTACAAAATATCTACTACACTGCCCCACCACTCCCCACCATTCAACTATATTAGGACAGAACCATATTCACTTAGTTTTTAGTCATTTATATATATATATGTATATATTTACACAACAATATGCCTTTCAGGCTGTTGAGAAAAGGGGCGAGGAGGAGGATGAAGAAGTCTCGGTAATGAGACGTCAGTCAGTTTCTTCGTTTCTCTCTTCTTCAATAACAGTTTATCTACAGAAATGCGATTCTGATGAGAGATGTGATTCAGAGTTTAGATTCCACGTTGAATCGGAGATGGATCGTCGAGGGCGATGAGCGAGTTGCCGTTGAGTGTATGTCAGTAGACCCAGGAGACGGGAACCCACTGAGGAGTGGTGGACACCAGGTCCACGGCCTCCTCCAGCAGGCGGATGGTGTCGTCGATCTCGTTGTTGATGATGGTCTGGTCAAAGTAGTGAGCGTAGGTTTGCTGCAGCATCTCCGACTCCTTCTGTAGCCGCTGAAGAGATTCGTCCTGGTGGAGTGAGAGAGAGTGACATCAGTGCCTGGCTTTGGCTGAAGTACAGAGGTGATGTGCTTCGACGCTCCAGTTCACCTTTGGAGTGGTGGAAAAAACCCTGAACTCTGCACGTGTTCTTAAACTGACCGTCAAGATTTTAGATAATGTTGCACCCACACTTTCTGCCTCAGTTATTTAATGATGTGTTAATATTACACAAAGCAGGTAAGATAAGAGTCCCAGGATGCAATAGTTTGAACTGGAAAAAGGAAGAACTGAGTCTGAATATACGACCCGATCATCTAATTAATAGATGGCTCTTAAATAACTGCAGTATTTCTAGGGGTTAAATTGAACTAAGTAGTTGTCTTTTAAATAAGTCTTATATATTAGGAAATGATGGAGTTAATATCTATGAGAGAAATCTATAAGAATAAAGATGTAGCCTCATTTGAAATGGAGTTCAGCTCAGCGTTAGGGCTCAGGCCTTTGCCCTGTTCACTATAACTATATTTAATTAAAAAAAACCTTAAATCTAAAGTGTGTTTCTCAGAAATACTCCAACCAGATATTTACCCCAGTAACAGTTCTGAATACGAGGAAGGGAAAATGGAAGAGAGGTGGAAGCCTGATGAAACAACAAGGCGTGAAGTTGCATCACAAATGAAAAGGCACCCAAACAAAGGGATTATTGGAGGGATTAGAGGAATTAGAAGAAATCAAAAGGTAGAGTAGTGAACGAAGCAAGACTGCTGCTATTTAAACAAACACAGAGGGGAACAGAGGCTTTTCTACAGTCTCCAAACAACAAGTGAACTCGCACCATTTAATTTGTACTTACAGGCAGTTTCCTGCACCACTTTGGGACCTTGAGTGCACGTGAAAATAGGCATGCCAAAGGAAACACAAACATGCTTAAAGCAAACTGAGCACGTGCAGTGAGAGGAACGCACAGGACGACAGAAATGGAAATTAAGATGCTCCTTTAGGCTGGGCTGTCCAGTTTGAATTCAGTGTGTGGTCCTTTGACCCCTAACAGCAATTACGCTAAAGCAGCACCCTCTTGATTTACATATGTAATGATGCTCTCATCTGTTTTCTTTCAACAACACACCATCATAATTCAGACTAGAAAGCCAGCGTAACTGTGCCATTAGTATGAACTTGATTAGTACGTGCAGCGAAACATAACTGCCCAAGATGGGAAGAGCAAGTATAACAGAGAAGACCGTACCTCAGTCATGCCGGGGGTGATGGTGGGAGCCGCGATGAAGACGACGTATGGAGCAAACTCAGCTGTCCTGAGGATCTTTAGCGCCTGATGAGGAAAGAAAATCTTAAACTGTGTAGTTCACAAAGTGGCACATGAGACTGTTCTATCAGTGGAGAGGTTTTTTATACTGCCCAGACCTACTATGCGAATAAGTAAAGTTCCAACATAAGGGTACTTTCACTTGAACTTATACTTGGCTTCTAGAGGAGATGGCTAATTTTGGGGGGCTTATGGTTATAGCAAGAAAATGTCCAAGCCGAGATGACTCGCCTGTGGCTCGACGTCTAGGATGGAGATCATGCCCTGGGCATGGATCTGCCTGATAGTCTCCAGCCTGGTCCCATACATGGCATCCTCATGGCTGCCATACTCCAGGTAGTCGTTGTTGCTGATGTCCTGCATCATCTGCTCGTGAGAAACAAAGTAGTAGTTCTTTCCGTTCTCCTCGTCTTTCTTGGGAGGCCGAGTTGTGTCTGAGACAGAAGAGATGAATACAGAAGTTACACTCCCGATGATGACATTGTTGTGTTGTAACGGGTCAAACAGGAGAATCCACTTTGAAATTTAAATGTTTGAGTCATTAGTTTGCTGTCCAATCGGAACAAGAGCTTGTTGTGGATGTATTTAGATCTTGCTCTTACGAGGAATAGGGTAGGCAAAGCGGTCGGGATGTTTGGTGATCAGCGTGTTCTTGATGTGCCTCCGACCGACTCCGTGTGCACCTGAATCAAAGTAGAAAGAAGAAATTAAATGCATTAGTGCAGTAACTCCACACAGATCAGTCAGTTAGCTTTAAGTCTAAGTTTAATAAGTTGCAGCGTGCTGACAGGAGTCCTCCTTCCTAATCTATGCTCATTCTTTCTATGATGAAGCGTTTCTTCTCATGTCCTCCACAGCTGTTGTCTGGTGTCCAGTATTTGCAGAAAAAAACTAATGTATACGTTTTCTGAATTGATCTTTATAGCTGGTGCTTTCATTTGCACTCCCTTGTAATTTTAGAAAAGGTAAAACTGATTATTAATCATGCTGCCCAGCACAGTAGCACCTGGTTTAATGTGATCAATGAGCATCATCAGTGTTCCCACTCCATTACTCTCTTGTAATCATGAGAGTTTTCTAATAATTACAAGTTCCTGTAATTGCAGCTGAATAATACTTTCTGTATGTGCTCTTCACAGGCTGTCTGAATCACTGGGCTTTTTCTGAATAGTTGTTGGTACATCTTAAGTACAAAACAAGAAAGGCTAATTTGGTTGTTTGGAATGGAAATAAACAAGCCAGACCGACAGGTTTACTTTGCAGTGTAGAGTTATTACACTAAGGTGGCAGCATCTCACCTGCCCACAAATACAACACTTGCTGATAAATGACGTCTCTGCTCCGAGTTTGTCTCTAGTTAACATTTAAAGGATAGAAATGTGTATTCAAATGCTGTGATGTGTATTTGTGCACTGGAGATGCTACTTAGATGATCCTTTTTGATATTCAAGCATTAGCTTTGCCTTTTTAACTATGATGGTAAACTAAGCACACACAAGTTAAATATCATTCGGGTGTGATTAAAAAAAAAAAAAAAAAAGTACTTTTGTTGCTCTGATTTATGTTTTCAAGTACACGTGCAGACTTCAGGAAAGTGTAAGGAAGGCACTGCAGGTTTTCTAATCATTAGATGGTTTGATGTTCAGTCCCCAAGTGAAAGATGGATGTGCTTCAGTGCCCAAAAACACTATCTTCTGCCATTTATCTGGTTTTGAGGGCAGCGCCTCTTGCCCCCGGTCTACTCCCAATCAGAAACCCAAACACCTAACTGGCTCCTCTCAGGCAGCAGCAGCAGTTCTACTCTTAGTCCCTCCAAAATGAGCCAACCTGCAGCCTTTGGTCAAAGGTTAGGATGGAGATGTAGCTGTAATTTGACAGCTTTGCTGTCAGTCTGAGCTCTCTTCATCGCTTCTGCATAACTGCAGACACTGCACTAATCCCACCGTCAGCCTCTAGCCCCTTTCTTGCCTCACTTGTGAACAAGTTAGCTATACTTAAACTCCTCCACCTGGGACACCAACTTACAGTGGATTTATACTCTGTTAAATCTACACCGTAGGCACGCTGTAACCACAAACCCCTCGGAAAGCTTTACAGCAGAACCTGATGTGCAACTACAAAAGTATCTGGAGAAGCAGAAGAGCTACTGAACGGGCCAGTCGTGCAGGCTGTTTGTAGTTGTAGTCATTTGCTTTTCTGTGTTTACTTACCAAGTAAAACCAGCGTTTTTCTCTTAAATGACGGCAGTTTAACCACCTCCTCATATGTCACCAGATCTAGTTGATCAAACACTGCATCAGAGAATAAACAGGATTAGCTATAAGTATGAAGAGGGCATGCGTTACATGCTAATTATAATGGACAGTATGAACTACTTAAACATGTTTTAGCGTATAAAATGAACTCCATAGATGAATTTTGAAGCGTGTGCTTAACAAATGAATGCCTTGTTCTCTCTGGTAGGTGTGACAAAACACAGCAGCCCTCCAATAAATCCTGCTTCATCAAACCTCATGTTGCCACTGTACAAGGGTATGTTGTTGCTCCTAACTTTATATGAAGCAACACCTTTTGTAAAACTCCGGCCTTCATGAAGCAGAATGTATCACAGGGCTCTTTTCAGATCACTGTGGTGTCAGATAGGTGTACCTAATACGGTGTCTAAGGGAACACATGCAATGCTGATGCTAATGAGATTAACATTCATTCCAATGTTTTGTCCCTGTGGCATAAATCAAACCTGGGATTCTCAGTCAGGCGGGCTTGAATTATTCAAATGCCGCCATAATGTACACCAACTGCTCATTCAAACAGGCACACCCGATGAAGGTCGAATGCCTCGAGAAAGCATTAAAACCTACTTATTTGCACTAACCTTGGTAAAACAGAAAAACTGAATCAAGCTGACTAACATCTCTTTAATCTGAATTACAAACCAGAGCAGCTCATAACAAGTCTGACAAAGCCGCTGTCATTCAAAAGTCAAGGAGACATCAGGAAGAGGACGAGGCATGAAAGCAGAGAGAAGGAAGAAATACGTAGAAGCTGGATGCCAGCTCTCTGGAGTTACTTACATGCAGCCATGTCATTGGGTAAGAGACAGCATGAAATATGGACAAAGGGTGGGAGCGGAAGGGTTAATAAAAAGACACCATAAAAGAAGAGAAATCAAACAAAAAACACCATAACAGAACTTGTTAACAGAGCTGTTAGTCACTGAAAATGAGGTCAAATTGAGACGGCAGCAGAAGAGGTCTGTCAGAGGGAAAAGGCAACAGACATGCAACAGTTACACATACAGGATCATCTACAGTCACTACAACAGGGGCAACAGTGCCGTTACAAGGTTAGCAATAATCAGTCTTCATCACTTCAGTTGAAAGGACATGCGTCACAGTACTTCCTTTTTATTGCCCAAACGAAATATTAAGATTGTGACTGCACATTTATTCATCTACTGCACATTATCAAGGAGATATAGGAAAACAGTTCAGACTATTCAATGTAGCTTAGTTATATAAATGAATGAATAAGAACAGGTACTTGAGTACAGCAATACTTGATAGCTATTAAACGTTTTCTTATGAATCAAAGATCTCAAAAAATATTCTTGTTTTAGTGAAAAGGCTTCACTGCCAGGCTGCCTGACAGGACTTGACAATATCAGGGACTACTTCCTGTCACCATCACCACTGCAACCCCTACTTAGGGTCATATTACAGTTTTGCATTAGTGAGCGGTCAAGTTAACTGCTTACAGTGAGTGAGTGTTAGTGTGACTTGTTGGCTTACCTGCGTTGTGCTTGGCCAGGTATTTGTCTTTGTACTGTTTCTTCTTCTTGCCAAACCAGGTACAGCTGGCCTGCTGTTCCTGTTTGGTCTTCTCCATTGCTATACACGCCACACGCCTGAAAGCAACACATGCACTGTTGAATGGCCGCATGTGACCAAAGGTAAATGTCAGCATGTGAGTGTAGAAGGAATTTAGCATTTTACAATAATGCAGAGGGGAATCATTTAAAAGAGCTTTTACCCTGCTTTACATTTATTTATGCACACTGACACAAGCACCAGCATTATGGTGGAGGGACTAATGTTGTGAAGCTACCTCCATCCCCCTCTAGGATACAGGTTAGTTCCAGGCTTGAATCCTGGCAGGGGTGCCTGGCTTCACAAAGACTTCATGGCCAACATAATAAGGTGTGTTTTAAAATAAAAAGCTTCAGTCACTGATGTGCATTTTTATTTTTAACTACAAACTTGTATTTTGATCTTTGTGATCAACACCGTGCATATTTGTGAACTTGTGTGGTGACTGCCTACCGTGCCCTGGCTACTTGACAAGTGTGGTTCAGATGAACTCGGGCATGTAATGCCATCACTAACCACAGCAAACACAACAGGAAGCAAGACACTGAAATTTACTCAGGCCCAGATTGTAAAATGTAGGTCAGTGGAAGGAGGACCAATCATTCTTGTTGTTAGTACAATGTTAATACCACTCACAACGCACATTTAACATATAAAGGCCGTCAGATTTACATTTTAATGTTCTCGTCAATGCAGTCTGGGATTCACACAAACACACTCCTTATTTTCAAAGGCTAATCCTGCTAACCGGCCAGCCCGTCTCTTCCTGCCTGTTTTCCTTCTGTATGGCCAGCTCACTGTGGCATTCTGCATCCACACAGGAGTGCAGAGGCCAGGCTGAATCCAGCAGGTGCAGAACTGGCTCATGTGCTGCTGCAGGGGAGTAGTAAACTATTTAAGCTCTCTGTCCCCAGATAACAGGATTTCTGTTCCCGAGTTTGTCTTTAAATAACAATAACATTACAAAGACAGAGTGCCTAGTTTTCCATAGTTGTACTACACAGCATGAGTACAGCATGGACAGTAATGTAAGTACATTTGTACTGTAAGCGCATCTGTGAGGTCATCCTTCAGAACCATGTTTCTTCTACACATGTTATTAGAGGTGCATCTGTAATCACTCAGGATAGTCTGGATATTTTTACTATTTAGCAGCCCTCCACTAATTTCATCAGAAAACTCCATAACAGCTAAAACTTGCTACAGTTTTAGCTTCAAACTGGCGTTGAATGTTTGCTGTACTCACCATTCCTGCAGTTCAGGTGAGGGGATGAGTCCGGCTGTGCCATTCTTGGTGTTCTCCAGCTTTCCTTGCCACCAGTTGTGGTCATCCTTGGAGATGATCTGAATGATGTCACCTACCCGGAAGCGGATGCCGGCTTCCTTGCATGGGATGAGGTCGTCTTTTGCCGGGTCATACTCAAATTGAGCGCGTACATAAATCTGTAGGTGCAGAACAGTGAGAAAAGCCTACATTAGGTGAGGAGAGGACGACAAGGCAAGCTGCCCTTATGAAGAGACCGGCTGCTACACTGGTACGTAGTCAGAAATAAGACAGCAGTACAAAAGCCAGAGCAGGAAAAAGCACAAACACTCAGACTGATGAACAGCGGGACTAACGTGATCGAACAAAGAGCTTTGCTGCGTCTCTGCCTGCGGCTGGATTCGTTGGCTTGTGCACATACATCCATATTCTCTCTACTGATGAACTATTATGAAGCCTAAGCTTTGACAGCAAACATGGGATCTAAGCACCATTACGATGAGGAACCAAACTTTGCGGGGCAGGGAGGGGAGGGCTGAGAGGAGTCGGGATCTACTTCTACGGAGGGTCCACCAAGCTCCATCTTACCTTGATGGACAATTTGTCCTTGATAGCAGGTCTGCAGATCTATGGGGTTGAGAGCATCACACACACACATACAGTATATCATGCAGTAGAAAATGTCGGGGGAGTCAAGAAAAAGGTTATGAGGAACCCATACAAAAATACAAAGTTTGTGCTGCATTTTATATACGTGTGTGTGTGATGATGGACTTTATCATGCAGAGGATATAAATGACAACTTTTGTTCTATAGTATGTGCTCTCTCTTGCTCTCTCTCTCTGATGGAGGCCCTACAGTGAAGACCAAGACTTGGTGTAATCAGAACAGGTGGAATGCGAAGGGGGGAAACACGAGTGATGTAGGTACATACATGCTGTGTAAGCACACCGTTGCATCGGGGGAGTGCACGTGTGGTGTAAACAATTAGGAAATCTTACCTGACGGCCTTTAGGCTGAATAGTCGATGGCAGGTCCTATTTGGCAACACACAAAGAGACTTAGTATTTTAAGAGAATGATCTTAATCCAGATCCATTATCAAGATGATTTGTTGCTATGAGCTTTCACTTTTGGTCACCGTTACGCTGAACGTACCAGGATGGAGCTGGTCACACTAGCATGACCATTTGCAGGTGACTGTTGAGATAAATCCGGAGACTCTTTCTGCAACGGGATATATATAGAAACCTAAGGATTTAATTCCCCACAATGCACGTGAAACAAAATGTGTGCACTGATAGTTTTGTACCTCACAAGACATTGACTGGGATCGGTAACTGGGCACAATCTTGAAGGTGATGCTTCCCCTCATCTCTCTCTGTGGAGACAAAGAGCATTTTTTTAAAAATCTTTAACCATTGCAATAATTCAATCACAGAGGGACCACTGTTGCTTTTATTCACTCCCTATTTCTAGTGTCCCCTAGTAGTTTTTTGGACATTAGAAGTAAACAAACAGTTTTAAATGTTATTAATATTCAGGTACAGGCACTAATAATGATGCTACTTGATGCCATCTTTTGGTACAATACATCACTAACATTACATCTTTAACATGCTGAATAAATTCAAAGAAATGCAGTGATATCAGCTGAAAAAGTGCCTGCTCAGAGCTGGTGTGACCTACCAGCATCTTCTGGAGCTGTTCTACCGTCTGATTAGCAACGCTGATGCCATTAATCTCCCGGATCTCATCTCCTACATGCAGAGTCCCTGAAGTGCAGAAAGAATGAATTAATAAAGGTTACAAACGAGGCTCGTGGGTGTTGAGACATCCATATTTCACAAAGCAAAGACTACGAACACCCCAAGAGCCCAGCCAACGTAGAGTTGCGTTGTGTTGTGTCACATTACCAGAAGTCACTCTAATGTGAGAGTACAACATAAGAACTATCACACTTTGTTACTCACAACACTTACTAGATGAATGAGGATATTTTAAATGTCATCTCATATGACATGATTTACCTTGTCGATGGATCATCCCACCATGCATGATGCGGGCCACAATGCAGTGGTTGAGGTCGTTCATTTTCAGAGTAATGCCCTGGAACAGACACGGGGTCAGCGCATAACTATTCAGTTTTTTCAATTCAAGTTTAATTACATAGCACCAAATCACAAGAACAGCTGACTCAAAGCACTTTATATTGTAAGGTAAAGACCTTATGATACTACAAAGAAAACCAACAATCATATGAGGAAGTGC